>NC_046642.1:2185055-2785055 GCF_900324485.2 Mastacembelus armatus | reverse complement strand
AAATTGCTCCTTTTCTTTCAGCTCGGTCTGTTGTGTGGAAGTTATGTTCTGTCATTGTGTTTTATTGTTCGCTGGTCTCAGATTTTCACTTGGCGAGCACAGTGTTATTCTTACGGCTGGAACATGTGAGTGTGACCCAAGATGAGCTGCAGTTCAGTCCAGGTTGAGACATGTCAGCAGTGTTTAACAGAAAGAACAGGACACCACCGGTGCAATGTCTTCACAGTGAGGTCATGCAACTTATTCAAAACGTCCTGATTCTAACCATGTTTTCTTTTAGCAGAAAGGAAACCATGCAAAAAAAATAAAAAACTGAAGCAGGTTTATTGATTGTAGCCTTCTTCAACACAAACCTGGCACATGTGTTGTTGATTTTGGTACTGATCTTCATTCTTACAGCTCTTGTGTTGTAGGCTGAAAGATAATATCTGCAGTTGGCAGTACTTTAACACCTAGTGGGAAAGCACATTTGCATATTTTTCTCATGTTTCCAAGAATGTTAAATTCTTACAGAAGTTCATTGTAAACATACAAGTGACGGATGCGAATCCTTCTTCCTCCACTGACGCTGCCATGTTGGCAAAACGTTTGACCGCCGAGGCCAAGAAATATGGTCACAGTGGTGTTTATTTTTCCAGTTGTAACTAAAGTGGCTCTGCTGCATTTTTACAGGTGGAAGTCAGAGTTTCCTGCTCTCGTACATTTCTGGAACGCAGCTTCAGATATTTGGTGTTTGTTGGCAGCAGGAGTAGAGGTAATGAGGGAGTGCTGAGAACAGCGGTGGCATGTCCGCTCAGTGTGGTGTGCAGCCAGAAACTGCCAGCTCAGGCTCTCTGGATTTCACATTAACACCGCCCGGAAAACGAAGAATAACCTTCAGCCGCTGACGGACCGAGGCACGCCTCCTCGTTCATTTGAGGTTCGAGTCATTAGCAATTGGTGCTGAGGAGGGAAATGAGGACTTAAGTCAGAGAGGAAAGAAAAACATTCAGCACGTTCAACCAAGTATGGAAGACCAGCCATGCCACGAAAAAAAAAAAAAAGTTAAAAAATTGTGCTCATGGCAAAAGTAAAAATACTGACAGTATGAGAAACTAAATTAAGAGATAAAACTCTTAGTATATCCTGTGCTGGGAACGCTGTACACATTTGGAAGTATTGTCTCATGGGACATGTAGCCTTGAAAATATAAAAACAGCAGCTCAGATTCTGCCAAAAGCAAACAACATTAGAACTGATGCAGTTAAATGGCATCATACTGCCAAACATAAAAATATGTGATACAAGTTTTTGTGTGACATTATTCAGAAGTAAATTCAGCATGTTAAAGTGATTGCTGACATGCTGGGAAAGAAAATGTCCTTGTTTTCCATTTGTCTTGAAACATTAAGCAGAGATCAGCCAACATGTCAAGTTTGATGACTGGTCTTTTTTTTTTTTAAAAATCTCCATTTTGTTTTTTTTAAATCTCTTCTGCAGAAGGAAAAAAGACAAAAAGGTTCTTAGACAGTTAATTCAGCTAAATCTCAAACCTCAGTAAATCAGTCAAAGCTGTTATCAGGACATAAAGCTTCAGTGGTCATGGTTCTGGGCTAGTATCAGTATCAGTGCACCCTAGGGCGTGGCAGATGTGCGTCCCTCTTCAAATTATAAATAACTAAACATGAGTGTTGGGATTTTTCTAAAATCTCAATTTTCAGGTCTTTTTGTTTTCTCTTGGCAGATTTGAGCTTCCATACTGAGACTTCCTCTGGGCACAAAACTTTGAAAGTGTCGTAATTCCTCTTTAATTCTGCCGTAGTAACACGGCGCAGGGTGTGTGGCGGTCTGTGGGTGGCTGCGTAGGATTATGGAAGTGTGGAGAGGAAACAGGGTGGGTGCCAGCTTGGACCACCTTCCTCCTCCTGTTTAGAGGCGAGAGTGCAGACAGAGCCACACAACTCTCACATGATTTACAACCTGGACCTGCAGAGTTCACCATGGATTCACGCCAGCGACAAGCCCCCTTTTAACACCAGCTTTGTATTCCAAAGACCCACTAAACTGCACACCAATCCATTTTCTGTCCATTAGCAGCGAGCAGCCGCTGCCGCTAATATTCTTTAATTCACTTCACAAAGGGGGAGATTGTCCGGGGCCTCACTGCACTTAATGCCTGCAATTACATCAGGTCACACATCCTGAAGTGACCCCCAGGGACCCGACAGAGAACTGCACCACCACCACCCTCCTAATCTACCCCCCTCCCTCAGCTCTGATGCACCTCCTTCAGTCATTCAGGCCGTCCCTGGATGTTCTCCACAGCCCACGTTGGACCCTCTGGGTCTCTGCTGTCGCTCACTTTCACTTTCAAGAAATAAAAAGCTGCTGGAATGTGACCGGACGCTGCAGACGGCCAAACCTGCAGTCAATTAGAGTCAGTACAATACCAGTTTTGTACAGAGGAAGGAAAAAAGAAAGCGGCTAAGAGTGTTGTTTTATGGCACTTATTTATTGCCTTATAACTCAGAAATCAAATTAGTTCGTATTGAGGAGGTCGAGCTCGAACTCACGGTGATTGATTTCCCTTAGCGGGGTTGAGCTGATACAAGCAGGTTGCGGCCAAAGAAAACAAGAGTCGAGTCCAGAGTCCATCCTGGAAAAGGCTCTGAATTCGCAGAGGGAGGAGGAGGAAGTATTCAGAACTTGGACTTCAATATAAGTATGAATACCACAATGTGAAAGTCCTGCATTTGTAGTTTTACCAAGTACTGTAAGCCAAGTAAAAGGTACAGATTGTAAGATATGACTAGATAAGACTATGTTCACTCTCTAATCAGCCTCATACATGTCTGTTTACACGTCTGTGTCTTCTTCAATATTTACTGTACCTGATAATGTTCAGTTTATTCCTTCACTCGTTTTAAAAATGTTCCCGTCTTCAAACCTGAGCTCCAAGCTGCCGTCCCACTTCTAAACACACCCTTGGGTGATGAAGGAGCAGCAGTAGTGATTGGAGAAGGAGTGGGTGGGGTCAGGCCTTGCTCCTGTTCATTACAGGTGATGAGTTCCCTCCTTAGAGGCTGAAGCTGGAAGTGTGAGGAGATCCAGCAGAGGGGCTCAGCCATCTGGAGACACCCTCAACACTCAGTGCTCTCAGGAGACCTGGGTCACTCGCAGGAATGGGCCCCCTGCCGCCAGTTTCCCCGTCGTGGGCCCGAGAACGAGCCAGCACCGTGCCAATTAGACAAGAGAAGAAAATGGAAAATGCAGACATGTAATCCATAAATAACATCCACGTCAGTCGAGTTTTTACTCCCCCCAAATTTTTATATCGTCGTTTTGCACGGCTGCTGGCGGTAAATTGGTCTGAGCGTCCAGGCCCTGGTTTGGCCTGTGGCGGAGCAAAGCATTGTTCAGCTGCAGCTACAAATCACTGCCTCACACAATGAGAGAGCAGGAGGACAGTGGCCCTCACACAGTCAGCCACAGCCTATACCGTGTGTTTGCAGGGACAGGCCAAATCCCATCCAGAGACCGACAGCTACAATGAATGTGGTGTACTCAGTGAAATGTGTGAGAGTCCAGAACCTGGTTTAGCACACAGCAACCTTTGGATGGGATTTGTGCTAAAAAACACAAACACAGTTAGAGTTTCAGTAAATCTCACTGATTTCCATACATTTTCTAAAAGCTTACACCAACAAAGGGTTGGCCAACCACTGGGCTGTGGACCTCATGTGGGTCACCCGATGTGCAGATGTGGTTACAGAGGTTTTTCTGTCTGTAGCTGGTATTGATTTCTCAACAAGTAAACCATCAAATTACTGCAAATAAAAGTAACAAGTGAGAAAATGTAACTTGGCGTCACATTGCTGCTTTCTTGTGCAGAGCTCACATCCCAGCTGTGTAAAAGGTGCAGGTGTTTTCAGTTTGCACCACATGCTGCTGTGACCGTGAACACCTCATATCACACACTTGTTGGTGCTGGTTTGGTCTCGACTGCGACTTTTACGGAGCAAACTCATGGAGCTGCAGTGAACGAGACTCTTCACCTGCAGCAGCCACACGATGCACAAAAATATCAGTCAGCTTCAGCTGAAAGGTGCACGGCTGCAGCTCTGCAGTTTCCCACAGTGTTTCAAGAACTTTGGGTGCCCCACCCAAACAGATTTATTTTTCCATTTCTTTCCTTCAGAGGACTCTGTGTGAGAATACAGCTGAAAGTCTGTCTCTGCCAAACCGGCTGAAATTCACTGTTAATGTGCAGACATGTTGGATAAATGACCTGGGAACTCCCGAGTGTCTGCAGGGAAATGAAATATCAGCCTGCAGAAAACAACATTGATCGATTGTAGTGAAATCAGACTCCTCTGCATCTGTTTAACTGCATTATTTCAGTGTGGAAGATCTGCATCGCCTTAACATAAACATCAGTCCAGAGCTTGGAGACAGACCAGGCAAACAGGGAAAAACTGGGAATCTGTGCATGCACCAGTAAGTCACAGTATCAACTGAAATGATCAGGACACTTGCATTATACAAATGTTGAGCTTGTGCAGTGCTTGAAGTGGAGAAAAGTGCTGGTAGTCTTGTTACTTACATGTTGGTGTGTGAATCAGAAAATCAGTAATAGATTCTGAATTTGTACAGTGAATGAAAGACACTTGGAGATATAACTTATTTACTCACGTTGAGAACCCTTTGCCAAACTATTACTTTAATAGCATATAATAAAAATATAAAACAAAATTATAGCTATCTGGCACTGTCAAGCAGTGCATCCTGGGTAATGCAGTTTATACGGGTCATCATGAATCACTGAGGACCTGAAATGATCCCGGAAACTTGTGAGATGTGCTGGTACACAAGCCGTGTACATCACCGTGTACCATGAGTACAGGCCCACTGACCACTGTGTTAGACTGTTAGGGTCTTTAGTTTTGTTTCTGTCTAATCAGTTGCTATTTACAAAGGCTTTGACATTGTACTTAATCTCTTCATTAACAGCTAATGAATTTTTTTACCAATGATTTTGTTCTGTGGGCAGCGCAGTGGTTTAGTGGTTATCACTGTTGCCTCACAGCAAGAAGGTTCCTGGTTTGAAACCCATCAGGGGCCTTTCTGTGTGGAGTCTGCATGTTCTCCCTGTGCCTGTGTGGGTTTTCTCCAGGTCCTCTGGTTTCCTCCCACAGTCCAAAAACATGTATGTCAGGTTGATTGGTGACTCTAAATTGCCCATAGGAGTGAGTGTGAGTGTGTGAGGTTGTTTGTCTCTATGTGGCCCTGTGATGGACTGGTGACCTGTCCAGGGTGGACCCCTGCCTTTCACCCAAAGAGAGCTGGGATAGGCTCCAGCAGGTCCCTGGGACCCTGGTTAGGAATAAGTAGGTATAGATGATGGATGGATTTTTCTCTGGTGTTATGAGCCATAACTAAGAATGACTTCTGGATTGCCTGGACTGACTCAACACTTGCCTGAACCAAACTCCATTTGTGATTATTAACTGATTACGAACATGGAGCTGCAGATCTGACTGATGTGAAACGGCCTTTGTTCGGGGTTTACTAAAAAAACTGCAGACTTGGCAGCTTGCAAACCTTTTATTACTGACTTATTAACATTTCGAGCCGGAGTGGGAGAACTGAGGGGTCAGTGAATGCCTCGCTAGCAGGTTAATCTGGTCCTGATCCAGCAGAAAAATGCAAACAGTCCTGGCGTTTCATGCACTCTGCTGTGTGTGTTGGCTCCGATCTGTTAAACAACAGATGTTCCTGCAGTGAAACTATAATTGGAGGGATAGAAGAAGAAGAAGCTGTAATGACTCATGATTATTTGAGCTCAGCTGTAAACATGTTCGGCCTTCTTCTCGTACTCCGTCCAACACCTCCAGCACATCCTGCAGGTTTCAACCCCACCCCTGTGTCCCGACAGATGTTAGAAACATTACAAAATACAGCCAACAATAAAAAAGAGCCAGTGTAGGTTTTCCAAGAGCACAAACAAAAGAATGTTTTAATGGTGCTGCTTTAAGAGGAAAAATGTTGGACTGCTGGAGAAATTCAATTACTGTGTGATTGAGTGTTGACATTTCTGAGGCTGTAAGACAGGAAATTCATTAAAAGCAGCAGAGCAGCCTGGGAGGGAAACTCCAGCGGCTGTAAAAGAATCCGCCGTCCGAGGTGATTATGGAACGGATCGTTGCTCGGGTCAGGCCGCCGCGCTCCGCTCAGCCAATCCTGGATATTTAGAGGCTCCAGAACCACCACGCTCGCTGTATTGATTGAAAATAATCCACCTGGGACTCGGACTCACATCTGCACTGAAGGGCGGTAGGGGGGTGGTGGGAGGGGAGTGTTTCAGGAATAATGTGAGGCATTGATTCTGACACGCATGGTATTGTAATAAACTAATCTGGGAAAGGAACAGTCATGAAATGCTGCAGAACAAAACGGCCATTTGTAAGCAATTTATGACAGCGTCTAATCATTACGCCGAGGTTAGGTCAACATTCGCAGGAGGAGGCGCGGGGGCGTGTTTGCTAATCTGTGCCACAGAACCGTATCAGGCTGCAGCCAGTTTTTGGATCTTTGACTCTTTCTGGCGTTTGGTTTGTCACGTTTTCTGCAGTAGAAAGAATTTCTTCTGCCCAGGACAGGATGCCTTTAAACAGTGAACTCAAGTTATCGGAGGAGCCGGTGTCGAAATATGTCCTGTCAAATGGAGGCCTGTGTCTCCAGTATGTCATGTGTTCACATGACCCTTCACCTCCCCCTGCCCCCCCCCACAAGTGTTTTACTGCGTAACGTTGATCTGCGCTGAACTGATGCTCCAACAGATTCTTTTGTTTCTCATATGCTTGTGTTAGTGTTCCTGCCAGCAGCTGAGCATTTCAGCCATTTAACCCTTACTCATAAATATCCATGTCATATTTTCTTTAAGCTTGTCAACTACTTACCTCAAACATGTGGAGCTGCAGCTGGATCAGCTCGGGGTTGGAGGGGCCCCACAGGTTACACTGACAAAAAGCTCCAGAGGTCCACTCATGTTTTTATCAAAATGTCTTTCCTGCACTCAGTAATAAACCTTCAGGGATAAAATACTGCAAATACTTTGTGTGTTTGTACACCACACACACACACACACACACACACACACACACACACACACACACACATATATCTAATGTTGTCTTTCCACATCTGCAGTTGCATGTCAAACCGAACCGTTCACTCACAATAAATGCAGCGACTCATTTGTTTCCTACATTGAAATTATTTGGTCTTAATGAGGTTTGTCAGTATTTATTTTCCATCTGGTTGGACTGTGATGAAATGTGACAGAAATTTAGACGATGTGATTCATAGCTTCCCCCTCTGCTGCTTCAGCTTCAGGTCTTTTCATCCCACTGTCCTGGCGGATGAATCCAGACTCCTAGTTTAAGGTGGTTTACCCGTGGAGCTGCCAGTTTCCTCGGCCCCGTCTGAGCGTTAATCTGTCCAGCCCTTACAAATCTGTCCACAAAGACTTTCGCTCTGGGCTGTTAACTTGTTTAGAAATGCTCATCCTGCACTTCCTTCTCTGAGCGCACTCTGAGGTCACGTCTCACCCAAACAGCAGCAGGTACAAAGTGTCGCCTGAGCACAGGAGAAAAAACTTTTCACTCTTTAGCAAAGAATGAATATTTAATCACACTCTGTGTGATGTCACTGTCTCTTTACTATATGAGTCTGATTAAAAGAGCCAGATTGAAAAGCTAAAGATGAAAAACTACTTTGAGATTTGCACTGAACTCCACAATTAGTCTGAGTGTTTTCAGATTCTTCAGACTTTGGGGAGAACTTGAGGACTTTGATGCAGATGTATCAGCTTTCACAGCTTTAAAACTAGTCTCTCTCTCCGTGCTGCAGGTGTTTAACAGTTAACACTTGAGTTTTCATAAACCCTCAGAGTCCTGCAGTCATCTCCAGGTGATTAAAAACAGGCCCATTTCTAAATAAGAGATGCTTTCTCACTTTTGATACCTTCCAGCTCCAAGAGGTCAGACTCCCAGTCTGGCTTCACTCGCAACTTTGAGGCAAAATAACAAAAAGTAAAGAAGCTGGGAGCGTAAGAAATCCTCAGCAAATTGTAAATAATATTTTCTACCTGAGAGCTCTTTCAGTGGGACTAAAACAAATCCCTGAAAACAGGAGCATCCCAGGGTAAAGAAGCAGCTCATGAATATTCTGTGTGGAGCTTCTCAACAAGTCCACGTTTTCTTCTGTTCTAATTGACAGAAAGTTCATACAATAATTTATTTATCGCTGCTGCCCCTGTGTGTTCCATATGAGGCTGTAGAAATAAGAGTGGGGTGTGTTGTGAGAGGAGGAGCCAGGCGGCCGACAAACCCTAAGACCTTGTAAAGATCGCTCCTAACAGATTTTCTACCGAGGATTTGTGAACTCCATCCCAGCTAATCACAATGGAGCCTATTAGTGCTTGACATTTTTATCCGGCAGCCAAAGACATCACATCTTGGCTGTGGTGGGGGCTAACGGTAGCGGACAGCTCGGCACGGCAGCCAGGAGGGGGGGGGCGGGGGGCCGACCGGCGCTTCTCCTGGGCCCACCTGCAATCCAATACCTGAGCCCCTGCGCCCCGGATGCATTGATTTCTTGTCAGCCGCAGAAGTTTTCAGCCCGGGCTGAAGGCAAGAATGGGGGGACGTGGAGGGGAGGGAGCTGTGAGATGAGGGGTGAGAGAAATCTTAATTAAGAGAGGGGGATTTACTCGACCTGGCTGCAGCTTCTTTGGGGATCTTTGGGAAGGAGAGAGGTGAAGAGTGTGTTTTCTGCTGGAGCCAGAGATTAAAAAGAGTGACAGGCTGAACACGGAGCAATGTCGAGTGTTTTCTCTCCTGTCGATTTCTTCCTGTCTTTACGAGGGGTGAAGGTGGGGCCTCGGGCAGATTTGCACTGTTGAACTCATTACAGAGTATTACCCGCTAAGAAAACACTTCGCCGCTCTAATTGCCCAATTTAGGTGTGCAGGTGGTCGCAGCAGCCAGCAGTCACTCACACCTTTTACCAGTCTAAAAGCAAACACATGATGTTTGTCGCAGACGGCAGCTGAGCGCCAGGACGAGGTTTCTTTATCCTGAACGTGGCACAGACGGCTGGAAGTGATCAGTCTCAGTTCTACAACTCAGCCCTGTTTCCCCCATGTTTCATTTCTAATATGGTCAAACACTGAATGGGTCAACTGTCAGAATAAGGAGCAGCAGGACTGATGTTAGTCTGACTTCTTTGGTTCAGTGAGAGAAGTGATCCTTAGTTTGTGGAAAGGTAACAATACTGCAATACTTTACTGCAGTAAAGTGTATTCACCATTCTGAATACTTCCTGCTGCAGGAAGGCCACTATACACAACAAAACTCATCCAAGTTAGATCGACACATACATGTATATATATCATATGACAGAAAACTGAACTAAGATCAAAGTTAAAGAAAATGACACTGTGGCCAAAAGTTCATGCAAATGTCATTAAACTAAATAAATGATTAAAAAGTAAGTACTTATGGCACAGCTCAGTGTTTAACATCTGTTATGACGTTATTAGAGAACACACTTTAGGTCTTTAGATATCAGTACAGGTGTTTATTTGACTTTAAAGCTCTCTACCTTCTTTTTATATGAAGAGTTGGCTTTTAATGTGAAAAAAAAAACCCCAGGAAGTATTAAGCACGAATCAGGAGAGCAGAAGCTTGAAACCATTTGTGTTGTGTTTGTGAGGAAGTGCTGAGTGTGACGTGACTGTGGAAATGTTTATACTGGACTCGTCATGTCAGATGTTGTAGCAGGCTGCAGCTAATTTCACGCTGCTCAGGGTTTTTACTCAGCTTTTATTTTGCTCGTGCTGCCCCTGGCTATTGATTGAACTCATTTACAGTCGTCTTTCACGTTGCACTAACTCCAGCTGCAGGTTTTCTGCTCCCTTTTCACACAACTTTTGTGAGTCCACAGATTCCAGTCTGGCTGTAAGAAGAAAGAAGCCGTGTGGAGTCCAGGCTGCATTCAGCCTCATGTTAAACACCACTCCAGTGATATTAAAAGAAGCTCTCATAACAGATGTTTTGACAGCAGCCATGAGGGAAATTAGATCGCTGCAGACAGCAGCAGAAATGTCTGAGCCGCCAGAAACCCAAGGAACTGTCCGGCAGACAGAGCATTAATCAATTAGACAATTAATCCTCAAACTGAAGTCAGAGGCCTAAAATTAGTCAGAGACAGATCATGTCAGTTATTGAAAAGAAGATTCATTCATGTTTTGGTCGTGTCATTGGCCTGATTGGAGCATCTTCAAGTAGCATTACAAAAACCAGTGGGTCTTCTTAGGTCTACCTCTAGCCCCAGAGACCAGGACCAGGTCAGTTCCAGATGAATGGCTGCTGTGTTTACTCCAGTCTCTTAGGGTCGATTCAGCCACTGCATTTTGGATCACGTCACTTTCAAATCAGTTCCAGGGTTTACGTCCAGTGAAGCCCTTCAGAAGTGGGTCTTTGGAAAGAACTCCACCCTTTGGCAGAATAGTCCAGAAAGCTGTAGTGACCCTCTGCAGATCAGACTGGTTTTATATTATGGGGGCGGGTGTTGGAAACCACAGACCACCAGAGACACAATTAGCTCGTTGAGTTAAAGCTGTTCGGCCCTCAGTTCAGGCTCTTAATCCAGAGACTTTGTGATGTCACTTCCTCACCTGCTGCGTTTGAAGTCTGCAGAGAGGAACAGGAAATTTGGTCACACATCTGGACTGGAGTCAGACCTCAAACTGGAATAACTGGTTTCTCTGACCAGATAGAAATAACCCTAATGTGAGCGTGAGCTTAAGTCAGAAAGACTGTGCCTTAATAAAACAGAAACACATCTCGATGGAGGAACATTCAGTCTAAGCCTGGAAATATTTTGACTGATCTCATGTTTAGTCCCAGCCCTCAGAGGCGTTTCTTGATGCCATAAAGTGACATATAGTGTGAATTCTGGTTGTTCACAACAGTGCTAATGTTAGTGATGGCAAAATTAACTGGTAGTTTATCATATCAGTTTATCATCAGTCATCGTAATGACTTTAATGCAGAAGTTGTCAAGTTGGAAGAGACGATATTGTTTTTTATTGATGAAGATCTTAAATTCTAGAAATTAATGTTGATTTTAAGCCTTTGTAAATACACATTTTATTCCATGTCCTTTATATGGGACAACAGGACTTGATTCTTCTCGTTTTCAACCACTTTCCTTATGGGAAAAAGAGCAGTGAGTGAGGCAGAAAAGATTTTAATGAACTTTTGTGAAAAAAAGTGTGGAAAGTGCAAAATGTTCGTTGAATCTCAAAGACCGAGAACCACAACACTTTCTAAATCCAGGCTGGAAAATACGGACCTTTGGCATCGATGTGAGATGCCAGGTGTTGTGGTGAAGGCACTTCACAAAACCTGTGTGGTTAAATTTAGGCATAAAATCTAAGTTGTTTGACTCTAAGTTGCCCATAGGAGTGAGTGTGAGTGTGTGAGGTTGTTTGTCTCTATGTGGCCCTGTGATGGACTGGGGACCTGTCCAGGGTGGACCCCTGCCTTTCACCCAAAGAGAGCTGGGATAGACTCCAGCAGGTCCCTGGGACCCTGGTTAGGAATTAGGGGGTACAGATGATGGATGGATGGATCTATGTTGTTAGAATTATGTAGGTTTAGTAACAATAACTACACGGTTAGGGTTGGGCACAAAAAGAAGAAATTCGCTAAAAAATTTGTGATGGTGTTTGGAACAAAAACTACTAAAAGGTACTTTTGTGCAATGCAATATTTATATACAGTACATAGTAAGTCCGCACGCGCTACTTTTGACCCTCTGCGGCTCCCGTTAGCTCACTCGGTGAGAAAGCGCGGCCACGTTAGCAGCGTGGTCTGTGGATAAATGGCGGGAGCGCGTCGGGAATACAGATACAAATCCGCTGTTAGGAAAGTCAGGAACAGGTTACACAGCAAGGACACCGACCAGGCTTGTATTTGACCAAGTTTCCCTTGTGTTCCCGAGGGCATCGGATTGGATTTTTGTTTGTTCGCGGAACTTCCGGTGAGTCTGTTAAGCTAATGTTAGCTAAGCTAGGGGTCTGCCTCTAGCGACATGCTAACTAAAGCTAAAAGCGGCGAGAGGCTAAACTGATCAACTGTTAATGGTTCATGGAAAGTATGTGAATTTGATGATGTTTACTTGTTCACTTCTAGAAGTTGAGTCGACTCAGTCCAGTTGCCGTGACTCAGCAGCTTTTCCGCACCTGGACCACTCATTCACTTCTTACAGGTATTACAGTCTCATGTATCTGACACTCAAAGAACCGAAAATGATCATTTTAGATTAGCGTGGTTAAGAAAATCTCTCATGAATAGATACAGTGACTTGTCCTAACAGTTCTGTACCATTTGGATGAACCTAGAAGCCTGGGGGATCTGTCTGCGTCCAGCTGCTCAGGATCTCACCTGGTGGATTTCCAGGTAAGGAACCATTGCATCCTCATAGATAAACATTAGACAAAGACACATTAAGGACACTTCTCTCCACTTTAATAATATTTACTTCTCAGAGCAGAGTGAAGCAGGTAGCAGATATCAAACTGTACATACAGACGTACTTCTGCCATGTTGCTGCAGGGACTTTGTGCAGCTTTTAGATGTTTTAATGAGAGAAGAACCAACATTTCACAAGTTACATGTGATTTTACAATATTTATGTAAATAACTTTTCAATTAGATTTGGTTGCTCACTGACATAATAAAGTGTAACAAAAGGGAAAGAATAAGACAAAAAGAGTAAATTAAAAAACTTACTGCAATGGTGAGTTTCTTATATTATTGAAATATTGTCACTGTCTACAAAGGTCGAAGTAGTTGGATAGAAAATTTTTAATGCGATCTATCATCCTCTTGTATCATGAAAGCATTTCTGTCATCAAATGTGATGACAAATGTGAATTGAGCCACCTCGGAACCCAGAGGTTTCCCAAATCGGAAATTTTTCCCTCCAGGTGACTCGGACCTGACGTTCCCACGTTGTGACCAAACCAAACCAGCTATTTTCAGATCAGATCTGGGCCACCTGCATATGTGGTCCTAGATCCGATTCCTATCTGATGTGTGTGTGTGTGAGCGCCATCAGAACGGTCAGATCAGATTCATGTGGTTGTTTTAACGTCTCCCTCATCTGCACATATCGCCTCTCGTCATCAACATGGAGGAGGGGGGGCAGTGGAGAGATGAGGATGCTTCACATTTGTGGAGAAGCTTCTGATGGAGCCAAACTGAAGGAACATATGGGAACCGAGCAGCTTTGGAGGAAACTGCGATTTGACTGTTGCACACATGATGTTGTTTTTGTCACGTGTGGCTCACATTTCAGTTCAGTCTGTGCATGGTGGCACATTAGGAGCTCAACAGCGTTTGTATCTGAGCCAGATACATGTCCCTGACAGACATGGAAGTGAAGGAACAAACAGCAGATCTGATGGAGAACAGCAGGATATTCAGGCCTGGGATGTGGATGCAACCTTAGTATTGTAGCCACAGTCTCACTTTCATGTCCTGAAAAGAACTTTTTCCTATGCTAATTCTTCACTGAATAAATAACTGCAAAGGCTCAATCGCACCAGCACCACACCTGTGACTGACGAGCTATGAACAGAAACATTGAGAACTTTTGGTATTTTTTGATTCACTGGTTTTACAGAAGTAAGTTACTACAGATATTCCATGTTTGTCCTCTCATAGTTCAGCCTCCAGCAGCTGAGGTTTCTGTGCGTCCCTCCTTCACTTTTCATATTTCACTGCCATCTCTCTGAAATCACATCCAGATGTTGTCATCAGCTCCCCGTCCTGCTTCCTGTGTCCAGTTCCCACTGAGCGTTGGAACGTGACACTTTCCCCTGGAAAATATAATAAAACAGAAGAAACACTGTGCAGCTATTTCCTTTCATAAATCCTGTGGCCCTTTCTGTCTTACTGTAGCTCTTAGAGTTACATTCACTTTATTTTCATGGAAGAAGCGCCGCGGTGAGCAGCAGTAAATCCACGCCGACAGCAACTGGTGGGCTTTCATTGTCCACCTGACCCTCAGTGGATTTATATAACACGCTGATCTTGCATGTGATAACTCCTCCCATCTTTTCAGCAGGGTGATCACATTCCAGTGTTTGCATGCAACCATCTGCCCGTCTGTCCGCCCACCAAAAGACACTGGCCTCACATGTCGACTTAGCAGCCAGACGTTTTGTTCTTTGTTCAGCTCCGTCGGTCTCTTCACCTGTGACTAAAACCCCTCACCACACAACACCCATTTTTTGTCCACAAGCTCTAAAGTAATGTACTCAAAATAAAAAGTACGGTTGTTAAATCTTTTTGATTATTCTCATAACCTTGGATTTGTTTGAAAGATAACTAAGTGTAACCCAAACAGTTACAGAGGTGCAAACATAGTTGAAATATACAACTTTTTTTCTTGCCTGTTTTGTTTTTGACATGAAAAAGAAAATATCAGGCAACAGTTACGTCAGTCCTGTTGAGTGGAAAACAATGGGGCCACAAATCTGAACTGGTTCTGTGTGAGGGTATTAACTGATGGAATTAAAAAAACACTTTTTAGAGAAATAAACAGAATTGGGAGGTGCAGAGCTTTAAAACAGTAGAATTAGTCCACATAGAGTTTCTATAGCAATTATACCAATAAATATTCAGATTTCAGTGGACTTACAGAGCCACCAAGGTGTCTTTTGTCACAATAAATTAGTAATTTATGCATCTAGAATTACAAACGAGTCATTTAGATCCAAAAGTATATTTTATGTACACAAAATAAAATAGACACTTTGAGGCTTTGTAGAACCAGTGTCTTTAACGCTGTAATTTGGGCACTCACATTATAACATTATTGTTTTGTTCCATCATTTAGTAATTAGCTTCCATGTATTATATTCATGTCTTTGATTTTCTAAATTGTGCCCTTTGTTTAAAACACTAAATATTTTGATTGTTTTTGGTCTAAAAATACAGTAATTAGGTATGTAAGTCATTAAAAACCCATTTGATGTAATGGTAATCACATGAACCTGCTCTACACTTTAATTTGCTTTGTGAAACATAATTAGTAAAAACCTTTCCTGCCCTGCTTTTGTCTTAATTCGCCTGGAGATAAAAAAGTGGCATCTCACACATGAAGCCGAAATGAAAAAAAAAGGAATATTGAGCAGCTGATGGAGGTTAACAGGTTTTCACTGAGCATGTTGTCGGTTTTCCTGCCTGTGTTTCATCATCATGTTCATGCTGTCGCTTTAATATCGACTGTCACCGGGGAGCAGCGCGAATATGTACCATCATCGTCTGAGGCGATGAAGAAATGAAGAACACAATAACATCAAAAGAAAACAAAGCGCTCGGCTCACTTTAAAGACAACGGGAGGAGAAAAAAAAAAAAGACGACACATTACAGCAAAAGCAGCCGTGTTCATCTCCATATCAGATGCTGTTAAACCTTCATTTAAAGCCCCCGGAGGTGTTCGGTCCCCGGGGGATTCCTCCCCGTCACAGGAAAATAAAAGAAACAGAGCTTCCCCCTCCAGAGCTGATCGCCTCTTTGTTTCAGTGTCTGAGAAGTTTCTCTTTTCTAAAAATACAGCGTCTGATCAGATAAATCATGTTTCATTGTGATGTTTTCAGAGTCTGTGGTTCCCTCAAGGCCCTGCAGTGTTTTCTCTGCCTGATAAGAATAACTGAGCTAATATTTTCAATTTCCATTCTCATACAAGACAAACATTTACAGTAACATTTACATTTTCCGACATGGAACTCAGCACTCTTTTATCCACACAACCTCCACTCCAAGTCCAGGTTTGATTATTCAAGATAAATTTACAGATGTCACTGCCAGGGATCCCTGACTTTTAAGATTTTAAGAAGGGTTTTTAAGGATGTCACAGATTCTGATTAAAACTCAGGTCCTCCAGGCTGGAGTTCCAGAGCTGAGGGGCCACGACTTAGGAAACAGCCAGAAAAGGTTGTGTCTGAGGATATGAGCTTCTGGGTCTTAGGAGAGCAGTAGTTTAGTAATGTAACTGGAAACTAGGCATTTAAGGTCTTCAGTAAAAGGTAAAAACCAACTCTGCAGCTGAAGATTCTTCAGGTCATTTTAAGGGTATTTGACAGGGTGAAGGGGGTCCATAAGAAGACTTTAAGGGTTTACTAGACGGTTCTTGGGACTTATTTGTAGAGAATCAAATGTCCTTTTACTGGAATCCTTGAGAGCATTTTAGGAACCTTGAATGGTTCTAGGCGTTCTCATTAAGTTTAAGAAGTCACTAGGTGGGGTTTCAGGAATCCTAGAGGAGTTTTAAAGGGAACTCGAGCATAATCTATGAGGTCTCTCTGGATTTTAGGGGTCCCTAGATCCTTTGTCCCTGAATATTAAACTCTGACTTAACTAACCCAAAATCAAGAAGCTGATTTATTTTATTCTCTATAATTGAAAGCTTTGTGGACCTCAGGGTTTCCTGTTCTTAATCTCCAAGATGCTGCTGCTATGCTAAATCCCGATTATGCCTCCCAAGATCCCTGAGAACAGTTCCAAACCCCACCATGGAAGTTTTTCCCCTCACCCACAGGGGTCACATGACTTGATCATGCATGTGTAGAGGTTTTAGAAGAAACTCAGCTGGGTTTGTGACCCCAGACTGAAGGCGGGACTCCAGTTTCAGATGACGTTCAGCAACCGCAAACCTCCAGACTGACTTGATATTATAGGAAACAGTGAGCTGTGAACTCCTGTGGACAAACTGAAACAACATGGTTTTGTCAAAGTCACTGAAGTGTAGGAAAAACTTCTACAGACACAATAAACTTTAACTCCTGATTATGACTTTCCATGTGCGTAAATTAAACGTTACAGCATAACATACACAAACCTGAACTTTATAAAACCATAGAAGAGCTTTAATTACAAGAGGCGGGTTTGGTGTTGGAGCCTGGACTTCAGGGAGTCAACAGAGTAGTAGACTGTTTTGAATGAATCAGCTGTTTTTGTGAACTATGCCCTAAAGATTTAGATGTTTTTTTGTTTGTTTTGTTTTGTTTTGTTTTGGCAGCAGCTCAGGTCATTTAGTACACATGACTGTGAATTTACTCTGTTTGGTTTTTGTTGGGTTTGGTTTGTCCTCTGTGATGTTTTATTTCAGCCCAGTCTCAGCCTCGTTTGTGGTTGCTGTTCAATTAAATAAACAAATGAGGGAAAGAGGCCTGATGTGTTGCTGCTAAAGCTGCTTCTCAAGAGCCAACCAGGGTCTCTGCTCAAATTTGAAATAAAGTTCTGAACGTTTGGGTGAAGCATCATGGAGGTTGTAATGAAGGAGCAGCTAACAAATCGCAGTGACCCTGCTGAAGTAAACAGCTCATGCTATAGTGAAACAGTGAAGACTGAGTGTCAGGGGACGTGGCCTTACATTAACCCGACTGTGAAGGTTCAGAGGAGGAGGATGGGGAGGAAGAGGAGGGCTGCCCCACCTCCTCCTCATTTCTGCCTTGAAAAATAAAAGAGAAAAAGAAGAAAGAAAAACTCGAGCATGAATAAAGGTCAGCTGTCCTCAGAGGATTTCAGCGTGCACAGAGATGGACTGATTTTTTTTTTTTTTTTTTTACTTTTTTTTGCAGGATAAAAAAAGGACTTGTGCAGCAGATGCTGGTGTTAGCTGCACAAAATACATAAAGAAATATTTACCACTTACAGCTGTAACACCTCACTTCACAGCTGAAACGTAAAGGACGTTTTAAGTTTTTCAACCAAACGTATTTAATGACCTTTTGTTTTAAAAATACCCAAACAGGGTACATGTCTGTTTTTTTTTTTTTATTTTTTATTTTTTAAGCCGTTCACTAAGGGTCAGACAGCATGTCAGGGGCCCTTGAGGAGATTTTAAGAAACATTAGGGATATTGTAGGTCTTCAGGGGGGTTTGAGAAAACCTAAAGGATCCCTCAGAGGTCACTGAGGATGTTTAATAATGTTAAAGAGTTGCTAATGTTCAAGGAGCCCTGCAGTGGTTTCAGGAAGTGTTTGAAGAGATTCTGGACTATCAAAAGTCTTTGGCAGGGTTTTTAGTTCTTGACAGGATTTTTGAGTTAGTAGAGATTATTCCAACATCACCTGGAAAAGGTTGAGGGTTCTGGAGTACTTTCAGGTATCTCACAGGATACCATGTGTTGTCCTTGAGAGAGTCCAGAAGCTTTTGAGAGTCCTTAACGGGTGTATTATACTCTAGTGAGCCAGTACAGGGTTCTGAACTGAAATCTGATGATGATCAACTGTAGAACTGTGTGTGCACAAGTTTCCCACTGGAAAAATGCACCATCTCTGACTTGAAGTTCATCTATTATTTAGTTTTCTTTTGTTCATCTGATTTAAACTGATATGTGACATCGTCCAGCATCCTTTCTACAGAAGGTTCAGCCGATCGTAGTTAGAGGATGATTGTTTGACTGGCTGTGGAGGGAGGTCAGCTCATCAGTTTTTAAATCAGCTGCAAATTAAATAGACTCTTACTTGGAATATTTTGCGTTTCCTCATTTCTGTTGTACGTTTTATCGGGTTTCTGTCTTTGTGCTGTTTTATTGCACTTTAATTTTTTTTAAATGTGTCTAATAATCCTCACGCTGAAGTCATCCCGGTGGTGTGTGAGCAAGAACATCAGTAATCATGTCTTGTCTAAGTGCTTTACATGGTGGCTTCATCTGCACAGTGTGATGATCATTATTACATCTTATTATTGGAGCAGAGTGAAGCAGCACAGACAATTATCCTGAAAACATGCAGTGGATTCAATATCTCAGCTCTAATAATAGACACATTAACTGAGCTCCAAACAAACTCTGAATCTTATTAAGACTCTGCAGCTTATTACTGCTGGAGTAATTATTTCCCTCTCTGCTCCAACACTTGTCTTACAGGATAATTCAGTCTCTGACAGCAGATCTCTCACTTCCTGTCTGTGAAAATACTGTGAGGATGTTATAGTCTTCATTTTTTTTCCCCTCATGTTGCTGTTACTTTTAACAGTAAGGAGCGTCTGACAGGACTCAGCCTACATTGTTTACATGTTTCTGTGGCCTTTTATTCATCTGCTAATTGAGGTGTTTGTGTCTGACAACTAAACACGTCCTTGTGTTTTTATTCATTCAGAAAACTGCAGCATAAAGAAACTAATCAGAGGAGGCTGGTGTTATTTTCAGCCCAATGCTTCCCATCCAGGTCTGTCAGGGACATGTATCTGGCTCCGGTGTGAACACCCTGAGCTCCTAAAGTGTCGCTATGTGCAGATTAAACTGAAATGTGAGCCACGTGCTACAAGAAGAAAAAGAACGTCATTTGTGCGGCGGTCAAATCACGCAATTTCCTCCAAAGCTGCTCGGTTCCCGTGTTCCTTCCAGTTTCCAGACTGATCTGAGAACATCTGGGTGTGGTTCGTTCACGCTGTGGAAACATCAGGTCTGAGTCACCTGGAGGGAAAAACATAGCCTGTCATGTGGATGCAGCCAAAACATCAGTCTGCAGTTCACAGTATTTAAAACCACCTTTCACTTTGAACTTGAACTTGCTGCTACTTTGACGTTTCTGCTTGATGAAAAACCTGAGAGCAGAAAAGATTTATGCAACTTCACATCTTGTTTTATATTTTGCAAAATATTTAAATTACACAACTTTACAAAATTTGTTTTGAAAGAATAAAACAAGCACAAACTGTTGCAAACATACAAGAAAGGGTGATTAAAATATTCATATATTGTTGTTTTATTTTAACACCAGCAAATTTAATATTTTTACTGGTAAATTTTTACTTTTGATGATGTTTTGATAATTTTGGGGGTATTTTACAAATTGAGTACATACCTTCTCAGGCCTGTTATTCTTTAGATAACTGAAACAACAATGCACATGATTTACATTCTGCCTGTGACCTGTCTTCATTTAAACCACTTGAACATCTGGAAGCTTTGGTTCTTTCTCTTCTTGTGTCGAGACCTGGGTCAGCCCTGAACATCAGCTCTGCAGCTGTCTGTCCTCCACATCCTGGCAGCCACTGAAACCACTGAAGGGAACACCATGGGAAAACAGTAAACTGGATCAGTTCGCCACATGAAATGATTCCTGCGAAAAATCTGGCATAAATTCATTGAATATTTCTGATCCAGCAGCCAAATGAAGTTTAGAGTCAGAGAACTGGCAGAAAATTTTCTGCTGGTGACTAATTGGGGTCAGAGCAGGAAGTTCGAGATGACGGGGGGTCAGTGGATGTAAAATATCTTACCCTTAGTTCCATTCATATGCTCCTGTACTGTTCCACGGGTTCTCCAGAAAGAACATATGGTTGTGTTGTTGCTTAAAGTCACACTTCACTTACCTGCAGATTGTTTATTAAGCAGCAGCATATTTAAGGAAACTAATAACAAATAGAGCAACGATGACTTTAACTAAAATAACATTTCTTTTTTACTATCATTCTGAGGAATCCTCACAATTCAGTTGGTACATGATGTTATTACAGTTAAACCAACTAAAAGTTAATGTTTCCAAGGGGTAAATAAAATAAGGAACTAATACAAATAAGTTGTGAAATAAGCTCCTTAGTTTCATATAGAAAAGTAACTCCATTTTAATACCACAGTTAGTTAAAATTAAATCTTTTTAACAAAATACTTTGCCTTTCGCTTTGAACCGAAACTGGATTTAAATCAGAAAACGGACCTTCATGCGTAAAAGTTATTCATCGATGGAGGATGTTTGTCTAGAGCGTCGGTTAATCTTCGGAGGCTGTGGCTTTTTAAGATGGAGAACACTGTGGATGTCTGTCAATCGAGGAATTAACATGTTGAATAGATCCACCACCCACTCCTGGACAAGGGTTAGACAGTACTGCAGAGGACGCCCCCCTCTCCACATCCCCATCATCACACTGAGAGACTGACAGTTGAAAGATGGACCTCTACCCCCCTGAAACCCTGCCACAGTCCCTGCTCTGCATTTAAGATTGACATGTTGATGGTTTCACCCTTCAGACCTTTAGTTAAAACCGATTTATTGTCTGCAGATGTAATGAAAATACAGAAGTCAGCAGAGCAAAGAAACACAGTTGAGAAACTGGAAAGGTCCAAATGTGGTGACAAAGCAAGAAACTGCTGTACAAACTGGCTCTAATGGAAAGAAGTGACAGCATTTAGGACAACAAAAGAAACCACACCTACAAAGTGTGTTTAAGCACAACTAACTATTATTTAAATACAATTTCAAGGCATAACTAAGCTTTAAATAACAAGAAAGTCTTAATTCATACCTACAATGTACTCTCAACGTTTCGCTGCAGGTGATCAGGCTTGGTCCACACGGGACGACGTCGGCCAGTTTCAGCGGAGAACATCTCCAGCAGCAGAGGTAAGTGTTATATTGCTCGCGCTTCTGTGGTGTTGAGTTTTCAATCACTGACAAACGTGACTCAGGAAATAATGATGACATAGTCTTGCGTAGGTCGAAACATCTGCGATTGTGTTAAGTGTTTCAGGCCTAACACGTCACACTGCATCTTTTTTCTTGCTTGATACAAAAAGATTATTTTCGATGTTAGTCTGTCACAGGAGTCTGTGTGATGTGCGATGATTGACTCCGGTTACACAACACACAGAGTTAAGTGGTAGAGAGTGATGATAACTGATTAGTTTATCAAACAACCACAGCAAACTTGCCCATGCTGGTCATTGACCATAGTCTGGGTGAGGAATCACCGAAAACAAAGATTGGTTTGCAGAAGCAGTGTCAATTGTATATAATTATTTTGAGTTGAACAACAACAATATATATATGGCAGTTAAAAAAAGAAAACTCTGCAATGTCAGTTTTTTCCAGCATCATGCAACCCTAATAAAAGTACACTTTTATTTTATTTTTCAAATGTGGAATACATTTCATACGTTGCATCACTTTGTACCTTCAGACGTGAACTAAAAGCGTAATTTCTCCTCCCGGTTTGTAGTTTTCCTGTTTTATTTTCTTTATAATTATTTATATAGAAAGTTTCTTTGATCCTCTTGCACATCTCTTGATGCTTTTATTACCCGAATGTATTTATGTATGTGCTGAATGAAGACACAAAGAAACTTGGCATTTTGAGAGTCTCATTTATCATCACGTGAAACCGACTTTTGTGAACGCTGTTGTTCTGACGTCAGAAGTGCCTCATCATGAGAGCGCCGACCTCCAGAGCTGCTCCGTCAGACTTTTTAGGAGGTCTGAAATGTGTTCCTCGTACTCTGGTGTCCTTCTGAGCAGCTGGTGTCTGAAGGAGATACCAGGAGAGAGGAGGCTGACAACACAGGTCAGCTGTCCATACTCCTGGGTGATTGGGATCCAGCGCCTCAATTTGTATCAGAGCTAGAACCGGCCAAGTCAGTAGGGTGAAAGGAAGAGTACTGGGTGAGAGATGGAGGTCTGGTTGCCCCCCCCCCCCATCGGACCTTCTAGGAACATGAGCCAAAGGCTGCAGAGAGAGAAGCAGCTTTCAGCACTAACTGAAACGTCCAGCTGCAGCTGAGAGCCGAACAGTGGACGTGAAGCATGAAATTGCTTGAAAGGCAGCCGGGGTACCTTCCGGCTGCCACTCCTTAATGTGTTTATGGTTCTGGTCTCCGGGCCTTGGTCCAGAGCCGTTTAAGCACTGCAGAGAATGCCAAGTGCCCTCTAGCGAAATAACCCGGTCGGTTCTGTGATTGCTGACACATGAAGACAAGACAGAGTCCTAATCCAGAGTCCTGAACAGCTGCTCTCAAACCCACTGCAGTCCTGAAGCCCAAATAGGCGCCCTCCTCCTCCTCGCCTTTAAACCAGCACCCCCCAGACAGATCCTGTCAGACCGACTGCTCGATGTTTAGAGACAGACTTAAGTGAGGAATGAAAACCAGATCAGAGCAGTTCCTCTGTGAGGACTCAAACCTGTGAACTCAGTGTGACCTGAATTGAGCTGAGTTTCTGTTCCTCAGACCTGAAGGTAGAATCTGTTCATAGGGGCACCGCTGCTCCACTGGCTTTTCTAATTACTTGAATGTGCGAATTGTATAAATCTGATGTTTTCGGACAAACTGAAGAGCTCAGTGTTCCCTTTGGGACAGAGAAAATCCTACACCCGTAGCTTAATAAAGTATTTATATGGAATTAACCGGAGAAAACATTCTCACTAAACTGAAGACAGGTTTGTGAAAAGTCAACGTTACAGGTAGGTGGTTTTGACATATCACATACCTCTCTACAAACATGATATCTTAATGTGTTTCTGTTGATTAATGTGCCCACAGTTTATAAAATAGTGCAGCCTTAAACAAATACAGCAGTAAAGTCCTGCATACACATTATTGCAGCAGTAAACTGAACATAATGTGTAACAGTAAAACAGTGACCATTTTTCTGCAGAATGATGCTTACATACTCATAATTGTGCACGTAAAGTTTTGAATGCAGGACCTTTGCTTGTATTGGCATATTTTCACAGTTTGGTATTTAAGATGTGGCATCTTCTTCTCCCACTGCCTTCAGGTTGTGGGTTTTCCTGTTACAGCCTCCAAACAGCTCCAGGGTTTGTTCAAATATCAAACTATTGGACAGAAGAAACAAGTCAGATTGTTAAATGAAAACAAGTCACACAAACATCCTGTGTGCTCGCTACACCTGAACTTTAATTAGCATCACGTACAGCTGCACTTTCTTAGTCTTTCTTTATTCTACTTCATGTTGGTTTGGTGATTTTTATGTACAATATATACACGAGTGTGTTTGGCAACAGCTTCATTTGGGATGAATAGCAGCTTGAAATCTCTAAATGTGAAATGTCTGGCGCAGTGCATCGTGGGTGTTGTCCTGTCCATTATAGTTCAGCTTAATGCCAATGTCCAGTTGACGAGAGACGAGCCGTTATGGACGAGCATTGGACTTTCTGCTGATCATTGAGGAAGGTTTTAGTCATCATAGTGTCCAGGTTGGAGCTCCACTGGAATTTCTGCTTTTTCCATTGTTTTTGGAAGAGTTTCCTAAGAGTCATAGGTCATACAGAGGAAAGCTGACTGTTATTACCTGAGACAAACACAGCTCAGCTGATATACAGGAGTCTGCTTTTAACAGTGATAAGAAATGGATCCTTTTGAACAGAGATTCCGGTATGTTAATGTCGACTCCTCCTTATGGCGTCTTTGCTTATTTCCGCTGACCCAAACAAGACCAGCCACAACCTGTTGGTGTCCCAGTAGAAGTTTAATGTCACTTCCTGCGTTTGGCTCAGTAGTTTCCTATAGCAGCTGTACTTTTTTATCAAACATCAGCAATTATGGGGGGCTATTATCAGTAGCAGATGGATCCACATTTAGTGCTTAACTTTACTGAAGGGTTGGTGTTAGTTATTGTCTCAGATTAAGAGAATTCCTAAGCATCTCTATAAAATCACTAAAAATAAGAATAGAGGATAAAAATAAATGCACAGAATCTGGTCTGCAACAGCTACAGTATTGGTTTCTATCTGGTATAATTTCGTTCTTTCCTGTTTAATCGGGATGTTTCAGGTAAAACATTAGTCAGAGTTGTGTTGCATGATAGCAAGTGTGATATTAGACCATTTATTTTTTGTTGTGACCTGTAATATTTGAGATTTGTTTCCAGACACAGCTGAACTTGATCTGTATTTATTCACAAAGAGGTTTTTGATTTAAGGAAGAGTGATTTGTTAGCGTGTGTTTCAGCGTCAAGTGTGTTAAAATTTTAAACTGCTTGATTACGTGAATGAGTGGAAACCTTCCCGCCTTTAGTCTCCCAGTGAAAACCCACTGAACTCAGCATTAGAAATGAAAGAAAGAGGTCAGCTTCTGCTTTCTGTTTAAATATTCACACTGATGATTGAGTACTCACACACACTTAACACACACACACACACACGTTTAAAATTCAACCAAGTCAACGCCGACCATTTCGATTCAGGTCATTAGTTGCCCAAAATGTGCATCTCAATATGTGGGCCAACATTTATTAAGATTTTTTTTGACGACTGAACGACTGAATAATTCATTTTTGTTGGGGGCACATTATTTATTTATTAATCAGCCTTAATTTTGGACTCAGATCAGATAATCCGGCTGCTTTCCAACACCTTGTCTGCCCACTGCACATGCTTTTTTTTTTTTAAAGAGAAATTCTGTCAGTGAAGATTTCAGGTCTGAGCAGAAGCATTAACATCAGCTGCTCATTATTTGTCCCATTGATTTTTGCAAATGGTGTTTCCCCAAAATATCAGCCGCCCATTACACAGTATGAATTATAGATGACGCCCGAGCTGCTGGGACACAAAAGGCAGGGCGTCCTTTCTGCTCCCAGTTTGGGTCGTCCACTTTAAAAATGGGATTTTCTTTTCCAAGGAAAACAATCAGGGAAAGTTTAGAGGAATCCTCTGGGTCGAGCTAAATCTGTTCTGACTGCATCTAGCTGTGAAAATCGGATCTTAGCATAAAAACCTGAATGGCCTCATCACTGTAAGAAACTGAAAGTCTTGCATCACATTTTCAACAAACTCCTGAAAAAGGCCTTTAGCAAAATCTCTGCATAATTTAGCAGAATCTGAAGGGTTTTTTTTACACTAATGTGTAAATACTCATTCAGTCACTGTGTTTTCTTGTAGGAAGGGAGTAATGAGAATGATAACTAGAAATGAATCAAGTCTTAATGCACTGCAGAATAAACAAGAAATATCCTGCAGTGTTTGAAGTTTCATAAATCTACAAAGAGAAACAAACAATCAATATGAACAGATTTAATTTGATGTGTCAGGTTTGAACACTATATTTCATAATTGTTACGCCACACAGAAGTTGGTGGATTCTCTACTTTCTGAAGACGGTTTAGAAAAACATTCCAGTCATATTTTATGAGTAATAAAGTTCTGTCCAGGAAAGGTTGAAACCTGAAACTGTCCGACAGCTGTTTGACTTTTCTATCAAATTTTAAAACTTAAATTACTGTAATTTACGAGCTCTGCTTAGTTTCAGATGCTCCCACAGTAATACAAACGCAGCATTAGACACAGATAAACTGCTGTAATACAATAACACACTGAAGCTGGAAGAAATGGGCAAAACACTCACAAAGTGTGTGAGTGTAGACCTTGAGCTGGTTCATAAAGCTGGACAAAAGATTTATAAAATTAACATGTCCTCATTATGTTTGTAGAAAATCTGATCAGCGTGTTTCTTTAAATCATATTTGCCACTATTGTGAAGTTATAGAAACTTAAATTTTAGGAGACAGACTGAAAATTGTGAGGAGATATTTTAGCTGCACCTGAGGGCCAAAACAGGTTCCTCTGTTCCAAGTAAAAGTTCTGCATTCAGTATGTTACTGCACTAAAAATCCAAAAGCACCATCATCCAAATGTACTTGAAGTATCCAAAGTAAAAGTAGTCATTCTGCCGCATGGCCCATTTCACATGAATGTATCTGATATTATTGGATTCTGATTATTGATGCATTGATTATACTGTATTTTATTTGATTCATCTGATTCTGAAAAGGAACTAAAGTTATCAGATAAGTATAGAGCAGGAAAAAGTACAAGGTTTGGCTCTGACATGTAGTGAAGTCCAGGGATGAAGTAGCACTAAGTGGAAATACTCCAGTAAAGTACAAATACCTCAGACCTAAACTGAAGTACAGTACTTTTCACTACTGTTATCAGCTTATTTGTATCATTGGTTTAACTCCACTCATAAGTTTTTTTTTTTTTTAAGCATTTCTTGTGCCTTTATCGTGTATTGCTGTTCTTGAAGCCTATAGTGCCTGATATGATCCTCGTCTGACTGGCTTGTTGTTGAAATGTGCTGTATAAATAATGTTATCTCCACCTCTTCAGCTCCTCCTGGAGGCGCTTCCTCCTCTGACTTGTTTGTCACCACTGACGTCAGTCCTGTAGATATATGTGGAATCGTTTTCGAGATGCTGTTTGATTTCTCTCAAACTTGCTGGAAAATTGAGTTTGGGCCAAGGAGCAATTGATTAGGTTTTGATGCAGATCCAGGAATTTTTTAAAGCATTTCTTAACATTGTGACATTTTAAAGTCTTTTCCTGTTTTCTCATGAACTGTGCACTGACTGAAAACAAAGTCTGGCATATCTTGAGCCATCAGCGTCTGTCACTGGGTTTTATTTGATGCAGATCCAGGCACAGATTAAACAGATAAACACTTTCTATTATTAAAATAACAAATACAGTATTCCTCAACTCTGGTACATACTTTGCATTTGTCTGATAAGGTTATTATTTTATATTAGAAGTTTCATCAGATTTAACATTTAAAAGACCACGCCCTGGTTTTATTAAAGCATCCAGTGTTTCCTTCAAATCCTCAAATATCCTGCTGCGAGCAGTTAATGTTCGAACCAGTTCACAGCTGCTTTTCATGGGACTCTTCCAGATGTTATTACTTCCACTGAAATGATTTGAATGTCAAAATATTTCATGTTTATGTTCCTGAGTTATGACGGATCTATTCGTTTGGAGAACTCAAGCTGTTCTGGAAGTTTGTGGAGGAATGACACCTCACTGATACCCTTTAATTTTTGGTTTTGTTTTTATTGATTGTCCCTGAGGAAGTTCTAGTGGTCACTGAGAGGATTCTATGGAAAAGGTTCACGGTGGAGGTTCTGTACGTATTTAACATGTTATGGTCAACCTTTAGAAGGTTCTTGTGGTCACTCGGTGGGTTCTAGTGGTCTCCTAAGAGGTTATAAGGGTCACTGAGTGGGATTGTACTTGTTTGGGAGGTTCTAGTTGGACTCCAGGGAAGGTGCTATGGGACCCCATCCTAGTGTTTCCTTAGGATGTTCTGTAGACATGAGAGAGGTTATTGTAACCAGACAATGAGATTGTACTATTGTGGGTCTAGTGTTCCTTCAGGAGCTTTTTGTGTTCACTGCAGACATTCTGCAGGTTTTTTTCTTTTTTTAGGAAGATGTAGTGGTCCATTGGGAGGTTCTAGAGTTCACTAAAAAGGCTTCTGGGGAGTTGATTGATTGTGGAGGTCTAGTGGTCCTTTTTAAGAGCAATGGTTTTGGTGATTAAAGTGTTCAGAACATCCATTAGGATGTTCTAGTGGACCTGGAGAGGTGTCTTGTGGTCACTGTTGTTGTTCTACTAGTCTAATTTCCATGGTCACTGAGGACATCATGGAGGTTTTTAGAGTTCTAATGGTACTTTGAGTGTTTCTGTTCATCCTATATGAGGTTATTTTTGTCCTTATTAAGAGGTTCTAATGGACACTGAGGAGGCTCTTTTGATCATGGCTAAGGTTCTGCTAAGGTGGATCTAGTGATCTCTTTAATGTTCTACTGGGTTCTAGGAGGAGTTACATGTGGCCTATCACTGCCCACCACTGAGGAGGTTCTAGTAGACCCATAGGTGGCCTTGTTAGTCACTGAGGACTGCAGATGGTTCTGTTGGTCTGTTTGGAGATTTTACTCATCCATTTGGGGGATGATCAGCTTAGGGAAATTTATGAATGACCTGTTAGATGCTGTTCTCCACTTCCTCCACCACCCGTCATCATCAGAGCATCAGATGAGGGAACGTTAGACCATCCACCACAGTTCACACCCTCTGGGAGAACAGACGTTTTTCTGAAGGCTGCACTAACAGTCACAACGTTGTCCGTCTATTAAACATATTCTCTGTTTGTGTAGGTGGTGTCACACTGACAGTGGAGGTCAGTTTAGTGGTTAGAGAACGGTTATTGATGCGACCTGTGACTGACCTGAGTAACACAACCAGGCAGGACAGGAAACGCTGATGTCTGAGGAGGGAGGGACTCCGTGTGTTGGCTGTGTTGTGGAGACTTAAACCTGTTTATATGGTCATGCTGTGGGGTCCCCATAAATCATTCAATTTTAAACTGAAGGCTTGCTTTAAGATTAGGTCAGGGTTCAACATGTGGTGATTATGGTTCGGTTAGGTCCCCTGTAAGTCAGTGTGATGCTGTGTGGACCGATGGAAACATGACTGTGTGTAGCTGAAGCCTAAAGAGCCATTTTCTGTTTTTGTATTGTTTGTGTATTTACAGTGAAATATACTCTGGGTTGGTCTCTGTCTCAGGCACAGGTTCATCAGATGAAACCTCTGTTCTTCCCTCTAAACTAAAACCACAGTATATGTCTGTGCGACTTCAAACCTCACAGCTGGGGTGGCTGCAACAGGGGCCGCGGGGGACTGGGCTCTGATGGAACCAGAACTGCAGTGATCTCGCACAACGTTCACAAACGGGTAGGGCAGGAACACAGGTGACAAGACTGTGAGCAAATTAAATTGCAAATCCCAGATTTGCCTGGACGATCTTTGCAATAGCACCTGACAGCCTCTAACCTTAGAGCCTCGCTGTGGATGAGACAAACAGCCGCTGACAGCAGCATCCACACACTAAACATTTTTCTTCAACCCAGAGATGCCACTTACTCCACCTTGCTGCTTTGCAAAGGTTGCCTGCAAAGCAGCTCATGCTTTACTCATCAAAACCAACTCCTTTCTGCCTTTTCCTTATTGTCTCCATTTTGATAGATTCATTAAATAAGTTATAGAATTTACATACAATTTTAAATGTATGTATGTCACTGAGGTCACGTCCAGTCATTTTCAGAGCAGCTTTAATCACCCGCTGCAGTGCAGTTGCTGTACCACAGTGATCGAATGGGTCAGGACGCTCTCCACTGCACATGTATAGAAGGAGACAAGGGGAAGGGGGCCATGTTTTAATTCCTTAAAAAGCAGAGGCATTGCTGAGCCTTCTTCACAATGCTGGCTGTGTTGATGGACTGGGTGAAGTTGTGCGTAGTGTGCAGACCGAGGTATTTGAGGCTGGGGACCACCTGTACAGCTGTTCCTACGATGCGATGGGGAGGGTAGGAGTGGCTTCTCCTCCTCCTGAAGTCTATAATCAGCTCTTTAGTCTTCTCTGCATTTATGCAGAGGTTGTTGGCTCTGCACCAAACCTCCAGTTGTTGTACCTCTTGTCTATACCCTGACTCCAACACCTTTCCACAAATGAAGAACTGGTTTTAAGAAATCTGGAAGGTGATATATTTTTCCAAAAAGTGACTGACTGTGGTTTTAGCTAAAACTTCTTTTTGGTGATTGTTCTTACACTATGAATCTCTGGTGTTGGTGGTAGCAGTTTAGAATCAGCTGTGTTGCTGCTCTTCGTGGTTTTATGGAAATTGCTAACGTCTCTTTTAAAAGCATTGTGTAGAAAATTTGATGGAAAATTATGTTTATGATTAAAAATGGCCAGAGAAGAGATTCTGTTTTTAATTCTGCACCTGACTGATCGCTTTACTTTGTGACCTTGATGCAGGAAATTCAGTTTTACCATAAATCAGCCCCCATAAATAATTGATTTATAACATATCAACAATTACAACTGATATACCCAGAAATATTAAATACAACATTATAAAAAATGAGGAAATTTTTCTGAATGTATCTTCTGTCTGACTTTTGCATTTTTTTTACACATACATATAAGCATTTCCCTTGTCTCTGTCCATCACTGATTTTCCTCGCGGTTTATTAATCTCAGATAATCATGGCACCAGAATCCCTCCCACACCCCTAAATGAGTAAGTACAAATCCAAACACCTGGGGCGGGTGTTTTTGTTGGATGGGCCGGTGGGTGCAGCGCCGTCTCTTTACAGTGGCGTTCAGCGGGGATGGACACAGTGAGATATTGGGAGAGACAGCCATAATCACTGTCAGCCATCTGGAGGGTGTTATGTATCAGACACAGATTCAAAGCAGAGAGGAAACTCAAGAGCTGCACTGAAAACTTAATCGCTGGCTCTGTGTTTCAAGGCTGCTGCACAGAGTTTATTACATGCAGTGGATTTTAATTTTTCGCTGTGAGGGGGCGATCACATTCAGAGGGGTCAGGCTGTCATGCATCTGCTGACGACATCCAATCAGAATGAAGTTTTCTGTGGGAGAAACCAGAAATTGGCCTCCCTGTTCTACTGGACAGATGGGTTAAAGCAATGTTAAAGGTACAGGCTGCAATTTAAATGTCATTAAGGTACAGCTGCAGTTACTCCCAGACTGACTGACAGCTCTTTAATCCAGGAGCCAACACCAAACTGCTCAGTCTCTTAGATATGTCATCTGATGATGTTTCCCTGTCACTTATTTTCACTTATTATATGTTGGAAAACATGAAATTAAAGTTTAATTGCTGGATTTTCAATTTAGACATATATCTGAATTAACTTGTACACTTAAAAATGCTGTATTATCCTGCGAGGTCAGTAAAATTTGGTTTATTTTGCCTAATTGACCAAAATCCTGAGGCACCAGTCTGCCTTGCACATTTTAATACTCAAGCAGATTTATCACATGTAAGACACATTCATTCTCTGTACTTAAGGACTATTTTGTGCGTCTTTAAATGAATATTTCCTTTTTTTATTTCATCAACTACTTTTCACTCCACTACATTTATCTGACAGCTTCACGTCATTAAAAACAGCGATGGAGAATAATTTTTATTTCATTACAATTCTGAAGTTCTGAACTAAAAAATCAGGGATGGATGTTGTGAGGCCTCAGCCTATTTCATTATGATCCTTTTAACAGGATCAATTTTTCAGTTACGCATTATTGTATAATGAGTAAAAATGATCTTAACCTGTAAATAAATAAATCCATAGCATTACATTTACGCACTGTAGATACAAAACTTTTATTTTGACATTACATAATATATTAAATTACATCTTGCAGTAAGTCCAGGATTAAACAATAACCAGGATTAGCTTTGTATCTGGTTGGGGGAGGGCACACACAAAATGTCCAGATTTCTCCAAGACCTCAGGGCATCTGAGTTCTTGCTGTGATAAATTTACATATAGTCGTATTTTGTTATGTTGATTGCAACGCTCAGCTTTTTTGTATCTCAGTGGGAATGAGCTGTGTTGGTATGTACCTGGTTTGAACTCTTGAAGACCTAATATGAGACTAATGTGTTCGGATAGATGTGTTGTTGAACGATGCTCCTGGTGGGAGGTTCAGTCTTGCCACTGTCCTCGCCGTCACCATGACGACACAGCGGTCCACCGAGTGCAATGTGTCCTCTCTCTACCACATTAACTTCACATGACCTCAATTTTCTGCCACCCACTGAAGGTTTGATGATTTATCGGCTGATTAGTCTGCTGTGAGTTGACACACTCGACGATGATCTTCTGGACGCCACTAACGGCCTCGATTAATGGCCGACCTGCTCAAATTGGTTAATTGGCTGCACAGGGAGGTGGAGGTGTTTTCTCTGTGTGGGCCAGTCCAGCAGAGAGCAGATCAGTTTAACTCATTAAAGCTCAGACAGAGATTCACAAGCAAAACAATCTGGTGTTTCTTGGTCTGTTTTTGTTTCCACATACAACACATGACCAAAAGTATGTGGACACCGAAACAGTCCATGAAATGAAATAACACACAAAGACAATGAACTACAAATTAATAAACCAGACCAAAAATTGAAACCATGTTATGGATTCACACACCACATGCTGAGTACACCACATCCAATGTTAACCTCTGGATGGGGTTTGGGCTCAATAGCACACACACTTTATTTGACATCCTCAATAATAAGGTTAAATTATGTATCTTTTTCTTAGTATCACATTTTTAAATTGAGGTAAAATAAATTTTACGTCTTGTAGCTCTTTAATGAAACGGGCTTTTCCCAAATGTCATCTTTTCGTGACATAACCAAAACTCCTTGAAATTTGGTTCTTGTATTTTATTTCTCAAGAGACGAGTCCACAGGTGTTAATAGAAATAGAAATAAAATATTCGATTTTTCTTATTTCAACCTGGAAAGAAACATTTCACCATTTAATCATATAATAATAGGGAGGAAATGAGCAAGTGAAAGATAGTTTGGAAGAGATCCTCAGTTTTAATGAAACAATAACTACTTGAAATGTTATTTTTTTATATTCATATTGAAGCCCAAAGAGCATTGAACCAGATCTCCAAGAGCAGGGAAATCCCCAAAATTGAGATGAAGCTTTTTCAACCTGTTGGGGAATTTTTTTTCACAGTGAATCATAGAAAATCTTACTACTAATACCTGTTTTTTAACAGGATCTTATCACATTAGACAGTACTTTTCTATTGCATTATAACCCTTACTAAAATGCAGAAGTGTTCTATAGTGGCAATATTATATTTTCCTGAATTAAGTTTATCTTGTGCCCCTGCCTTTTTTCTCTGCCAGCGGGTGCAGAGACGTTTGGCCGTGCTGCAGGTCTGTTTTCCTGGAGGGCTCGGTCTATACGCTGGGTTCACTAGGTGTTTAGTGGCGATGCAGGACTGCCAAATATGATGTTACGGCCTTCCCATGTTAATGTTCATTCAGGAAAGAGCTTTACTGCCAGCGCAGCGGGAGGCAGCCGCCAGCTGTGAAAACACTGTTAAAGAGGCTTCAGTGCTCATTTCACGAATACTTTAAGTTTACTTATTGAAGGGGAAAAAAGAAATTAATGGACTATGCACTGAGCTTTTCCTTATTGTTCTTCCATGAGACTTCTCCATATGTGCTGGTTAGTGTCTGTCCAAATTCAGCCCTCATGTGAAACCAGATCCTGAAGGTCCACTTTCAGTGGCCCTGGCCTTTCTGCCCCTCTCCTGTTTTGGGATCAATGTTTGGTTTGTGAAATGTGGGATCAGACTGTAAAGTTTTACCTTTGAGACAGAAACAAAGAGACAGTGAAGGACAGAGTGGACATCCTGGTGCTGGAGGACTTCCTCAAAAAACACTGGACCTGGATGTGTTGACCTCAGATGTAGTTCAGGTCAGTAGTTTATTAGCCTCTGTCAAACTGCAGGTACAGTGCTGATGCTCACATAAAGCTACCCTCCTAGACCCAGACCCCTGCAGCTTACTTAAGAACCAAAACCTCCTCAAAGACCACTGGAATCTCCTTAAAAGCCTGTAGCAAACTATGGAAGTAATGTTGTAGAGGCAGGGTCCTAAGAATCCCAGAAAACTGGAACCTCCTCATAGACCTACTCAAGAACTCATGGAAACTGTTGAGGACTGCAGGGATGTCCTCAAGAACCACTGAAACCTCATTAAGGGCCTCTGGAACCCAGTCAGTGTCTGCTGGAAATTAGTGTTAGGGCTACAAAACTCTCCAGGAGCACTAGAGCCTGCCCAGTGACCTCTGCAGCTCCACTTTTAGCCATTCCAGGAAAATGAAGACTCTGCTTTTAGGTTTTTAAAGCAGCTCAATCCAGCTGCTGTGATGCAAATGTTTCACCCAGTGTTTGACAGCAACCCCAGTCATGACTCAGGAACAAGTGTTTATTAGGGCCAGCTAAAAAGGTGAACTGTGATACTGCATTTTCCTAATCTTCAGGCATCCCTTTGAATACGTTGGACGTATCCACACAGACAAGCTGCTGGAAGTAGCACAGCAGTTCCAATGTGTGTTTAATGCAGCCAATAATTCAGGGGGCACCTCTTCTCCACATTTCGTATTCCTGCTGCATGTGTTCCTGGTGTGGCACTTGATAGCCACTGCAGCTCCTTGTTACTGCACAAATAAAAGTGCAACCAATTAAAACCTGCAGCTCAAACCTCTTGCTGCTAAGCTCTGCTGCATCCACACTCCGCAGGGCGGATCAGGCCAGATGAGCTACTGCTCTCTCAGACGTTAATACCTCGCTACAGATCTTGCCGTTAAACCTGCCTGCTCTTTCTCTTACTGTAGCGTCCTTCAGTCGAGTCTGCCGGGAGCGCCGTGTTTCCAAAAATCAACTCATACACGATTTGAAGAGTAAGTGAGGAGGATGGATGTGTGGACACAAACCATCTGGAAAAAATTACACAATTCTTGTTCTCTGGCTGTGAGAGGTGTGGCAGGACGAGGAGCGTCCACAGAGATTACTGACAGGAAACAAGGATGTGTGTCCTGAATGAGCTGCTTCAGGGATGTTTCACTCCGCATGTTGTTTCATACACAACAAAAAGCAGAAGAGATCGTAAAAATTGTAACTGTGGGAAACAAATCAGCATCTGTGGGTAGTGTATGGTAATGTCCACTAGGCCTTGATAAACAAAAAATATAAAAAAATATGACAGCTTCCTTATGATTGTATTTTTCTGAAATTACTTTTGTCATGAGTTGGTTCCAGTCCTATATTTTTTTCTCCAACTTGTTTCCACACCGATGGTTGTGGTTGGTGATCCAGAGTGTGAAGGGTCTGCAGTGTTTCCTGTCTCTGGAGGACTACAGGTCCTGGATAGGGGTTGGGTCAGCGCCGATGATCTTTTCTGCCGCCCTGACCGTTTTTGTGGTAGTTGTCGTCTGTCAATGAAAGATCAGCTTATATCAGCTGTTCAGTGCTTCTCTTGTGGTATTATAGTGTTTCACAGATGCAAAACCTCTAATGGAAGGTTTGGCATGAAATAATTACGCCTTTGACATGAGACTGCTGGTTTATCCTTCCTCCACCAGTTATTTGATCTTTTTCTAAGCTTAGCCTGGTTTTAGCTGCGGAAGCATAACCTAACTACAGGAAGCACCCTAAGTCGTGTTTGGAAAGAAAGGCCACTTTATCATTTTTAGCCTAGGACTTGTGGGTGTACATGAAGACCTGCAGAAACCTGAAGCTAATGAACTGCAACATATTTCTACTTCGGCTGAAGACTTCTCAATCCAGTCTCATAGTGCTCAGCTGAAGGATTGTCTTCAACATAAAAAAAGCAACAATGAACTGAGACCAATAAGTAATTTTTTATGTTTTTGCAGTGCTGCTTCCCGACTTTACACATCCAGAGATTCAGTTTATTAAATTGCAAATATGCAAGTTACATAAAAATATCCAAAGTCGACTTTTAAAGTTTGATAAGACATTAATCTTGTTGAAGTTTTTTCAATTGGGACACGCTCTCTGCCTAGTTGTTTTTTATTTTTTATGGTGAATCAGTAGTCAGTTCTACTGTAAAACCTAGAACGCAAAATATAAATTTTGTTTACCAGCTTGAAACCTTTAGCATATTCACATATCTCAGTGTAGACAGTGAACACTTTCCAGGAAGCTGAGTCATTTGAGGGAAGGGTTTGGCAAATAAAAAGAATCATTAATTTGAGAGTGCAAATTAGAAGTTTAAGGAATAAAATAAACACTTGAGTGTGCATTTGAGTGAACTGCTGATCAGTGCAGCGCGTTGTTTTTTTTTGTCTCGTATCTAGGAGGTTTCCACTCTCTCAATTTGTCCCTCAGCTTTAAATTCCTGAACACGAAGGTATTTTCCTCTCAGGTGGAGCTGTGGTTGGTTATCACTGACCCTCAGCCTGTTTGGCTCCCACATGTCGTCTCTTCTGCTTATATAACTGATGTTTGTGCATCCTGATAAATCTCGGAGCTGTCGTACGTCTGGGGCTCTCTGCCGGTCTTCCTTCTTTGTTTCAGGATCCTGGCAGGACACACTGGCTTTCAGCCAGTAATGTGGGAGTGATGGCAGGAGAGGAGTCCCCTCCTGCCAGCTCCTCCACCTCCTCGGAGAGACAACAGCATCCTCACATGGTTCCCAGAGACGATGTTAAAGTGTCAGCAGCCGAATCCTGCTTTACAGCCCTGTGTTTGTGCTCAGATTTATTTGGGAGTGTTTGTGTTGTATCCATGTGTGAGGAGGAGGAGGAGGAAGGTGATGTTAAAGCTCTTCAGTGGCCAATAACCCCTGCAGCTCTCCAGAGGTTTAACAGGATAATTAATGATTGATGGTGTTGGCATGTTTGGAGGTTCAAAATCATTTCAGTGCACTGCAGGTGGCTGTCAATAACCAGTCAATACTATTAACTAATCAGCTCCTCTGAGTCAGTTTATCATTGATGTTTAAGAGCAAACCTGCAGTCAGTAAGCGTCAGACAGGAAAGAGTCGAAAATGGAAAAAAGCTGCAGCGAGTTGCATTTCTTCAGCTCCCATGTGGATCGTACGTTTCCATAAAACTTGGCTTTGTTTTTAACACACAAATCATAAAGAACTGTTATGCTGGCAGCACAGTGCTCGAGTCCAGCTCAGCCCTCATAGTGGAGGGGTAAAGGCCGGGGCAGAGGATTAACTGTCTCCTTCCCCTTCACACGAGCACCAGCCTGAATTAAAAATGTGAGAACACATTAGGTTCCTGTTAACTTTAACACTTATTACGGCTGATGGAAAATGTTTCCACTGTAAGTTTAGTTCTGAGTCCAACTGACTGAGAGCTTTGAATCCACATAAAAGCAGGAATCTTTAACAGCTTACTTTAAATACAGGTTTATTTAGTAAGTCCAAAAATTAACAGGAAAATGATGTAATTAATCAGTAGTACATAGTCACACCTCAGAGTCAATATTATACCAGTATCGGCATTACTTTACTTGTATTAGTTAATAGTTTACTGTGTGAGGACCTGAGATTCAGTGATATGTGATAAATACCTCAAAACAACATTGGCCGAGTGGAGTAGTGGGTGTCTTCATGATTGTGAGGTGCGAGTGGTGCAGCTTGTTTGAAACTAGCCTTTTATCGGGACCGGCTGCAGCAGCTGCTTCAGATGTTACTGCATTTGGTGTTATCTCGTATTATCACGGCTCAGGAGGGCATGACTGCTACTAAACCTGCTATGAGGTTTAGTAGGATGGGATCAGACCTTTGCTGTAGTTTGGGTTCAGTGCTGAAACTTTGAGATTAAGTTTAGATGCTTAAACAACACGATTAGGTTTAGGTGCTAAAGCTGTGTGGTTAGGGTTAAGAAAAAATTGTGGTTTGGGTTAATGTGAACATAGATTAAAAACAAAAAAAAAAACAGCGATTCACACTGGAAACAGACACCTCTTTCTTGTAGGAAGGTCTGATGACCCCAACTGACCTTTCTCTCATAAACTATCACTTCCTTCTTTGTTGGTGTTGTAATTACTATGGTCACTACAGGTCTGATAATTACCAGGTGTGATGATACTGGGATGTGCAGGAGGCACCTCTTTAACCCTGTTTTGTTTGAATGGCAGAGAAGCAGAGGCTTATTTGACAGAAAGCGTGGTGACATTTTGCTGCAGTATAGACCTTTGTCAGTGTGTATAGTGGACTGACACCGTGGTTTAAGGCCTGCACTGTGTGAACTGAAAAACGGAAACACACAGAGCGGGTGATAACGCCGGCCTGAGGTCTTCCAGACTGCTTGCCTCACTCTGATCTCTGTTTGTTCATGGCTGAAGCTCCGGCCAATAGAACCAGAAAAAACACTCGCTGATTAACATGAAAGTAAAGCGCACCAGTCCATCCAGTATAAAACAGGAAAAAATACCAGTACAGCCAGTATCAGTGTGGTTCGAGATGACTTTATCAGAGAGTTCAGGAAGAGGCAAGATAACGTTTCCCTCTGAAGAACAAACCATTAGTGTTTGCTCCACACAGTCAGAAGCAGCTGGTCTGGGCTCATCTTGCATTTAGGATTCATTCTTCTTTAATGTAAAACTCAGAAAACACCAGACGTACATCATGTTTCATCCGGAACGGGCCTTTAACAGCATCCGCACATTTCCTCCCCGCTCACTGTGGCTGTTCACCACAGAGCTGCACCAAAACCTCCACACAATGCTGAGAAACTCAGGAGTCAACATAACAGATTTTTATACGTATCACACCAACTGAAGTATTATTATTCACCAATTCAGTAATTAAAAACCTTTACTGATTCAGATAAAAGTTTCCCTTAGTGTTTGTTTGTTTCTTTATTTAGTTGTAATAGGGCCTGAATTTTTGTTTCTTGTAGTTACAGATCAGTTTTAGGTGTTTGTCTTTGTGAAATAACAAAATTTTACAGCTGCTCAAATCCATATGAAGTGAGAAATAGTAGTATGTATATTAAGGGGTGTTTTTTTTTTATTAGGTTTTCAACTCAGATTTTTTAAGGAGTAAATTTACACAATAATCTCAAATATGTTTTTTAATGACTACATTAATTGATTAATATGATAAATGTGTTTTCACTGTTACAGATGAATTTAAATTCATCCTGAAGCTGAACTGTCACAGTTCAGGCTGTAAAGTGAGTTTTAGAGAATCCAGAGGTTTCAGCAGCTGGATAAGTAATCACTGGGTGAATTTTATCGATCAGTAACTCTATCAGATATATTATGTTCAGCGTGTCCTACAGGGAGTCTTATCATTCATGTTAACAGTGTGTATTTGTTCCAACTGCATCTCAATCCAAGACACAGTTGAAAAATCAGGTTAGTGAGATGAAAATAGACAGAGCTGGTTCTGATCCAGGCCTGTGCTGAAATACTTACAGGACATAAATAAGATGTGACAGCTCCTGATATTAACTTAAGGTGGTTCAGTTCTCTTCTGTCAGCCACAAATACAGACACAAGTCCAATCTGCCGCCACACATTTGTTGGGTCATTTAGAAAATAAAACTCCCTGAGAATGTAAAAACTCACATCTTGGACATATCGGCGTCTTTGCCGACCTGTTTAATCACATCAAGTTTTTAGCTCTGTTTTTGGTCTCTACCGATTGCTGGGGCTCTGAAGGTGCTCAGTACTCAAGACGCTCGTGGGGAAGGTGTCTGGTCTGACCTCATGGACTGCTGTAAACCTCCCTGCTGCTGGGACAGACGGGTCAGAACACACAGTGACCCCAGCTCGTACTTATACTGCCAACAAAAATAAAAATCCACATAATTGTCAACTTTGAGTTGTGAATCCAAACAGGTTCAGTAACCATCTAATACTGATGAGACCAAATTCTCCTGGTCTCAAAGGTTCCAGCTCTGTCAGGCTGTGCTCTGGGAAGGGAAAACACAGAGTCCGGTTTAGTCAAACATGTTGTAGCTTCTGTGTTGGAGCAACATAAGTGAGTAAATGTATGTTAGGAATACATATGTGAGCGTATATGGAAAATAGGAGCTTGAGGGAGGTTTGAAGTGCGGCTTGTTGAACCTAGGACAGACGTGTGACCTGTGACTGGAGCAAGAAGGTCACAGCAGTGGTGATAAAATATTGATGTGACCTCCTTTTCCCCTGTTGAAACTGCGACTGAATGGGGGAATTTTCTGGGTTATAATTCCATTTGGCAGATCTGATTACAACCTGGACTGTTTCCGCAGGAATAAAATAAAAAAAATTAAACAAAAAAAAGAAAGAAAGAAACCCACCAAAGATGGACCCGCACAGTCAAAGGCGCTCTGATTGAATTCCAGCATTTTCTTTCCCCTCCAGAGAAGCCAAAGTTTGATCTTTACTAATTGATATATCCCGGCTCCGCACATGAATCTCAGAAAGCTCGTACCTTGGGCCAATTTAGCTGTTCCACTGGCTGAGTTTTAATTGAGTCCACATTAAAATTTACTTATAAAATAATAATGGGCTTCCATGCAAATGAGCCCATCCTGATATTGCAGCGGCTACATTTGCATATCCACAAGCAGCCTGGGAGTTCAGAAATCAATATAGATGATTAATAATATATGGGCTACAGGAATAATTAAATTCATTTGATGCAAGGACTCAGTCAGCCTTGGCAAACCAAAGGTGTAATTTTGCCACAATCTAATTTAATACAAGTTGCCTGGATTGCAGTTTCAATTACAGGGATTGAAATAATAATAATGTGTGTTAAAGAAAAATTACACTTTCAAATATATGTTATTTCATTTCATTTCATTGATTGTATTACAGGGTGAATTCCTCTTTCTCCCTGCATTAACATATTGCACCAAATTGCTAAATTAAACTGCTCTTTAATTTATTGCAGAGGCATTAAAATATACATCTCGTCACTGCTAAAACAGCCCAGATTTTATGATGTTTACACAGTTTAAAGATATAATAAGTCAAATCTGGATACTGGAAGCTTTAAAGTGTTTGTACATTTATTAAAGTGAAGTGTTAAAATGAAGCCATGTGTTGGTAGAAAAGACATTAATCTCTGAGTCGCTGTGTTAATTACTGGTTGAAGTGGATCCCAAAATAATGTTATTGCACTCACTAATTTGAGTCAGTTGTAATTAGAGGAAATATGAAAACACACACATTAGATTATTATTAGACACAATAAAAACAAACAGCTCAGTTCAGATACACTCTGAAGGTCTGTCTGTGTTGGGGGGTTGCATCCAACATGTCAGATACCTCACTTGAATAAAGTACTAGTACTATAAGTAAATACTCAATTACCAGTAAATGTCCTGCACTGAAAATAGGAGTTGAATGTGGTGTCGTCACTGTGATGTGTGTGTGAATCCAGAACCTGGTTCAGCTTATCGGTCTGTGCCGTAGACCTCCATTGTTGTCCAAAAACTATAATACTACTGTACTATATATACTATAATACTACTATAACACAGCAGGGAGCCACACCGCTGACCTGGCTCACATGGTTCTTCCTCACCAACAATGGGAGGCCCCGTCATTTTACAAAAACCAGCTCCAGACGCTGAGAACGGCCGTCACAGTGTTTGAAGGAAGAAAGAGTCGACTGGTCTCTGCTGTTTCCACTGCTCCACCAGCTCCTCTCTGCTCACAGCAACGTCTGGAGCTGGATTTTGCTGGAATCTAATACATGAACCTCACAACTTTTTACTGAATTATCCCATCAGTCCTTATGGTCAGACTTTATCAGGGTTGGGAGTCCAGACCAGTTCACTAAACAATATTTCTATCAGAGGAGTTTTCTGAAGGTGTAGTGAGGATTCATTTCAACCTTCCAAAGCCACAGGTGGACAGGTTACTGTATAGGTCCTGCACACTGCTGAGGAATGCACGATGTGACCGTTGTTCTTCAGGATGTGTAAACAATGGATTTCTTCTTTATCATTGTTATCAAATGTAACCTAGAAATTGCCTTAAGCAGAGATGGTGGATTTAAATGTGCTCATGCTGACTGCTGATATTTCCCTGTGGTCCACACTCAGACTTTCAAGCTGTGAGTCTCTGCAGCCTATTTGGTAGAAACTGGACTGTTGTGAAGCAGCATGTCTGACCTTTAGACTAACCGCTGAACCGTTTCAGATTTACAGCCCACTGGTGCCATGTTTCCTCCCTCTGCTTTCTGTGAACATGTAACAACCTGTTTAGGACAAACTGGGCGACCTGGTCTCCTCCAGTACCACCTGTGAGGCCATTAACATTCAGCCAGTGTTCACGTGGAGCCCGCTGGAGTTCGGGGAGTCTTGGACTGCGGAGGAGATGCGATTATGGGCATTACATTCTTGACATCCTGTTACATTCTGGGCATTGCCAAGGCGATGTCAACAATGCCCAGAATCCACTGCTGCCCGTAATGAATGCGCTCCAATATGTAATGACTGAGTAATCACATTATTTGCAGCCTCGACTTTATTCTGACGGAGCGGCCGCCCGCATCTGTGCTCCGTCAGTAATTGCCAGGCCGGGGCGGCGAGTGCGAGCAGCATTTGCATCCTGCACTGGGGAGTTGCATTGCAAATGATTATGCTGAATTGTTTTTGCAACAGGAATGTCCAATCCAATAAAGTTAATGATCTTGAAAGACATGGAGGGAAAAGAGGAGGAGGAGCAGGAGGGAGGGAACTAAATCGATTAAAATGCAGATGCTTTCCATGTGACGCAGCCCGTGATGGCGGCGTTGCATCGGTGTAATTAAATCTCTTTTCTTTAAGTTTTTGGGACCAGCTTTAGCTTCTCGTTCAGCTACACATTCATCACTTCCTGTTCGCTTTAAGATACCAAAAGCAAATAATCCTGAGAGTTTTCTCCTCGCCAGATGAGAAGCATCATTATGCAGCACTTTGAAGCCTATTAACTGTAATTTCCTTATCAATCTTCATTCGAACGCATCCAGTTAATCACAGTCTTAACCTTACAGGGGTGTGTTTCCTCTCTCTGCCAAGTTTTATTTAAACTGCCCAAAATCTCAAATCACTAATTTCCCTCAGAGTAAAACAGTAGTGGTCACAATTAATTAAAGGTCTGCAAATGAATTTTACATGAAGTCAGGAATCTGGAACAAATGAACCCGATAAGGAGTTTCTACAAGTCTTTGTAGTTGGTAGTGAAGTCCACTCTCCAGCTGCATTGTGGGAAATGTAGGATTCAGACTTTTTGGAGACCCATACCTGGACCCATGTGCTGATGTTTTAACAGTGATGTGTTAAAGAACTGACCTTGGATCTGATGCATGTAAATGCTCCTTAACTACTTAATCACTTGTGACTGTGTTTTCAGAGTCTTTGTGTATTGTCCTGTTTTGTTTGGTTAAGTATGAAACAGTATGAAATTGCTTTCTCTGTGGCTTTTAAAGAAACTATTGACTATAAATCAAAATGTCTTTAACCCCAACAGGGGGGCTTTTCTCAGGAGTGGTGTAGGATCCCACTCTCAGGCTGTAGACAAACTGAACGTTTTCTTAATCCAATGATTAATTGCCTGCTGTAATTTCCCCCAGTCTATGATGATTTTACAACCAGCGGTTTAAAACCGAAAATATTCAGTTTACAATCAGACGAAGCAGCGAATCATAACAATATAGAAGCTTTAACAGCTCAATGTTTCATTCAATTGTTTATCAGATGCTGATCAGTAAGGCAGGGCGGCCTGTGGCCTGAGAGATGAGACTGAAGGAAAAACTGGTCTGTTAAAATCACAGCCTGATTTATCCTCTTTCTCTGAGCTCCACTGTTGCCCATTAAAACACACTGTAATTTATTCTGACTCAGCCCCAGATACACTGTACTGCCGCCACTAATATTCACTAAAGACCAGAAGTGGATTCATCCGCCACTGAAAATAGTCCACCCAAAAAAATTACCTCTTTCCTCCTGCTCTGGGAAATTATTTAGATTTAAAAAAAAAAAAAAAAAAACCAAATATTTCTTGTTTTTAAAATAAATGTCTGTGGCTCAAACCTTTAATTTATTTGTTTATTTATAGCATGACATTCAGGAATGTGTTGGTTTTAATTAAAGCAGATGACATGTCCTCACGGTCATTCCTGTCACATCCGCCACTGAAAATAGTCCCCAACAAATGCACGTTTCCTCGTGTTTGTTTGATTAAAAACTACAATGAGCAGCTGCTTTAGGGAATGTTTAAAAATTAAACTGTAAAACTTGGTATTTGTGAGGCGTTTTTAAAGATTTACCTCTTTAGTAGGAACCAGTTGGAGCTGAGTGCCACAGACAGGAAGTCAGATTGTTGGCTTGGCTTGGCACATGGGATTTGTTGACAATAAGAAAAATATGTAATAACAGCAGACTTGTGCTTTAATGAGGAAAAAAGCTGTCCAATACTTCAAGCAATAAAACCAAGATGCTGTGTGAAGATCCAAAGACATTACCAGCTGAATATTCCATGAAACTCATATCAGTTTGTATAAAATTACATTTTATGCAGCATTTATCACCATAACACACAGCCTGTGCACTGCTAACACACTGGAAGCCACCATAAACTACACTTTTTCTTTTTCATATGTAATTAGCCAGCCTGTGTGATTACCAGGTAAAACAAATTATGTGTTTTGTTGGCAGCAGATAAATCTGGTCTCAACTCTCCATAATGACCCGTGTAATTTTTAAGCAGCGGCTACATCGCGGCTCTTTACCACGTATCATTAGTGGGGTTGTATATTAGATATACATTTTGTGGCTTAATTTGGTCTCCCAGGAGCACTTGTAATGATGCAGCTGCTTGGTACAGGACACCTTTAATTTATTTATTTTAAATGTTGAGAATAATTGAGTTCTTGAGAGATGTGAGGCGAGCCTGCTGCTGCCGCTGCTGGTGTGGCTTCTTCTGAAAAATGCATTAATTCCACACTGCAATCTGTTGTGAAAATTAATATGAAGGGAAGCGTCTAATGGGGAGGGATGAGAAGGAAAAACGAAAACGCAGGCAGGAGTTTCTCCTCTAAACTTGGCCTCCTCTTCAGAGAGAGAACGACAATGAGCTGAGGCTCCGGAGGAGTTATTTATCTCCCTCTGAAGGGTTATTTATTACAGACAATCAAAGCGGCTCTTGCGCCCTTGCAGCAGCTGATGATAGAAACCACTCGTTCTGCACATTTCATAACACGTCAACAACATCGTCAGCAATGAAGACAATGATGGCAGGTGGAACACAGCGGGGGCCATGATGATGATGATGATTGTTCACAATGTGATGATGATGCTGATGATGTGAGGGGACGTGGGGATGTTACGGCGGCCATTATGGTCTGGAGTTGCTAAACGGATCCAGGTCAAAAGCGCATGGTACACTGTCGGAGTGCTGTATTTCAGCAGGTGTTTGTTATAAATCGATGTGGAAACTGCTGTCACACTGTTCGAATCCAGGTGGACCCGGGGCCTTTCTGTGTGGAGTCTGCATGTTGTCCCTGTGTCTGTGTGGGTTTTCTCCTCCCACAGTCCAAACACATGCAGGTCAGGATTAGGGTCTGAACCCAGGTGGACCCGGGGCCTTTCTGTGTGGAGTCTGCATGTTGTCCCTGTGTCTGTGTGGGTTTTCTCCTCCCACAGTCCAAACACATGCAGGTCAGGATTAGGGTCTGAACCCAGGTGGACCCGGGGCCTTTCTGTGTGGAGTCTGCATGTTGTCCCTGTGTCTGTGTGGGTTTTCTCCTTCCACAGTCCAAACACATGCAGGTCAGGATTAGGGTCTGAACCCAGGTGGACCAGGGGCCTTTCTGTGTGGAGTCTGCATGTGGTCCCTGTGTCTGTGTGGGTTTTCTCCTCCCACAGTCCAAACACATACGGGTTAGGTTGGTTGGTGACTCCCCCCTTCATCACCCACAGGAAGAGTGATGTGGAATGAGTTTAAAAGCTTTCATTCTGACGAGTACATGGTTAGAAATTAGTTTATTGACCATAGTGCTCATCATCAAAAACTAGTACGGGCTTCTGTTTTGTTTCACGTCACCTCCCTTACACATCTGTACACTCAATTACCACTTTATTGGGAACACCTTGATAAAATAAATGCTTCCTTTTTCTTCTGCCTGTTCTCGGCAGTATAATCAGGCGGTAAAGCAGAATACAGCTGAAAAATCCAATTTCAGTCAAGTCACAGTTGTTTCCAGTTTCCGCCTGTAGTGAACCGGCTGAGTGGCTCACCAACACTGCACTTTGGTTAAACATTAAGTCTTTCCTCCAGGCCTTTTTCTGGTGTGTGTTCAGTGTGTCACAAAGTGATAATGTGCAGGTAAACACCTCAGCAGAAAAAACTGAAAATTCTGAGTGTCTGTTGAGGTCCTGCAGAACAGCGGCTGAACTGGGTCAGTTTAGTCTTCTCTGAGATCTTTCAGTCCTTTTACTGGAATCACTCAGGACAGTCAGCTGGAAAGTTTGGGGGTTTAGTTGTGACAAACCAGACTTTGTCCTCAGTCATGAGCAACACATCAGGCTGTCGTCAGGCTCGTTCTCACAAGTCCAGACCTGTGGCGCTGCAGCCTGTTTGGGGCTCAAACCTCTCCATGTCGCCCCTTGACCACGGCGAGGAGAGAGGCCGCCGTGAGAAGGAGGAGGAGGAGGAGTCAGCAGGAAGATGGTTCCTCTGTCTGTCTGGCTGACTGGTTATTGGCTGTTTGGGATCCTCTGGGACGGGGCTCTGGGCAGAGGCCCAGATCGATGTGACCTAAATTCAAATGTGAATTAGAGGCTCTCAGTAGGAGAGGACACTGTAAATGAGCTCAGACGGTGTGAGGTCCCCGGATAATGTGAGAACCGGGGTCTCATGTCTGCTGGAGATCTTTAATGAGTTCCAAATGGATATCCAGGACCTGGGCCCCAGCTCCACACCCTTCCTGTTGGCCTGTAGCCTCCTGAAGTGGGCTCAGGGAGGAAGCAGCTGCATGGTGCCCGTGGCCTTGAGCCCGGCACTCTGACAACCTGCAGCAGAAAACACGTCAGCATCCAGATGATAAAAAATTTTAAGCAACGTTTGTGAGATCAGCAAACGTGCAGCAGTTCAGAGCTGCTGCGTGGACCTGACTTATGTGACTTTATCTTAAAGATAAATTCAACATGTCACGTGAGAAGGAGTTGTAGGGACTGAGATCTGATGCTGACCTGCTGCAGAGGTTACCACAGTGTTGTCTGAGTAATGCTGGGGTGTGTGTAACAGTGCAGAAAGTCTTCAGCACCTTCAGTGTCAAAGGTGGAACAGAACCAGAACCAGTGAATGAGAAGCCTCTGTCTTCAGTGATCAAACTGAAAGTGGTTCGGACCAAATAGAAGCAGCTGCAGAGGTCACCACTTCCACCTCTTTAAAATTTAACCTGACATGGCTGGGGACCCCCCCCGACCTCCCTCCCTCCCTCCCTCCCAGATGGGTTTACCCGGGTTCCCCTCCCCCCTGTGAAGCTGCAGTACAGCAGGGGAGCCACTCCGGGTGCAGTAATTAGCATGCTGATTCTGCATGTAATCAGATCGGCCTGGCGTGCTCGCCGGCCTGCTTCCATACATCAGGCCCAGCGTCAGCATGGGACTGCAGCAGCTTCTCATTGTCTTCAACACAACATATGCTAATTGTTGATTGTCTCCAATATTATATGCTAATTGTTGGGAATTAGCATAATTCATTAACATTTGGGCCCTAATTACACAATGAAAAAAGACTGAAAAACACTCTGCTGTGCTCCGACTTCCTAATGTGTGATGCGATTAATGCCGTACTCATTTGCATCCAGAGAAGGAGCCTGAAATATTAAAAGTGTTGTTCAGAGAAAATCGTGACTAGTCCCTAATCAAATGTTGTTTCTGCCGTTTTAAAAGGTGTAACAGTGTTGGCCCTCAGGTGAAAGGAAGCAGTCTTTGTTCAGTCTGAGACACACAAAGACTTCTCCACGCGTCACAATCTGCAATTAGCTGCAGCGCTTTTTTTTTTTTTTTCCTTTTGGACAAGATGCACAGAAACAAATGAATGGAGATGGTCTTCCGAGTTTCATTCATCATTGTGGATTCTGTTTGATGTCTGCGCTTTATCTCATATTAATAAGACACTCACCAAAAAGAAACAACCAAATTGCTTTGATTTCATCATAATTGTAGTCGTGGGTCTGTTCACATCGTTTAGCTGCCGGCAGCTGCTGCAGCAGAGCAGCACGATCTGACAACAAACACTTCACTGAAGTGGCTCCAGTGTGTGGATTCAGTGTGTGAAGAAGTCAGGAAAAGAAGGAATAGGAAGGGAAATGGAGACTGAATGACAGGAGTGAAGGAAATGAGGAAAGATTGAAGTAAGGAAATAAAATAGGAGCATATACACTTCCTCTATAAAGGAAAAAAAATAGGAAAAATGAAACTAAGGAAGAAAAGATGTAAATCATTAGTCCATAAAATGTGGAAGTATTTAGTACAGACTTTTTAAGTACTTTTAAACTATTAGCAAAACTTTGTCAGAATAAAAGAACAGGGAACAGGAATTTAGTTTCACTGTGTCCGATTTTACTTGATAATACCAGCACATTTACTCAAGTTCTGAGTTATTAATAACATGCTCGATTATTTACACTTCATCCTTGGACTTCACTACATGTCAGAGCCATTTATCTGATAACTTTAGTTCCTTTTCAGAATCAGATGGATCCAACAAAAATACAGACTGATCATCAAACTTTATTGATCCCTGGGGGGAAATTCACAAGATACCCAGCAGTATGGAAAGTACTTCAAATTAGAAGTATATAAGGTAGTTAACATCAGCTACCCAGCAGTATATAAAGTACTTCAATTTAGAAGTATATAAGGTAGTTAACATCAGCTACCCAGCAGTATATAAAGTACTTCAAATTAGAAGTATATAAGGTAGTTAACATTAGCTACCCAGCAGTATATAAAGTACTTCAAATTAGAAGTATATAAGGTAGTTAAATCAATAATTACTTCAGTAATTGTAATCCACTAGTATCATATACATTCATGTGAAATGGGCCATTCTGCACAAGGACTACTTTTACTTTTGATACTTCAAGTACATTTGGATGCTGATACTTTTACTGCAGTAACACTTTTAATGCAGAAGTTTTACTCTGTGATACTTCTACTGTTACTGCAGTGCAGGATTACTTCTTTTACTGCTGATGGTTTACAGTTCACACAAAAACACAGTAATGTTAAAAAAGTACATCTTTTGTGCTGACGCACCACGACACATAAGTGTTTTCAGTTTTTACACAATGTTCAACCTCAGTTGATGAAAAGTCAAAAGATTTCCAGGAAGCAAAAAGAAAAGTAACTCTGCTCCAAAGTGGAAAAGGATCCAACTGACCTGCAACATAACAGGAGGTTAAGTAAATGCTCAGCGCATTTCCCTGTGGAGGGAAAGCGCAGAAGTAGAAAGTCTTAAAAATAGAAATATGTAAGAGGAGAAAAATGAGCTGACCTGTGTCTGTGTGCAGGACTCTGCCCTCAGCACGTCTCACCATGTTTCATGACAAACACCAGGACTCGGTGAATGACAGATGACGGATGCCAGCCTGTGTGACAGCAGGGTGAAGCTGCGAGTTCAGGTTTCTCCTGGTTTACAGCAGCGAGGCTGGGCAAGGCCAGGATCCCAGGGCCACACGTCGGGGGACGGGGCCCCTGCATATGAACGTGAGGGCGGGTTAACTCGGAGGTAATTGAAGCAGGGCTTTTATAGGAATCTGCTTCCAATCCACAGGAGAGAAGGAAAAGAGGGGAAGAATGAGAGTTTTAATGAATGGAGACCGTCATTAAAATGATAACTATTTCCTCCGAGATCACTTCCAATTTAAATGCAGGGGGGAAAGAGAAAAGGCGTAATTGAAAGATCTTTTTTTCCTTCTTCTGCCATTCAAACTGTAAATTTGAATCTTGGAGAGAAGAGGGAGATTGTTTGTAGCTATAGCTCACTAGTTCCAATTACTCGTCTTTCTGCTGCACTTAAAGCCACGAGGGAGACTGAGACTCGCATGTTTTAACCCCTCAGCCAAAAACAGACGTGCAGCCGTGTTTTCTTTGGATCAGCGGCGGTCAAAGAGAACAGATCCCTATCAGATCGTTTGAAACCGATCGACAGACGTGAGGAATGACTTAATTGATAAGCAATGAGGCTGACAGAGTTTTTCACATTGGGTCATATTAAGTGAACAGCTGCACATACGGTCATATCTCAGGTCCTGGCAGTAAAGTCTCTGCTCAGAGAACACCAACATATAATGGATGGATGGAGGATCAGGAAACATTGGTTGGATCTGAACATGTCACACAGTCGCTGATTTGCTGATCGACCAAAATGTCCATGCTGGAACTTAAGTACAAATGTGAGGTATTTGTACTTCAGGCACTAAAACTACTTGGTTAGATTAAAGGTGTTTAGACATTCTTTCATCACCCAGTGTGAACAGGGTCCCCTTTTCCCACAATCCCATGTGAAGTTACTTCAGCGTGCTTGCATGAGCACAGAGGTAACATCTCACTTTTGCTCTGAAGGTTGATACGGTTTCAAGTCACCTGCTTCAAGCACATAAACCTTTTCCCTTTGTCACCAAATGTACTCGTTACCTTCATTCGATCAGAACCAGGGCCCAGAACGTCTTTATGCTAGAGATAATGAGCGAGGACGTCCACATCTGAACACCTGAAACCAGCGGCGGTCACCTGTGTTAAAGTCCAGTGTTTAATCGACCCGTCCACCACCTGAATTCCTCCCGTCCTGTCGTCACTACAATAGGGTCTATGGATTATAACAAACTGCTGCGCTGATGTTGTGCATTATTAGTGGATGGTATCATTGTGCTGGACAGGCCCAGATTGTGAGTGTGTTTGTGTCCCAGTACACTTTTGGGATGTTTTCCTATTTTTTCATAGAGACCAAAAAAAACACGTAGCAATCACTTCTCCGAGAACCAGTCACAGCAAGCGATCTTGACCCTCACCGCTCGGAGCGAGGGAGTTAAACAAATGAACAGAGGAGTGTTTTCCACAGGCAGAGTTCATGAGTGTGCTAATTGAAAGCCATTATGGGCCACATTATCACACTGTCACACTGCAGGGACGCAGCGCGCACACTGCAGTCTGAACTGAACTCAGAAACCTGCAGCGAGTCCAGAATCACTGTTTACTCTGTTAACAACATGTTCAAACAGATGTCAGAGAGAAAGCAAGATACACTACATTACATCTGAGTGCTCTGACAGTCTGAGGCAGGCCAACATACAGAAATATTGCATAACACAATATTTAGCAAGAAACACAGGATGTCTAAGAATGCATCAAATGAAATGATGCAAGCATCTGTGAGAGCAAGCGTCTTCATTTTGCTCAATATTCCTCACACAATCTAGAGCTCGGGCGTCTGCATGTTTATCAAAGAAATGACTGATCATAATATCAGCCTTATTGGTCTCAACAGAAATGCCACAACCATCTTGCAGATTACTCCTTGATGAGGAAAATGCAATTAAAACGTCAAGTGCGTTTTATTAGATTCTACCCACCCTGCAGGGTTTTAGCAGCCCCGGGAGTCCCTGGATGCTTGGGCGATGGATGGCACATATAGAGCTGCGAGCAACATTAGGAGAGCCGTGCCAAAATAACAGCCGCTCGCTCCCCGATGAGCCGCCTTTCATCACCATACAATGCTGAATATGTACATGCAGGAGGGCTGCTGTCTGTGCAGCCTCATATGGAGGCTTTGCTGTCTCTGTGCAGGCTCATATGGATGGATACTGTGCAGGTCCCATTTCGCACAGCTGTGACTCCATCAGGGAGGAATGCTGATGTTAGTGTGTGTTATGTTTACCTGCAGATCGCTGATCTTTTTAGTCAAAGTCAGGTCTGATTTGTTTCCAGACTGTGACAGGATGAAGTGCAGAAGATTATCATCTCGGCACATACTTCAACAATCCTGTCGCAGATATTTCACCAAATAATTAAAGATCACTTATTTTCCCGTGCGTGTGGAAGTACAGGCTGAGAAACGTCCGTCTCCTACATTTAAAAATAAATACCAAATACATTTGGCCCGAGCAGCAGTTTGACTTTTGTTAGCTGACAGATTAAAAACTGATGATTTTTCCTTTTCGGTCACAGTGGAGGCTGAACAAACAACATCTGGAGAGCGACTGAAAAGTTCATTACATCTTATTTGACGAGCTTGGACACAGCACAGCAGCAACAGCCTGACATGTCCATTTCTACCATTCCACAGTCCAAAGGAAGGAACACCTTGTGCTAAACATGTGCTATCAGATTAATTCAACCCCTAAAACAAATGTCTACTAGAGCTAAGGTGTTCGACATTGTCTCAGTGTCCTTTCACTGCCAGTTTTTACTAAAACCGAAGTTTAAGACAGCTGAGATTTAGATTTGCAGCTGCTGTTCTCAAATCATGAATCAGTACTACAGCCGTGAAGAGGGACAAAGGTTTGGTTTAGTCTAAGCCTGAGATTATGAAATCTCAAAAAAGTGGGTTTAGTTAACCAAAACACACTGTTAGATGCTAGTTGCTAGTTAGCAAAGGAGCCAACAGGTCAGGAGGAAATTCACAGGTGTGACTGATAAAAGTAATGATGTGTGAGTTCAGGTACAGAGTATTGACATGGTTTAGTCCCTGATTTACTGGAATAGTAGTTTAATGGAACCCTGGTTTACTGGGACACTTGAATGGAAATGAGCCATTACCAGTGTTACTAATGACACTTGTACATTCTCTGCTATGACACAGAGCTTTGCTGGCTTCAACTGGCTGCCATTAGCTGCAGAATATGAAAGGACAGATAGAATTGGTGAGTCTGTTAACATTTATAACCAAGTTCGATCCGGACTAGTTTGTTTTACTGGTTCAGTTGTTTTCCAACTGTGATGTTTGTTAATGAGTGTTTCTAGTTACACTGGAGTTACTTTATCATGAAAGTAAAAGAAGAGTAAACATCTCTCATAGTGTGATTTTGTTTACATGTACTAGGTTGGTAAGGCATCATTGCAAAAGTAGCATAGAAGTGTTGTAGCTGTTAAAAATGCAGCTGGGTTTTACTGGGTCCCAACATGTGGAACATCTGGATTTCGAAAGCCTATCATGTGTCTTTTAATGTAAAACCTTAATTTGAAAAGTCAGACAAATGTAGTGCAGTAAAATGTACAGTATTTGCCTCTGACATGTAGAGAAGCAGGGACATAAGTGGGATTGAACCAGTGTTAAGGCTGGTATCTTTAATATCCACTTAATCAGAATCATTAGACTTGGTACGTTTGCTGCCTGTTTCTGTTAAGGTCAAATATGACTCACCTGAAGACAAACTTTGTCCAAACACAAAGCATTTAATGAAGAGGATTTTTCTCCCAAGTTTCTAAAACAACACCACCATGAAATACCATTTTAATGTGTGTGTCAGGTTTAATTTTACATTAATTACTGTATTTGGTTGGATGCAGCGTCATGACCTTTAAAACAGGAGTTTGTTTAGTTGCTCTTGATATTGTGACGCTGACAGTGGAGTGGGCACAACACAAATAAAAAAAGGAGAAGGAAAATAGATCTTTTTAATGGAGTTTAACAATCGGTCTCTGGTGGACTCATTAGGATGACCAGTTTGACTTATTTTACAGCCACTGGTAATTAGTATCTGCAGGAGTTATAGCTATAATCAGCCAAGTTTTCCTTTGACTTTCTCTCCGTTAGCCATTAACTCTGGTGTTATACTTGCTCCAGGAAGGCGGTCAAATGTGTAAAAAGACAGCAGCCGTAAAACTAATAAAACTGTAGGGTTCCTTCTGGGGAACTTTAATACTTCCAGCGATATGATAATTCTTTTTACTTCAAAGCAGCCATTAAAAAAAGGACAATTTTCACTGCCTTTCGCTGCCTTGATGGAGCTGTGAAGGCCTTGTTGGATTTGACGGGTATTTGGGGTAGCAGAGCTGGCTCCGGTTCGCTCTGCAGGGGGTTTAGTGTTCCTGATAAATAATAAACAGCAAGAAAGTCAGCGTCTCTTTGCATGGTAAAGACAAATATTTTAAATTGTTTATCAGAGAAAACATTTTACCATCTTCTCAGTATTCTGCCTTCTCAAACTAATTTGCAGCGGCGCACGAGAAAACAACTGTAGGTGTTTCTCAGCCAAATTGTGCTGAAAGCATTTTAATGCAGATTTGACTTATGGTCACCGTTAGAGGCCAGAACTGGAAAGGGTTCATGAACAGACCAGTCTAAACGCTTTCCAGCATCCTCTGAAATATTTCCATACTTTAATTATGAAATGAAGGTTATTAAGGTATGTGGGCTACTCTCAGAGGCAGACCCCCTCATTTCTTCAGTTCTTCAGAGTTTCCCTTTTGTTTATGTGATTATTTGCTGCTGCAAAGTATTCACAGTGAGTGAGTGTTTCAGCTGCATGTTCTCCAAACCAGCGGTGAAGACAGAGGTTTTGAACCTGGCTTTATTTCATCCCAGGACTGTTATTGTGTCACTTTATTAAGTTTTGGCTTTTTAATAGTTTTACATTTAGAATATATGGAAGTGTGGTGGAGAACAGTACTGTGAGAATGGTTTTCTATTGGTCAATCACACACATTTATTTATAGTCAAAGGTCGATACAAAAAAATTCATACTCCTCATGACCAACTTTATTGCCAAATTTTCTGACCAGGTCTTCACTGGGCAACAAAGAAATCTGGACCAATCACAGAGTGCGGATGCATTCCTCTTCTCTGATTGGTCAGTACGGAGTAGGGCTGTGCAGAGTTCAGCATTTCTTTTTCTATCTGCATTTAAGGCAGGAAAATTATTATTATTTGAATAAAAGTGGAAATAGTTGTAGCAACTCTGTTTTTGTTAATACTGAAGATCTAATTTATGATATTTGATTTTTAATATTCCAGTCAAACAAGCTCCACTGCGTCTTCTAAGTTAAAATATCGGTGTTGCAGTTTTGTTAGAGGAAGAACCAGCCCGTGTGACACAGTTTGCAGGTGCACGAGCTAACGCTAACATTAGTAACTATGACGCTACAGGACAGGAGGGTCCTTGTTTATGTTTCCATAGCTGCTCCCGCCTTTCAGACTGCTGCTATTGACTTTGTAAGCTAACGGTACTTATACTATACTAATACTTTTAGGATCCCTTCACTGGCTCACAGTTCATTCCTGTGTTTGGATCCTCTCTATTTGTGGTTTTTCACTCTGTACATCATGAAAACCTTTTAAAACCTAAATTTGTACTATACTGAAGCGACGATAGCCGCTTGAAGAATATTGATAGAATTTTTTTTTGAATTTAGGATATATGTAAATATAGTGTGATGTCACATTATGCAAATTAGTATGTGACATGTAGGAAGTTTGGAGCAGGCTTCATCTGCTTTGTGTTAAAAATACATGTCAGTACTTGCCAACAAAATATATTTTCTTAAAAGTTCGCAATTGCTCAGGGTGTTGATGTGCTGATGGAGGGTGTACAACGCAGTGCAAAATAAAATGATCGGAAACATTTAACTGTGGAGGAGTTTGTGGTTAAACTGGGATGTAGAAAGCAGTTTCCCAGTGCTCATGTCAGCAATAAAAAAGGCACAGGTGAGGCAGTCATTAGGTTATGGAGTTAAAAAATCAAAGTTAACATTTACATTCATGCACAAGCAAAAAAGTAATAAGATTTCATGCACTGGTTAATAAGAACAGCAGCAAGGGACTGCTGAGTCTCTTCGGACAGTAAAGACAAATATTTTAAACAGTTTATCAGAGAAAACATTTTACCATCTTATCAGTATTCCTCCATATCAAACCAATTCACAGTGGCACATAAGAAAACAATTGCAAATTATCATCAGCAGAATTTTTGATGTGTGCTGCAGGTTTTTTAAGTATCCACATTACAGGTATCAGAACTCCTTTTTAATACGCGTTTGATTCGCAAACAAACACTGTTAAAAGTCGAAAATAGAAACTTCTCCAAGTGCTCATCAAGAGACAACAAGACCTGTCTGAACTCATTTCAGCGTTGTTGTCTTTTTTTATATCCCCCTCTTTTTACTGCCCATCTAATGGCTTATTTATTACATTCATTCTTTATAAGCCGGCTCCTGTGTGGCCTCATTACAACTATAGCACTGCTTTGGAATTCCAGGATAATTATGAGCTTCATTGTTTTAATAAGAGTCTCGGTCAACCCGGATCGCTGCTACATCTTCACAGTCCCCAGTGGGAAATATACGAGGGCAGCACCAGCGCTGGACAGATGGAGTCAGACACACTGCAGGTAAATATTTATACGCTGCTATGTGAGGGAGGATACTTGAATCTCATCAACTGTCTTGTAAAAGTGGTCTGATGTGGTGTAAATCTACGCAGCTGTACATCCACATTCTTAATAAGTCTGTGATGCAACTTCAGCTCGTCTTCTAGCTCTTAAATCAAAGCAGCACTTTTCTTCGCATCATGAGGTAATGTTTGGAAACTCTTTCGGGTCAAGTTGATGTGCGGTTAACATGCCCCAAAAATCACACAACTTCTCAGTTTAGTAAATGTCTTGTTTTTATTGTAGGTACAGTTGGAAAAAAAAAAAAAAAAATCAGTATGTTTATATTCAAATGTGCAAATTACACAAACGACGGCAGAGAATGACAATAAATGTGTTTCATGTTCTCTAAATGTTCACTATGCTGCAACATGATTACATAATAAATAAATATGGTTTTTTTTTTTTTTTTTTTTTTGGGCCAGGTGTGGAGCCACTGCTGAGCTGTTGTGGTACGACTGGGGATCCATGGTGATGTATTTTCAACTTACCGTATATCTTATATATTTAATACCCTGTCGTCTACAGATGATTTTAAGTGTAATTGTTTGGATTTTCTTACATTGCATTTTTTTCTGTCACATATTTGGTTTTAATAGAACAAACATGTTACACATCTGTTTTAAACATGTCACTTTTTACAGAGACCACAATACTATAAGTCAGAATTTATTTAGTATAAAAAATATTTAAAAATACCTTAAAATAGCCTAAAAATTCCCATATATTCATTATTATCCTGGACCTGAACTGTTCGCCCACCTATAGGAAAGATGTGTTGATTTATTTAGCCCACGTTTTGCAGCTGAGGGCCATAGGTTAAACAATGTGCAGCTATCTGCACAAATGCAACTCACTGTTGCATTTACAAACAGCACTGGGACTTCCCCCGGGTGATGTGGAGCGCTGCATTAAAGGTGATATACATCCAAAACGCCACAGAGTGCAGTGCAGCAGGTGCTAAACTTGGTGCTCCCTGTGGAAGCTGCAGTAAACGGCTCCTTGGCGTTGAAGGACATCACCTGTTGTCCATAATGGAAAGCCTGAACTCAAAGAACAATGAGTGTTTCACATGCCGTATTATCTAATCAACCACTTACAGCGAACAAGATTCTTTGAAGAGGTCATCTTTGAGAGGATAATGGACATGAGCCAGTTGACCCCAGAATCCATTTGTGCCCTCTTGAGTTGCTTGAAGCCGCTGTACATAAATGTCTGGTCTCCTTTAACATATAAGAAGCTCGGGCAGACTCTTGTGGGACGAACCATCCACGTTACATTCTTAACTAGATATTATAACTTGAAACATGATCATTTAAAAATGTACTTACCCCGGAGATCAAGTCAGAACAGGGAGAGAGCAGCGCATTAAACATAAGGTGTACAAAGTAGTGATTATCGAGCTGCTTATTAAATGTGTTTATTATCAGGTAGATACACACATTTATGAGCGGGATCTGTAATGTTGTGCTAGGGATGCTAATGTGTCATTATTGGCTGACATATTTGTTATTAGACCAAGTCAAAGAAAATTTATACCATCAAACCATGTAAATATGAAATAAGGGAACCGTTAGCAAACTTTGAACCAAACAGTTTAACTGCTAAACCACTAACTATTAGCTAACTTGCACTGTAATCATTGCTAAAGTGCTGTTGTGTGTTGAAAATCATCCTGTGGATGTTTTTGCTCCTTTCGGACTGAGTCACTTTTTGCACATTGTGTTGTAATTTCAAATTAGATTAAAACATTTTTACCCACCAAATTAAAATTGATCTTATAACATAGAAACACATGCAACAAGTGACACAGTCCAAATACACTAATATAATGTAAGTGTAAGTGTGTAATGTCAAGTTTGTGTTTTAAACTGTTTCAGAGCTGTTGATTCACCTAGACGATCATTTGGGAGGCTGGACTGAACATTTGACCCCGAAGAAGGTAGGACTGCTTCATTAGACCGTGTTCCTTTTAGCTAAGTGTACCTAATAAATTGGCAACTGAGCGTCTGTAGTATGTGGTGTGTTGTTTTAGTGTAAATATTCAGTTTGGATAACAAGTCGATTGTTTGTCCCCATCTCAAGTCGATGTTTAGTATGATTGGAAATAATTTGGTCACATGACAGGTGTGCAGGTCTCACCTCGGTCCTGACAGACACTGTAGTCCCATGTGCAGGTTCTGCTTTTATTTTGAAGCATCTAAATCACCTGGGTCACCACCTGGGCCCCAAATCGCAAAAACAAACTTTATTTAGGTTTCAGTAACTTTCAGAACAGTGAAGAGGATCATCATCATCTGCCTGTATCATCTCTTCAGTTGCCCCAGACGCCATTTAACATGTCATACCACCAAGGTTTCACCGTGCTCTGATGTCAGTGTGTGGCCCGTTTCACCGCCATCCGAATTCATGACCTTTTCCACGAGTGTGTGTGTGGGGGGGGGACATCTCTAGTGCTCGGCCATAAATCTGCCTCACAACCAAAGCATCTTCAACCGTGACCATCGCGATAACGCCGTCCAAAACATCTCCCCGGCTGCTCGCTCTGGGCAGGTGCCAGTGTTTTTTGGTCTGCTGAGGTCATTACAGGTATTAGTTACCCCCACTGCCCCCACCCTCATTAAACATGCTGAATCCATTTGTTTAGCAAGCAGCTGAGGGAGCCATGGAGAGCTCACCCAGGCTGGGGATTGATTTATTAACACTGATTTCGGCCTCTGAGACCGTCCTGATGATGATGATGATGATGATGATCACTCCGCTTCAGGAATTTCAATGGAGACGAGGAAGATTCACAGCTCCTGCTGTAGATTTTAAGACTTTAATGGACACAGGATAAATCTATCAGTCAGAGGGCCCAATAGTTCTGCCAGTGTCAACAGAAACATATGGAAGCTTCTTCTGACAGGAAAGAAAAATCACAGATTACAATGTTATAGAATAACAACATGACAAAGTTACAATAGGAGATAAGTCAGTGACAAGTTTTCAGTTAGTGGTTTTTTGACTTGGTTTCTTAGTTTATAATTTTTCTTTGTTGTAAATATTAATTTTAATGGGTCAAAATGTTACATATTTATGGTTCGTTAGTGTCTTGATAACATTTTTGTCAAGGAAAACAATTTTTCCTTAGTCACATTATTTATTTTACGTTCTGAATTTTTACTTGACTGTATAGTAAAATTTAGACCTATAAGTTATATTAATATTTCCTGATTTACTTTGTGAGTTATAATAAAAACAATTCTGGAAACAATAGAGATAAGTTGAAATTTAAAAGGCCTAATTTTGTCTTCATACTTGTTACTTTGTCAGTAACTGTAGGATAATTTTTGCTTCCTGTCTTAACGTGGTAAAATGAGGAGCTGTGAGTGTTTAACTTGTATATTTTCCTTTTCGTGCCGGGACCGTGCTTCCATACAAGCATCTGTCCATCTGGAGAAGGTGTTTCCACTCGGACTGTCAGGAGAGATGCTACGACATGAGCGATGAAACGCTATCTGCACACTGCTCCACAGATGTTTGTGCGATATCATCTTGGAGGGCTGGAGGTGCCCAGCTGTCTTTGCTGATTTTCTCTCCTCTATTACAGTCCAAGCTCTCAGATATGTTTTATGATGAATCTACATATTTCCTCTCTCCGGGGGGACACACATTATTGGGAAGCACTCGATCTCTGCCTCTATTTCCTGTCGGCTTTAATAGCTTCCAGGTGAGAGGTGTTCCTCGGCCCTCGCCTGGGAATGCTTATTAAAACTGTTTTCCTATTGATACAGTTGGTTTGATACTTACCAGATTTGACAAAGTAAAGATCTCATGTTTGGCGTAATATTACAAGGGAAACATAAGTGAGTTATTTGGCCTCGATGTGCTGGAAACGTAACGTTGTTAAAGCGCAGGCCCTGAAACCTGAAACGGGCTCCCTCTGCTGCATTTGGTTTTCATTATTTTTCCTCGAAAAATTGAACAATAGCACCCAGGGATTAAGTCATGGTGCAGGTCGCAGCCAAGCCAAACATCCTGCCTCCTTCAGAAAAATGAAGACAGATGAAAAGGGCAGCAGGTGTAGTGTACGCTGGTGCGTCGCCTCTTTGTCCTCTTCAGGATGTGTTGTCGGGCTGAGGAGGAGGAAATGAAAACAGAAGTTTTCTCTGTGCCTCCACATTCAGGACCCTGTTTTTGGGTGTTCGATGTGATTCTGCACTTGTCCCAGTATCTATTAGGCTGGTTTCCTACCCGTGGCCTGTTACATACTCAGGGCAATGGTTCTCTCGGATTTTTTTCTGTGTGTGAGAAAGCAACAGATGAACACACAGTCCCACCGTTCACAGAACCTTTTTGCCTCGTAGCTCACCTGGTAGATCACTGATCATTCAGGGGATTATAGAGCAGGTCTGACAGGATAAACCACCTGAGTGCACGTGGAGCAGAGCTGCTGACCCTCCCTCTGAAACGCTCTCTGTACTGATGTGGAGTAACACATGGTTTCAATGGCCCACGTCACATTTACAAACCTTGTCCAAAAACCTCGTCCTTCCCAGGAAACTTGTCTGGCAAGCACAAACCTTTGGACGAGTGATTTACAAACGATTTCTGCAGCTCTGAGCCCAGTTGGCGAGGGCTCTGGTGTCATCACGAGGGCCGGGGCCCGGGGCTTTTCCTGTCTGAGATGACTTACAGTCCCCCCGTCAGTCCAGAGCGCTGCACTATAATAACACACAAAGAAGAGAACCTGAACCTGGACCCACAGTGGTATCGCACTGACATCATCACCTCTCAGGAAATGGTCTAATTCTTGAGTGTTTAGCTGCACAGATGCTGTGATGTCACTTAAATCTGCTCCTCGCCCAAACCAAACACACCTGCATCAGCTCGACGCCGCCTCTTCCTCGGACTGATTAAAAACTATTTCAGCTATTCATGAAGCAAATGTCAGGAGCTGACTGTACCTGATGTTCCCCTCGTTTCTCACAGCTGTAAAAAAAACAAAAAAACAAAAACCTTTTGGCCTTCTCTCCTCTTTTAGCTCTTGGGAGCTGGTGTCAACAAACTTTCAGTTCGTCTGACTCATGTTTCCTGACCTGTCAGACCTCCTTTCGTGTTCCTACTTGTCACGCGGTTCAGACCAGTCGCTGAATCCAGAGCTCAGGTCTTCGTTACACATGTTGGAAAAAGAAAAGTCAACAATAATCGTCAAAGAGTCACTTGATCCAGCTGAACATGAGCTGAGCAGCAGGATATATGAACCATGTATTCAGTATCAACACCCTGCTGCCTGTTACACCTGATCAGACTCGGTTATTGATCCGATGTGAATCAAAGATGAACTTATGGCTGAAACCGTCTGGTCTTTTCTTAAGAAATTCACTGTTTGGCTTTGTTGAACTTCCTAATGCTGATTTACTGTCCTCAGCCTGCGCCCGGCTCTACAGTGCAGCAACTAGCTCCTGTGTGCAAGTGGGAAGAAGATTCACTTAGTCCCAGCTCAGTGTAGAAAACATTCTCATTTTGAGCCGGTGCTAGTCTTCACTTTCACAGATTAAAATGACACCAGTTCTCACCAAATCCTGTCACTCCTGTGAAAAATGTCTGTGATGATCACGACTCAGGACCAGGCGGCAGCTGCTGCAGCTGGAGGCTGAAGGTTCTTAAATTTCAGCAGCAGGACCAAGGTGACAGCTCCAACTCCCTGTGTGGAAGGTTCTGGCTTTAGACCAGCTCCAGTGCAAATCAGAGGCCGATGTTTGCTATGCCCACGTTTTATACCCGACTATGGTGCAACGTTCAGAGGCTCCGGCTGTGTATACAGGTATTTAAGTATTGGATCTGGCTCAGCCTCCAATATTTTCAGATTGGGATCAGGTCCAAAAAACTTGATCAGGACTGCAGAGTGATGCAACAGAGTTTTACCTACAGAAGATGTTTGGCTGCTTGCAGAGCGCTCAGTCAGCGTTTTAGTTTGGTCTTGTAGCAGGTTCTTTTCTCTGCACAGAAGCACAGCGGCCTGTGTCAGGTAAACCGGACCCTACACCCTTCAGTGCAGCTAAAACGGACCTTGCTTACACAGACTGATACACCAGCTCAGAGAATCCCGGTACTTCCATCAGTTTGAACTGAATACAAAACCAGCTCCAGACAACTACTCTGTCATCGAAATAATTAATAATCTGCAGTTTTAACCTGGTCGAGAACACGCTCAGAGGTTCTTAGTTACTTTAGTTTAGAGTAATAGTTTCCTGTGATGCTCCCAACTTTCCAGCCAATCAGCAGCCTTGACCTCGTCTCCCTGATTGAAGGTTTCTGAGCTCCTGCATCCATCAAAATAGCGACACAGCACTTCTTTCTCTTCTTCTCCCCCGCGAGTGTGTACTGCTTCGTGTTCAGCTCTTCTCTCTGTGAACTTGGCATTGGCTCTGGCAGCTGCTCGTGGAGTTTGGCGGCAGATGTGCAGACTCAGGGAGTGTTGGAGGTTTTGTGCAGCCTCTGGGCACTGGTCTCTACTAACGAGTGCATCACAGCTCATCAAGGGTGGTGCTGACTCTGGACTGAGAGCTAATTGTCTCTGTAACAGAGCCAGACTACCCCCAGCCCCTGTCTCTGCTGCAGACTCTGATGCCTGGACTGCAGGTCTCAGAGACCGGGAGCACGTCTCACTCAGAGGAAAGTTTCGTTGTTCAGTCAACAGTGAGCAGCTGAGTAGTATGTCATGTGGTCAAACTTCAGGTGTTTCTGAAGTCGTGCAAGTTCACACGTCCGAGTCCGTGAGATGCTTCAGTACCGCTGTCGCAAGCTCAGAATCTGCAGCTGCAGTTACCTGGATGATGTTTCTCCAGTCTTACTCTGATTCCACCTTAACTGTTACTGATCAGATCGTTGTTTACAGGTTTCACAATAAACCTCTTGCTGGGTTTGCACAGCAAATGTATCCTACTAAGTTAAGTGAGGGGTTTGTAGTTTATAGTGTTTGGAGAGTTTATTTGTATATTCTGAAATTGTGTTCAGTTGTGTGATTGTGGGATGTAACTCTGCTGAATGTGTGTCCAGATGCAGATCTGAGGAGCCTCTGATTCCAGGTGAGGCCTGGTCCAGCAGCTTTTGAAGAGCTGAGTCTGTGGCTGTTCAAAGGACTCGACCTGCAGCTGCGGCTGAAACACAGCACCTACTTTTTGTCTTGGTTGATGAAGTCAACGAAGTCCTCTGAGTCCTCTCAGACCTGGTTTCACACACTTGTATCACCGCAAAGGTCAGTTTTTGTTTGCTGGTCTAAAATTGTGTGTGGTGCTGTGGTCACTGGTGACACTTCGGTCACAGGCAGGTCCATCACAGTTTGGTGACTCTGCGGTTACGTTCATGTGACTCAGTACACGTGCACAGTCTGTATATGTGGGTCACCGTGCACAGTCTATGTCTTGAGTAAAACACAGTCAGGTTTTCTGGAAGGCAGCGTTGAGTCCCAGTATTCAGTGGCCCCACTGGATTGAATCTAGTTTGATCTTGGCTCTTGGACTCAGATGTGATAAACTGAAGCTTTTGGCCATTTAACACTTGGTCTTTTAAATAATTTCACTATAAAAATTGCAGATCATCCTGTTTATAAACTCATATAAACATAATATTTTTGGTCCATTGAGTTATTTGTAATTTCAGACCATTAATGAATAATTTGATTTGAGTCTTTCAGGTCATTTTGAGAGTCTGAGTGGACTTTTGTTTTGTGTCTCTGGTAATTCTGCGTTTATTTGTTATTTCATTTTACTTTGTGGTACTTTGGTGACTCTTTGTAGTTCCTTTAGGTGTTTGTGGTCAGTTTGTGTGTCTCTGCTGTCACTACACTACCTTTTTGTTGTCGTTTTGACGTGTCTGGGATTTTTGTTAGTTTTGCTGACAAGACTTGGTTTTTGCAGAGCTTTTAACTGTATCTCAGGCTTGGACTAAGTGGATCTTGAGCTTAAATGATTTTAACACATGCTGAGGTTTTGTATTTCGAGAGTTTCCACAGAAAATATGTCTTTTTCCTCTTCGTCTGTTTGGAACCATGAAATCCCCCCAGAGTGAACATAGTTCAGTCAACAGTGGAGCTTTACATCACACTGTCACAGGTTTTAAGAAACTGGTTTATTAGAAACCCCTGTGTCGGACCCAGTCAGTTTATTAGGAACCCCCGTGTCGGACCGAGTCAGTTTATTAGAAACCCCCGTGTCAGACCCAGTCAGTTTCTTAGGGACCCCTTTATCAGACTGACTCAGTCTAATTTAACAGTCTTGCAGTAAATCCCTACTTCATGTTTCACAGCTGGTTATTTACCTCGAGGCTGCAGTTGGTGCTGCTGTTGGACTGGAGTAGTTTGCGGTTCATTTGGCTTTCATTTAAAATTTGCATCAAAATAATTGAAACTAAAATGAGTGTTGAAATGCCACTTTGCATATTGAATTGTTAATTCAAAAATGATTTGCAAGTCAAATACAGAGACGTCATCCACACTGTTGGATTGGACCATCTCATGCTAAAAGACAGTTCTGGTATTGCGTCCAGCCTCTCAGTCCAGTCCAAGAGCAGTCCTAGATAGGTGTACCTAATAAACTGACCATAGCTGTTTATCCACTGATGTGAACGCTGCTGCTCCAAACCATCACACACGTGACACTGAGTTCAAGCCAAATGTAATCTTTATTAGACTGTTTCTGTACAAAAAGCACTGGATCACAGGAAAACCCAAAACAAAAAACATGCACCTATTTACAGCATGGCCAGAGACAGAAAGAAAACCAGGGGGGTGTCGCCCCCATTTGTATTCTAAAGACATTAATTAAACATTGTGCTTTGATATACTTTGATGATATAGTTCATATTTCACAAAGATGCAGTACCTCTGCCCTCTTTCACATTGAAGTAAAACATTGAAAAAAAGTTTTCTTTGCAGTTTCAAAACCAGGGCGGAGCGAAGCAAACTTTCTACAATGTGACAAAAAAAACAAAACGTTAGCAAGTAGTTTGTTTGAGATCATGGGTTTCATTAGTTAACTGACAAAGCAGCTTTTACCAAAGACACCGGGCAGACGTTCACGCAGCAACACCGGAGGTTTCTGTCACGGCTTCTGTTGCATAAAGTCAAAGTTTAATCTGACCAAACTTCCGGTTGTTGTCTTCTAGTCTGGTTTGATTTCCAAACATTTAGGGATTCTGGAGATTTAATGCTCTGCCACTTAAATATTTGTTAGATGATTCTCAACGTGTGTTCACATTTTCTTGTAATTTTCTTTCAGTATATTTTTTTATTTTTAAGATCCGGGTCTCACATGATGACAGTAATTATAAAATACAGCTATTAAGAATGTTTTCTTGTAAATTTGCTAGAGGGACTTTTTAATTGTGAGACATCTCTATAATTGATCCCCAATGTTTTTCATGACGTGTGCTTTTTTTTTTTTTTTTTTAGGGAAGTCCTGATTTGACTTGCAGTACCTTCCTTTGTGGATTGGGGGCGCTGTTTGACATCAGGAAGTTTCTCCTTGAAACCAGTAGGCAGTGTGAAAGGCTAATTGCTAACGAGCTTGTTCAGTGGCCATTAGTGCTGATAATAGTGCTGTTGGTTTCAGAAGAACCTGAGGGACAAATGTTTGTCGCAGGAAAAAAAAAAAAATTCTCACAGTTCGGAGCTTTGTACGATAATCGCTGCAGAACTAAGTTCATTTAAAAAGTTTGTAAGGCCTCAAACATGACGTTTATTCTTTTACTTTCCCAGACTTTCCCACGGCAGCGTGGAAGACGAGCCTGCGTTACACAACAGCAACACGTTGCATAATCAATGATCCAGATTGTGTGCAATGACGAGAACAGCACCATCAACTACAACAACCAACATCGATGGAGGTTTCCTTGAGATCAGTGAGACAAAAACTCAGTGGTTTTAAAGATCCGCTGCCTGCTTTTCAATCCTTCTCACCGAAAAACACAAAGACAAGGATCGGGTCTAACGTTAAGGTGGGTAAAATATCGTCTAAACACAGAAACCAAGGAATACGCTTGGTCCAAAAGTAAGAGTGGTGGAGGATTATAAGCGTCTGAAATATAAAAATTTCACATGACAAGGATTTGTGCCATTTCAGGATGGCAGAAAAAACATCGGTGCATATTGTTCTAGCTTTCTTTTTTTAAAATTTTTTTTTATACCTTTTACCTTTTTTGTTTTTTGCTAAGATGCATTGCTCTTATTAAGTGCCCCAACAAAAATAGTGCATTAAGAAATTACCATGATTATACATTTCACAATAATACACAAAGGACAAGAAGAACCAGGGGAAACACAAATGATGCTGTTTACAAAAAGTTAAATATCGTATCGGAAAAGCATTTTTATACAAAAGTGATGAAAGCGTTTTTTTTATATCCTGCTTTCAAAAACAGGGTGACCATGTCATGATGTTTTTTTTGTTTTTACAAAAGAGTTAATTCCTCTGACTTGTTCACTCTTTTTACAATATCTAAAAGGTATTAAGACATCAAATGTGTTTACATATATATTTGAGACTATCATTCAGGCCTAAATCACAAAAGGAACTCCCCAAAACATACTTTATAAATACATATAAAATAAGCACAATCGGAAGAATAACAAGAAAATCTGGTACCGAAATGTGATTAAAACTGCAGCAAGCTTTTTCTGGTTAAAATCTACCACTGGACACCTGCAAAAAACCGGACTATTGTACTGGGTTCAAAAAATAAGAGATGTCCAAAAGAAAAACAATTAGAAAATTAAAACCTCAACTTTTTCAGGTCGATGTTAGTGTAACATCTGCGCGTTCCTCCTTTTTAGAACTGAGACACAAACGTTGTTCAAAGCTATGGTACAGAAACGAAAAGAAGACGTTACCTTGATCAGTGGTCTTCAAAGAGTCTGGTCCCCTGGGGTTTGTGGGAAGAGGAGATTACTGGGTTTCTGATCGGGAAGCCTTCAGACCTGGAAACCGTCTCACGGCTTTTCCAGGTGTGAAGAGTTTGAGTTTTCCTGGTTTCTGGGCTTGGCTCAGGTTCAGTGTCCACCGAGAGCTTCTGATCCATCAGGTTCAGGTTGTTTAAGTCTCTCCAGTAAATATTCATTCGTCTCTTTCGAGAAAAGACTAATGCCACGTACTTTGTCCGGTTCCTTCACCAAAACCTAACCAGTATCTCTGGCTCAGTGTAAACCTTAAAGCTAAAATTAAAGGACCACGCCGCTGCTGCTTAGCACATTTTAGGCCAAGTGTTCATTTGCTCTTCTGGTATTTCTTTGGGTTTGATCATCAGAATGACCCCAGCAGTTTGTGCCAGTTTTCTCTTCTTACTGTCACTAAGCTCAGATTTTCATGTCACATGTAAAATCATGGAAGCTGCTGGAGATCTGGGAAGAAAAATCAGTGATGGATAAAACGTACACAGGTCTGGGAGTGGTCCTTTAAATAAAACCTAAGCCGGACTGGTCGGACAAAGTTGGGGCATAATCTGAGCTGCGGTCGAGGAAACCTGCACGGTGATGGACAGAAGCTCCTGGTAGACGCCTCCTTCCTGCTTCACAGGTTCAGACTGATCTGAGATCCGTCCCAAGTCAAACTAATAACTGAGCACAATACTCACACAACACAGTACTGCAGACACCTGCCCTCCCACCCACAGTCCACGTTCCACTGCTGCAGACGCCAGAAATCACGGTTTGTCGTCAGGGTTTTTAGTGGTGTCATAAACAGTCTCTGGTGACGTCTGCAGCGATCAGCACGCCGCCACCGTCTCCTAACCGTGAATAAGACAGTGACTTTCTTCTAGGGAGTTCTTGAGCAGAGGGGCTCAGTCACACTGAGGGATGATGGGAAGGATTTTTTGCTGTTGTTTTTGTGGCGTTTCAGGTGGGCGGGGCCATCAGCTCCGTGGTTTGGCGGCGGCGGGGGAGTCTGACGGTATCTGGCTTAGTCATCCTCACATTGGGGGCACAATGAGACCTGCCATGGCTGAAAGATGAGCAGACACAAACAGACCGAGTCTGTTTTACTAAACACAGCGAAGTCGTTTCATCCACAGTCCACTGGGCTGTTACTCTGCACAGAAACGACTCATTTACAGAGAAACGTCACTGCTAAAAGTTTTCATCCCATCAAGTCACTTTCATGGTTTGTCTTGACAGTTAAACTTGTGCAAATTGTAGCTTGTTAGGAGAAACTATGGTGATTTATTTGAATGTCAGGGTATGACTAAAATCTATAGAAACTCATTCTCTAATAAAAAATTAACTTGTTCCAACAACTGAAATTAATAGAAACTAGAAAAAACTAGAACTATAGGTTATCTTACTGCACATCTTTAGATATATATATATATATATATATATATATATATATGTACACGCACCCAGTGGTCAATTTATTAGGAACCCGTGTCCAACCCAGTCAGACCCAAAAAAAAAAAAAAAAACCAACCACTGGGTGCATGTGCTTCGTTAACTGGCCTGTGGTTGTTGTTAAACCATCACTGTAAAAATTGTCTTTCCATGAAGGAGTCCTAAAATTACTTGACTTTGCCTGTGCTGTAAATTATTTCAGCCAGATTCCAAGAAAATCCAACATGTTGAACTTTTTGTCTAAAGTGGATCTCAGCAGAACTCAGCTTAGCTCCAACGTTAAATCAGCAGATTTTCTATGCCCTGTTTTGAAATTAAGACTTTTGGGGATCAACAACAAAAAGACAATACTGATAGGATGGAAACTGTAGCAGTGTCAGACACCAAATCCCCCCCCCCCTCCCATCCCAAAACAAAAGTGCCAGAAGTTATGGATCAACTTTGACCATCGAATGTTTAAAACCTGGGTTAAACATGTAACAAAGAAATGATCATTACAGTGACGCTGGACGTCTGTGTCCCGAAGGGACATGGACAAAGACGGGGGGGTGTTGACAGGCGGGAGGGGGGGTGGGATGCTCACCCTGGAGGTTGCTGCCATTGGTGGTGGTGCAGGTGGGGGGCGGGGAGGTCTGTGGCCGCACGACAGGGGCGAAGGCGCTCTTCTGTTTGACTGCAGAAACCATATGGACAGGAGAGAATGAATAAGGGCCTATGGGAGCAGAGGAAGAAGAGGAGGAGGATGAGGAGGGAAAGCCTACAGGAGGTGGAGGAGGTGATGTAACGAGCAGCCGTACGGACAGAGGAGGTGAGTGATGGGTGGAGATGAGGTGGATCATGCAGGAGGAGGAGGAGAAAGAATGGGTCCCTGCCTCAGATCGGGCCGAGGTCTGGAGGAACAAACATGCTCCGAGCACAAACAGCTGCACATCTGGCAAAGTTGATCCATAACCTGAAGGACTTTTACACAAACCAACCTGATCCAACCTGAGGGCAGCAGCAGCTTCATCCACACAAACTACACAGGTGTGTGTGTGTGTGTGTGTGTGTGTGTGTGTGTGTGAGCATGGACAGCTTGTTGTCTAATAACAGATAATAAATAGATTTTCTATAAATGAACCTCTCATTTGGTCTCACATCTGGTTTTAGGTAATAAAACGTTCTCTGTTGGTTCTACAGCTGACCTCGAACTGGGATTAAAGGAGCAGTTCAACATTTTCAGAAATCTGTATTGTGTATTTTTTATTTTAGCGCGAGATGTTCACAGGGACGTCAGTCTCGTCTGCATGTTCAAGTCGAGCTGCAGCGAGGACGTAGTTAGCCTAGCTTAGCATAAAGACTGGAAGCAGGGGGAAACTGCTAGCCTGGCTCTGTCAACGTTGACACCCACAGTATAAATAAAGATAAAAAATATCAGTTTATGCTGAAAATGCTGAGATCATCTCTGTATTTTGTCTGGAGATTCTGACTATTTCAAAGATCAATCCTGAAACAGCAGTACACAAAACAATTCTGCTCCAAGGTTTAGCTGGAGCTTTCAGATGTCACATGATCATCATCATCTGTCCAGGAAATGTAGTTCTTCAAATTCCTTTTTTTTTTTTTTTTACTGAGCAAGTAAAATAAAAAAAAATGCTCAGGAAACATCTAAATTCAGACACTTCCAGACGCTCACTAGTCGACAAACTCCACATGCTGGTGAAGATGATGCAGAAAAATACTAAATGGACTTAGAGTTAAAAATGTTTTGTTAAAAATATAAAATGAAAACACTGAATTAAATTCAAACATTTAGCGCAAAAACTTTCAGATGTCTCATATACCAGGTACATTTTTTGGATATAAAAACTTTTCTCAGCTCAACTGTCATTCTGCAGTTTTACCTGAGCTTTCGATCACCTCTCAGGATCATCTTTGGTAGACTGGTGGAAATTTGGACATGAAAACCAGGCAAACTATCTGTTGATGAAGGTCATGTGGTAAGATTGAAAGCTCCAGAGCAGCCACTAACTGGACCATGTGGTGAGATTCTGACCTCTGTCTTCAGAGGCTGTGTCCTTCTAAAAGCTTAAGAAAAGCTTCAGGGCAGATGTATGAATGAAGCAGGCTAGCAGTTTCCCCTTTCTTCCAGTCTTTATGCTAAGCTAAGCTAACGGCACTGAACGGAACGCAGACGTGAGACAACCTTCTGAACATCTCAGGAAAGAAAAGTGTTTCAGAAAATGCTGAACCAAAGTTTATGGACCAGAGTGTGTCTGTAAATGATTCAAGGATAGAATTTGAAAATGGAACTGTAAAATGAAATAGGGGAATGTGAATGTGATTTATCGCTTCATGCCAACAACTATCAGTCTGTCCTGGATCGCTGCTCCTTCCTCCTTACATTCCCTCTTTTTCCTGGCTCCTTTTTGATTTTCTGTTGCTTTTTCCAGCTGATATTAATGGATTCGGCCCAAAGCATGAATGCATGAAGGATGCAGTGAGGATGTTAGTGTAGTTAGTAGAGGAGGAGGAGGAGTAGGGGAGGGGTGAGGAGGAGGATGGACAGGAGGACGGTCTGAGGAGGAGGAAGTGGTGAACAATGCGTGGCGGTGTTAAGTTGACACACACACATTCAGACCCTCGGCGAGGGGGAGACTGCAGCTCAGCCAGGCGAGATGTGAGCCCACCTTTTGTTTAGTCGCCAGGGAAGACAACATCAACTGGCACGGAGACGCAGTTTGAGCTTGCTACCTCCTAAACGAGTCTCGCTGAGACTCGCCGAGCTCTTTGATACAGAAGCCAAAACAATGGAGCGTTCCCCGCGGGTGGGTTTAGACTTTACCGGTCTCCAAAACACACCTGCGCCTTCCAAGCAGCAGCTCCGACTCCAGGCATGTTAATCAGAGCTGGTGTGAAGTTTCAGTGGCAGAGGAACAACAGGCCTGACTGAAAACTACTGAAGCATCAACTCATCTCCTGCAGCGGGAACGCTTCATTTTTATTCATTCTTAATATGAGTCTCAATCTTCACTACGACTGCAAAGGTTCATCACTGGCATATACAAGAGTCTCTACAATAGCTGCTCCGCAACTAATACATTTATGTGATTCAAGCTCCACTTTAAGAAAAATTACTTTAATCTGATTTTCCTGGATTCCAGGTATCAATGCAACATTAATTTCATTACTTGATACTTTAGGCTACTGGAAATCTGCCTCTTTGGCCTGATTACATTTTCTGAGGATCATTAAATTCTCATCTTAGTATAACGATCCAGACAAAATTTCTATTGTCTCCACACTGGTGAACCACTTTCCTCTACAGACTAAAACAACTCCACATCATCAAGTACCAAAACCTGTCGAGTACTAACATCATCACCATCAACTCGCCTTTCACTTTGCACTTACACTTCACTGTAAATCTTTCACTGTAAACACTTCACTGCAAACTCTTCACTTTAAATCCCTCACTGTAAACACTTCACTGCAAACTCTTCACTTTAAATCCCTCACTGTAAACACTTCACTTTAAACACTTCACTGCAAACCTTTTACTTTAAATACCTCACTGTAAACGCTTCACTGTAAACATTTCACTTTAAACGCTTCACTGCAAACTCTTCACTTTAAATCCCTCACTGTAAACACTTCACTTTAAACACTTCACTGCAAACCCTTTACTTTAAATACCTCACTGTAAACCCTTCACTGTAAACATTTCCCTTTAAACACTTCACTGTAAACATCTCCCTTTAAACATTTCACTTTAAACACTTCACTGTAAACCCTTCACTGTAAACATTTCACTTTAAACCCCTCACTGTAAACATTTCACTTTAAACACTTCACTGTAAACATTTCACTTTAAACCCTTCACTGTAAACATTTCACTTTAAACCCTTCACTGTAAACATCTCCCTTTAAACACTTCACTTTAAACCCCTCACTGTAAACATTTCACTTTAAACCCTTCACTGTAAACCCTTCACTGTAAACCCTTCACTGTAAACATCTCCCTTTAAACACTTCACTTTAAACCCTTCACTGTAAACATTTCACTTTAAACACTTCACTGTAAACATCTCCCTTTAAACCCTTCACTGTAAACATTTCACTTTAAACACTTCACTGTAAACATCTCCCTTTAAACACTTCACTGTAAACATTTCACTTTAAACCCCTCACTGTAAACATTTCACTTTAAACACTTCACTGTAAACCCTTCACTGTAAACATTTCACTTTAAATCCCTCACTGTAAAAACTTCACTTTAAACCCTTTTAGTGCTTCCACCAACCCTTGAACTCCGCAAGTGCCTCAGCTCTACCTGAAGGTTTCAAACAAGGTCTCACAGGTAAAGAATTTACATTTTTAAAGCTCCACAGTCCAAATGTCAACAGACGGCACATTTTCTCTGGAAAATTTAGCCTTTTCGGGTCAGGGTTTTAAATAGTTCCGGTGTGTTACTAAGAAATAAATATGTTTCAGATTTCAGCTGCTGTCCTTCCTGCTAACTGCCTCTCAGATGGATGAGGTTTGTTTTTTAAACTAATTTTAAATTCACTCACTTGCGTAAGCAGAGTTGGCAGTGGAGCCGTTGAGGAAGCTGGGAGATCCAGGTACACCCAGGTTGGTCATCCCTGCCGCTCCATATCCATTCATGGTGGATGTGATGGTGTTGTAGTTGGACTGCTGAGGTGTGGAGCTTGGCACGTAGCCGCGAGGTGACACGCTGTTTGAGTTACGGGAGTAACCTGAGAAGAGGAATGATACGGTCAGTTCTGTCTGTTGTCAGGTTGCATCCACACCCCAGCCCTGAGGGTCCTGCTGTTTTCCATCAGATCTGTTTGTATGTTTACTCCTTCACATCCATGTCTGTCAGGGAAATGTATCTGGCTGTGGTGTGAACACCTTTGAGCTCCCAAAGGCAAGGCAAGTTTATTTATATAGCACAATTCATACACAGTAATTCAAAGTGCTTTACAGAAATAAAAGACAAGTTAAAAGTACATAGGCAAGAATCAAAATAAGAAACAGCAAATAGTGGAGGATGAACTTGAAATAAAATTAAAGGAGTCTGAGTGCAGATAAATAACTTTGGATAAAACACTCAGTTGTCATATGTTATATGTGACATATATGACTTCATCAGGAGACTATTCCAGGTTTTAGCTGCATAGAACTGAAACGCTGCTTCTCCCTGTTTAGTCCTGACTCTGGGCACGAGCAGAAGGCCTGTCCCTGATGTTCTCAGAGTCCGAGATGGTTCATATGGCACCAACATGTCAGAGATGTTCTGTGGTGCTGAGCCATGAAGAGACTTATACACAAGCAGGGCTGTTTTAAAGTCTATTCTCTGAGAGACAGGAGGCCAGTGCAGAGATCTGAGAACAGGAGTAATGTGGTCATACTTCCTGGTTCTAGTCAGGACCCGAGCAGCAGCGTTCTGAATGCACTGCAGCTTCCTTACAGCTCGTTTTGAGAGCCCCGTTACAGTAATCTAACCTGCTAGAGATAAATGCATGGATGAGTCTCTCCAAGTCTGGTTTAGACATGATCCCTTTGATTCTGGAAATGTTTTTGAGATGATAAAATGCTGATGATGTTATCGATTTAATGTGGCTGTTAAAATTCAAGTCCGAGTCCATGATTACTAAGTTATTCTAACTTGATTTTTAAATTTTAGAGAAAGAGACTCGAGGTGACTGCTGACACTTTCTCTTTGTTTCTGTGGCCCAAAGATGATTATTGTAAACTGCCACCATGCACAGACTGAACTGAAATGAAGAACTGAAGAACAACTGATATGAAAAACATCTGATTTGGCTTGTTCACACGTCTGAGGAAACACAAAACCCCCAAAACACATAAAACAAGTAATTAAAATGCACACTAGTAACCTGTTTTCTACTAAGACAAAGTGTAAACAAATTACATTCACTCAAACAACAGTTGAGAATCAGTAACGTATGTAAAGTCATGGGAATCGTGGTAGTCTGCCAAAACCAAGAATGTGAAGAACAGACTTTTAGTTTGATTTGACTAGTGACTGATTAGTTTCTTTAACGTGAGGGTTTTCTTCTTCCACTTTCTGTCACAGTAAAATTTGTGTTTTGGGTTTTGGACTGGTGGTCAACAGCGAGAGGACTTAGACTTTCTTTCTTTCTTTCCTACTGAACTGCTGAAATGTAGAAGCGGCTGGGAACGAACTGCCAATAAAAATACTTAAATCTAAAATAGTTCTCAGTAAACTGGCAGCCCTGACAATATGCTGAACAGAATATTAACGAAAGACTGTCTGTCCGTTCAGCAGAAAACTCAATGCCACAAATTCTGTCACATCTGTCACTGAAGAGCAGATCTGATGGTGCAACCGAAGGCCTCAGCACTGACATCATCAGTCTGTCGCTGGTGCTCTCCTGTTACCACAGATAACCCCCCCACAGGCGAAGTCTGCCCTTCATCTCTCACCTCACTGCTGTGCTGTACTTACCTTACCTCTCCCTCCCCTTTTCACCCCCTGAGCTCCTCTGATTGACCCTCATCCAAGATGCATGAATACCAATGTTCCCTGCAGCACTCAGCCTGACCTTTGGCCCCCTCCCGAGGCGCCCAAGTTCCCACCGACCTCGCCGAGTGGAGCCAACAGTGTGCCAAGTAGCACATTACAGCCCCCTCCTCCACCCTTGTCCACTTTCCCCCACTTCCTGGTTCGGGCCAACGCAATTCCCAGCAGGAGTGGCTGATGGAGCTCTGCCCGGGGACGAGGGCGAGGAGCCGGCGATGGGAAACACATGTGGAAGAGAACAGTGCAGGGAGCGGTCGAGAACTGCAGCAAACGTTAGGATTGTTCTTTAATAAAAAAAAAAAAACGTCCTAACAAATGGACTGAGGACTCAGTCATATTTGTTTTGGTGTGTTCGCCCTCATCCGCAGCAGCGTGGGAAGCGCAGATCTGATGCAGATCACATCCTTCGACCTCACACTGAAGGCTGAAATGAAAACATGTTCTCTGCAGAGGCAGATTTACAGCACTTGAGTTTTGCTGTGACTGATGATTAACTGGGTGATGGACAGACAAAAAAACTGTAGGTGAACGGTTTGTTCAGCAGCTTCTAATAATGATGTGCTGAGCTGCTGTTTAATTAAAAAGTGGACTTCAGGAATGAAAACCGACTCCCTCAACAAATCGAATCATTGACAGGTTTTATTCAGGTGTCGTCAGGGTCTGAGAGTCTCGACAAACCACAGCTGCTGCACTGGATAAACCCTGCAGGCTTCAGTTGTGAAGCTATGAATCCAGAACTAAGAACTAAGAACTATGAACCACTGACATGTAACCCTAACCCCTGTTATTGTGTATTTACTGCTTTTAAATGAGGCTCTTTTCTTGCAAAGAGGACATGCTGATACAATATAGCAGGAAGTTCCTTCACATGCAGCCTAAAAATTTGTCTTGTTCTGTGAATTTTAATAATTCTTTCGTGTCAGTGTTTGTACTTTAACTCATCGATGTCTTTGTGTTTCACTGTCATCATTTCTCTCTTCTCTGTATGAATGAACAAAGTTGTACTGTTGAAACTTAGAACTTAGTCTCTCACAGGAAGCTCGCTTTGCACATGGGCTCTCATACAAAAGAATGTATGAAAATCAAGTCACAAACACATTTGATTTACATGGGTGTGAATCTGTTTCCTCAGGTTCACGCCAAACTTTGGAAAAACATGGTAAAATATTCTACACTCACAATCACTTACTCGCTTTTTCTGCAGCTTTCTGACTACATGCCATGGTCTTCCTTGGAAATCTAAGTGTGACTTTGAGTTGAGTTTTTAGCAGCTGTACTTTTCGATCCTTTGACACATTAATTAACTTTTCAACATTTACTCTTCAACTGACACTTTCACTGCTTTCAGTCAAAGTGCTTCTGTCACTTACTTTTCCACTACTTTCTTTGTTTGCTCTCAAACTGACAGTCAAACCACTTTGTCGTTTACATTCGTTTGCTTTAACTGCCTTCACCTGCTCCAGGCCAATGACATTTCAACTGTAGGGCAATGGTGCACAAGTCCTCAGACTCTGTCAGACTGAAGCAGAGACACAAAGACAAGCTCCAACCTGAAGTAAAAAACTCTGCAGTCTTCAGGAGGGTGTGATGCTGAGCGGGCCGTGCTGTTCTGAATTAGTGCCGTAAATTACCGGCCTCGTCTACCTGATAAGGCCTGGGCTCCGGAGCCGCTGTTTTTATTAATGTTTTAATCATGGCAGATAATTACAAGGGGCACAAAGAGCCGTTTCATACTTCATAACAGCGGAGAGGACGGTGTAATGTTTCCGACCGGAGAGCTCAACGCACATAAACCACAGAGTTATGAATTTTCAGCACAGCCTCGTTTCCCATGACCTCATAGATTCCTGAAAGGTGTTTGCTGCGGGCCGATGGGGAAAGCAGACGATGGTTCGGGTGGATGGGTGGAGATGGGGGAGGAAGGGGTGTCCGGAGAGTAAAAGCAGGTCTATCTGCTTCCTGTCGACGCGTGATCACAGGCCATTTGCTGCATGTTTTCCTGAGCGTCTGTGACAGAAACTGAACCGACTGCTGAAAGTAAACGAGGAGGAGGAAGCTGGTGACAGTCTATATTTTTATTCTTGTGGATCCAGCTCCACTAACCAGAACTGAACACCTGAAATACATAAATCTATGGTTAATTAGAATTTTTCTCTGAGCTCCACTGTTGTCCATTAACACACACACACACACACACACTGTAGTGACTTGCACAAACTGTCCTGCTGCCACTAATACTCACTGGAGGCCAAATGTGGATTCATCCGCTGCTCAAAATAGTCCCCAACTAATGACCTGTTTCCTCCTGTTAATAAAAACTCCAGTAAGTACCTGCTTCAGGAAATTAAAAATCAAACTATATGTATTTGTGAGGTGTTTTTTAAAGATTTATATATTTGGTTTATATATTTGGTAGGAACCAATCAGCTTGGAGCTGAGAGCCACAGACAGGAAGTGTTTAGAGATGGGCCGACACATTATTGGTCTGAGTGTAAATTCAGGATTTGATGATTGTAAGATACAGTTGATGATACTTTATAATAAAAAAAAAAAAAAACAGGTATCAGGTCCAGGCAAACCAGGAGAGACCAGATCCAGATAGACCAGCTCCAAAAAACACAGGAGACACCAGATGCACTGGAACAAGGCAAAACAAGATCTTCTAAACTAGAAGAAACCAGATCCACTAAAACCACTAGAAACCATAACATAACTTGGTCCCCGAAGATCATGTGGCTACTTTAGCACTCTAATGAACTAAATTCTACTGCAGTCTAAACTTTACTGCAGTAATAATACCTGTTTCTATTGTAGGAGACTGAACTCTTCACATGTCTACTGGACTTTATCATATAAAGATAGACACTCTTGAATTTCACTCATCTCTACAGAAATATAAACTCTGTTGGAGCCTCTTGAAATTAAATAAATGGAATCTAGTGAACTCTGCTGAGCCCTGCTGACATCTACTGAACTCTCCTGCAGTTCACTAGACAGTATTGAACTCTGCAGGACTCTATTTTAGCATCTCCTGGACTAATTAAGTATACTGAAGACTAATAAGGTCATCTGGACTCTACTGGGCTGGACTAAATGAAACCCCCTCCCACTGCGAATGCTGGGTAGTGACGGGCCTCACCCTGGTCGGCCTGCGAGGCCTCAGAGATGTTGACGGCGAGCTGACTGCTGAACGAGTTCACTCCCATCATCCCCGAGTGGGCGGCCGAGCCGGTGAGAGACGGCAGCTGGTTGTGGCTGCGGGGGACGCTGTAGAGTGCCTCGGTGAGGTCGGCCGCTCGCTTCAGGATGATCTCCTGGGGGGGAAGAAAGAATAAAGAAACTGTAAGAAAACTAGATAATGAGAATGTTAAAGAAATATTAAGCTCGAGTGCGCTACATTCACTGACCCTGCAGGTGAAAAAAACTAATCTCAGGGAGTGAACTCTGATTAAACACCAGACAAAACTGGATGATTCTGAACTGAACTCCATTCGTCTTATGACAACAGTGTTATCAGACCAATGTGTTTCCGCAGCATGTGGGCAGGCCAACCTGCAGCGTGGTTAAGGACTGTGGTTACAGGTAAGAAGAAGGTGATCTGCAGGTCTGTGACGGGACAGGAACTTTGAGTCAGCAGGGAGCTGAAGATAAATCTTATTGCTGCTGTTTCCGCTGAGTGTAAATCCTGGAGACAGTGGGCTGCTCTTCAGTCGTGCTTTATATCTGCAGGGTTTCAGTGGAGGTCAAAGGTGAGAGTGCAGCTGCCGACTCACCTGGTTGTTGTGTGGCATCCCGTACAGAGCTTCCACCAGGTCGGCCGCTCGCTTCAGCAGCACCTCCTGACACAAGAGGAACAGACAAGGAGGATTCAGGTTTTGCTTTGAAAGAGCTGCTACAGTCATTTGTTCACGAGCTTAACAATCAGTTTTAAAAAAAATAATTTAACATCAGAAAATACCATCTGCTGAAGAACATCATAAAGTGCTCTGGAAAAATGAGAGGAGGTGAGTTTGGAGTTTTTTAAATTATGAAATTCGACCAACCAGAAAGCACCTCACAGCCTAAACAGCTCCTGATTGGCTCACCTCACTGAGAAGGTGTGTCCTTTAGTCCTCAGGTGAACATCACCTGGCTCCAGTGCCATTTGATCAAAGTGCAACTTACAGGTAAAATCTGTTGCAAAATGTGTTTGATGGAAATGATTGTTGAAAAGTAAACAACATTTTCTGTTTATGAGACAATGGTAGAAATTCAGAGAAAACTGTTGTTCTGTTCTTAAGCCTGATCTCTCCCTTCTCTGACATCATTTGTCTTTTCAGAATAAAACTCACTGCTCACTGCTTATACACAGTTGGATTTTTCCTGCACACTGCAGCTTTTTCCCCGCTAGAAATATCCAAAAATTACACAGTGAAAAACCCCGAAAACTAAAGGTCTGGTTCACCGTCTGAAGTCCCACCCGGAACCTTGTGCATCACCTAAACACACACTATGTTTAAAAAAAAAAAAAACACCTGGGGAGATTTCAAGGGTCTGTTGAGAAAACTCCCAAATCAACAGCACAGGTAACCATGCAATCTGTTACACCTGGACAGGGGGCGGGGTTTATGTTGAAACAGCATGAGGATACCCACAATGAACCAATCAGAGCAGCTGGTAGAGAAAACTGCAGGAACCTAAAAACACACAGTCGGGCCAGGGCCTCATATTTTCAGGTCTCCTCCATGACAGAGCGATGGAAACAAGAGAAGAAGAATCAGCAGGAAGCCATTAACTACACCCCCTTGCCCCGGGGTTGTTTTCCCATCAGCCCATGGGAGAGGAAACGTCCAATCTGAGCACCAATTGCTCAGCAGGTTGCCACGGCGATGGCTGTTCATAACAATAACAGGACTGATAAATAAATAAATACAAACATATAAACAGAGAGGAGAGAAGGAAAAGGAATATAAGAAAAGGAGGCAGTGAAAGGGAACAAGGAAGGAAAAGAAAAAAGGATAAAGAGAAGGAGAAGGAAGAAAATCAAAACAAAGGACTAAAGGAAAGTGAACAGGGAAGAGAAATTAAAAATAACATGGAAAAGGAAAAGAGCAGGGAAGTAAAGGAGAGGAAGGAAAGTGAAGAAAGGATGCAAAGTAAAAGAGGGAAATAAAGGAACAAAAGGAAAGAAGTGAAGGAGTAAAGAGTCCCATGAGTGTGAATGAAGGTGTGTTTTTTCACACCTCAGGTGAAAACACAGCCCAGACAGATCAGCTGATGGAGGAGGAGAAGGAGGATGAAGAGGAGGTGATGAGTCCCAGAGGAGCAGCAGTGGGGAGGTGGAGGCCTCTGCTGGAGCTCCCTGAGGTATTACAGCACAGGAGGGTGAGAGACATTCAGAGACACTCAGACAGAGAAAGAGAGAGAGAGACAGACGTCTTAATTTAACGAAAGAGGAGAAAAAGGACCAGAGAAATAAAAAGACAAGAGGAAAAGATAACAACTAAAAACCACAGAAATACTCATTTAAAGTGTTACTGCAGTAAAAGTCCAAAAGTACTATCATCCAAATGTACTTGAAGTATCCAAAGTAAAAAGTACTCATTGTGCAGAATGAATCTGATATTATTGATAGATTATTGTGTTGATCACTTTAATGTTGGAGCTGGTAAAGGTGGAGCTGACGTTAACTACCTTATATACTTCTAATATGAAGTACTTTATATACCGCTGGGTAGCTGACGTTAACTACCTTATATACTTCTAATATGAAGTACTTTATATACCGCTGGGTAGCTGACGTTAACTACCTTATATACTTCTAATATGAAGTACTTTATATACCGCTGGGTAGCTGACGTTAACTACCTTATATACTTCTAATATGAAGTACTTTATATACCGCTGGGTAGCTGACGTTAACTACCTTATATACTTCTAATATGAAGTACTTTATATACCGCTGGGTAGCTGACGTTAACTACCTTATATACTTCTAATATGAAGTACTTTATATACCGCTGGGTAGCTGACGTTAACTACCTTATATACTTCTAATATAAAGTACTTTATATACCGCTGGGTAGCTGACGTTAACTACCTTATATACTTCTAATATGAAGTACTTTATATACCGCTGGGTAGCTGACGTTAACTACCTTATATACTTCTAATATGAAGTACTTTATATACCGCTGGGTAGCTGACGTTAACTACCTTATATACTTCTAATATGAAGTACTTTATATACCGCTGGGTAGCTGACGTTAACTACCTTATATACTTCTAATATGAAGTACTTTATATACCGCTGGGTAGCTGACGTTAACTACCTTATATACTTCTAATATGAAGTACTTTATATACCGCTGGGTAGCTGACGTTAACTACCTTATATACTTCTAATATGAAGTACTTTATATACCGCTGGGTAGCTGACGTTAACTACCTTATATACTTCTAATATGAAGTACTTTATATACCGCTGGGTAGCTGACGTTAACTACCTTATATACTTCTAATATGAAGTACTTTATATACCGCTGGGTAGCTGACGTTAACTACCTTATATACTTCTAATATGAAGTACTTTATATACCGCTGGGTAGCTGACGTTAACTACCTTATATACTTCTAATATGAAGTACTTTATATACCGCTGGGTAGCTGACGTTAACTACCTTATATACTTCTAATATGAAGTACTTTATATACCGCTGGGTAGCTGACGTTAACTACCTTATATACTTCTAATATGAAGTACTTTATATACCGCTGGGTAGCTGACGTTAACTACCTTATATACTTTTAATTTGAAGTACTTTATATACCGCTGGGTAGCTGACGTTAACTACCTTATATACTTCTAATATGAAGTACTTTATATACCGCTGGGTAGCTGACGTTAACTACCTTATATACTTTTAATTTGAAGTACTTTATATACCGCTGGGTAGCTGACGTTAACTACCTTATATACTTCTAATTTGAAGTACTTTATATACCGCTGGGTAGCTGATGTTAACTACCTTATATACTTCTAATTTGAAGTACTTTATATACTGCTGGGTAGCTGACGTTAACTACCTTATATACTTCTAATTTGAAGTACTTTATACACCGCTGGGTAGCTGATGTTAACTACCTTATATACTTCTAATTTGAAGTACTTTATATACCGCTGGGTAGCTGACGTTAACTACCTTATATACTTCTAATATGAAGTACTTTATATACCGCTGGGTAGCTGACGTTAACTACCTTATATACTTTTAATTTGAAGTACTTTATATACCGCTGGGTAGCTGACGTTAACTACCTTATATACTTCTAATTTGAAGTACTTTATATACCGCTGGGTAGCTGATGTTAACTACCTTATATACTTCTAATTTGAAGTACTTTATATACTGCTGGGTAGCTGACGTTAACTACCTTATATACTTCTAATTTGAAGTACTTTATACACCGCTGGGTAGCTGACGTTAACTACCTTATATACTTCTAATTTGAAGTACTTTATACACTGCTGGGTAGTTGACGTTAACTACCTTATATACTTCTAATATGAAGTACTTTATATACCGCTGGGTAGCTGACGTTAACTACCTTATATACTTTTAATTTGAAGTACTTTATATACCGCTGGGTAGCTGACGTTAACTACCTTATATACTTCTAATTTGAAGTACTTTATATACCGCTGGGTAGCTGACGTTAACTACCTTATATACTTCTAATATGAAGTACTTTATATACCGCTGGGTAGCTGACGTTAACTACCTTATATACTTCTAATATGAAGTACTTTATATACCGCTGGGTAGCTGACGTTAACTACCTTATATACTTCTAATATGAAGTACTTTATATACCGCTGGGTAGCTGACGTTAACTACCTTATATACTTCTAATATGAAGTACTTTATATACCGCTGGGTAGCTGACGTTAACTACCTTATATACTTCTAATATAAAGTACTTTATATACCGCTGGGTAGCTGACGTTAACTACCTTATATACTTCTAATATGAAGTACTTTATATACCGCTGGGTAGCTGACGTTAACTACCTTATATACTTTTAATTTGAAGTACTTTATATACCGCTGGGTAGCTGACGTTAACTACCTTATATACTTTTAATTTGAAGTACTTTATATACCGCTGGGTAGCTGACGTTAACTACCTTATATACTTTTAATTTGAAGTACTTTATATACCGCTGGGTAGCTGATGTTAACTACCTTATATACTTCTAATTTGAAGTACTTTATATACTGCTGGGTAGCTGACGTTAACTACCTTATATACTTCTAATTTGAAGTACTTTATACACCGCTGGGTAGCTGATGTTAACTACCTTATATACTTCTAATTTGAAGTACTTTATATACCGCTGGGTAGCTGACGTTAACTACCTTATATACTTCTAATATGAAGTACTTTATATACCGCTGGGTAGCTGACGTTAACTACCTTATATACTTTTAATTTGAAGTACTTTATATACCGCTGGGTAGCTGACGTTAACTACCTTATATACTTCTAATTTGAAGTACTTTATATACCGCTGGGTAGCTGATGTTAACTACCTTATATACTTCTAATTTGAAGTACTTTATATACTGCTGGGTAGCTGACGTTAACTACCTTATATACTTCTAATTTGAAGTACTTTATACACCGCTGGGTAGCTGACGTTAACTACCTTATATACTTCTAATTTGAAGTACTTTATACACTGCTGGGTAGTTGACGTTAACTACCTTATATACTTCTAATATGAAGTACTTTATATACCGCTGGGTAGCTGACGTTAACTACCTTATATACTTTTAATTTGAAGTACTTTATATACCGCTGGGTAGCTGACGTTAACTACCTTATATACTTCTAATTTGAAGTACTTTATATACCGCTGGGTAGCTGATGTTAACTACCTTATATACTTCTAATTTGAAGTACTTTATATACTGCTGGGTAGCTGACGTTAACTACCTTATATACTTCTAATTTGAAGTACTTTATACACCGCTGGGTAGCTGACGTTAACTACCTTATATACTTCTAATTTGAAGTACTTTATATACCGCTGGGTAGCTGACGTTAACTACCTTATATACTTCTAATATGAAGTACTTTATATACCGCTGGGTAGCTGACGTTAACTACCTTATATACTTCTAATTTGAAGTACTTTATATACTGCTGGGTAGCTGACGTTAACTACCTTATATACTTCTAATTTGAAGTACTTTATACACCGCTGGGTAGCTGATGTTAACTACCTTATATACTTCTAATTTGAAGTACTTTATATACCGCTGGGTAGCTGACGTTAACTACCTTATATACTTCTAATATGAAGTACTTTATATACCGCTGGGTAGCTGACGTTAACTACCTTATATACTTTTAATTTGAAGTACTTTATATACCGCTGGGTAGCTGACGTTAACTACCTTATATACTTCTAATTTGAAGTACTTTATATACCGCTGGGTAGCTGATGTTAACTACCTTATATACTTCTAATTTGAAGTACTTTATATACTGCTGGGTAGCTGACGTTAACTACCTTATATACTTCTAATTTGAAGTACTTTATACACCGCTGGGTAGCTGACGTTAACTACCTTATATACTTCTAATTTGAAGTACTTTATACACTGCTGGGTAGTTGACGTTAACTACCTTATATACTTCTAATATGAAGTACTTTATATACCGCTGGGTAGCTGACGTTAACTACCTTATATACTTTTAATTTGAAGTACTTTATATACCGCTGGGTAGCTGACGTTAACTACCTTATATACTTCTAATTTGAAGTACTTTATATACCGCTGGGTAGCTGACGTTAACTACCTTATATACTTCTAATATGAAGTACTTTATATACCGCTGGGTAGCTGACGTTAACTACCTTATATACTTCTAATATGAAGTACTTTATATACCGCTGGGTAGCTGACGTTAACTACCTTATATACTTCTAATATGAAGTACTTTATATACCGCTGGGTAGCTGACGTTAACTACCTTATATACTTCTAATATGAAGTACTTTATATACCGCTGGGTAGCTGACGTTAACTACCTTATATACTTCTAATATAAAGTACTTTATATACCGCTGGGTAGCTGACGTTAACTACCTTATATACTTCTAATATGAAGTACTTTATATACCGCTGGGTAGCTGACGTTAACTACCTTATATACTTTTAATTTGAAGTACTTTATATACCGCTGGGTAGCTGACGTTAACTACCTTATATACTTTTAATTTGAAGTACTTTATATACCGCTGGGTAGCTGACGTTAACTACCTTATATACTTCTAATTTGAAGTACTTTATATACCGCTGGGTAGCTGATGTTAACTACCTTATATACTTCTAATTTGAAGTACTTTATATACTGCTGGGTAGCTGACGTTAACTACCTTATATACTTCTAATTTGAAGTACTTTATACACCGCTGGGTAGCTGATGTTAACTACCTTATATACTTCTAATTTGAAGTACTTTATATACCGCTGGGTAGCTGACGTTAACTACCTTATATACTTCTAATATGAAGTACTTTATATACTGCTGGGTAGCTGACGTTAACTACCTTATATACTTCTAATTTGAAGTACTTTATACACCGCTGGGTAGCTGACGTTAACTACCTTATATACTTCTAATTTGAAGTACTTTATATACCGCTGGGTAGCTGACGTTAACTACCTTATATACTTCTAATATGAAGTACTTTATATACCGCTGGGTAGCTGACGTTAACTACCTTATATACTTCTAATTTGAAGTACTTTATATACTGCTGGGTAGCTGACGTTAACTACCTTATATACTTCTAATTTGAAGTACTTTATACACCGCTGGGTAGCTGACATTAACTACATTAGTATTAGCGTTAGTTTCCAGCACAGGTTGGTGACAAAGTTCAATGATTATGGAATTGAAAGCGAAAACTGAAATCTTGGTCCGACTTTGGTCAAGTAGAAAAGAAGAAAAGTAGAAAGAAAGAAAGACTCCACCTAATAGAGAAGCACAAAGTAGTAGCTTCAGAATAAACTGATGAATTGATTCTTGACTAATCAAAGATAGCTCTGATTATTGATGAGCTGCTGTTTTATCATCAGTCTTTGAGCTGAACATTAGAGCTTCAGCTGCTTCCTGTCAGCTGTCAGACTGAATCACCTGCTGCACGTCGCCGCTCAGCCCTCCGCCTTTTGATTTTGCCGAGGACAGTCGGAGCTGCTCCGATGGACAGATTACAGGGGATTTCTGCTGTTCTATTGGCTTTTACTTTAAATTTCTGTGGAGCTGCAGCGTCCAAACAAACGTCTCCTGTGACTCAGAGGAGAAACAGTCGCCATAGACCACAATGTTTTCCTCCCAGCCAATCGGAGCGTTTCCTCAGTGCTGGCAACAAACCGGCCTTCGACACAGAAACACACACAGAGCTCTCATTTCCCACGACAGCCGATGACCTCGCAGGAGACGATCCAACACGCTGAGATGGAAACAGAACAACATCCAGAGTTTTTTCTGCTCACGGAGAAGAAGAGAACAGAGAAGAGAAGCGAAACGACGTCAGCGCCTCAGTGCCACGTTACAAACATTACAAAACTACATTTCAATCAAACCAGAATATTTTCACTGCACCAACTCAGTTTAGTTGCAGAAGCTTCCAGTTTTAATGAGTTTATTGAGTTTTTTAACACTTTTTTTAAACCCAGGCCAGAACTGAACTAAAGACTGCACAGAGTGAATGTCACTGAATGCACCACTGCTTAAACTGCACTTTAATGTCACAACATGACATTAAATCTAGACACTGAACGCAACACTGCACAGCTGCACTCTTGTGTCTCTGATTTCAGAGCTTCTCAGCAGCACATGAACGCAACAGTGCTGCTCTTTGAGCCGATGCTGCGTTCACAGCCTGTGGGACAGACAGTCGTCATGTAAAGACTGATTTGTGAAGGTCCATGAGGGTTTGAAACGAGTAATTAAGTTAAATTCAACGACCATGTTTGTTGTCGTTTGCTGACAAGGGGCCAGTCCCACATTTATCAGCCTCTTGTTGGGCGACAGGAAGTGTCAGCTCTGATGCAGAAGGTGATCAGTGTGTTTCCTTTCTATCCTTTAAGCCCTTCTCCTTCTTCCTTCCTTACTCATGTCTTTTTCCCTCTAGTTCCTGTCCTTTACTTTCTTCCTTTCCTTCCTTTATTTTCAGTTCGTATTTCCTTCCTTCCTTCACTCCTTTGTCACCTCTTTCCTCTATTTACCTCCTATTTCTTTTTCTTCCTTCCTTTCCTTCACTCTGTTCCTTCCTTTGCTTTTCTTTCTTTGTTCTTCTACCTATTTCCCTTTTCTATCAAAATAAAACCTAAAACCAGCCCTCACAGTGTGCTGTGTGTGTGCTGTGTGTACTATGTAGTATGTGTGTTTACTGTGAGTATTGTGTGTGTATTGTGCGAATACTGTGTGTGTGTGTTCTTGCTCTGGCTTCATTAATCTCCATTAGAAAACAGAAGTTAGTTAATGTCTCCTTCGCTCGGCTGCAGCAGCGAGACGCCACGAGGCAACAGCTGCTCGTCTCACACACACACACACACCCACACCCACACCCACACCCACACCCACACCCACACACTACTTACACAAACACCTGAAAAATACAGCTCACCCGCACCGCTCTTTTTGTGTGTGAGGTTGTTGTGTAAATGATGTATACGTGTGTATGCAGTGTGTGTCGTGCGTATATCGTGTGTGTGTGTGCGTCCTCCTCCTATTTTCATTAGGTCCTGACAGACACAACAGCCTCCTCAAGTTAATGACGCCTCCGAGGCCTCACTGCTGGAGAGCTGCTGCTCACTGTGTGTGTGTGTGTGTGTGTTCATTTGTTTATGGCCCATCTCAGACACTAAGTCCTACAACTGCCCTGTTTCTCTCATAAAACCCTTAAATCCACATGCGAAGCAGCAGCTGGTCTGAGCTGAATTGGAAAAAATCAATAACAATAACTGATCAATAACTGATCAGCTCTGATCTGATGTGAGGAATCACTCGGACAAACCGTGTGATCATCACTGCTACTCCTGCATACTCACACTTGATCTCAGGTGAGAGATTCACCTGAGATCCACTCAGTCTGGAGGAAGGAGCCTGAGCTGGAACCTGAACTAGAATCTGATCTGGAACCTAAAGTTTTATTGAAACTGAATCAAATTTCGTGCCTGTTTCAAGTCATGTGAACCAAAGTTTGATGGAAAACCAGAAATCATAATATGGACTGTAACTCCAAATACTATCATGTGACCTGGACCCAGAGGAGCAGCAGGAACCACATGGACCAGCAGAACTTAAAAAAACAAACAAACAAACAAAAAAACTAAATAAATCTTGTCCACTTTTTAAACCCCAAAGGCCGTTTTTTAGGGGACTGAACTGTCTTGAGAAACCAGATTATTGTTGGTTGTATCAGACCATTCGGAGGAACTAACGTCTGAACCTGAACAGACGATTTGGAAACAGAAGGTGCTGAGATTCTGAGTCACCCCAGGTCTGCGATATCGACTGGGCCGGACACACCGACGTCTGTTTTCACGCGTCACATCCTGTTTCAGTGTTGGCTCATCGGCTGCTGCGCTGCACATCAACACGCACACAAACACACATCAGCTGCTCGGCCACACCCTGCACCACACACACACACACATATTAACATGCAACACACACATATTAATACACAACACACACATTAACACACACTAGAGAGACAGCGCCATTGGATTCCTGTCAGAGCGAGTGCCGGCAATCAGAGCGCTGGGCGCTTTAACGGCGCTGAGAGGCCTGCCCCGATCGATGCGGTAATGCACTGGCTCCCGGTTATCATCATCATCATCTCTTATCACTGACCCACACCTCTGGGGTGGGGGGGCTGTGAGAATATGGGAGGGGAGGATGGAGGTGAGAGGAGGAGGGGGGTCAGAGTGGATAACTGGACATGTGAAACAGGCCACTGATGGACACAGCTGATTGGATCACCTGCCGTGTTTAAAGGGTCGGTCCGCTGGATTTACTGTTAGAACTGAAGCCTCAACCAGCACGACCCGATAAAACAAATCCAGAATAAAACAGTCCCTGTTCTCGGATCTGAGGCACAAACATCATAAATAGTTTTGTTGCTTCTTTGTGGACCAGATGTGCTCAAGTTAAGTTAAGTGTTTCTACAGAGTTACTTGGTGTTATGATAAAAACAATCCAGATGGATGAAAATGACCAAAGACCTGATATAAACTGGGGCCAGTTTGTTTCAGGGCTAATGCAGGAAGACAAAACTGGACCTGTCATTTTTCATCTGAATGTGCAGATCTGGTCCTTCAGTTTTGAGCCACATCTCTAAAAATAGGTGCAGATACAGTTGGAGTCCAAACCAGACTGTTCGTGTTGATCTAATCTGATAATTAGACTGATTCATGTCTCTGCAAAGTTCAAGTTGTGTCGCGTTCAGATAAAGATTAAAATATGGAGAGAAGAAGAATGTACAAATTAAAACACATTCCTGTTCCATGGAAAATTAATTGAAATCCAGTTCTCACTACTTCTTTATTCACCCTCTTGACTAGTTTAACAATAATTCAGCGTCTGTAAAAGCCAAATAAATCTGTCACGTCCTCCATCAGAAGTTTTATTTACTAATCACTTTAGAGATTTTTAGATGAGCCGCAACATTAGAATGAAATTTTATTCATGAATCATCAACATTACAAACTGCAGCTGCTCCATCAAACAGCAGGAAATATATAAAGCATGTCATGGGTCTATTTTCAGTGGCAGATTTATTCACATTTGGCGCAGTACTGAGTATTTGTGTACTTTCTGAGGTATTTGACTTGAGTTTTTATATTTTCTGCTGCTTTTTTACTACATTTGTTTAACAGCTGTAGCTACTCTGACTCAGACTATTAATATAAAATATACAAGTCAATGATGTACAGGCGGAAAGTAACTAAGTACTTTTACTCTAATGGTGTACTTACTGTTCGAGACTAGTTATATTTTTGAGTATTTTCATTTTACAATATTTTGAATCGTCTATCTGACCGCTGTAGTTAGTGTGTAGGTTCAGATTATTAAAACAAAATATAATCAACAAATAAATTGTGATTTATCGCAGGTCTAAAATCATGAACTCCACCTTTACCTGCCGCAGCATTAAAGTGACGATAATTAGAATCCAATTTAGAGAGATGAGAGGCCATGAAAACATTCGAGACAAAGGTCACAGGAGGAGGAAAAGTTAAACAACCCGACGAATATCCCAGGGTCACAAAAAACTGGACTGAATCGATCTGAAGAGTCACTGGAGCTATGAAACGTTCACACGTTTGAGGGAGCTACAGGGGGTTTTCAGGAAAGTGCTCTGAACCACAGCCAGAGACTGGTCCTCCCAGTGCTTGGGTCAGCGGTCTGCACAGTTGTGGAAGTGTGTTTTCTTTCTAGGCGACAGATCACGCATCTCATCTTTGGTGAGGAAACCGGAGCGAACGCCGATGCTTTCCTGTCTCAGGGGTTTTGATGCAGTGAACGTGACTTCGGGTTTAGTCTCCCACTGTAGACATGGCAGAAATAAGTGAAATGGAAACCAGTGAAGTCACTTTCTGCACTTTACCATGTTGCTGATTCAACATCAATAAAATGCTATTTTTGCCCTGGGTCACCAGACTCCTGCACCACAAGCAAAAGCACCCGGTGCAGGAAAACTGGGAAATGTTCTCAATTTAAAAGATGTTTCTCAGTGTTTAAACAGAGTTTAAATCAGGTTCTTTGAAATATCCACATAACATCCACACACTCCAAAAACCAGAAAAAAGCCTCTCTCAGTTTGCACCCTCATGGCCTTCCTGCCTTTGCCCTTCTTCTGTCCATCTCTTGACATATTCCTCCTTTTTCTGCCCCTCTCTCTTTTTTCTGTTTTCTTCCATTGGTTTCTAGGGGCTTAATTACGGGGTCTGGCTCCGTGGTTGAGGAGGTGCGGGGTGAGCAGGGATCAGCATGACCCTGGAGGAGAAGCCATGAGACAGCGGCCTTAACAATGATAAATCACCCCGAGCAGAGCTACAGAAACAGCCGCCGCCGCGCTGATCTCGATAAAATATGGATGGACCTGCGCGGGAGCAGGAGGAGGATGGCAGCATCACGCCGGAGCTCCAGATTAGCGATTACCAGGCGTGGAGGTATTCTAATGATGCGGGACAGAGTGTGGGGTTAATTCCATTCTAAGTCGCCGGATTGAAATTCAGCTCATGAATTGAACATTGCTCATTATTCTGGATAAGAGCAGGAAATCTCCTCATTCATGAAGTGGGTTGGAATTAATAATCCCTGAACACACGGACGCCCCGCCAGCCCGGATAGGGGTCAGTGATCAGAGCTAAAGGTGCAACACACCAAACAGGCCTAATGTCCAGCTCAGGGTTCACAAACCACAGGAGAAATTTGGGCGAAGAAAAGAGCAGGAAGGTTTTGTCTGCAGCTCGTTTCTGTTCGACACTGCTTCCTCTAAAAGTTTCTCTCCATGAACAAATTTATTAGCAATTAATACAACAAGCCCTTAATAAAAACAACTTTTGGGTTGCCAGGTTGTGAGAAAGGACAGGACACCTAGCTCATAGAACATCTAGACCAAAATGAAGAAGAAGAAACACATCTATGAACATCTGCAACCGCCGACTGAACCTTTCGTTAACAGGCGACCGATGAAGCTTTAGTGATGGTTCAAAACAGAAACGACTTTATCAGTGGAACATTTCCACCTGCAGACAGGATGTTTATCAGGAAGTCTGAGTAGTAGTTTTACCAGCATTTATAACTGATACTGAAACACACAGTCCTGTTATTAAACCTAATGTTATAAGTGTTGAGTCTAATGTTGTTAAGTCATTTAAACAGGGCACAGATCAACAGCTAATAAAAGGTCCAGATATCTGAGGCTCTGCGTCTGTCAGCCCCCGCAGCTCGGACAGAAAGGCAGTAAACAGGCATTTCGACAGGCTGCGAGTCCAACTGGTCACTGCTGACCTTTGGGCTTTCTCCTGGATCAGGTTCAACCCTCTAATTCCATTTGCAGTCTGGCTCAGCTGCAAACAGACACCTCAGAGTCGGAGCAGTGTGCTCTGAGCAGATAGACGCTCCGATTCACGTTTGGTTGTTGACGTACAGAGACGTCAAAGGAGACTCTGCGTGGTGTCAGTCCTGAAACTATTACAGCTGTTTGGACACGACCTGCTGCCTATTTCTGATCATTTTGGGGGGATTTAAAAAAAAAAAAAAAAGTTGTGTTGAGACATTTTGATCAATTTCGTATCAAAAAGGACCAAAAATAGTTTGTTAGATTGTAAGAAATTGTTTTCTGTGATAGTGAACCGAATATTTCCAGGTTTTGGAAGGTGCTTAACATTTTTCATTCCTTTTAATATTTAACTCATTAAATAATCAGCTAATTAATACGATCAGTACTAAACATCATAAACCAACCGAACGACAGTATTTTATTTTTACACTTCTCTTTCGACAACTGCTCAATAGCCAACAGACAACATGTGTCATGCTAAGCTCACTGTCCTGTTCCTCCCTAACAGTCTTTGTGCTAAGCTAGGCTAACCATGTCCTGGGCCTGCCTCTGAGGTAATTCCACACCAGTGTCCCATCTCTCACATGAAATCAGCTTGCCTGGTTTTCTCCTTATTTCCATATTCCCAGTCTACGCCCATAATCCTCCTCCTGACGCCTACAACGAATCCATCTGCTCTGAGTCGCTCCGCCTGTCCACAAACACAACCCTCTCTCCTGAACATCTCTCTCCATCGCTGCTCGGGGCCTCTGCAGAGCGCCGGCTGCAGGTGAAAACAAAAGAGAAGTGACAGGCCGAGTTAACCCGTCGCTGCTCGGTCACATGATCCCGCTTGCTGGTGCATCACTTTTCCTCCCGCTGTTATTTCTCTCTTGTCCAGAGGAAAAAACTGTGGTCTTATTGAGTTTTCTTTTGAATAAATAAATATTTAAGAGACAGACGGGAGGGGGGTGTTTGTCGTTCCACTCTGGCTGTAAATCAGGCCATCAAAGAGGCCAGACAACGCATGCTCACTATTAGTATCAATTTACAAATAAACTGCTTTTTTGGTGACTGGATCTCCGATGTCAGATTTTGATAAATGGTTTCAATTTGGCAGCTGCTTTCGAGTGTCAGAGTCCATCTGACGCTCGCCGCCTGCCGCCACCCGCTGCCTCAAAGAATCTGCCTCAGTTAGCCCCGCAGCCGGCAGCCGCCAACATAATCTCTTCATACTAACCGGAGCACCTGACGGCGGCATGGCGGCACGCTGGGTGTGCATACAAATGTGTTTCTGAGAAACTGAGAAAATCCTGCTTCTTTTTTTCTTTTTTTACAGGCAGATTTCACTGCTGATGTTTTCCCACACACATCTTGAAGGAGCATTCCTGAGTTCTTTCACTATAAATCACACACACTTTTCTTCTGTGCTGACTAGCTTCCAAAGCTGCTTTGTGTTTAATAGATTTTTAATGGGATTTTGCTTCTTTGCATGCAGATGGTTTCCTTTATTTCCTTACAAATGGAGGAAAAATGCACCTGCACAGACTTGAAATATGTAAACTCCTATTACCAAGTTAATGTAAAAGGCCATTTTCATATCTAACAATCTTCTGGCTGTTCTCAGTAAACTCCTACAGTGCTTGGTCTAAAAAATGTCAGAAAACTCCTAAATGCTAAAGTGACGTGTTTGAGGTTAAAACATTTCTGCTGTAACTGGAAAAAAAAAAAAAAAAAAAAGCTTCAGGAACCATTTTTCTCTTCTTGTTTCATTTGGTTTGAAAAGGTTTAGTCCATGTAAAGCACAAACATCTGTGTGTATAAAATGTGGCATAAAAATGAGCTTCAAGTCCTTTCAGCACTTTCACTTTTGTCAAGTTTCTTCAGCTCCTTTCACCTATTACAGACTATTACCCAACATCCACTTCAACTGCTTTCAGCTGATACTTCAGCTGATATCGGTGCTTCCTCCTCCTCACATGAACCTCCCAGCTCAGTTCTTCACTTCCACGACCTTTAGCTCACTTCAGGTTAATATTAACTTAGACTGACAAACCCCTAAGGAACATCACAAGTTAAACTGTTTAGTTACTAATCGTTAACCAATCAGAATTCAGTCCATTTACTGCCATTTAGTTCCATTAAATTCAGTTATTAATGAAATGACTTTGGTATAAATGACTTTAAATACTTTAGATTAAATGAACTGATCATTGAGTTTTTCTCAAACAGTTTTGGACAAACAAACATTTTAGAGATACGTTATCATGTAAACTGGGATTAAAGTCAAACTCTGACACACCATCCATCTCGTCACCTGCACCGACACCATCCAAGCCAAACTTCCCTCCTCGCCAGTCGAGGGGAACCCAAACACAGCAAGAGCGGCAGCGGCAGGATTTGCTCCCACAAACAGCTGTTTCCTGTTTGAAGGATCAGGAGCAATCTGCCCCGCTGGCAGCGAACAGGGCCGTGCACTGCCAAGAGCAAATCCAATCAAGCAATTCAAGTTTGGTCCTGTGCTGCATTAAATAACACCAGAAACCTTCAAACTCCTGCGATGCAGGTGGTCTACAGCATCCACAGAGGGACAAACAGTCACTCCAGCTTTAAATCAGCTTTTAATGTGGCTGCAAAACCTGATTAAAAGCTCAAGTAGCTCTGACTGACAGGTGCATTCTGGGTCATATCTGCCAGTCAAAACAAACTCTTCAGCCTTGAATCTGACCTCTGACCTGAGCACCCAACAGCAACCTCATCTCCACTGACCTTAGGTAACCTCTCAGGGTCTCCAGGGTGGCGAGGGATGACCTTCTGTAGCCTCTGGAAGCCATAGTCGATGGTCGGCTCGTTCAAAGCTGCAGGACGAACAGAGAGAGAGAGAGAGAGAGAGAGAGTGTGGAGGTTAGAACGATACACAGCAACACACTGAACAACACAGAAACACACACAGGTCACATCGACATCTAGGGCACTATGATGTGCTTCATGGACAAAAGCTGACTGGTAGACTGTACATGTGTACTCTGCTGAGTCCATTTATATTCTTTAGTCTTGATTCTGTGCGATCTGCTTCTGTTCTACACTCATTTCTGCAAGAGAATCTGAAAGCACTTGGTTTTTCCATTTCTTGGACCTAGTCTAGTCCTCAGTGCTGTCCTGTTTTGGCATCTTTTACCTTTGTCTTGATATGTTATGTTTGGCTTTGTCAACAGGCACAGATGTGCATTCCTGCAGAAAGTGGGTGGGAAACAGGTTCCTACTGTTGTGGGACAACTTCCTGCTGCTTTTCTCACTTCTTACAGAAAAAGGTGAATCAGAAACTTTAAAGAATTTACTGATGACCCCTGTGCGGTCCTTTAAACCAGCATGTGAAACATGTCTGCCACAGATATTTGTTTTCTGTCAGTGAACCAACTGAATATCATCTGGATGTTCCGATGGCAGTTCCCAGCACGTGACAGGCCTCGGCCCTGGTGCGACCTCTCTCTGATCTGCTGTTTCAGTCTGTTGGTTCTTATTAAGGGCAAACACAAACAGAGTGACAGCAGCATGGGGTCATCACTCACCCTCTTATCTCCTCTGTTTATTAAGTGTGAGACCTCACACTCCACCTGTCCTCCTCTCTCTGCCTTTTCACTACTAATTCAATCCAGCCTCTCCTCCCCCAAACCCTTTTTTCCTCCTCCACTCATTCACCTCCGCCAACAATCTGCCTTCCTCCTCCTCCTCCTCCTCCTCGTCCTTCTCTCCGAGCTGCAGAAACACCCGGAAATGAGTTGGAGGAGATACTTCTCCATAATCAAGCCCATTAATCATAAAAGGCTGTCAAATTTGACTTTGGGGACAATTTGTCAGCCGATCTTGCCCACTCCGCTTTTGTCACCGTTGGCTCTTGTATTCTGTAAGGATGATTGACACACCAAATGCTGGTGAGTAGAATAGCTAGTTTGCGCTAATATGCATAACCGCGGCTTTCATGAATAAGAATAAGGCAGCGCAGAGGGGTCTCCTTCAAAGGGCCTCTCCGCCGTTTGTCGCCAGCGCTCCAAATAGATGTTATTACCATTATAACAATATTTGTTTTCTTTCCCCGGGAATGGGCGACCGCAAGCTGCTAAATCAAATTTGTCGGGGCCCGTTTCAAGCGGCGGAAGGCGGAGGAGAAAAAGGGCTTTCAGGCTGTGACTGGGGTGGGGATGATATCTGAAGGGTGACAGAGTGTTGAGGGACGTGGCCCTCGCCGCACAGGCTGCCATGTTGGATTTCTTGCCTCCCCGCCTCCCTGACAGGAAGCAGAGAGCAGCCTGAGTGGCCTGAATCCATTACCTCCGCCCGCCACGAATGAAAGAGGGATTCATTGTTGGATCCCAAAGAGACTTTTTGGGGGGATGCAGAGCAGCAGAGGGTGAATGGAGATAATGCATCGGGACGACACGAGCAGCAATGAGCAGCAAATCCCAAACTGGATTGCCTCTCAACGCATACATACATCCCAACTTATAAAACAAGTGAAAGGCACCGGGGAACTGCTGTGATTGAATAAAAAACCATTTATGCTGAGAGAGGAAGGGAGGGAGACCTGTGCTGTTTAACTCTTCATCTGCATCACCGCAGGAAAGTCTCTGTGACCCCGTGGTCCTGCTGCTGATGGCCTTTGTCGACAGGGTTGGTCCATAGCAGGTCTTGCAAACCACGGCGTCACAGGCCCTTCATTGTCACGTTTATAATACAAGAACAGTGCTGAGGGTCTGAAATGGAAGTGGTGACTGTCTCTAATAAGCTGCTTCACTTGATGGTCTCTCATAGCAACTGTTCCTCATTTCCTTTATATTGTCCTTCAGCCTGATCCTTGATTTCCCAGGGACAGATCAATTTTATTTCTACTCAACATATCTCAGAATTTGAGTTTTTGTGACTGAGACCATTTGGAGCCTTTTCCACCTCCAAGTTCTCATCCCACTGGTTTGCACTTCCTTCAGGTGGAAGAACAGGGACACTGGTCGTACTGGGCTCAGCTGTGAGTGTCAGGAACTGTGAAAGGAATTAGATTGGCAGTTTTGATTTAGTTTTTTTTTTTTTTTTTAGACATTACCTCCTTCATGCAGGTTGGTTGTACCAATTTATTAAACGCAAAAATATTTCAGAGGTCTCGTGCATCATGTGACACATACCCCAGAGTATTTTTGGGAAGTGATTTGTTCCCGCTAGATTCGAACCAGAAGCCACTGAATGAAAGTGCGTCTATCCGTTTGTGACCTGCTCCTCAGCTGCAGGAAGTACAGGCCACAGATGGACAAAGAAACAAAGACAGAGGCTCAGACTCAGCCCCCCCCCCCAACCTGCCAAAATGAAGCCCATTACTTCCCCTTATTAAAATCTCGCCGCACTTTGACCTCAGCACCCCATTGGCTGCTGCAGGGCCCTGCGCTCCTCCCAGCCAATCGATACCGGCTTGCCTCCCTGCAAAGAGCCTAGTAATTGGAGAGCAGCGGCTGGCAGAGCGAACCCTGACCCCCCACCCCCCAGCATTACACCGCCCATATGAAGACAGATTGCCTGATTTAGTGTAAACATATGCTGCAATTCCAGGCATCAGTGCCACTTTCTCCATCGTAATTTGTATTGATTTTTCTCTCTCTCTCTGTGCGAGGAGGCCGGGCTGGCGTTTTCTGCTGCTGTCTGGTGCTTTTTATAAATCAGAAAAGGAGGAGAGGAAGATAATTCAGTGGTGAGAGGAGGAAGAGAAAGAGGAGGGGGATTCTTTCTATATTTAATCAAGTATTTATCGCTCTGTTTTTTCTCTCTCCCCCTTGCTGTGAAAGTGATCAAACGGTTGGTCGGCGTCCTGCTGATCGGCGCGCGCTGTTATTAGGCGACTAAGTGACTGAGGAGAGGAAGAAAGAGGAGCGGGGTTACATGTTAAACTAATTCCTTGACGGCAGATTTGCAGCACGAGAGCTGCCGAGGAGACTCGGCTGCAGAGATTTAAACACTTCACGGAAACTTCTGCAGATTCATGATGGAAAAGGTCCTGCAGGATTCACGATATCAGAGGACTCAGAGTCGCTGATTTTTAAAGGAGCTTTAACAGTCACATAAAAGCCAGTGTCACATACATAAAGATATTCTTACATACAATAAAATGAAACAAAGTTAAAAGCAAAGGGCAATATAAAATAATAGAAGACAGTAAAAAGAGGATCACAGTACTAAATATGTACTGCAACATCAAAGTCAGTATATATAAGTATTCAAAGTACAGTATTGTTTGACTATGAAACAAATTTGTCAGATGTACTGTTTCCCCAACATGAAGGGCTAAATGCTAAATGTGGCTTCTTTCTTTTATCACCTAATATCAGTAATGAAGTCAAAATTATTGGAGCCAAACTACTGAATCTGTACGTTCCTAAATTCCGACCGTGAACCTCCACAAACACCAAAAATCTTGGAAAGATAAAAATATCGAGAACATCGACTGGTATCTATGGCCGCAAGGAATAGAAATATTACAGATGCTAGCTGTAGTGGTGGTAGTAGTACTACCACTTTGTTTTAATAAAGTACAGACTCTCATATTTTGTCTCGTATTCTAATCTACACAGTCTTTCAAAATAAAGCAGGCTCAGTATTTTAACACAGACCACGTCTGTTCACACAGTCAGACCTCCCCAACAACACAAACACCTCAAAGGTGTCAGAGGTCAAACCGGGGTCACAATAACATCACCAGAGCATCAGAGTGACACGAGCCAGAAACCAGCAACCTGAAACCTTCAGAGTCCTGCACCTAGAGCTGCAAACCTCAGTGGGAGAAACAAGGCAGTCGTACGGTAAAATGAGTTCCTTTTCAGAATAAGATGAATCAAACAAAATATAATCTAATCATCAAAATCTATTGATCCCTGGTGGGAAATTCCCAAGAAACCCAGCGGTATATAAAGTACTTCAAATTAGAAGTATATAAGGTAGTTAACATCAGCTACCCAGTAGTATATAAAGTACTTCAAATTAGAAGTATATAAGGTAGTTAAGGTCAGCTACCCAGTAGTATATAAAGTACTTCAAATTAGAAGTATATAAGGTAGTTAACATCAGCGACCCAGCAGTATATAAAGTACTTCAAATTAGAAGTATATAAGGTAGTTAACATCAGCTACCCAGAGGTATATAAAGTACTTCAAATTAGAAGTATATAAGGTAGTTAACATCAGCGACCCAGCAGTATATAAAGTACTTCAAATTAGAAGTATATAAGGTAGTTAACATCAGCTACCCAGCAGTATATAAAATACTTCAATTTAGAAGTATATAAGGTAGTTAACGTCAGCTACCCAGCGGTATATAAAGTACTTCAAATTAGAAGTATATAAGGTAGTTAACGTCAGCTACCCAGCGGTATATAAAGTACTTCAAATTAGAAGTATATAAGGTAGTTAACATCAGCTCCACCTTTACCAGCTCCAACATTAAAGTGATCAACACAATAATCATCTATAAATAGAATCCAATAATATCAGATCCATTGATGTGAAATGGGCCATTCTGCACAATGACTACTTTTACTTTGAATACTTCAAGTACATTTGGATGCTGGTACTTTTGGACTTTTACTGCAGTAACACTTGGAATGCAGGACTTTTACTTGGAACAGAGTAAAGATGTCCAGATGAAACTGGTCTGCAGCTCAACATCAAATTCAGACCCCGTGAGTCTGATCCTCAGAAACCTCCAGCTGCTCCTTCACATCCTCATGTCTGTAAAATCAAATCATGAAATATTAGCACAGAATGTGAGTTTGTTCCCCGTCTCTTTCCTCTTTGAGTGGATTTAAAACACAAATCCAGTCACTGTGTCAAACTACAGCACAGGTGAGTCCCACCTGTCCCTCTCTGTTCAGTCTGTGATAATCCACTGATAACAGATCAGAGGATCGCAGCCCTGGAGGGGGATGCTGGATTACTGAACATCTCTGCAGGCTCATTACCCCGCTCACATCAGCTCCCACAGTTCCACAGGCCTCCATGCTTCACAGGAGCATGTATACATCCTCTAAGCCTCTGTTTACATCCCCCTCCTTACCAATGTTTACCTTTTATTTATCTCTCGCTATGTTTCATTTGCTGCTTCTCACCGCTGTCGGCCTGTCGCTCTCTGAGTGCAAATCTGTTTTTCTACGTGGCTGGTTTGTACATATTTACCAGCCGGAGATGAAATATGCACTTTGAGGGATCCCTGCTCACCTTTACCTTTTTTGTTTGTGCGGTGATGGCCTTGTCGAAGGCGCAGTCATGCCCCGTCTGAGGCAGATTCACTCTATCTGCAGCAGCTCTGCGTGGCTTCCTCCTGTATTACACTTATCATTTCAAATAGACTCCCGAGCGGAGACTGCCCCCCGACACATTTCAAGATGCTTCTCCATCCCGTAGCATCGTATGCCGCAATTTCCCATCTCCCCCGGCTCTATGATTGATGCAGGTCAGTGCGGCGTTTGGCCTCGCTGCCCGCAGATCGCCACCACTTCCTTCAGGAGGAGGGGGGGGTTTACAGATGCACAGCATGCTGAGCCTTAAGTGGACAGGCTGATTTGTTTTGCTGCTTGTCAAGTGGCCAACTGGCGTCAGCGGCGGCCGAGGCTGTTGACAAGCAGCCATAACACCCTGGGTGCATCTTTTCAGCGGCTTATTGATCTGCTGCTTTATTCCTGCGACTTTCGACTCACCACTCAGTCAGAGGAGGCAACAACAAGAGACGCTTCTCTCGTGTAAATCTGTTGTTTTGTGCCTGTCAGCTGAAGATGAAGCTTCACAAATATCCAGTCCTACATTTAAACCAGACTTACAACAGGTACCCCAGGGTCCAGCCTGGTGACCCAAGACAAACCAAAGGTTCACCTGAGTCAAACAGAACATTGGGTGTCTCTTTTTGCTTTACACTGCAGCATCATGCTGGTTGCTCTCAGCTCAGTTCCTGCTGAAGACAAATCTAATCTCAAACGATCAGGACAAAACTGCTCATCAGGTGGAGACTTTTCCTTTCAACTTGTCTGGAGCTACAACCAAAACGAACAAAAATGAATCTGCAGCTACTTTGTCTCCTGTGGACTGAATATTCTGCGTTTTCAACTGGAAAATCACCAAAGACTGTGGGAAATTACACCTTTCACTATTTTCTGACATTTGACAGACAAACCAATTCATCAATTCACTGAGAAAGTGATTAGTTTGTCTGCAGCCGGAGAGGAGACTGAGAAAAGCCCCTCTGCAGGTTGTTGGGGTTAAAAACAGCTAGTACTGCACTGCATACTTCATAAGAGTGGACTGTAATGATTGAAGTGGACTGAATGCTGAATGACTTCATCAGTCACTGCGCTCCGTGTGGAAACAGGCAAAGCTCAATTCAGGGATGTGAAGGAACAAATCTAGTGATTTAAAGGACTGAGTGATCAGAAACATCCCCTGATACCAGCCAGGTATTCTCAGAGCTGCAGGTAACCTCGTCTGCCCTCCTCTCTGGAGTGACGCCTCCTCGCTCTCTAGCCCAGATGAGCACGTTGCTGCCTGTGACAGGAGAACGCCCACTCCCCTTCTGCTTCCTCCTCCGAGAGCCGCCGCTGACGCAACAGCCTCTGTGATTAGAGCGAACATCCGCCCAGATCCTGCATGTTAATCAGTGGATAATTACCTCCTCGTGATTAGAGCCCAACCACTGGGCTGAGAAGGAGAGTGCCTCTAAGAAATAGGCCCCCCCACCTGAGAAGTTATTATTTTCTGGAGTGGCGGCTGAAAATGCCCCAGCAGAAACGGCTAATTACCCGACATGAGTTCCACAGGTCCCGGTTCCCTAAGTGGAGCGACGCCGCTGTGCGCTTTGATATATGAAATGTGGTGCGTCTCTGCTGAGGGTGGACTCCCCCGGCGGAGAGCACACTTCTGCTGTCTATTAAAAGACGAGAGCTGGGATCAAAGCCGGGCAGAGGAAGCAGCTCGTGTTGTTTCACTACCGCCGTGTGATAACCGCTCCGCGCCAGGACGCCGATCAGACGCCGTGTTAAACGTGTTTAAGATGTCAGCTGGGTGGTGCAGGGGGTCAACAACGGTCAGGCGCAAAAAACTATTCAGCAGGAGTTTAACAAGTGGACTCTGAAATCACATCTACACCCATGGGAGGAAAAGAGCAGCTGGTGGGTGAAATCCACATTGTTCTGACCACCCAAGAAAAATGCCCCTTTTTAAAACTGGCATCACGTCTTGTGCAGGTGTCATGTAAATCTAATAAACGTGGCTTGTACTGATTGTAAATCAGATTCAAAGGGAACAAAAACTCCTGTATTTTCATTAAACTATAAATGACATGTCAGTGTTACACATATTTTGAGTTCTAGTAAGAAAAACAGCTCTGTTAGCGCTCACCAGCCAATGGGAAGCTAACTGGAACACCAGGTCGTACTTCAACTTTTATTCTGAAACACCAGCTGCACTTTTACTTTGACACACAGGAAATAGAAACATCTGTTGCTGATATTTTTGTTATAAATCTTGTCATTTCTTCACGTGTTTCGGGGCCAGGCCTCAGGGCTGTCAGGCTCTCATCTTGCTGTCAATCACAGTTTAAAGTTCATGAAATTTCCATGAGCATTGATCGCAGAGAGGCGTGTGTGTGTGTGTGTGTGTGTGTGTGTGTGTGTATGTTGCTGGTATTTCCGTCCTGTCTCGGCTCTCGGTGCTGTGAACAGGTCTACGTGCTGTGAAGCGAAGCTGCTGCTCGTGTCATCAGTGTTTGTGTAAACAGGTGAAAACTTTACATCTTAAAACGCTGCTTTTATTCAGGTGTCTGATTTATTTGGGGCATCGAGCAGATGTGAGCCTTCATCACAGAATCCTGACTACAAAGGTGTTGGGACTCAGGTGCTAAGACAGTTTCAGAGACTCCGATATGCAGAAAGGGAACAATCTCCTTTATAAACAGTTTCTAATATTCCTGTTGTTTCTTAGCAGTAAAACAACAGTAGTGGGTCTAATTTAAAGTCACACTGATCTGGATTAGGTTTTTTCTCTTTGCTGCACTTTGGACAAACTTGGTATGACATACTCACTTTACTGTTTGTGCCTGAAGCTGATGCACACAACTGGAGTATCTTATTCAAGTTCTAGCTCAATTCCCTGGTTCCCATGTTCCAGACTCCAAACCTGAGACTTCCATGTCCACATATACACCCACTAAGCAGATTTACAGTCCAGGGCTGTGAATTCAGGTTTGATCTGGATTTGCTGGCTGAACACAGATCAACAGTCCTGTTCACACCTGATGGCAGAGTGATGGTCTGACAGGAAAACTGGATCCTGGATCAAACCATGGAAACCAGATCTAAACTGGCTGATGAGTAATTTGCCAAAAAATTCCACATTAGATCTTGAATCCTGTTTTAAGTGAGATCATTCGGAAAATACTGGAGTGTTTGGTGCTCTGGCCGTTCTGCTGTCACTGGCGTAGCGCACCGTACCTCTGCACACTTTAAAACACCTCTGCAACCTCTCGGAGCTGCTGCGCCGCCTCGATGAGTTTCCTCTGAGCGCTCCTATCAGCACTGCTGGAAATACAATGAAGCACTTTGTACGTTTTGTTCTTCCACCCCCGACACACACATGGAAAGCATTAGCAGCCTGTTCCATTAGGGTCTGCTAAAGGTCTTGTGAACATGTAACTGAGAGGCGAAACCTCAAATCTGAACTGCTGTAAAGTTTCTGCAAGAGAAGAAGAGGTGGAGTTTATTTCCCGCTCCATGTGAAGCTCCATTCACTAATTGACTTCTGGATTTTAATTGTTTAATTACTGTCACAGTAACACATGGAGGCAATTATCTGTAACTGGCTCCAGATCAGTTTACACCTACAGAGTCAGGGTGAAACAAAGAGAGGAGGAACCAAACACTCTCAATGAAAAATGACTGAAAACATAACTTACATCTTAATACTGTACTGACAATCAGCCTGAGAAACCAACTGGTGAACCCGTGAAGTTTTAAAGCTGTTCAACCAGTCATCAGTGGCCTCAATGTTCGTATTTACTTTCAGGCTGGTCCCTAAACGTGGCACAGAATGACTAAAATGTGAGGCCTGTCTTTTTCCAAAAACCAGCTCCAGACGTTGCTGTGAGCAGAGAGAAGCTGGTGGAGAAACAGATCAGAGACTCTTTCTTCATCCATTCTCAGCGTCTGGAGCTGGTTTTTGGAAAAAGACTGGCCTCCCATTGTTGGTGAGGAAGAACCATGTGAGCCAGGTCAGCGGTGTGGCTCCCTGCTGTGTTTTTAATAGTTTGTGGACAACAGTGGAGGTTCTACGGCACAGACCGAGAAGCTGAACCAGCTTCTGGATCCTGACGACAGGACATTCATTGTTGCTGTCAGTCTTTGGATGGGATCTGGACTTGACACAGACACAGAATCACTGGCTGCTTCCTTTAAGTGGAGAAACATTTCTTTGTGTTGCAGCTTAATCTCAGAATCAGTCCCAGAGGGATGTGGACAAAAACAGCATGGAGAAGAGAGGAGGGATAACAGCTACATCTCGTAAAACGCTGATATGACCCTGAGAAAGTCTGGATCGACAACGATCACGTGTGTCAAAGAAAAACAACATTTCCTCACCCTCTGTGACGACTGCAGCCACTGAAACAGGAGATTAAGAAAATAGATGTTAAAAAAGTGCCTGCACCTTTGGCGTTAGCTCAGTCTGAGTATTTCTAAGAACAGATTCCCAGCTTATTATCTCTGCTGCTGTTACTGTGTGTGTCCTGTAACTACATGTGCATCCATTAACATGTTTCACACCCACAATCCTCAGAGGCGTCATTTAAAACCCGAGGTGGAAAGTACATTTACTGTTCTGCTTCAGTGCAGCTTTGAGGGTGACATGAGTTGGATTCTTCACTTTGTGTCCACAAATGAGCTGAAGGAATGAAAACACCTGGAACGTTATGTTTTCATGCCTTTCCCAAACTAAAGGGTGTGACCTTCTCCAGGCTATAGTTATGTTTTCCATAACTATAGCATCAGCGTTCTGTCGGTCCGATATCTCTTTGCTGCTGTCAGACGGAATAAGTCACTTCCACGACAAACACGGGCAGTCGACCGTCGAAATCTTGCTCCTGATGTTGGCTAAAGAAATCTCACTGTTCTTGGATGGGGCTGAGCCTGTAACCAAGGTAACTGGACACAGCTGTAACCACGGTAACTGGACACAACACTGGAGATGGCTTTAACCTCAATATGTTTAGACAGTAAAAGTTTGACTAAACAAACCGAAAAAAAAAAAACAGGCGACAAAATGAACACCTGTCACAATACTTCGTACCTAATCATCTCAGCATCACGTCACTGATCGATATTTACCGATTTCCCTAATCAGAACAGTTTAGGATCCGCTGAATGGGTCTAACCCTGAGCAGGGCTGCTGCAGTTCTCACATCATGCTCTCAGGTATGACCTCATTCATCTTTGCTGCCACAGCAGCCACACCTCAATTCCCAGCAGGCCTCAGTGCTGGGGAGGTCTGGGGGGGGGGTCAGGCATGTTGGGGCCTGCCAGAGGCAACCCTCCAGGAGGATACCCTCCCCATCGCCCTCCCAAATGGAAACAACTCAAAACCCTCCGCCGCATCGGTCCATCCTGAACGAACCGGCGTTGACAACTGAACCTAGAAGTTTCATTTCAGGGCAGATTTTCCGGATGTTAATGAACACAAGAGGAGCAGCTGCACTGCTCTCAGTCTGTTACTGGTTCTCCACCAGTTAAAGTTTCCTCAGACTGGGCAGCTTCATTTTCGTTCTGGAGGAGAAACTGAGTCGACATCAATAATCTGTGCAAACGTGATATTAGGAATCAATATTCTCCTTCTTTCCCCTCCTCGTTTTCCTTCCTCCTCTTCTTTCCTTTTCTTTCTTCCTTCCTTCCCAGTTTTTCCTCTTTTCCATCCATCCTCCTCCCTTTTCTCCTTTTATTTCACCTAAATCTGACTCTTCCTCCTCTTTTCCCTGTCGGCTGAATCTGACTTCATCATTTTGGTTTCTCTCTCCCCTGTTCTCCCGCTCTGAGGCTGTAGATCCCCAGGTGCAGCTGCAGGAGGAGGGGGCTGAAATTAATGAGAGGAGCCTGGAGGTATTGACTTTCCTGGGAAAACACAGCTCTCTAAAAATCAGTGGCCGAGTGCCGCAATAACTCAGCACCCATCGATCCCACCACCCCCCCACAGGCCACATTGATCCGTGCATTACAAGCTCTGAGGCCGGCAGCGTGGACCCACAGCACCAGCCGACGCCTGCAACACCAGTAGCTGGTCCTGGAGAAAGGAAGAAACCTGACGCAACATGATACTAGACACTGACAGACTGAAAATACTGCGAAAACATACAACAAAAAGTACTGCAAAACTACAAAAACTGAATTAACTAGAGTAAATTGAAAAAAAAAACTACAATAAAATATAAACCCACAGATCTTAAAGGTACTATAAGCTACAGAAAGATAAAACTACAAATGCCTGAAGAAATGAATCCCCAAAAACTATGAGAAACTACAAAATTGTAGAAACTGCAGTACAAAAAACTACAAAACCTACAAACATTACAAAATCAAAAACTACAAAACTTCTTATTTAATGTCTTGGGCCTCTAAATTATTTTGTTCCTCAGATTGTTTTTTTTGTTTTTGTTTGTCTGTTTATAAATCACACTTTGTTTTGGGGATTTTGGAGCGTTACCTTAGCAACAACCACACATCCTGCTCCAACATAAAGTTGATGGTAACTGGTTTTTTGGCAAGTTTCCTTTTTGGTTTCAGACGAAACCAAAAAGGAAACTTGTGGATGATGGACGTCACCAGGGAGAAAGGAAAACATGGTTTTAGATGACGAGGACAAACGTGTATTTGTAAAGACGCGATTTGTTCCCAGTTTGTGTCGGGTGTTCCACCCGTCTCTCCTCTCAGGCTTCTTGACATGCTGCTCACAGTTTCTTGCCTTTGGCCAATTTTTCCGAGCGAAGCCGTCGGATCAAATCCTGAAGCTGCTCTAAGCTGTGCAGAGGAAGAGAGCGGGAAGTCTGGGAAAACACTACTCTTACTGCTCATCACGTCACCTTCAGCTGCAGAGGAGGGTGGGGGACACGAACTCTTCTCCATTATGGATTTAACAGAAATACAGCTCTCTGATTGGCTGCAGCTGTCTGGTAAAACCTTCTGTGCTCAGGTCAAACATTTAACCTTTGGTCTGATGCAGAAGCAGGAAACTGCAGGAAAACACCTCAGCACAAAGACGCTCAAGTTTCAGCACAGCATAACTTGCACAGGTAAGCCTGGAAACTCTTTAAGGCCCTTACAGTCTGCTCAAGGACACCTCTTACCTAATTACAAACCTCAGGTGACTCCAGGTCTGGCTCACTGGACCACTGAAAAATCATTAAGGACTCATGGAACCTTGAGACGGACCTTCGGAATCTTCTCAAGGACACTGCAACTTCCTCATGGACCCTTAAAGTCCTTTCACAAACCCCTGGAAACTCTTTAAGAACTTCTGGGACCTGTTCAAGGACTAATGTAGACCCCTCAAGGACACAACAACCTCTTTAACAACCTCACAAAACTTATTAAGGCTCCCTGAAATCTCCTTAAGAATCTGGAAAAAGCTCAAGGCCCCTACAGCCACATTAATGACCTCTGAAACCCCTGGAGCTCCACTAAGTGTCCAAGGCCCCTGTAACTGGTAAAGGATCCCTTTAATCTCATTTTGAATGTCTGGAAACTCCTCAAGGACCAGTGGAATCTCCTTGAGATTTTCTGGACTATGCTCAAGAGCCACCAGCACCCTCCTCAAGGACTCCTGAAACTCCTGAAGGCCCATGGGCACTTCTGAATCTTCCCAAATGAACATCATTAAAACCTCCTACTGCTACTTCAAGCCCCAGTAACCTCCCTAACAATCCCTGGAACACATTCAGGGACTTCCTGGAATAAACAGCCGGTGGAACCAAAGATTCCACCAGTCTTCTTATGAAGAACGTTATCGAGGACTGCAGGAAATGAGGATTCATCCAAAATCTGCAGGACTGACTAGAACCAGCTCAAGAACCTGTACAATTGTGAGGAGAAGTTCTGAAACTTCATGGAGGACCTCTCACACTTTCAGTGTTTTCCAAAATCAACTCCCAGAAAAAAATATAACAAGAATGTTCTAAATGTTCTGCAAACTGAAAAAACTCTTTAATACCCTCAGGAACCTCCTTAAGAACCTGGAATCCGTTGCATGTTGTGATTTGTGATACTGGAGAATAAAATCTGACGTGAGCAGGACTGGAGTGACGCCAGCTGTTCTGTGTAAACTTAAATCTTTATCTTCTCTGCAAAGACAGTCTGGGCTCATTCTCGTTGAAATAAAACTGTCATCATGGTGCTGGACAGTTTTTTGCTTTCCGAGAAGACCAGGAAATGACATCAGCAGTCCAGTCATCCGTGGATCACCTGCCTTCTGACTGAAAGCTCATTTCACATTCAAGACCACGCTGCTGGCACAATGAGCGCGCTCTGGAAACGCGCACCGCCGCCTCACACGAACCGCTGATGTGTGTGCACAACATGGCTGCCGCTCTGGCAGGACGAGCGGGAAGAAGCAGACTGGGGAAAAAAAAAAAACACGGGATGTTCAGATGCAGCCACCTGTCGGGATTCAGCCTCACGATGCCTTCAGGGACACGCGGGTTTTGTTGTTTCCTATCAATCAAACTGCAGTCAGGGTTAGTGGAGGCTGCTCACGGGCTGACGAGGTTTAAAGGAGCAGGTTTGTGTGATGCATTTTACAGCACACTTTGCTGTGTGTTTGTATGTCTGTACGTCTTTTAGCTGCTCACTCCAGATGTATTTATTGTCCAGTTTATTAGGAACACCCAGTTAAAGTGAAGAGTATATAAAAACAGGCTCATTGGTGTCATTGAAACTGTTTTCTCCTGTGTAGAAATGACAGTTTATGCTCACGGCAATTTAATGTAGTTCATCTTCCACATTTAACTGCAGGTACAATATGTTTTTATATATTATATGTGCACACTGGGGATTCGTTCTAATTATCATAATTAAGTTCTGTATCTCTGCTACTATACTTTGTCTGTGTTTGTTCTTAACCTGTTTAAAAATCAGATGGTCAGACAAAAAAATAAAACACAAATTTGTAAAACAAACTTGTGTTTTCAGGGCGGATCACTGTTCTTCATCATTTTATTTAAGAATTATATGAGTCTTTGCTCACTTTTACTTTTGTACCATCTGATCGTATATAAAACGGTTCAACTTTGGCTTGTTTCTGAGGAGAACACACTGTAATGCAGATAACAGGCTCTATTCACAACACACCTCCATATAAAAGCAAAGCTCGCAGCTCTTGCCAGTCATATCTGTAAATGGGATCACAGATTAGCATGGCAAAAGGAGCCGGAGGCCGGACTGTCCATTGTGAGCGTCTGTCTCGTCCCTGCTCTGCGTCGTCCTGCCGTCGGAGGAGGCTGTGCCTCCAACAAAGACGAGCGTGAGAGGAAGGAAGTGGTGATAAACTGGTGTTAAACAGAAAGACCGAACACGCCTTTCACATGACATTTACTTATCACACTAAACAGCCTTTCATCTGACCTTTCTGCTACTTTGAATGACATCTGGATATTCTGACGGAATAATCGAGGACAGTAAAAGCATCGATTTAAGAGACAGATAGAGTCATCGGACTACACGTGGGCGGCAGACAATGAGTCTCAAGGACGAGCTGAGGAGGACAGGACCGACACTTTCAACAAGTAAACGCAGTTTACAGGTCAGCATCAAAAAGACTCCAGTCCAAAGATTTTAAATTGTTCCTTAAAGCTCTGTCTCGACCCAGAGAGCTTCAGCCACACAGGAAACTCATGATGCTGTGATCCAAGACCTTCCAAAAGATCCCAAAGTTCAAATCTGAACAGCTGAGTTTTGGGTGAAAGAGTCGAAAATGAGAACCTACAACTGCTGTCGTGTTAGTCGTCAGTATTACTTACCGGTGTAGACGAAGCGTCCTGGCGCTCCTTTGCAGAACTGTTTGGACTTGTAGGACAGCGTGACCTCCACGACCCCAGGGATGTGACGAGGGGGAGTCTGGACCCGGATGGCGTGAGGGGTGATCAGCTGGGCCGAGAAACAGAAACAGTTTTAGGTGAAAACGTGGTTACACGTGGAGCAACAACACCTCTCAAATCTGCTTTAAACGTTTTATTCCAGAACAAACACTCGGACTAACAGACCCATTACAAACAAGCCTGTACATACACACAATCATCACTATCATTATTGGATGACCCGAAAGCCTCAGCAGCAGCCTCTGGGACAAAGTCAGTGCCTCCACTTGTTCTGAACGTCCACCCTAAAACACAGGCTGCTGTCACAGAGAGGACGGAGACGTGTCTAAATAGTGTTGACATGAAAAGTGACAGTGAAGAGAAGATCATACTCCAATTCCACTTAGATTTCAGAAAGCTATAGGAACCTTTCTGACCGTATTTGGGTTTCAAAGTTGTTATGATCTGGAAGCATTTGGTCTGTCTTACGGGTAAAACCCTGCAGCATGAGATTTTTCTTCCTAGAAAAACTTTCTGTGGAAAACATCTGATCTGGGTCAGCGTGCAGTCTGTGTTCAGAGCGATGCTGGGTTTTGGAGTCCGTCTGCTCGCCGCCAGACGACACTGATCAAAGTGAGGAGTGTGTGATGTGCAGCAAACAGCGTGTGGAGGTATATCTGTCTGGGTCCTTCCCTCCTTCCCTGCCAGGTGTTCTGCTCTTCTGGACCTGCTTCAATATTTCATGTTGCACCGTATGCGCAGCTCCTCCTAAATCTACATATTTCTGTGCAGAGCAGCTACATATACAGATGCAGGTGTTTCTACGAATGCGTGTGTGGATGAAGGAGATGGAGAACATGATTTTCAGTGTGTGCAGCTGCTTTCAGGAACCGTCTCTGTGCTGAATATGTTTTTCTTTAAAACCTTGAAATCAGGTAGACAAAAGGAGAAGCTCTTATGAACGCACTGCTGCTGTTAAATTATTAGTATAGTGACAAAAAGGGAAGTAAAGCATTTTTAATCTGTGTGACAATGTGGTAATTGGCTGTGTAGAAGACAGGCCAGGTAAATATTATGGTGACAAACGAACAATGACACTTTCTACTGTTCATCACAGTAATGCATGTTTTACTCGTCTTCAATGAAATATATCACCTGCTTGAGTCGTTTATGAAGCTAAACACCAAACATCTCTTATTTCTGCTCCTTCTGGGTTTAAATCTCATCCCATTTCATCTTCAACATGACGATTTTTGAGCTTTGGACTGCTGATCGGACCTTAAAGATCTGCAGGTAGATAATCTAGGACCTGAAGTTTTGTTTGTGTCAAATCCAACTTAACAAATTCCCACAGGAGCAAGACGTCAAACATCCTCTCACCTCGCTCCACACCAGCATGGTGCCGAAGACGACCTGCAGGCCGTCGAAGAAGTTGTCCCCGATGAGGATGACGGTGGCTCCACCGGTCGTCCAGCCCTCGCTGGGACTGATGGCTTTGATGCAGGGAGTGGCTGCTTCGGAAACACAGGCAACAGAAACATGAGCGATACAGTTAGAACCAGCACGTCACCATCAGCCCGTCTTAAAACCTTTCATTTGATCTGTGTTAGTAGTTACATTTTCACATGTTGGTCACAAAATTAGCTGAGAACACAATAAGTTCGGTACAGGACCAGTTTGGCTAAACAGTTTTGGTTTTAGCAGTTTGAGTCAGAACCAGTCAGAAAAGTGTATTACTGTTAAATTAGCACGTCAGGGTTAGCCAGACTAGCTGCCTGGTCGAGTTTAGCTTACAGTTGATGCGGCTTACAGTTCGGTTTAAAGGTTTAAACTTAGGCCCTTGCTTTATTAAAGTCTCCTTTCTTCTTTGCTTGGAAACCTGATGAGGACAATTAAATACTTCCTCACTGGAGAAATGCATGAGAATATGTGAGGAGCTGAAGAGGGCGAGGAAAAGCTAATTAAAGTAAAGCGTCAAGACAGAAAAATGAGTTGAAGAGGGCTGCTACTGGCTTTGACCTCTGACCTGTTTCACATCAAAAACACTTCAGAGTTTCAGAACAAGACAACACGTTAAGAAAACCCAGCTTTGTTTACATCCACAGAGGGCTTTCAGTCAGGACTCCGCTCCCAACTGCCTGTTAGTCCATCACTAACTCATGCAAAATGATTGGTTTTTCCCGTGCCACAGAGATCAATAAGGGGCTCCACACAAACAGCGTCTCCGTGATGACTAGACTGCTGTCCGGACACAGTCGAGTCGAGTCAGCCAGGCGGACGGACGCAGAGCCGCGAGGAAACAAGACGAGGCTCAGCAGGTTTACAACCTTTTCCCGGACCAGGAGACGTTTCACTGGGAGATGATTTGATATTCCAGTCAGAGCTCTGAGTTTCCTATTGTTTACCTCGTGATGCGTTCAGGCTCTATTAAACATTCCAGTTACAATTTTCACCACTGTTAGTAGAGTAGAATGACCTGCTAATACAAGTTACTGGCAGCTCATGGAAAAGAGTATCTTCCATATATAGATTAGGCTGACTTACACGTCTTAATTCCATTTTTATTTATTCATATTAATTTAAGGGTCCTTTGTGGCTCAGAGAGTACGCAGCCCCTTTGGAGACATGGCTGAACTTTTTATTTCCAAGTTTCTGCTGAGCAGCAGATAGTTTCTACTGTTTTCTGGCGTGCACCAAATACTTCGTGGTTTATGGAGGGCGCCGGAAATGTGCATCAGTGAGCAATAACTAGTTTGAGCTGCACAACAGACTGTTTCTCTGGAGCAGTAAATAATTTCTGGGGTGCATCACATAGTCCCAGACAGGGTTTAGCCACAATTTCCTAAAAAAACAGCTGCTTATGGTGGTTTGAATCAAACAGGATAGATAGATAGATAGATAGATAGATAGATAGATAGATAGATAGATAGATAGATAGATAGACAGATAGACAGATAGATAGATAGATAGATAGACAGATAGATAGATAGATAGATAGATAGATAGATAGATAGATAGATAGATAGATAGATAGATAGACATAGACAGATATATAGATAGATAGATAGATAGACAGATAGATAGACAGATAGATAGACAGATAGACAGATAGATAGACAGATAGATAGACAGATAGACAGATAGATAGATAGATAGATAGATAGATAGATAGATAGATAGACAGACAGACAGACAGAAAGACATAGATAGATAGATAGATAGATAGATAGATAGATAGATAGATAGATAGATAGATAGATAGATAGATAGACAGATAGATAGACAGATAGACAGACAGACAAGACAGATAGAATTTGGTTTCTTCTGTGTTCTTCCTTATGTTCTAAATTTAGATCTTTATGTTGAAAATAAAATGTACTTCAACTGTATAAATAAATCTAATCGCAATACTGTCATCAGTATTTGTAAAATACTATGGCCCTAGAAATAAATATCTGAAATAAATATCTGCCATGTTGGGACTTTTTAGGCTACAAACTTCTGATTCCTCAGCCCCCCAAACTTTTGAAAGTCGCTCAGTGTTTCCAGATGAAAGACTCAGCCTCCCTGAACCATGCAGCTGCTGCAGAGGGTCGAGGCTTTTCCCGCCCCGAGGAGTCGATTGTCATCTCCTTATTAATTTCTCCCTTTTGTCACAGCAGTAAACAAACTGGAGGTTGGGGGGGGGGGGTGCTGGTGACTTTCCATTGAAATGAATAGAGCACAAAGGCGAGGAGCAGGCGGTGGAAAGTTTTATCAAGGAGTCGGGGGGGGGGTGGGGGTTGCGGCTTGGTGACAAAGGCGGGAGCAGATGTTGGGGCTTTTTATCGCCTCTGAAAACATCCCAGTCTGGAGGAGATGAAAGGCCCCGAGCTTTCCTCTGTGGGCTGGCTCCAAAACAACAGGCCCCTCTTGCCCCCTGCAAGACACCGTACAGGACTCCTGGCACCTTCTGTACATGAATGTTTAAAAGGTGATTTGATTACGTTTTTTCACAGGTGAGAAATACGAACATTGTTCTCGGCCGGATGAATGACATATCTGTGTCAGGTAGCATTTGTTTTATCCCTTTGGATGTACCAGACAGGTGGGGTTTGCCACACAGGACAGCACGGTAAGGAGCTTGGGTGATCACATTAGGTCAGCATACTCTGGTTTTTCTTTGATCAACAACCTTATCCTGTCTGAAACGCCCCAGTGTGATAAACACCACCCATCTGGTGCTGCAAGTAGGTTAAACCAAACGAGACAACTACATCACAGGCTCCTGGAACAATGTCAGAACTATAAAGCAAGTCGAGGGGAACTGCAGAGCTGGTCGTTTGGGAGGTAAGACTGGGAGGACGCGCCAGATTTTTAAAGTCAGTCTGGTGCCAAATTGTTTTAGGGCTTGTTTTACTTGTTTGTATGTCCCAAAAGGGTGGGGTTTAGCGAAGAAACCAAATGTAACTGTCCAGAAGTTCAGATGAAAGTTGAAGGTCAGTTTATTGTATTTTCCTCTCACAGAGAAATAATAGGTTGTCCTGATATGATAAGCCCCACCCGTCTGGTGTAACAAGTAGGTTAAAACGAGTAAACAAACAGCATCTCTCCAGGACAAGCCTCAAAAACTTTAAAACAAGTGGAGGGAAACTGCAGAGCGAGGTGGTTTGGGGACATGAGAGACGAGGACACAATAAGCATTTGATGTCTGACTGGTGCCAAATAGTTTTAGGGTTTGTTTTACTCAATGGGATGTCGCAGATGGGTGGCGTGGTGAGAAGATAAAACAAAATAATCTGAAAGTAAAAGTCAGTGTAGTCACCGACGTTTTTACCAGATGCTTTATGATGCCCTAACACGGTAAGTCCCACCTGTCCAGTGCACTGAGTAGGTTAAAACAAGCAAGCAAGTTACACCTGTGTCTTGGAAAAGCCTCAGTCTTTAAAGCAACTTCAGGCAAACTGCAGATTTGCTGAGTGTTGTCGTCTCTCACTTCGAAAGACGATGACATGCCAGTTTTTTAAAAGTCTAAGATGGTGCAAATTTGTCCTGAGGTGTGTTTTACTTTACTTTAGTTCACAAGCCCCACTCATCTGGTGCGTAAAGAAGCGTCAAACAAACAAGAACATGAATCTTGTAATAGCCTCAAACTTCAGTGAGTGACAGGGGAACTGCAGAGGAATTTGGAGCAGAAGAAAATGGTACGTTGCTATGTTCATACATAACTGGGGTCACATAGTTTAAACAAATCAATTTTGAGTTTCTTTTACTCTCCTGTCTGTGCCATGTGGGTGGGGTTTTCCAACCAGGACAAAACAATCAATGCGGATGGTTGTGGTGAGGTAAATTAAAATGTATTTAGTCCACTTTCATGTGATCCACATCAGTTATGATTCTCTTTGATGACCCTGGTACTGGTTAGACCAAGCCCCACCCTGCTGGCACTGTAAGTGGACCAAATCAAACGACAGACTGATGTCACTGCTCCTGGAAGCGCCACAGTGAGGCGGCAGGGTTTATTAGCGTGGGGACAGGGCAGAGTGGTATTAAAGTTTACAACTGCAGAGGAAATGTTGCCGCTGAGCTCCAGCTCTCAGGGTCGAGTTTCTGCGAGGGAAGTTTATACATGAATGATGTTTTTTATTTGGTGACTGTGGACGCTGGGAGAACGGAGCGTTTGTTCGCCGTCACCACCTGACCTGGAGGGTTTCATTCAGACCCCTTGTTTAGAACAAGTGCTCACTGTCACTGTAGATATTTTCTGAAGGGTTGCAAAATGTTTTCTTTATGTATGTTTTTTGAATTTAATTTATTATAGACGAGTGAAGCACTTTGGAAACTCAAATTCAGCTGTGATTGTAGTTTTTTCTTGTGTTCTTAAAAGAGTCATTCCACTGGCATCCAGTCTGTGGCTCCTTACCAGGCCCTAATGAACGACACTGTCCAAGTGCAACACATGCTGTTTGTTGTTCTGTTTGGGAACCAGGATGTGTTGTCTGCTACTGGAAACAGATTTTCACTAAAAAAAAAAAAAAAAAAAAAAAATGGAGGTTTCATCAAGCTTCCAAAACTTTTCAGTTTACATGATGCCTACAGGGAGTAGGTGGAACCACACGGCTTGCTGCTGTAAACCAAGTACAGATGTGTTCGTGTCTAAAAGTGCCTGAGCAACGTTTTACCTTCAGAGGGGTCCAGGCGTCGGGCTCGGCGGCCATGTTTGGAGTTGTTGTGGACAAACATGTTGTCTGACACGGCGAGCACGTGACCATCCACGTTGACCGTAGTGGAAACCACCACCTGCACACAAACAAACAGCCCCAGGTCATTTCCAGCAGCTGCAGGTCAGCCCGTCTCTTGCTTCAGAATTACTTCTCACCTGGAACCTCCTCATGTCTCGAGGGTTCCCTGCATTTTTCAAACAGTTCTGATTGCACTTCAGGAAGAACTTCAGGAAGAATCTGAAAACAAAGACAGAACAGGTCAGTCTGTGCATGTTCCCCTGCACTTCACAGCTGCAGAGTCCCAAGGCTGATTAAACCTAATTCATTAAATTCATCACGGCATCACAAGCCAGTGATTTTCTGTATTTATGACATTTTGCACAAACTCCACCCAGAAACTAAAAACAACAATGAATGGTCCAAAAACCAGCTCCAGAACGGCCAGCACTCTTTACAGTCTCTGAAGGAACGAAGAGTCAACTGGTCTCTTTCAACTGATGCACCAGCTTCTCTGCTCACAGGCACGTCTGGAGCTGGTTTTTGGAAAAAGACGGGCCTCCCATTGTTGGTGAGGAAGAACCATGCGAGCCAGGTCAGCGGTGTGGCTCCCTGCTGTGTTTTTAATAGTTTTTGGACAACAATGGAGGTTCTAGGGCACAGACCGATAAGCTGAACCAGGTTCTGGATCCACACACACATTACACTGACGACACCACATTCATTGTTGCTGTCAAGTCTCTGGATGGGATTTGGACTCAGTGACACACACAGACAGAATCATTGGGATTATCTATTAAATTATGACACAAACACTGATCTAGGATCAGAGAGGAGAGTGCAGGTAAATGAAGCTTCAGTTTGACTTCACAGAACATCCACCTTATCAAAATAAAAGTTCTAAAGATACATGATGGGTCCAGTGACCAACACTGAACTGACAAACGAATTCTTTAATAATCCTGGAGGAAATTGTAGTCACCGAGCAGTTTGTAGAGAACAAATACGTAAAAACCTGAAGGTGAAGCTGCAGAGGGAACACAGCCACTAAACACAAAAACACTGAACAAACAATAGAAAATAGGGACAAACTATTTAAATAATCAAATTTTAGCTATAATATCGATTAGCTGTTACAGCCCTAATAGAATTAGAAAAATTAAATTACTCACAATGAACAGACATCATGAAAAAACTTTACACAGGTGCAAACTGCCAACAATATAATACAACAATACAAAACACATTATGCAAAGTGAAGTCAATGAAATGCAGCTTCTGAGAACAAAAGGAGCCACATTCAACATGTAGGTGAAGTCAGGATGAAGTCAGTGTTCTCACACCTGCTCACTATTACGGAAATAAAAACAGGTTGTTATGTAAAGTGTGAACGTGGATTTCTCTGTTTTAAAGGACGTGTCCGCGCAGATCACTGAACATGAAGCGCAGTAAATCTCTGCCGTTCCTTCACGTCAGCTCACATATTGTCGTGAACCTCTCCGCTGATGACATTACCATTCTGTGGCGGCGTCTTGATAAAGACTCGACACTTCCTGCAGACTTATGGCGTCTCATTAGGAGCTGCCTTTTGATTTTCCCTCCTCTCTCGCTCGCAGCGTTGATTTACGGCGGTTTTTACGGCAGCAGAGGAGTATTGATTGGGAATGGATATCAATGAAGATGGGCGGTAATAACCAGCAGCTTTGCAGAGGGACAGTGGGGGGGTCAAAATGGATAGTCACCCTAATGCATTTCCCACTGCCTTGTAATCTGTGCACATCCATCTCTCGGACCATAAGCCTACCCCCCCCCCCACCCCACATGTTCTGATGGAGCGCCTCCTTTTTAATTGCCACATTATCACAATAATAATCCAGGCAGTTAACAAGCGGCAAGGTCGCAGACAGACATGTCACATTAACCAGGGGATAACCTCGGCAGTATCCCCCCCACCCATCTTCTTCTGCCTCCTCCTGCCGATTCCACCGCTTCAGCAAGGCATGCTGGGAGGTGCGGGGGGTGCCGATATAAACGGGGGCTCTCTGAGGTCGGCATCGATTTCCACCCTTAATAAGACAGTAACAATATCTTTACAAACACACAGTGGGCCCTCACTTTCTCCTCTCAGACCTTTTACCGTTTCATCCCAGGAACTGAATCCCTGAAAGCCAACCTTAAAATGAAATTCATTTTTCCAAAAAAGAAATTAAGGATTTAAGGTATTTTAACAGACACTTAATGAATTATAGTGTAAGATTCACACACAGTGTAAGGTATGATGTAAAATGTATAAAAATCTGACCCTTAAAGGAGATTTTTAACCAGAAATGAGGAGAGAATTAAAGTATTTTTGCACATACTTAGTGGATTACACAAGATTTTTTTCTGGTTTAAGGTGTCATCAAATGATGAAAATCTGTTGACAACATTATAACATACAACATAATAAAGATTTTTACATGATTAAAGATTTTGAAGGGGCAGAAAACCTAAAATCTATGATTATTCTAATTTCTTTCATTGTTTGAGACATTTTAAGGGGTAAAAACCCTTTAATTTGTTCCTTATAATGGCAATTTAACCCAGGAATGATGAAGCAATTAAAGTATTTCAGTTTAAGGAACACCTCAAGGATTAAAATATATTAAGACTTTTTAAACTGTCAACATGGCATATAGCCCTTATAGCTAATGGATAAATGAATGAAACTTTGGAGATGATTAATTAAAAAACCCTTTTATAAATTAAAAACTACTTAAAATTAGCAATCAGCATGAAATCAGCGTGAGACTTTCACTTTGACTGAGAACTGAGTATAAATGCAGGTGTTGTTTTTGCCTTATTTTATAATTTTAAGGGATTGCATCCATTAAAAAGATAATTCATTAAAATCCCCTTTACATATTATATTCCCTTAAATTATCTTTTAATTAACCTCACATTTGGGGTGAACTCCTGAATTTGCAGCCTTTAAAGGGCGACACTGTGTCTATTCTGTGTGTGTGTGTGTGTGTGTGTGTGTGTATATATCGACTGAAAGCTGATCTGCTGCTCTGGAGGCTCTAATGCCCTTTATGGCAGTGAACAGAATAATATGGAGCTCCATTCAGATGATACTGAGTCCTTCAGAGAGCCGATCTGGATCGATACGGATTGAATTAAAACGCAGCTGGAGACAAGACTAGAGGCGCGCACACAACACACACACACACAACACACACAACACAATACATACACAATAGACACACAACATAGAACATGCAATATACACACACAACCTACACTACACGCTGTACAACACACACACACACACACACACACACACACACACACACACACACACACACACACACACACACAGTGTCTAGCCAGAGAAACAAACAGCTCCATCGAAGTGCAGCAGATTTCCCGCCTCTTGATTGAAAAACATGAGAAATAATGAAGTGGAGGGTGTGGGCCGAGCTCTGTCATTAGCTCAGCTCCTTCCTTCTCCTCCTCCTTCTTCTTCTCTGGCTCTTAAAAACGACGTGACTATAATGAGAGAGGCGGCGTGTGCCTGTGTAAGCTGTCACCTCATTACACCACCAACAATCAATCACTGCTGCCCCACAGAGAGGCCCGTCACCACGCCAGCCTGAAAATAACATCACCAAAATGAGAAGGTCCACATTCACAACCCTGGTCTGGATCAGAGAAGTGGCCAAAGACCGAACTCCTCCAGTCTTTGGTGAAGACGGTGCAGACATGTCCACTCTGACGTGTATCTTCTCTCACACGTGACTCTGCTGTCGTGTGCGCTAACCGCTGCACAGACGTGGATCCTAAAACGTTCTGCACGGATAAAACCAGCATGTGTGGTTTGACCAGTTTGTGTGAAGACTGATTCTGGGACAGAACCAGCAGCTGAAAAAGACTCTGCACCTTTTTGGTTTTATAAACTGAAACTTATTTCATCTACAAACGAATGTACAGGTGTAGATTTTAGTCCTGACTTGAAAACCAACTTGGCTACACTGACACATTTGTGGACACCCCCCATCCAACCAGTCCTGGAGCCTCCATAAAGTATTTGGTCTCAGGAGACAGAAATCAAAAATCAGCACAGTCCAATTCTGAGACAGAAGGGTGGAGATATTCTGGCTTTTAGTCCAAAAAACAGCAGATCATTCACTTCCCATAATGCACTGTGTCTTTCATTGGTGTCTTCTGTCTGGTAAAGAAACTGCACTCCTCCTCCATAGATATCACATAGCTGGACTAAACGGGGCCCAGGACCTGAACTCCAATGTGTAAAATTAGCGTAATAACCCTTTAATATTTCTACTCAAATCTGTTCTGTGTTTTTAGTCACAGGCTTGGAGAATTAAAACACAAGAGGAGGCTTTTAATCTGAAACATCGGTACAGGAAGTGCAGGCTTTAATGGACAGCAGCTTTACAGAGAAAACAGGAAAACCTAAAAGGTCGAAGTGATTCTGCGGCTGTGGAAATGGACACTAAACTGGATTTATCAAGATTTAAGAACTGCAGCTTTAGTAGAATGTCCTCGATTTCGGACACGTTTTTCTGGAGAACAGCAGGAGCCATGTTTCAGGAAGGGGGCGGGCCGTGTGGCTGCTTTTATTTACAGAGGATGAGAAATGTTTCTCCACAGCTTTTCTGCTGTCTCCAACAAAAAGAGACGGAGGAAAGAGCAAAGTGAAACAGGAACAGATCAGAAAGCTGGGAGGACTCGTACTGAAATATCAGAGAATATTGTTCCGTCTGCAGCTGAGGCAGACCCAGGCAGACCCAGGCAGACCCAGGCAGACCCAGGCCCTGCATCTTTCCCCTCATGGTATCAACAGAACAGGTGATGCAGCTCTTTGCAGGCAGTGCTGTCTCACACTGCGTCAACAGATCTGGTCTGTTTTATGGACTTTTACTTGTCTTATGTGTGTGCAAGACTTCCTGTGTACCTGTGCAGACCTTGGTGGGTTCAGATATCTGCTCCGCCCTCATTCAGAACCATGTCGATCACCCTCAGGGTTTCACCGAATTAAACGGCACCGAGGCCTGGAGGATTCTGCTTTTCTACGTCGACCTGAGGCGTTTCGATGCGGCCTGCAGTCGGCACGCAGGCTCAGCCCGGCGCTGGCTGCTCTGACTGTTTCAGTGAAACAGCCCTGAAGCTAATTTAGCTCACATCGGGGGGTGGAGGGAGGAGGGAGGGGAGACGCCGGTCAGCGTTTTCACCGGCCACTCCAGATGATGTCACCCCCGACCACACCCAGTGCACTATGGGAAGCAATTACATTGGGCTCAGATTACAAGGCCCTGATGAACACACACATGCACCACACACAGAAGCACACAGAAACACAACACACACACAGAAACACACACTGACAGACAACACACACACACACACACACACACACTCACTCCCTGGAGTCTCTCACTTATTACGTTAGGCAAGAAAGAAGAAGCAGGAAAAAAAAAAAAAAAAAAAAAAAAAATCGATATTTCAGCAGGAGTATTTTTAAAAGCTGCCGTGTTGCCGATCCTGCAGCTCGCCCTCACAGTTTGATTCTCTCTGTGAGAAGCCACCGCGCCGCCCGCTGCTGCATGTTTACCACCTGACCACCCGGCGAGTCCAGGCCAGCACGCCGCCGCCGCCACCACAAGCTCTTCACACGGGTGACAAAACTGAAATAAAGCACAAAGCAAGCGTGGCGAGCCAAGGCCACCGCCGAGCTCACAACCATCCGTCCTGGTTAACCCACTAACCGCCTCGGCGTCACATCTCGTTTGTTTGCAGCTAACGAACAAACCGTGGAGTATCTGCGTCTGAGAGACAAAAGCAAGGAAAGAAAAAAAGAAAACACGCTCACAGGCAGTTTGTGCTACAAAAAACATCAGAAGAAGACGAAGAAGCGGCGTCGCCTCATTAGAAGGTCGAGTAAAGTCTAATATTGACTCTGCCGCACTGTTGAAATGCCCTCTTCCAATAATTACTGAGGATTCAGATGATGCTCCTCTGCAGCTAATTAGGATATGAAACAAGAGCAGCTTCGTGCCCATTTCCATTACATGATGATTCACTGGCCTCAGCAGCAGCGCATGTGTGTGTTTGCTTTGTCTGGCCTTATTACAGCAAACGAGCGCGCTGTGTGTGGATGAGGGCCCTCCTTGGCTCTGCTACACGCCATCAATAATTCACAAGCCAAGATGGCAATTACAGGACCATGTACAATCAAGCTAAATATTTGATGAGGCACTAAAACAGTCCCTGGAACAGATCTGCCTCTGTCTCTTTCTTTGCCTCACACACAAACACAGCCTCTCTACTGTCTATTGTCACAACACATTAGGTCCTCGGTCCCTTATTCCCCAGACTTTGTCTTGACACGCAAAAGCAGTTTATTCTGCTAAAAGAGCCTCGTGCAATTCATTTGTTCCATCTGAAATATTGAGTGCCACCATTATGCATTCTGGGAGGCTGCGGAGCGCTGGCCGCCTCCTTTTTGTCGTTGCAAATAAAGCGACAGTGACGAGGGCAAATGAGGGAGGAGATGGGGGGGTGGGGGTGGTGGTGTCGCATTAAATATCTGAAACTAATCAATCTGAATCGATCGCAATAAAAAAAGATGCTTACACCCTCCTCCTGTTTGCCCGGAGGGAAATTTTTCTGCATTAAAAATAATGTGACACAAAATCCATCGCAAGAAAAAAAAATGTTTAAAAAAAAAAAAGCGGGGAATGTGATGACTCCATCGCAGGATCGAACCCCGACGACAAAACCTAAAAGCACACGAAGGAGTTTTGCATCAGGAGGATTTTATTAAGTCTCCGTTTTTGTTGCAGAAAGCTGAACGTCACCTGTCAGGACTCCGTCTAAATCCACAAAGCTGTTTCAGCAGCTCGTCACATTCACACCTCAGCCTGACGTCACTTTGTTGTTAGAAAGTATGTTAATGTACCGTCTGAACTCATTCAGGAACACAGAGTTCTTTTATTTAGGCTGCAGAGTCAAACTGGATTAAAACACCACAGTTCAAAGCTGCTGTAAACTCCCTGCAGAACCGTTCTTTACTCTCAGCCTCTTGTAGCTTTCTGAGTCAATGTTCTGTACGTTCCTGTGCCCTCTGGCTAAACCTTCACGCAGGACATGTCACCTGGCTCAGTTTGGACTGTCCAAACCGAAACCACCGTCCTCTGTGGGGATTCGCCTGGTTAAATGAACTTTGAATAAGAACTGAACTTATTCAGCTTCAGGTAGAACGAGCAGTGGACTGAGGGGACTCTGCTGATCCAGTCCAGCTCTGAGGGAGATCAGTCACAGGATCAAGGCAAGTCACAGATTTACAGCCAACATGATAGAAAAGCCTCGCAATATGAAAATACATATCTCCTCTAAAATATACGTTCTGCAGGATTCTGGATCTGGCCCCGGGGCCCGTGGAGTTTTCATCACGTATCAGTGACCCCACATGGAGGCGAACAGCAGGACGAATCCGATCCTCATGAAAAGGAGAACGTGGAGCACACATCGAGTTTGGCTTAACATGAATGTGTGGAACATGTCGGTTTTCCCTGTTTGTGTTCTGCTGTATCCTGTTTGCCGGAGGTCAGACCACCGTGTACCAGTGTTCTGCTGAGATGCTGTGCATATGTAAAAAAAAATCTAAAAAAAGACACGTGGTGAGTTCCTGGAGCGCACAGATGAACAGAACATCCCATAATTATTTCATCATTCTGCCTGAGAGAGAGCGGGCGAGAGACACAGACAGAGCAAAGAGAGAGTGAGAGAAACACACTCACTGCAGAAACACCTCACAGGTTTTCATGTAAAACAGACGTTCTACTGACACCAGAGTCCAAACAGGGGCCCCAGCAGACTTTCTACTGACACCAGAGTCCAAACAGGGGCCCCAGCAGACTTTCTACTGACACCAGAGTCCAAACAGGGGCCCCAGAAGACTTTCTACAGACACCAAAGTCCACACAGGGGCCCCCAGCAGACTTTCTACTGACACCAGAGTCCACACAGGGGCCCCAGCAGACTTTCTACTGACACCAGAGTCCACACAGGGGCCCCAGCAGACTTTCTACTGACACCAGAGTCCACACAGGGGCCCCAGCAGACTTTCTACAGACACCAGAGTCCACACAGGGGCCCCAGCAGACTTTCTACAGACACCAGAGTCCAAACAGGGGCCCCAGAAGACTTTCTACTGACACCAGAGTCCACACAGGGGCCCCAGCAGACTTTCTACAGACACCAGAGTCCAAACAGGGGCCCCAGAAGACTTTCTACTGACACCAGAGTCCAAACAGGGGCTCCAGCAGACTTTCTACTGACACCAGAGTCCACACAGGGGCCCCAGCAGACTTTCTACTGACACCAGAGTCCACACAGGGGCCCCAGCAGACTTTCTACAGACACCAGAGTCCAAACAGGGGCCCCAGCAGACTTTCTACTGACACCAGAGTCCACACAGGGGCCCCAGCAGACTTTCTACAGACACCAAAGTCCACACAGGGGCCCCCACACAAGCTGCAGACATATAAACCACAGCAACAGTGATACATAATAACAACAATAATAATGAGTGAGTGAACAACAGAGGTGGAAAATCCATCACCACTGTAATAAGAGGTGAACTCTGCAAACAGGCCGACACTGCACCGTCATCAACACTTTGGACAGAACCACAGAACTCACCACCACACCTCAGCACCACCGGCCCAGAGATTCGGCTCAATAGATCATGCAGAGGTTTCCAACACCACTACGGTAAGTCCCATCTCTACAGAGGACACGCTGACGTCCATTGTCGTCCCTGAGTCTGATCCCGGCCTTAACCCGAGTCTCCACCCTAATCATCCACATTCTGAAGAACTGCTTTCTGGTCGGGTCCCCACAACATGACTAACGCACACACTCCCACAGTGAACCCGGGTTACCCCTCAGCTGTGTTTTGGCAGCGTTGTCATGACGATCGACATATTTGTCTCTGCGATCGAAAAATCATCTGTGTGGCGCAACGCTGGAGCCGGTGTGTGTGTGTGTGTGTGTGTGTGTGTGTGTGTGTGTGTGTGTGTGTGTGTGTGTGTGTGTGTGTGTGTCTGAGACCTCATGACTTAAAAATGAGGAGGAAATCAGAGAAAGAACCAAAATTCAGAGAAAAGCATGTTCTCATGAAACATCTACACAATGAACGTGGTGTACAGCCAATCACAGACATGTCAACTCATACACACCCACATTTAGGAGCCAGAAAACACAAACACACACTGTTACCGTTTCATAATCTTAGAACACCACCTTTTGAGCAAAAGCAACTGACACATGAGACACTGATATTAAACCTCAGACTCAGAGTCCAAATCCTTTCCAGAGACCGACAGCAACAGTGAATGTGGAGCACTCAGTTTAATGTGTGTGGATCCAGAACCTGGTTCAGCTTATTGGTCAAACTAAAATATATAAAGTATATAAGCTATTTAACATTAGCACCACCGCTAAAGTGATGAACACAATAATGCATCAACAATTATAATCCAGTGTCATATACATTCATGTGAAATGGGCCATTCTAGTGCATGTTAACTAGTATCTGTGGACAGCCTCCTAAACAGTCTGGAAAACCATCATGGAAACAGTCTAATAAACAGCCTGGAAAGACCAGTTGGAAACAGTCTGGAAGAAAACCACCCTAAAATCCTGGAAACAGTCGAAAAAAAAAAATCAGCGTACAGCCTGGAAACCTCCTAGACAGCCAGATGACTCTGAGGATCAGAGAAACATGCACTTCTAAACTAAAAACTACTCTACAGCCTAATTTTTAAACATTACCAGCGATTTGTCTCATTAAATGTACCAAAATAATCGGTCCCTCTAACACAGCGTCTCCTGGTGACCTGTCAGGGTTGTCCAGGGATTTAAAGGGGCAAGACGTCAATTTTTTTATCTCTCATTCAGCAGAAATAAGAACAATTGAAAGATGTGCAGATGTGTGTTTGCTTTGCTGTAATCTACAGTTTATTTAAACATGTTAAGTGTGTGGATGCGTCAAAACCTGAGATGATGAAGTAATCCTGCACTTAAGTGAAAGTAGGTTTACAGAGAAGTAAAACTCTAAAGGTGTAGTTTTTTAAAGAGCAACATTTGGCTGAATTGTCTCTAAACACAGGCCAGGACATCATCATGGATTAAAAACATGTTTTATTAAATAGGACAATGGCTGAAGTCTTCCAAGTGTTTGAGGTCAGAGGTCAAGTACTAAAGATGTCCAGGAAATACTCAGGTCCCTAAAAACTCTATAATGTGATTTGAGTTGAAATTGTTTCACCCCAAACTCAAAGTGTTTGTTTCTTTGGAAAGTCCACACCCAGATGGATTTGGATGCCTCATAACTTTTTCATTTGTTATTGTGTCTTCATTTTGTTTTTTATGTATTGAAAACATAATTCCAGGTTCTTTCTGAATCCTGAAAAAACCCCAATATCACCCCATCATGTGAAATCCTCTAAGCAGCAGTCGTCTTGCCAGTGTTTCGTGTTGAACTGAAGGATTTCTTTATTCTCTCTGGACAAGATTCTTCAACTTCTAGTCTGATGAAATCCCCCTAAACCAGCAGATAAACTCCACAGTCCCTGAAGGTAAAAGCTAAAACAAGACTGATTTCTTTCCTGAAGAGTTTGACATTTCAGAAATCTGAGATTTGACGTACATTTCATCATGGCTGAACGGTCTGAGGCTCAAAGGCGCCTCGGCAGCTGAAATCAGGGCCTGAATCCAGTGCTGACGTCACGTAGCAGTGCTCATGTTAAAACCTCCTCACCTCACACAGTTTTTACACAAATGATTAAAAAATATATCTATATATGGTTGAACTGCAAAGTCAGTCTACATTAAATAGAAGAACCAATGTCAAAAAAAAGAAACGATCGTGCAAAACAAAACAAAAATCTTCATTTTTGTGTCCCCTGTGGTTCCAAATTTACTTATTTGACCATCTGAATTCTGGGTTTCTAGAGCCCCCAAAACCTGACTACTGATTTCTGTTAACACATGAAGGTCAATACTGTTGAAGCACCTGTTGGAGAAGACTAAGTTGTCACTAAGCAGACCTGAATAACCTGCGGGGTCACAGCGTAACACTCGAAGCTGGAAAATACCCAGGTGTTAGTTTTGGGGATGGAGGTCTGAGATCTGGCTAAACTCCAGGAGCTACATTTGCCAGATCTGGTGTTTCTGAACAACAGATGTAAATATAGAAGCATCGTAAGAAAGACGCCTCCGCCCTGAAACCCAAGCACCTAAAGGCCACAGGTCACAGCATCTTCCTCCCACTTTTATGATTCATTTAACACTCAGTAAATTCTTCATCTGACAACATGATTTAATTATCAGTCCACTTTCAAACCACAGGTTGTAATTAATGTTTTACATAAATCGCCACAGCCTGTGATGGGAAATCACTTTAAAGGACCATTCTGGTGTTTGAGCTAAATATTTACAAGTTCCCTCATGTACAGTTTTAGGTGTGTTGAAGTATTTTCTGCTCCAGGCAGCCAGTCATTCCTGTTCAGTCCTGTACACAGTGAAGTCACTTTACTTACAGGTTTTCTGATTTTATTACCAACAATACCACATGAAAAACACTCATATGTGCTTAGAGGTACATAAGGACTAAAAAGTACTATTACTGAAGTCTAAAAATACTACAATGACTACTGAATGAAGAAATAACAGTTTCAAATACTGCACCTGTCACTAGAACTACTTCAAAACTGAAACTGTGGCTACTATAACTAGTATAAGTGCCCCTGCAACTACTAAAAGAAACTATGCTACCATAACTACTACTATAGTACCATAACTACTACTACACTAGCAAAACTTCTATTGTTATCACTGACAGTACCATAACTACTGCTACTGGTCCTATCATTTCTACCTCTACCATTACTACTACTACTACTACTACTACTACTACGAATTGTAGAGCATCGCTACTAGTAGTACTTTCTGTTACCATCAGTAGTAGTACTGCTAGTGATGGTAAAATGGTAATTAAAACACAACCATGTAGGCTCTATCAGTACCTCAAAGACAGCAGTACTATTAGTATTAGTAGTCCATCTCCTGTATAAACGTATCTGCACGTGTGATGTGAAATGTGATTTCTCCACATCAGTCGCTGTTTATCTCTCTCATCAGCCTGACCAGCGTTTCTCTTCACGTCCATTACTATTCCAGCCAGCTCGTTCAGCCGCTGAGGTATTTAATTAAGCGACTGACTGCTGATGGCTCAACGTCCAGCTTTACTGAACCAAAATTAAAGTTAAAAAAACCTGATCATTTGAATAAACGCCTGGGGCTTGCCTTCCAACCATTTCTTTTCAATATCTCCTCACGCCACTTTAACCTTCGCTGCTGCTTGGACCGGGAGAGCGAAGGGAAATAAAACGTGGCTGCCTGTCACCTCAACACTGATTCAGTAATTACTAACAAACAGGACACTCGTACATTTTTTAGTTTTTACAGCTGCTGCTTCTAAAAAGGAGCAAACCGGTGTTTCACATCGTCTTTTGAATCATCCATCAGACTGTCGGTTGATTTTCTACTTTTAGTCACCAAGGCCGCAAAAGCCCATGTTAAAATAGGATCATTTAACCTGATTGAAATTGTTTTAAATTATGCAATTTGGTTTGTGTGTAAGATGTGCAATGAAATTAAAATAATGAATTTATGATTTCATATGTTTAACATATATTACATGTTTTTCTGTTTTCATTTTGGTGACTAAAATTTGCCAACAATAAAAATTAAAATGGGAACAATTTCAGTTCATAACTCCGAACATAACTCTAATGCAACTGGCTTTTATTTACTTTTCTTGAGATTTGCAGCCTCTGTAATGAAAACAAATTTAGAAACGTGTGCGTTTGATTTTTGCCCATTTATAGTAAATATAAATATTTTGAATATGACATTTTTATCCTGCCTTCTCCTAAGAAATCTGTCAGTAAACCCTTTTAGGGAAATAAAGACATTTCCATTTATTTTTAGGAGAAACTAGGAAAATTAGGACATAACTTAAAAATCTGTGTCAAAGGTTGAATTTGACATTTCATTTAATTCATGCGGTAATTATTGATCTACAAACCTGAAAAAGGTTTTATGCTCTACACCCTGTGCACAAAGAGACACGAAGTCTCTGTTTAATTTATTTGAACGGTTAATTAATTACAGTCCAATTCACACATTGACTTGGTCTGAAACAGTGAAGAGCAAAGTATTTTTGTGACATAAACAAATATGGTCTTTATGCAACACTTTCATTCTGCCTTTACTTTATACAGTTTCTCTGGCTTCTCTGATTTGAGGATGAATAAATGAATCTGATGTGTGAAATCTGTAATTTTCTGTCTGCAGCATTTTCTCAGTCACTTTAATGATTTTGGTTTTGATTTTGTCTTTTCATTGATGCAAATTTTGTTTTGTTTTTTTACTGTTTTGTTTAAGTACTACTAGTTATAGTGCTGGTAATGGTAATACTGTGTAAATATAGAGGGGGTATATATGGAGTCTACACACAGACACACACACACACACACGGTGCTGATTGGTTGCTGATAAAGAGGAGGAATAATGATGCAAGCATTACAAAGTAAATGTAATTTTACTCTGCTTTGAAGTCGGCGTCGACACCAAAACCACATTGGACGGTGAGGCCAAATTAAACACACACACACACACACACACACACACACACACTCAAAGACACAGCTAAAGGAAAAAAACACCTAATTGGCACAAACAGCTCGGAGAAAACATGTTTTTTGTGGCCGAGTGTTCCTGCTGAATCTCCGCTGCAGATTTTCGGCTTTTAAAGCTCACTGCTATTCTCCATCTGTTTGGCGCCGGCTCCACTCTACTGCGCTGGGACCAGCGGTCAGCAGCAAGGTGAAGCCAGCCACACCATCTGGCCTGACCTTGGGCCGGACTGAGACAGGATTGGAGGAAAAGCAGAGAAAAAAGGACGGGGTAGGCTCGTTCTGGTAAATTAACACGTTGTATGTGTTGGGGCTGGGGAAGGTTTTCAGCTGTGTGCATCGGAAAAATCCTTCCTGCCTGCAACTACAACCAGAGCAGCATATATGGAGGACGTGACTTAGCAATACGATGACAGATAAACCCTCCCATCAAACCTTGAACCACACGTCCAACAGTCCAGCCTGAACCTTCGTTTGTTTTTCTCCGCACTGTCCCTCCAAGCAGCTGAGAGCAGCATCCATCTCTTCATATTTCCAGGCTGCTGTAAGTGGATTACCAATGAAATCATTCACAGCTAATGGCATCCAGACAGAGAGAGATTCCTGCAGTGCAGATCTGCATCTGCTCTGTTAATACAGACACTAACTCTGTCTGGGCTTGACCATATGAAGGTCCCTGCACACATCACACTGCAGTGGCCTGTAAAACACTTTTTCAACTTGTTTTTAAATTTACACTTGTTCTAAACTCCAGCACCTTCTTGACTCGCTGCAAATCCAATCACCAGCGTCGCCTTCATTTCAGCTGCTCTATTTTCACTCTTACCGAAAAACACTGGAACCTTTGGAACCCAAAGGTTTTCCCTCAGACCTGATGTGAACAGACCAGACCAGTTGTTTTCAGAACAGATCTGATCCACTTGCATATGTGGGTCCTAGATCCGATTCCTATCCGATGTGTGAGCGCCGTCAGAACGGTCAGATCAGAATCCATGTGGTTGTTTTAACACGTCGCCTGTCGTCATCATTCAGTGTGGGAAACATCAACATGGGGGGGGGGGGGGGGTCCACATTGGTTGGACATTTATGGAGAAGCTTCTGATGGAGCCAAACTGGAAGGAACATATGGGAAACCAGCAGCTTTGGAGGAAACTGTGCAGAAATGACGTTGTTGTTCTTCACGTTTCAGTTCAGTCTGTGCATGGTGGCAGTTTAGGAGCTCAGGGGGTTCACACCTGGTACATGTCCCTGACTGACACGGGTGGGAAGGAACAAACACACTAACTGCAGATCTGAAACATCAGGGGGTTAAGCTTTGGGATGTGGACACAGACTGAGTCTAGCATGAGGTCCACCAACACTATCGCCCAGAAATCATGTTTATATGCACACAGCTGAATACGAGGGGTTCAGTGAACGCCTCATGGCCAGTGAATGCAACAGTTGTGTTTAAGAGTCAGTTTAGTGCTGAATATGAAGGGGATCGGATGTTCTAAAGCCTTTGGAGGGATCTGATGATGGTGATGTTACTCTGGTCACTTAAGTTGCTACTTAGGAGTCAAGTCCCTGGTTTGTATTTAATCATATACTGTCTGAGAGGTGGTCCCCACCCACTGTAGTGAGTTTACATTAAGCATTAAGGTTGGTGGGTTAGTGCTGCGGTTCATGGACACATCTGGAGTCAGTGTAAGGAGTTTCACTGTCACTCACAGGACTTTAGTGTCTCTCAGAAACTGAATCCAGATGAGGACGGTAGTGCCCGCAGACAGAACCAGACCCACATCACAGATTCCAGACGGTCACCTGAACATCACACCCCAGAGTCCAACAGCATCCACAACCACAGCAGCAACAACCGAAAACACGACGACGACAGTGAACATTTCAAGAGTCGAGAGAGAAGACTAGGAGAGGAGAGGAGGACATCTGCTTCCCAGCATGGAGACTGTGCCACAAAATGTTGAACTGATCCTTTAAAGAGGTCAAAGGTCAACAGAGAAAGCTTGTGTTTGTTTTCCCTGACATTTACACACATCATGAAATGAGGAAATACCACTTTCTTTTGCTATCTCAAAGTGTTTCTACTGTAAAACCTGGAGCTTATTCTCTGATGTTTTACTACATTTACTGGAAGTGAAAGTTTTAATTTTGATGCACAGATGAGGAATAAGATCTAGATTACTGTACTGAGCTCACTAATCCCACAGACTAAAAATCCTCTGTTCCCAGTTAAACTCCTGCATTCCAAGTGTTACTGCAGTAAAAGTCCAAAAGTACCATCATCCAAATGTACTTGAAGTATCCAAAGTAAAAGTACTCATTGTGCAGAATGGCCCATTTTACATGAATGTATCTGATATTATTGGATTCTAATTATTGATGGATTATTGTGTTGATCACTTTAATGTTGGAGCTGGTAAAGACCTTACAGGATCTGATCACCTGATCCAGATCCTGCAGGTTCCTGCTCGGATCTGTTTTCTCCTGCGATCCTGCAGCGCATCTAAACGCCTCATCAACATGTTTAATCAAATTAGTGAGCAGCCAAAACTTGACGCTTTTCATTAATTATACAGGATAATTCTAATTGCAAATTCAAATGTATTCTCTCCGAACAGAAGGTGTTCAGTAATATTTCAGGGAATTTGCATATTAAATGGGGGTTGCTCTCCATTACGTATGCTAATGTATGCGCATTGTCTTTATTTTTAACTTGCGGGCCATATGCGCGGCTGCCTGGCTGAGCAGGTGAAAACAGTCCTGAGTGTTTAATTTTGCTGAACAAACGCCACGAGGACGCTTGTCAACTGCTGTATGGCCCGTGTCAATCTCTGGTTCCCGCTCTTTTCCTCCTCCCTGTTTGTCTCTACACGTCCCTGGCCTTGGCTTTGATTCGCGGTGGAAGTGAAGCGTCGCTGCCGCAGCTTCCTGTCGTTGCTTTTCTGCCTCTTCGGTTGTTTTCACGGCTCTTTTGGCTGCCAGAGCTCGCTGATGACACTGCACCGTCAGCGCAAACACAGGGCACGAGTGGAGCACAGCATGAAGCGAACGCACCTCGACCACCGCCACCTGCACGCCGCCGCCGCAAATACACACCAACAAAAACACCTCCGAGCTGCAGGCAAGGGGCCAAACTCTGACGAGTCAGAACTCTCCAAAGAAAAAAAGAGTCAAAATGTTTCACTCTAAATATCAGATGGTGTCAACACCCTGGGCACCACATTTACTATCAGCTTTGGAGTCAAAATGATGAAAGACGAAAAGATTCTACCTGGTCACTAAAACTACAGCTACAAACTGGAGGCTCAACGAATGGAACAGGAAGAAAGAAAGAATAGAAAGGAAAGAAGGAAATAATAAAGAGGAAGGAAAGAAAAAGAGTGAAAATTAACTCAAAGAAAGAAACAATTTGAGGAATGAGGAAAAAAGGAAAGGAATTGAGGAAAGATAAGTAAAGGATCATGGTGTCTTTTTCATCACTTGGACAGAAAGAAGAATTTTTTGTGTTTTGGTATCGATGAGCTCCTATGACCAGACGTACAACAACTAAATGAACCTCTCACCACGCCTGACGGAGGAAGAGGAGGAGGAAGGAGAGGAAGAAGAGGAGGTGAGAGCTGTGCCGTGATCAGCCCAACAGGCGTGTGGAAAAACTTTGCGTCATTTCCACAGAATTGCTGTTTGTGTTTGAACTGACACTGAGGCATCAGAGGGAATGTGAAAACCTGCAGCGCCGCCCAGTTTCACTCGGCCGCTGTCAGAACGAAACTGAAAGCTTCAGCTCGACGTGTCGACCCAAAGCTTCAGCAGCGTTTTGTGAGACAACAGGATGAGAGTGCGAGGAAGGTCCTGAGGAAAAATAAAGATTAATTAAAAAGCAGCCGAGCGAACGCCGTGACACGTCAGAGGACGGAGTCACTTAATGAACTGAAATCACAGAAATGATTGAAAGCTCCAGAACAGCTGCTAAATGGACCCTGAGGCTGGACTGTTCTACCAGCTGCCGATCAGAGGATATGCACGAACTATAACCATCGACAACATGGAGGAGCAGGTCAAAGTAAACAAGGTGCACAGGAAGGAGAAAGACGCGGTGCACATTCTGTGTTCGCTGCTCCTGGTCTAAAAAAGTCTGAATCAGGAAGATCAAACCTGTGTGAAGTGACACAGACACAGGGCGAGCAGCCAGCCGACCGCTGACCGTCCCTCAGTGGGAAAGTGCGAGCTGGCAGCCGGCGGGCGGGGCGGGTCGCTCCGGCCCGCAGAGAAGAACCAGGCCGGCCAAAGGAGAGCACACCAAGGACACAACCAGCTCCCCTGGACCAGACCTGGACTGAGCCAGGGCCCAAAGTCACACGTGTCCAAAATGTAAACAGTGGCACAAACAAGAAAAACAGGAGACGGACCAGATTCAAGGGCTGCACCTGGATTGACAGTATTTCAGTTTTATTTTACTGAACCTCACACTATGAACTATTCATCACACTGTTACAGAGCAGAGCTGCTGCAGAAACACTGCACACAGCTGAAGACTTCGGTTTAGTCTGACCTGCCGGGCGATACTGGATTTAACACAATTTTACTGTTGTTTTGGCAAACTGGTTAAAGACGCAGCTGACGGGGAATTTGCATCTCTAAAGTCCCGGTTTTCCATCGTCACATCCGTGTGCGAGCTTCATGCTACAGGAACAACAACAACACACTGTTCACGTGACTTCAAGTGTTTTTCTGAATGATGATGTCCGGTCTGCGACAGCGCTGCACACTGACGTCCAATAAAAAGCCTCGGTTCATTAACTGTCTTTTATCTCTGTTTACTCCCCCCCGACCCAACCCCCCTCCCCCCGCTCAATGAATACCCATCATTCATTGTTGCTGTTACTGCGGCCAATAAAATCAGTCGATAGAGCTGATACAGCAGTTAAACACACTGGTTACTGCTCAGACTGACAGTTTGTCACAGCAGAACTTGATTCTAATGTTGTTAGAGAGTGACAGCACTTTCTTCACGTGATGACCACGAAGCAGCTGATGGTCCTTTGTGTTAGTGGACCGGTTCAGGTAAAATCTAATGTCACTCCTTTGGATTGTTTAAACCTTCCTCACAGATCCATCCAGTCTTTAAGCTGCTTACTGAGACACACAGCAACGGAAACGTTGAAGCAGCTTGTTAATAGAAAGACTATAAATAAGCTCAATACTAAAAGTCTTCAAACAGGAGTCTGATCAGGGAACAAAGCAGCAAATAATGAAACAAGATACTGTATGACAGTGACGGTGCCTCTAGCTGTTTGAACCCAGACCACGTCAGCCCTGCTAGAAGGGGACTCTCAACTTTCAGGACTGGCTTTTGGACAAGTCGGATTATACCACAAGTCTGGTTTGTGTAACCTGCTGTTATACCTGGAGGTACTTTGAACTAGCTCATATATAAACAGACAAATATATCGACAACAAGGAGTTAAAACATAACTGCATTATCGTTACTGTGCTTGTTCTCAGAGTCGGCAGCTCCACTCTGGACTAACTCTCCTTTCAGACTTTGACACAAATCTAAATGTGAGAACAAACTATTGTGGTAAATAATCTCTACAACTGCAACTACTTTTCCAGCCTCCTCCATCCACCTTACTCTGCTATTCTCTGGCGGCTCTGACAGGATATTAAACTTTTTTTTTAGAAACAGGTGTTAGAGAAAAACAATCCAAAGTCAAGCTCCAGACAAAGCCAAAAAAATGTTTTCACATCCACAAAGTTATTTGTAGAAACCAGTTTCTCATTAAAACCAACCTGTATCATTTACATTCAGCTTTAAAATACATTTTGGTGAAAAATATTTTGTCAGAGTTCATGAATAAAAACCTTTTTATGACTTTAAAAATATATTTTCCAAAGTTTTCATATATGTTTGTGCTTCAATATGGAGCCGATGCAGCAGCTTCAGAAAATGAGCAGTTCTGGCCTGTGAAACCAACAGTGAGAGCTGCTGCTGACAGTTAGTGTAAAGGTGAAGAGGTCAGGAGCTGTGGGGGGGGGTTATGGGAGAGAGAACTGGGGGGGATTGTGGGATTGAACGGGTGGTGCAACATCTGTACTCAGCTGGAAGAAGCGAGGTTTCCCAAGAGAAACTCCCATCATCCATTTCCTCTCTTCTCCGTCCTCCACCCACTGCAGCCTGCTCTCTCTCTTTGTCTTTAAATAGAGAACATATGTTGCTTGATCGCCCACCGGAAGCTGCACATCATGGGTCATAAAGTCGGTGGAAGCTGCAAACCTCTGAAGACCAATTACACATCATCAGATGAGTTAAATGCTGCAGGTTCATGTTTGCACAGCAGCACACACTCAGTAAAACCTGAAGGACGTGCATCAACAAATCAGAGCGTGCAGACGGTGCAGCTGAAATGTGACTGACAGGAGGCAGAAATGACACCGACAGTGACAGACGTCCGTGGAAACCTGGTTCATCCTATGGGTCTGTGTCCTAGACCTCCATTGTGGTCCAAAAACTATTAAAAACACAGCAGGGAGCCACACCGCTGCACTAGCTCACATGGTTCTTCTTCACCAACAAGGGGAGGCCCGTCTTTCTCCAAAAACCAGCTCCAGATGCTGAGAACGGCCGACACCGTTTACAGTGCAGGTACACGCGAAGGAAGTGAAGCTCGAGGACTGAACAGATCGGCCTGCAGGTCATCTCAGCTGCTGCATTCAGCTGTGAGCGGAGCAGGAGCTGCAGGTTGCAGCCTGAATGTGGACCGGCTGGAAAACCAGGTCAGCTCAAAGTCAACACTAATCTGCACACCGGTGCAGCGCTCATGGATGTCCCTCAAGAAACTGCAGGAGGGCAGTTCCTCCTGTTGGAAACTAGAGCAGTTTATAGGAAAAGGGAATAAGAAAAAAGTATAATGAGAGAGAACAGCAGAAAATAGTTCTGTTATATAGAACTGAATTTAACTGAATTCGGCTTGTTCTTCCTCTGTTGTCTGAGTGTTGCATCTCTGAGAAACAGAAACATATGCTTTTCCCCCGGAGTGAGCGGGTGCTGGGGGGACGGGGGTCGGGACTTCCCGGGGGAGTCGAGGACTAAAAAATGTTCTGAAATGATTTGTGACATGAAGCAGAGGCGAACGTGGAGCTTGTGAACGCAGCTTCAGTGCGTCCTGTTCGGAGAGGAGCTGAAGTGTGTTTGGATTTTCTGTAAAAACCCAGTAAATATGTAAATCCAGAGTCACGTCATGAGCACCGTTTCTGCCTGTTCCCTCTGCCAGTGCAGCCAGAACTGAGATTCATACGCAGCACGAAAATCCCTGCAGGTCCTGGACCTGTTTACAGGGGGATTTGAGTCCTCAGTGTTTGTTTTATACTGTATCTGCAGGACTGTCTGCTGTGACTCTGCAGTTTGTGACAAATAGGTTCTTTTATCTACAGCTGAGCATGACAATTACACTGAATCTGCTAAACACATCTGCTCCACACACGGGTGGGACACTGACCCATGGGTGGGAGTGGGATGGGTGGGGGAGAGAAGGACAGACAGGTGAGAGACAGACAGACAGGTGGGGGAGACAGACAGGTGGGGGACAGAGAGACAGAGACAGGTGGGAGAGAGACACAAGTGGGGGAGAGACAGACAGACAGGTGGGGGACAGAGAGACAGGTGAGAGACAGACAGGTGGGGGACAGAGAGACAGGTGAGAGACAGACAGGTGGGGGACAGAGAGACAGAGACAGGTGGGAGAGAGACACAGGTGGGAGAGAGACACAGGTGGGGGACAGAGAGACAGGTGAGAGACAGACAGGTGATGTGCAGAGACGCACTTCATTACTGTCGCCAGACGGGAATCAAACGCCCGGCGCTGAGTGTGTGACTGACAGGTGCAAGAGCCGACAGTGTGAGTGCATTAATTAATGACTGACGGCTAAACAGCCACAGCAGTAATAACAGTTAAGCCTGCCGGCACTGGGGGGGGGGGCGCACACTGACGCCGATTGATGGATCAATGCATGTACTCTCTCTGTCTCACACACACACACACACACACACACACACAAACAGGAGAGTCTATCGTTCCTTTTCCTTTAATACACACCTGCACACACACACCTGCTCTCCAAACTAGGTGGCCTGACGCCCCCGGCTCGGCTCGATTTGAACGGACGTGAGGCCTCCAGAGGAACGAGGAGGAGCTCTCTGACACTCTGTCTCATTCACTCACTCCATGTTTTTCCCAGCGTCCTCTAGCAGGGGCTGTGGCGAGCTAATTAAAGGGCGGCGTGGGGCGGAAAGATGGAGGCTTCTTTGGCTGGAGCGTCAGGTTTGGTCCTGACAGGTGGGATTAGCGCAGAGTGATCAGGACAACGTCCACGTACAAAATGCTAAGCCCTGCTGTGAGGCCTGGGAAAGCAACGCTGTGCATGCTGGGAAAGAAATGAGGGGAGGATCAACCCCTCCACCCTGCCCATACATAAAGGACCATTCCACTGAATTACTATATCATCGTCTTCTGTTGTTTTAACTTCACACTGGATCCTCTTCTTGCATATTTTCCTGTCTTAGCTCACCTGAAAAAGATGCACAGGTATTGTATGTTTTGCCCTTTTGCTATGAACTCTGGGAAATGCAGTCTCCTCCAGTAACATGTGTACAGTACAAATAAGGGTTTAAAACATGCACTAGTTTAATTTCATCTTTTATCGACGTGTTTGAGCTCGGATCATAATGACGTCTTCGAGAACAAGAATTGAACTTCCTGCTCGGTTTGTACAAATATTCAAACTGTGTGTGAATTTATTCAAGTCGTCCTTCCAGCTCCCTGTTTCTCTGGTCTGATTAAAAATTCGCCACCAGGGTTGTTTAACAGTGGAGAAACTGCCGTATGTAAAGGAAGTGTGTCCCATCCTGCCCCGTACGTCCGGCTGTAAAGGAGCCTTTAGTGTCCAGATGCTGGACGTCTGTAAGGTTTATGGCCAGCGGAGGACGGCGATGAGATCAGTGCCGAGGTTAACGTACGGAGTTGAGACAATAGAACGAGGGAAGAAAAGAAAGAAAGGATGGAGGGAGAAGGAGGTGTAACGGGGGTTTATGGGGGAGAGGGGAGTTTTGGCAGAGCGGAGACTTCGCTCGGCTGGCGGCGGCGTGAAGCGGACTCAGGGGCGCCCTTACCGAGCTGCCGTTAGGCGTTAAATGAACACCTGGCCACCGAGTCTCAGGCCGGGATGCTGGGTAGTGATGAAGAGGAGGAGGAGGAGGTTTTAGTCTGCAGATGGGGAGGGATCAGCTTCACAGGAGGCTCCTGATGGTCAATGAAGGAATCTTAATAAACTAATGGAGGCTGACTGGTGTGTGTGTACTGTTGTGTTCAGGTTATGTGTTTGGGAGGTGCAGATGTGATGATATTTTATAGCCCAGCTCAAAACCGCTCCCCTTTTCCTCCATCGCATTTTAGATCAGAACATCTTGACAAACTTCATTTAATCAAATTATATATTTTATACCTAATTTTGTGATTCTTCATTCTTTAACATTTCCCAGCCGGAGATAAACCATGAGGTTTCCTGATCACAGTTTTGTAAATACTGGGCCCCAATTATGAATCAGGTCTGAGATCAGGGTGAATCCCTTTAAGATGTGCTGTCAAACAGTGTTCCTGTTCTTTACCTGCTCCAACATGAGTTATGAGACACATAACGAAGGTGGTTCAGTTAGTTGATTTTTAACTAATCTGTAGTTAATCAACATGAACCGAGCAAATAAGCCTGAGGGGTCTGCAGCTACAAGCTACAATCATTAGGAAACTAAACATGTTTGCTATTGTACGTTGAATTAATGTATTTTCTACTCCTACTAAAATCCTACTTTATAGAAAACCTTCAGAAACAAAGACACATCAACAGCTGCACAGGTGCCAAGCGGCTTTGGTGATTTCCTGTGTACTCTTTACCGTCAGTCTAAAGGCACAAACATGTTCGTGGCGCAGAAATGGAGCAGTTTGGCAAATATTACGATTCAAAAAATGAAACCAGAGGAAAAGCATCCTCTGAAAGGTCAAAGGTCACACTCCGAACCTGTAGCAGGTTTCATACCTGAAGCTTTATTAAGTGTATAAACTGAGATAATGAGCTGCGTTTCTGTCTTTTTCCTTCCTACTGAACCTGTACTGAATGTTCCTTGTCCAGAGTTTCAGACTCCTGTTCTGAGGTGAGTAAATTTTACGTCATGTGCTGTGTGATCTGTTTTTTGCTCCTGCAGCAGGTGAGGGGCCGTGGGGGTGGTGGTTGTGTACGTCTGGATTAGCATTAGCTAAAACTCCACCAGGCTCCCTGAGTGTCATCCAGCCTGCTTAAGTTAAGGTGCAGCGACTGGCGGTGATTTGCATAAGTAATTAGCTAATGTGCTGTTCAATTTCTGTCCCATCTGGCTGCCTGAGCTACACCTCATTTCTCAAATTGACAGGCCGGTCACTATCGCTACCCACACTGCAACAAGGCGCCCACCAAATTAATTTGTCAACCTTCTCCTGTAATGGGACGTTCACCTTGAAAACTCAATTTACCTGAGGAGGTGAGAGTCCGAGAGTGAGAGAGCACTGTGAAGGAACAGGCTGCGGGGGGATGCCCAAGATTTCTCAAAAAATAAATTCTTTGAAGAAAAAAGCAGAACGCAGAAGCTGCAGGGCGACAGTGGGCGAGATTGGACTGACAATATTAAACCAGAGTGTTTGAGGTGTTAAAGAAGCAAAGCGGGAGCAGAGACAAAGATCTGTGTGAGAGTCCAAGGAGAAGGTCAGCAGAAACAAAGCTGCACAGTTTTCATCTGAGAAAAACCAGGAAATTAAACGTGGTGATGTCGTCTTAATGTGCACAAAGTTCTTCAACCAAACTCTGTACAATTTTTTCTGCATTTAAAAAGCCTGTGGAAATGTGGTGAGGTTTCCTGCACATGTTCAGTGGAGAAGTTTTCCATCTCTTAGTGAAACGAAACATGTTTCTTAAGAAAGAAAGATTTAAGATGATTTCAGGAGAATTAACAGCAGTGATGGCGTGGACAAACCATTATCGCAGGCAGGCAGCTGATCCATCTGTCAATCGCTCAATAAACATACACACTGACTATGTGCAGGAGCTGGAGCCAGAATTTTAAAAATGCCATACTGGGGTCAGGAGTCCAAATTCCCTGTGGAGGATCCAATCCAACTTCGAAATGTTTGACGCGGCACTAACCAAACTTAAGAAACTGCAGAATGACACATTTTTTTAATTAACTGTTAAATCATAGTTTTTGTGAAATGTTATTTCTGTACACTGTGACTGAAATATCTTCATGTCCTGTTATTGAAATTAAATCAGGGGTTTCAGTGCCTATAAACAGGCAAATATTTATGATTAATAAGTTTAAAGTAAAATCTAAATAAAGTCAATGTGTGTGTGATCACAGAATATAAACTTTGCAGCTATAAGTGGAGAGAAAACCGTTCTCAGAAAGTGATGTTACAGCAGGAGGAGGTTTTAGAAGTTATGACAATACAACAACCAGAGAGCGATTTAACAGGCTCGTACAAGAGCTGTGATAATCACTGTTGTGTTATGATCATTAGTTTTACTTCCTGCCATTTTATTTGTCTGATTACATGTCTGTTTTTTACATAATGTCCTCAGAAACTGTCCATATAACATGTCAGAGTGAGCTGCAGGCGACGGCTTCCTAATCAAGGTAAACACAGCTCACCTGCCTGCTCCCTGCTCACCACCACAGCCCCACCGCCATCGAAACGCCCTGTGTGTTTATATGAAACTAACTTCATTTGAACACACAAGGTATTGATTCCTCCGGGCATCCTGCTACTGATCATTAAAATAGACACACACAGAAACACACACTCCACTTTTATAATTTAGCTCTTTCCTCCTCCTCCTCCTCACTCCCTTCATCCCAGAGCTGGAATGGCCCAAGCGTGTGTGTGTGACAGTGTGTGTGTGTGTGTGTGTGTGTGTGTGTGTGTGTGTGTGTGTGTGTGTGTGTGTGTGTGTGTGTGTGTGAGAGTGTGTGTGTGAAAGTGTGTGTGCACGCTCAGGGACCAAACCTGGGGAAATGGGCCAAAAAGTGAATGTAATGAAACCCCCCAAATTAATTTTCAGTCTCATCTTCAGCTGCAGGCAGAGAGAGAGAAAAGGAGCCCAGGGACGAGAGACACCAAGAGCGAGAGGGAAAAAGAGAGAGAGAGAGACAGGTGTAGAGTCGGAGACAAAGGGATGGGCTGAACAAAAGAGGAAGAAAAACTGCAGGAAAGGGAAGAGGCAGAGAGGGAGAAATGAACACACCTGCCACAGGTGGACGCAGATAAACCTGAGTACACACATCCCGCAACTGAACGTCCTGCAGTTTTTCACCATGTTCCTCCAACAGATTGAACTGATGTGTGAGCGCCGTGCTACAAGAAGGACGACGTCATTTGTGCGACGGTCAAATCGCACAATTTCCTCCAAAGCTGCTCGTTGGCACAAGTCTCAGCTGTAACTGCTGTGACCGGACCTTCCTGTAGATGTTACGTCTCCCTGTGCTCTGTTCGGATCCTGCTCTCAGGATGAACCCAGTCAACGGGGATCAGTCTGAATGTGTACGCAACTGTAACCATGGTAACTGTACACAACAACGATGACAGCTGTAACCTCAAACCCCTAATGACATATTCAAAATGTAGGAATGACCTTTTTTTCAATTCATGAAATAAAGAAAACTACAATTTGACTCTGTTTCCAGAGATTTCAGGGAGGACGTTAACCTGAAACTAGACTGACAGAAACAGATTGTGACTCCTCATCTTCCTCTGAGGAAATGATGCTACTGAAGAGAAAACAAAATGATGAAGATGTCTGGCAATGATGTAACGTCAGTACAGAATATGTGCTGTGACTTTCAGAGACGGACAGACAGGTAGAGGAGGTGGATCAACATACTGTCTGTCTGTGTCTCATTCAGCTGTTCTCTTATTAAATTCCTTTGTACTGGGAGGCTTTTCACTCCACCAGCTGCCACCTCAGAGAGAGTGAGTGTGTGTGTGTGTGTGTGTGTGTGTGTGTGTGTGTGTGTGTGTGTGTGTGTGTGTGTGTGCACCAAGCATGCATACACACATCTGACAACAGTCAGCTAACACACACAATAAAGTTTGTTTTGTATCAGGCTGAACTCCTGTGTGTGTGCACATTTCTCTGTGCTTGTGTGGACAAATTTTAGCCTGAAACCATCATTGTGAGGACATTTCTGCTCTGTGAGGACATGTCTGCTCTGTGAGGACGTGTCTGCACCACGAGGACATGTCGTCTGGTCCTCACACACAGCGCTGGTTGACGGTTCAGACCTGGTTTTTGGGTTTAGGTTAGAACGCTGTTTAGCTTTGGGTTCGGTTACGGGGCTGTGGAAAGCATTATGAGCAGCGAGTCCTCACAACTACAGACAGACCCACATTGTGTGTGTGTGTGTGTGTGTATTAAGCTAACATAGCTATTAGCTTTGATAGCTGTAGCCCTCCCATATGGCGAGCTAGTGCTGCTCTTTAATGTAGCATAGCACGGCCCTGATGTTGCTATGGCTCCAGCGGTGCCTCCCCCCTCCTCACCCACTCCCTGCTGCCATTTAGCTCTCCCTTCCACCGCGCCACATGCCGCCGCGACCTTGGCGTTTTCCAGCGGCACGCCCGCTGCCATCTGCAGGCAGCAGGCTTGGGCAGTAAAGCATCGCGACCCCGAGTTTTTTGGGCCCCGTTACGCCTCCGCCAGGGGCCCCGGCCAGATGGCACTACCCACTAAGAGGGGTTTTACTGCGGGGCTGAAGGAAGACGACTGCAGGCGGCAGAGGATGAACTCACACCTCCCCCCTCTCCTCCCTCCTCCTGCATCGCTCTGCCAAGTGCCAAATTTCAGCTCCGCTCGCCTCCAAAACGCCGCTGCTTCAATATTTCAGTCATGATTATCCGGCAGCAGATGATCCGTTATCAGCCAAAAGGGCAGAGCAGGAGGATCGGAGTGCCACTGTCGTGACCAAAATCAAGTCCCTGCAGAAATGGACTCATCCTCCTGCCCCCAGGCTTCATGCAGGTTTATTTATTCACACATCTAAACAGGTGAGTGCAGGTCTGACATAATGAAGATTACTTTTACTTTTCTTGAGTTCCTAAAGTGTGAAAACCCTCTCAGCCCCAAAGAAAACCCTGGTGTTTATCCTTGTGATCAAACTGAATGGTGTGTCTCACTGCCAGTCAGCAGTCCTGTTCATTTCAAGCTAAATTAACCTTTTTGTTTTGGCTGTAACCCCTGATTAAATATCGGTAATCCGTCCAACATGTATGCATCACATTTAGCAGTGTCCTAAAAATAATCTTTAGAAAGTTCAGTGTCGCCAGTGTAAAGAGCAGCTTGTGTTATTTAAAGGTTGTGATGCTGCTATAAATCGTGACAAGTGATGGCTGAGTAAAAATGAAGTTTTTTGAGTCACAGTTTGTTGTTGCACTTGCCAGCAGTGTTTCTCAGCTTCACCAAACTCTCACGGATCCAATTAATTACCTGGACTATCGTTCTGTAACAAGCTGTCATACCTGACACCTTCACAAACCTAATAAATGCATTTCTAATTGGAGTTTTCTCTTCCAACCTCAATTTTACATGTAACAATCCATGAATTACCTGGTATGCAATAAACAGCCGAGGTTACGGTGAAAAACAAAAGGTTCATCTGTGCATGTTTGCAGCATCTAACGTTGGAGTGAGAGGGTTTATCACTTTTAAAGATAAATCCACAGGTTCCAACCTAAAGCAGAACAAAGCCTCGCCAGAATAAAACACCCTGCTTTGACCTGAAGTGGTAGAATATAAGTAACACCAGTAAAATGTTCTTAGTAGAGCACAGCTGCACCTTTACGACAGCTTTTATTTTACTTTTGTACTTGTGTCGTTGTCCAGTGCCATTTAAAACAGGGTTTAACCAGCTGAGCTTTTATTAACTCTTATTGCTTCTGTTTGTGTTATTTGCACACGACTTTTATTTTTGACATCTGGCTGGACTGCATATGAATGTTCTGTGCAGGTTTTTGAACACAGACTTATTATTCAGACACTTTAACTTCAGGAAGAACTTCAGTGGAATTTAAACACGAGTGGAAACAAGTGAAGCTTCTACACAGAACAAATCCAGTTTATCTCACTAAATCTCCTCATATTAACCTGCTTTGACTCTCTGTTCTCATTAGACCTTATTTCATTTCCATTTAAACCTTCCACCTCTGCAGCTTCTCTTCTGGGATCGATAAAGGTCATCCGATCGATCGGCGTACAACATTTATTTATCAGGATATTTTGGAGAATGAACCTCTGAATGAAGCCATGAATCTTCATTTTCAGTTGTCTGTGTCTATTTGAAATCTTTCCTTAAATCACTAAATGATTTTAATTTGCTCTTCAAAGTAATATCCCACCATGTTCTGCTTTTATTTTGAAGGCTGCCTATCGATTTGGCAAATTTTAATAAATTCCAAGGAAAATATTTCTTAAGATGCTTAATGCAGTTGGACTGAGTGCGATCACTTTTCAGCACACACGCCCAGACATACACAGACGCGCACACAAACACACACAAACTGTCGTCAGTGTGGGCTGGAAGATCAGCTGAGAGAAAAATAAGAAAACTGTGCTGGTGGTCTGCAGGAAAATCGATATATCCATCTTTACTGTATGGAGAGGGGGAGGTGCAGGGGCGAGGAGGGGGAGGAAGAGAAGAAGAGGAGGTGAGAAGGGAGGAAGAGAGGATTCTGGGTAAATCCTGGCTTCAAATTACTTCAAAAAACAAACACAAACAAGACTATTATTATTGTGTGTTACTGTGTATTTGTGTCTGTACACGTTTCCTAAGGATCAATCAAATGATGGGTCAAATGGGACAGAACACACTGCCTGCACGCAATACACACACAGACACACACACACACACTGGTGATCAGTGTCCGACACAACGTCTTTGTTCAGATGTGAGGTCAACAAATCCTCCCAGCTCCGACTTGCAGGTGCAGTGTGTATTATTGTCAGTGTGTGTGTGTGTGTGTGTGTGTGTGTGTGTGTGTGTGTGCGTGCGTGGCAGAGTCACTTGGCTGGGGGCGCGGGAGTTGTCAATCAGCTATTAGCCACCACGTTATCTCATGTTAGACGTCTCATCTCCAACTCAAAGAGAATAAATAAAGATTTTATTCCTCAGAAAGAGACGAAAGAAGGGGGGTTGGGGTTCGGGAGGGGCGGTGGGGCAATGAAGAAGAAGAAGAAAAAAAACGCAGAAGAAAATCTCCAATTCATTGAGATCAAGTCAATAACACTGTAATATTTATGAAGGCTGGAAGCCAGGCTGCCCTAAAACCCAAACTCCAGCAATCCTGAATTATAAATTGGTATTGATTTGTGTTGTGGGTGAGTGAGCTGCTGCCTGTGTGTGTGTGTGTGTGTGTGTGTGTGTGTGTGTGTGCGCAGCAGAGGATGCTCGATTGTTTTCACGGTTTCACAGAAAAAAAGTGGAGCTGCTTGTTTGGCAACAGTTTGTAGCGCTGACAGAAAAAGAAGGTGAAGGTGGATCTGTGTGTATTACACGTGCACACGCCTGTGTACAGACGTGTAAATGTGAAGTTAGTCATGTCTGCGAACGCCAGAGCAAAATACAGTTCCTACAAAATTCTCGTAATGGTGGTTTTCAGCTGGAGCCTCAGTGTGAAGTTTCTCCACGCTCGGCTAACACGACCTTTCTGACGTCTGTGTAATCTGTACAGGTGAATCGTCGGTTCTGACTCAAACCAAACCATCGGCTTCTCTAACGCTCACATCTGAACATTTAGGAGGGCGAGCAACATCTTCTACGTTAAAGTCCCAGGTTGAAGAGGGACAAAGAAAGAGCAAAAACCAGGCTTTGGAGAGCGTTCAAAGCAGCCAAAGGACTCACACATTGGGTTCACATGTAAAAATAAAGACGGTGAACAGGAGGATTAAACACTCCCTCAAAATTTAACAGAACAGATTCTAAGCTTTACAACAGAAGAAGAAAAAAGCTTTCTGAGACGCCTCGTTTGTGTATTTTCAAAGGTTCCTGTTCAACAGTCAGAGATTAGTGGAGCAGAATCATGACTCACAAACTGAACCGAGTCCTGAAGTGAATCAGCAGCGTCTGGGCTGTGAATCGGTTTCTAAACCTCGAACACACAAGGTTCCTCAAAGATCCTGATCTTTGCACGTTTCCATGTGGTTCTGTGGCTTCTTCTACATGTATGATTCATTTGTATGTGCCATCAAATATGGATGATACTTCCTCCTCCCCTGGCATGCTGCATTCACGCCCATAATGCCACACACACACACACGCACACGCGCACACACACACACTGAGCTGATCCCAGCTGTGCTTGGCCTCGGCGGTGAGGTGAAGCTGACGGACTCCCGCTGTGGTGCGAAGGGATTACACAGCTCTGTACGGCAGGTAGGAACACACACTGAGAGTGTGTGTTGTTTATCTACTAGTGCGATGGCGTCAGTGCACGGGTTCAGGATGTGTAATTGTCTGAATTAAACAGCACGTGAAACCTTCTGCAGGTCGATTTATGCTCCTCAAACAAATAAAGGGTCAGTTCACCCAAGTCACGCACACAAACTGTGGACTACTTTTTATGTTTCAAGCAAAGTTTCTCTACTCAAATTCTACCATTTCCTCGATAGTCGGACCACAGACATGTCCGATGTTTGCCACAGAATCAGAGTAAATCTGGAACTTAAAGAACAGATGACGTAAACGCTGAGTTACTTTAAATCAAATGGTTTTACTGGTTTTAAGAAAATAACACCCAGACCATGTTTATCTTCCACCTGACTCCGCCCCTGGCCTGCGTTAAACCAACCAGCTGTTTCAGGCGCTAGTTTGGTGTTAGCATGAGCCTCAACTTTACAGCGCAGCGTTCGCCAACGCTCACACTTATTTTGTCCCAGATTCTAAGAAGCTTGTTTTACAATTAGTTTAATTTCAGCTCATTGGAGGCGCCACCTGGTGGAGCAACCAGGCACTGCTGCAGATGTTTTTAGGAAACCAGAGATATAACAACTACAGCAAACTACAGCTCATCTTTCTGACACTTTCATTTAATAAACACCCATTAATCAATAACCAATTCGCCACTGACATCCATAAGGTCTAAAGGTCTACTTAAATAGTTTTTGGAGCTTTCAATCACATCTCATGGTCTTCCTCAGTGGATGGAGTTTTCTTTATGAAAACTGATGACCACGTGAAGACCTTGAGATGGGGTAGAATCCAGTAAGTATACCTTTAGTGAACCCTTCAAAGCGCTAAGCAGACGGGTGTTGTGGTCGTTATGTAACTCAAACCGTCTGCGACTCCCCCAGTATCGCTTCCCTCCATCTTTCTATAGAAATCAATACCCCCTTAATCTGCCCTCCTCTCTGCCTCATTGTCACCCCTCCATCACCCCACCACCACCACCACCACCTGTCCATCCACACCTCCCCCCTTCTCTGTCACCTCCATCTCACCCGCCTTCTCCATCTCTCTTCCTGCTGTTGTCATGTCTGGACTCGCCCGCCTCACATTTCATTCTTCACACACCCAGCAGCTTTATTTATTTATCTATCTATCTATCTGCACAACAACAATCACTGTGGTTCTGCCTCAGCTTTGTGTTTCTGTGGGTGGATCCAGAACCTGGTTCATCTTATGGGTCTGTGCCATAGACCTCCACTGTTGTCCAAAAACTATTAAAAACACAGCAGAGAGCCACACCGCTGCACTGGCTCACATGGTTCTTCCTCACCAACAATGGGAGGCCCGTCTTTTTCCAAAAACCAGCCCCAGGAGCTGAGAACGGCCGTCACTGTTTACAGTCTCTGAAGGAAGAAAGACTCAACTGGGCTCTGATCTTTTTCCACTGCTCACAGCGATGGTTCCAGGGCTCACAGCCCAACACCAAGATCAGGAAACTCCATCCTCCATTCATAGGAGGTTTAGGAAGGTTCCTGCACAACGTTTCAATTTATGTTGCAGCTGCGAAGTGATGACAAAGGATTAACTGAGATAAAAAGTAAAGAAACTAGAGTCTCCTGGTTTGTATTGTGATTCTAAACGCTGCAGGTCTTAATGTCACCGTTCCTAAATTGCAGCAAAAACACTGAAACTGAACACACTCTTCACTTGAGTGAGGAAGACAGTGATACAAAACCACGTCTAGCCAATCAGCAGTGATCATACCGGCCTCTGACAGGAAGCAGCAGAAGTGCTAACACGCTAACATGGCTACAGATGGATGGAGAGCAGACACTCCCCTCCCCCACATCTGCTGGCGAGGCAGGAGCCCACGGATGGTCGTCCTTAATTAGCCACACCACACTCATATTCCTGATTAAAGCGCTGCCGTGTGCGTGTGTGTGTGATGGAAGGTTATCAGTGCATCCTTAATTGGAAAACACTGAGTGATTAACAGGAGGAAGAGGGCGAGCGAGCTTCAGAATGAGTGACGTAAAGAAAGAGAGAGGAGCTGTTTTTAATCAGAGCAGGGTTGATGCTGGGAATGCTAAGAGCTCTGAAGAAACTCACACCTCACATCACTGGGCAGCACTCAGGCAGCATGGGGCCCAGGGCCTACATGTTTTCCACGGGACCCAGCTGGAATCTGTCTGAGAGGCCACTAAGTGTCTCAAGATTAAAACTAAACTCAAAACCTGCATTTCCACCCAAGAAGCAGGGTCCAAATTTATTCCCAGGGAGACAGTTTTATCCCCAGAAGTCTCTGCTCGTTGGTGGGGGGTCATAATTTGTACAGGTTCTAAACCTGCTCCTCATCTCTGTTGCTTAATTAGCAAAACACACCCCAATCTGTGCTGGCAGAGGCCCAGTTGCACTGTGGGTAATGTAGGCATAAAGACGAGACGAATGATGGTTCTGCTTCTGTAGCAAAGAATCTGTGCCACAGTGACATATCTCTGAAACTCCTTTAGTTCACTGGGGTGAGTCTTTAGCCTCCAGGTGTGCACATGCTGGTGACGGACACGCTGCTCACCGTGCGTGCACGGAGCTGCAGCTACACTGAGCAGGATCAGAGGAATACTGGAAACTCTCTTCAGAGCACAGCTCAAGATGGTGGTGGAAAAACACTCAAAAACAAACAGGTTCTTCAAAGTCACCAAAACCAGAGTATCTGATTCCTGAAGGCAGGCTGAGCACTGGGTAACGTTAGAAAACCTGTACACACCACACAGAACTGACTCCCAGCAAACCTGCATTTAGACAGCAAACAGCAAACCAATCATTTTTATTACAATTTATGTCACTGGACACAAACTATATTTCCTGTCACATACAGCCCTCAGGAAACTGTTTTTGCATGGAGCAAGATACTGCAAAGGCAGTAAAGTAATTATGAGGACATGACAACAAATCGTCCTTGTATTGTGGTACATTTATGTCTGTCGGTGCTGCGAGTAAAAGTTGTTTTCCCTATTGATTAATCTACTGGTTATCATATTAATGAAAATGTGTTTTGAAGCGTAGAAAAACAAAGTCCAAATGACCAAATACAGCAACAAGCAGGTTCCACCCCCTCCCTGCGTGGAAGCAGCTGCAGTTGGTGCTGATGTGGGATGTCAACGAGGATCAGTGGACAGGGATCGATAACTTTTCTCTCACACTGAACACTGAAGGGTGGGGTGGGGGGGTATTGGTGACATCACTCAATAAGGATTGTGTTTACGTGTGTGTGTGTGTAAGTTTATCCATATTCAACTTCACATGCAGCTGTGAGCAGCCACATGCTCTGCATGTGTGCACTGAGATTAACAAGGTGATTTGCCTGGAGGGGGGTGAGGTGCATGCTGGGAGTGGGGGGTTGGCGAGGAAAAGGAAGGGGAAAATGGGTGGGGTAGGCTCCCAAAGTTCCCAGGGTCCCCCTGCTGGGGGGTGTTTCCAGCTGAGCACCGTTGGATGTTGACACTGGGGTGACTAACGAACCTGCAGGCGGTGATGTAATCACATTTACCTCCTACAGCCAATTAAAAGTCAACAGGAAGTAGGAACCAGAGGGTGGTGGCAGCAAATGAAGAATCAAACCGAGCACTGGGACAGATTCAGTTCAGATGGCCTCTGGACCAGGACCTGGACTCAAACAGGGCCTGCACCACAGTGAGACCTTTCAGTTTTACCTGTGTTTGTGATTCAGGGTTTATTATTTCGGCAGGGAGTGGGTGCGGATCTAGATTTGTGAAGCCATACAGTTTTCTCTGATGGCTCTTGTGTGTTCCCTGGAAACCAGTTGTTTTTTTTGATTGTCTGTTGAACATAAATAGATGTGGATGTCATGTGAAAACTCTGGTCCTTTTGTGTCTGTGGATGAATAAGCTTCAATGAAAGCACAAATAATACAGTGATGAACTCACAAGTGGGATTTATAATCATAAGCATGAACACAACTGTGGGAATCAGCTCATCAAGTCCAGCATCCTACCACCGCCCCCCTCCTTCCTCATGGACACCCCAGACCCCTGAACACTTCTCCCTGGATCACATCAAACCTCACTGAGCCCCAGGGGTGCCCACAGGCCCCAGCCACATCAGGGCCTAATGGAGACAGGTCGGGAGGAAGAGTCAGTGGGGCAGGGATAACAGGGGACAGATTACCACGACCCCCTCTCTCTCTCCCACCTATAGTGCTGGGCTCTTCTATGTCGCACGAAGTAAACAGGAACAATTCTTATCCGCTATCCTATGAATTTTTGACTTTTTAAAAATAATAAAAAAAAAAGAATATTCATATATATATTCAAAGTATTTATTGGGACCTTGGTGGCCTGTTACCATGGCTCCAGTTTAAATACTTGACCACTAAGACCAATCACATCAAAATAAAGCGCCCTCAGTCCAACCTGATCCATTTTATCCATGATGCATTGTTGGTGCCACAAAGCCTCATCACTCAAACCTGATATCACATCGCAGCAGTTGACCTGCGTGTTCGCCGTCACCCTTAACTTCAGCTCAAATTACCCAGAAACCCCTGCGGCAACCTCCAGGCCTGCCCCCTCTCCCCAACTAACCGACCCTTCCTCTCCTCACCCTCTTCCCTCCCTAGCCCCCACCTCGCTCTCCTTTCAATTTTAGCCTCGCCCGCCCAGTAATGTCCTGCTTTTATTGTAAATCTATACTCTTAATCTGGCCGGCTCCGATGGGCCTTGCTCACCCGATCAATATGCTACGATTGCTGGGAAGGGTCCACAGGGGCAGATAACGCCCCCCACCCAACCCCAGCAGCCCCTCTGTGGCATTAACCCTCCACAGGGCCAACAGCACCTGACCTAAAACTTCACATCTTCCATTTTGAGGCTCAGCTTGAAGGCACATTACACCTAAAACTTTTTGTTTTCCCTCCTCAGAGATGTGGTCAGTTTGATCCTCAAGCTCTGATTGGATGCTGGCCAGTGAAATGCACCTTGGGAGTCATAGTTTACGTCTCTCCTCGGGCTGGTTGTAACTTGACTTTTCATTAAAAACCAGATATTTTCGAACACAGTTGTTCATTGTCTGTTCTTGTGACTGAACCAGAAGAGTTTCATGTTCCTCACCAAATGCCACTGAACAGGGTCGATGAGGAAAATGAACTGGACACCTGGAATTACTCATCCAGCTCCACTGATCTGCTCCACTTTATATTCCTAACAAATAAAGTTTGTTCAAAAATCTCTCATCTCATCTACAACGTTGTTGGGGGAAAAGCCTCTTTTGGTTTTTGTCCCTCTATTGGTCTCGTGACCTACACCCTATCTCCAGCCAAACTCCAGTTCATTTGCTGGAGACCTTCTGCCTGAAAAACTAATTTCATCAGTAGCGTCTACACAGCGGTGAGGCCAACGTGAACAACCTGTGAGTATGTGAGGACTGAGAAAAACCTTAAGCCTTCATGTGTCCGTCACCAGGTCCGAGTGAGATTTGAAATACTGAGTAAAAACAGCCTTACAGTAATACGATACCGTTGAACCTCTTCTGAACTGTAATGCAGTACATATGAAGTACAACAATGCAGTACTACACATTTTAGCCAAATGGCCAAGCGGCAACAGCAGGTCCAGTCTAGTCTCAGCACCAGGACCTCTGGAATGGAGAGCTTTAAGATGTGTTTGTTGTCTGCAAATAGTCTTTTGGGTTTTTCTCCTCTGCACAGGAACAGAACAAACAATCAGAAAAGGACCAAATTAACTGTTTCGACTGTTTCCAGAAAAGAAATCCAGAAAAGCCGCAAATCAACAGCAACAAACAGAAATAAAGACGTTAACATGGATAGACAAAAAAAAGAATAAAACCCTGAACGCTGTCCCTCTCAGGTGAACTTTATCTAAAATGTCATGTTGTTTCCTCCTGAACCGTGTCTTTAAATCAAGCCTTCCTCTCTCTGTGCTGACGCTCGCGCTGCAGCCTCGCTGGCATTTCAGCTCCCAGGAGACGATAAAGCATCTTAACTATGGGACAAAGACGCTGTGCAGGAGTTTCTTTGTGCAAATGATGATTAATTCTCAAAACAGCCGGCACTTAAAAAATAAAAGTCCACACTCAGATGCTTGTTTTTGACCTCTTCAGCCTTGATTTTCCCCTTAAATTTCCCCTTAATGTGGTGCATATGGCAGATGCAGGAGGGAGAAAATCACTTGAAATATGTTTATTCTCTTTTTCAAAAGGGCTGATGGGAAAAGCAGCTTTCATGTGAACAAACGAATAAGCAAACTATACTGCATGTTTATATTCACCATTTAGTTAAAAATAGAAGATCCGTGGTAAAGCTGAGAATCGTTGTGTAATTACTAGAATTAAAGTGTTTACTCAAATAATCATTTCAACAGATGAGACTCATGTTTGTTTTCTCACAGACCGACACAAATCGAGCACAAAAACGCACAAACAGCCTCAATTATGTAACTTTCTCCACAGCAGAAAAACCTTATGGCAATGCACTCTGGGAAATGTATGCAAATAAACTAATGTTTCCAAACAACATAATCTGATGAGTTCAGAAAATGATCCATTATATATTTAGTCTCAAGAAAGTGATAATGAAAAAGTCAAACTCACAAACTGAGCTATTTACTGTTTAATAAGAAATGTTTATTATAATAAAACTGCCTTCGTCAGACACCGACACGTTCCAGATGAAACAAAGACGTCATTTGTCTAAAAGCCTGTTTCCCTGAGCCCTCGTCCGTCCCACTGAGGATGAGGACAAGTGTGAAGCAGCTGGAGGTCAAAGGTCACCCTCCATCACTCCAGACTCGCATGTCTACAGGAGACATCAAAACTGTAAATGGTGTGACAGGAACAAGTGCAGATCTGAGTGTGTTACTGGGGGGTCATGACCTCCATGTAAGGCCTGCCCATTAAAGCAGGAGGGCGATGGTCAGACAGAGGAGGAGGGGAAGGCTAAGGCGGTGGCAGCGGTGAAGAGATGCGTTCTGGGTAATTAGAGCTCGGCCTCCTCATACGCTCTGACACTCTGTGGCAATTTATTGCCCCACTCGGGCAACTTGGCCACCCATCTAATTGCAATATTAGCGTGTAATAACGGCGGTGTTACGGCGATCCGTCAGCACCGCGTTCTGCTGTCTCGGCAGGATTTTGGCCATTAACCGACAAACGGAGGAAACAAAGCGACCTCACAGAGGAACATCAGCCACATTTATATTCACAGACACACACACACACACACACACAGGCCTGTTAGTGACCGGTGGCATCGCTTCAGTCTGAAATCTGAAGGCTACAAATACAGTCAGGAACAAAGCTTAATATTTGTTTTGTTATTTTTTATTTAAATCCTTTACAATCCATAAAATCTGAAAATCCATAGGTCCATGACAACTGGACTAATCTCATCTGCAGATGAGGATCCTGAAATGTGATGAAAACCTCCAGAAAAGCTACTTAATGGATGTTTTTATAGCATTGTATCAATACACTGTATACAATAGTGCAGTATATTTTCTGATTGACCAGAGAAATTCTGGTACAAAATAATCGAATATTAAATTCTTCCCGCTTATTGTTGCAAAAGTTTTAGGTCAAAATCAAGTGGCAGCATTTTGTGCAGAAAAGTCATGCTGGTCCTGCTGATGTTTGAGGAAACAGATCGTCTTGATAATGAGCTAATCACATCAGCTGCATGACTTCACCAAAGCTGTAAAAACCACCTGTCTCGTGAGGACAGGTGAGCAAAACAAAATGTGATTATTAGGATTCCCTAATTTTTTTTCCCACAGATTTCGTAAGTGGGAAAGAGTCGTTCTGCACTCATCGGTTATTAAAATGAACTGTTTTGGAGGGGGAAAGAGGACAAACTGTTCAGTACGTCACACAACGATCAACATCATGTCTGCAGCAAGAAGATCCTCCGACTTCTCATGCAGTTTGGAAAGAACTGGCCTGAAGGAACCAGATATAAAACAACTTCTCTACAGTAGACCACAGATCTACGTCTCCACTGTCGGTCAACACCAGAGAAAACAAACGTGTTTGTCACAGAAACGTAGGTCAGAAAAATCTCTGAAACTGAAGCTAAAACCACTGCTATTACAGACCAGCACCACCCAAACATGGTCGTGATAGGTCGGAGGAAATGGAGGGCAGAGGAATGAGAAGGTAAAACGACGAGCGGGAGCCTGTCTGACGACAGAACATATCAATCAGCGACCACACGGCAGCTGAAGATCAAGACGGTGTTTGATTTACTTCAGCAGGACGTGGATTCACAACATTAAACTGCTTTACTGTAGCTGCTGAGCTGCATCATTTACATGTTGGGTCACTAAACACACTACGACACCCACACACACATACACTCAACCTGCACCCGTCCATGTGTGATATGTGTGTGTGCCTAAGTGTGTATTAGAGGGGTCACTGTAATAAATCCTGCATTTCTTAACAGGCGCTAAAATGCAGAGAAACAAGCGGAGCTGCAGTAAATCAGCTGCAGAGGACTGACACTGGGTGTGTGCCTGCACATTTATATGTGTGTGTCCATGCTACAGTGCGTGTTAATATGTCTATAATAAAAGTGTGTATGTGTGTGTGTGTGTGTATTCCCTGGGTTAGTGGACTAGTATCAGTGTCCTGCTGTGTCCTAATTAAAGCGGCAGAGCTGCAGAGAAACAACGAGAAGCAACAGAGAAAATAGAAAATCCATTTTCCTCCAGAGGAGTTGGTTCTGATGTTGCCCAACATAAAAAGACATTATTAGGCTGTCCTATAGTGTAGCTGTAATTATTTCTATGCAACATGAAAACTAGTGTGTGCACGTGCTCACGCTGAATTAGATAAGCTGTGCATGTACTGAGATACTGGGATCCAGCGGTGGAAGAGCTCACACCTTTTACTTATCACAGCCTCACTGTCTCACACACAGCCCTGTGTGCTCGAAGTGAAAGAAGAAGCATCATTTCTGTTAGCAGCACAGTGGAGTCACTGCACAGCTCTACCCACTGAGGGCTGAGGGTTGGACTTATGGAGCCCATCTAATGTGTGACAACACACACAGAGGTGACAAAACTTCTAAAAGCACCCAGCAGACACACAAACACATGGAGAGAGGACTCACCAGTGTGTCTTCATTTTACACATGCACCGAGTTTCTTTCTGACATGTACCAACATGTGTGTGAATTCTCTCTTATATATTATATAAGGACGTTTCTGCACCGTGAGGACGTCCCTGCACCATCAGGATGTTTCTGCACAGTGAGGACGTTCTTATCAGGACGTTTCTGCACCGTGAGGACGTCCCTGCACAATCAGAACGTCCCTGCACCATCAGGACGTTTCTGCACAGTGAGGACGTCCCTGCACCATCAGGACGTTTCTGCACAGTGAGGACCTTCCTGCACCATGAGGGCATTAGAACCGGGTACAGGTCAGGGTTGGGAGATACCTCCCCATCAACATCAACCAAAAGGTTGCACAGTTTACTCACTATAAACGTTTCATTTCATTTTTGCTCTTTCGGTCCACAATTCAATGACAACAGTATAATGCATTTAAAATTAAATTCTTTAATACAGAACAGGACGTTCACATGGTGCAAGACAAAACACAGAAAAACTAAATAAATTCAGACTTTGTGAATGTAAACTGCTTTAAATGAAGAGCTCGCTGCCAACAAGCAAACCAACACTGTGACAGATAATGTATTTGAAAAATATTTCATTGATTCCAGTGCAATTTTAGAAATTTACAAAAGCTAGAGAAGTGTTGCAGAGAAGGCTGCTGCTCTTTTTCAGCCCAGATTCATGTCAGTTCTCACTCGGACCTCAAAACAAACTCCAGCAATCAAAGGGGAGGGCAGCCCGCACGAAGCCTGAGAGCCAAAGCAGAGGGCAACAGAAGCCCACCAACAGAAAAGGTGTTCAGTGGGTGTAACGTTCAGGACAGAGAGGAAACATGGACAGACTGCTGTCTCTGTGGCATCAGATCCAGCTTCTAAAACCTGGATTCATGGCCATTTGCCGACGTAAGGATGTGATCAGAAGACTACGCTCATACTGCAGCATGTAAACGTGATTTTCTGTGTGGTGTTGATTACACCATTCACACAGTCGGGTCTCATGTCGGAAGTGAGAGGTGAGAAAGAAGTGAGGCGCCAGAAAACAGAAGAAGCAGGAAGAAAGAATCAGATTGATGTCAGCTGTGTACAAAGAAGAAAGCTACGCTCCAGGTTTTCACATTTACACAAGAACATTTTATAATTTACTCAGTCTATTTACCATCAGTTTCAACGTGTTTACTACAAAATATCAAGTCTAACTAGTTTTTTAATGTCCAAGTTACACAAAAGTGCGAGTTTGACGACCTCAAGTTGTAAAGTTTTACCGTCAAACACACTGTTCATTTCCCAGTGTCCCTGTGTGTTTTGGAATTTGTCTGCTTCTTTTCATTTTCTGACAAACTAACTTTTCAGCAGCTGAAAATCAAATGCCAGAGCATTCTTGAAAGCACCGCCACAGTGGTGTTCAACATTTAAAAAAAAACACTACTAAACGGAGAAATAAAGTTGACAGAGTTCATTCTTGACCTTGGGAAAAGTTTTTGCAAAAATTATTTTAACTCAGTGTCCAATTATTAATATTTTCAAGATCTTCATCGACATTTTTTCGATTTTTATGATGCTGCATTTGTGCAGAAAATCAAAACCAAAGCTAGTAAGAGGTCCTTGTCTTACGTACAGTATCGAATGAATTTTCACACAATTTTAAAGCACAAGAAACTGCTTTACAAAGATGCCTCGGGAGAACTAAGTCAGTCTTTTTATGGAGACTGGGATTCTGATGAAATCACAGGAAAACATAGTAAGTGGACCTTGAGCTGAGATTATTGTGTCAAAAACAAAAAAAAAGCTGATTTATTTCAAATTTCACAGAGTCAGAATGAAAGCAGAAGCTACTCCAAGGGACGAAGGGATGGAAAATCTGATGGACGTTTGGGAAATGTTCAAAAGCAGTGATTGTTTTTAAACAAGATAAAATAAAACTAGTGACAATAAAACCTCAACCAGGATTATTCCAAACATCTGACTACAGTGGAAAGAAGCATTTATGATTTTGTCTGTGTAACATCACCCAGCTTCATTACACTCACACTGAAGATAGACAGACACAAAGCTCCATCAGGTGAGCTCTTACCTGTCGATGATCACGGGGTCGGAGGGGGTCTCGTTACGATTTCCACAGCTCTTCTTGTCACAACACCGACTGGAAGAGGAGAGGACACAGAGAGTCAGTAACTTTACTCAAACCCTGAACATGCTTCAGCACAACTCGTAGGATCCTTGTCTCAAAACATGGAAAAATTGACGCTGCGATGAAAGAAAAAAATAAGGGAATGTGAGGACAATGAAACTGGTGATTGGACTTTCCGACACGCTAACACACCAACACACCCAAAGCCCTCTACACAAACACACTCAGACCTGTCCTCACAAGGAATACAGGGAAACGAAAGTGCTCTATGAAAATGGGATTCATGGGAAAAGCTTTCCCTTCCTAAACTGACATGGAGTTTGCAGATGAGACAGGAAACTGCAGCAACCTTTCACACCATGTGAAAGGTGACATTACTATCCACCACCCCATAACCCACAGTAGACCCCTGCCGGTAGCGTCAGTCCAAAAACCAGCAGCCGTCACCCCTTTTACCCCTTTCATTTTTCACCCTGTAAGACCAGAGCTCAGGAAGACGCAGGGACACTTTCACATTTTATATAGAAAGACGTTAACAAATAGCTAGTTTGAACTTCGGATCAGAGAGTTGAAGTCCCAGCACAGAAACATCTTCAGCCTAATGTCTAACAAACAGAAATGATAAACCACGTCGGCCACACAGAGGATCACGTTACTGATTCAAAAACAATGTTCAGAACCTTGTGATTGATCGTGGATTCAGAATAAATCCTGAAATTCAAATTAAAAGCACCACGGGACTGTAACAAACATGTCGAAGGTATGTGTTACTGCCTCATACTGATAATGTAAAAAATATATAGTGATAACGTACGTTTTTGAACACCGTTCACTTTTCCTCAGCCCTGAAAGTCAGAACTTAATAAACCTTCAGAAAATACTTGTTCTGCTTCTTCCTCACTGCATTTAACAGATTCATGTTTAACATTCAAGCTGAAAAAAATTACTGCTGCTTTCACCATAATTTCCAGATACGCAGTTAATTGCACACTAACCGTAGGTAAAACAAACAGTCTTTCAGTAAATTAGGTCCTTTCACATCAAGTCAACTCAACATGCAAATATTTGGAAATAACATCAAAAAAGAAACTTCCAGCTATCAATGAACATGTTAAATATGGTAGAGACGGAAGCAGTTCTTTCAGTTTTTGGGATTCTGGTGTCTCTTTTCCCAAGATTTGTCCCAAGCTCAACTTTAAATTATTAGAAAATAAAGTGCCACCAAATCCAGAATCCCCAGACTCTTATTTTGAAAACCAGCATACAGTGTCCAGCTGGGTGGGGTCCAAGCCAAGGTCACCAACTGTTGGCTGACACCCAGAGATACAGGGACCACTGTGGATCCTCACCACCCCCCCCACCCCAGCACGACCCCTAGTGCCGTTGCCCCTGACAACCAGCCAGCCAACCGGACGGCTGCTCTTCAAACAGCCATCCAGGTAGCCAGAGGGCAAACAGGCCAACGGGCTTCACGTTCAACCAGCTGACAACACAACACAGAACCATATAAGCAGGAACGGATCCACAGTCTGTGGAAGCATCCGGGGACATGGGCTGGGGGGGTGGGGGCTCAGGGGCACTGGGTTTCTGCTGCAGCTCTGCAGGAGACGGTGGAGCCAATGAGACGTTTGGTGTCATGGGTCAGTTTGGCATGGAGAACATCAGCTGGACGACTCCAGCACATTAATATCCATCAGGCAGACAGAAAGCAAGTTACAGGAGAATCTGCAACCTGTCAGTGAACGCACCATGAGGCTTTCAGGGAATTTAAACTACAAAACATGGGACAGAGTCAACAATAGACCTCATGCTCTGTTCATCAAATAACACTAGATCTGGACTCTGGGGGGCTTTAGGGGGTGTAAGCAGACCTGTCCTAGACCAGAGAGAGATCTGCTGCTGCTTGTAATACCTGACAGTGAGACGCACATGGCAGCGGTTAATCGTCTCTGTGGCGGATTTTTTTTTTTAAAGATCCTGGTCTGAGAGGTACAGCTAAAGGTCAGGGACAACATGAAGCAATGTGAAGTCTAAATTCCTCAAAATCTGACTCAGGCCTGAAAGACACGAGTTAATTTTGCACATCTGGTTAGTGGAATTTTCATAAATAATGATTATAAATGTCATGTTGGAGCTTCAATTTTCCAACAGCATATAAACAAATTTAAATGAGCTTCACCTTAAACCTGCAACCATGAAAACGCTGCTGAGGCATGAATGTGTCAGTAATAACAGTACAGAATGTCAAACACGATATAACATAACACTAACATCAAAAGTAGTTTTACTTGTATTATTTTTGATGCTTTTGGCAAATGAAGCTTTCATACTTGTCCGCAGAACAGTCGCTCCCCAAAAACTTAATTTATTTCAACCCGGATGTAAGAAAAGGACTTTTGTCCTCTCAGCTCCACTTTTTCATCAAGTCAAACACATTCAGCCTCACAGGAAGTTTTTCAGCCTCCAATGAGACAGAGATGTAGGAAATTTGTCAAAATGAATTTATAACACTAAACATAAGCGTGCGCTTGAGCTTTCTGAATTGTAAATGTGAAAATCTGACAGAACTGATCCATCCATCATTAATCTCAACAACACATCCCTGACACGAGATCTAATTTTCTGCCTATAATCCTCTGACAAGCTGCTCTGCACAATGAATTCACATCTCTCTTCTTTGTGGTTCTTTCTTATCGCGTCAGGGTCATTAACATGTCTTCCGGTAATTCTTAAAAATTAATCATATTGCATATGACCCGTGACGTCCAATTACGCTGCTGCATTCGCCCCATGCTGTCCTGAATCAAATTGCCATTTGACAAACAAGCGTCAAATCGAGGCTGCGAATGCCAAATGAGACGCTTTATGAATCATTTATCACGCCGTTTGATCTCTAAGTACAGAAAAATCATAAACTAAGCGCTGTGTTTGTGTCCCCGCTGTCTCTCAGTCTCTGTATGGATGTGTGTGTGTGACTGTTGCCACAGAATGCGCCACAGTAATTTATTCCCCCAGCTACTTGGAACCATTAGTGAAAGTTCCAGGAGACCAATTAGCATTGGAAACCCACTGGTGCTGCTGTGGTGACAACCTCCTCCAAACTGCCAAAGAAGTGTTATAAACAAACTGGACCCCAGGAGCACTGCCGGGGCCCCTCCAGGGACCCGGGGCCCCTTTCCAAAGACGAAAACAAACCTTGGCTGAGCGTCCACAATATCGCCTTAATGACGTTTCCCCCCGGGCCGCAAACAGGCTAACACAACGGCCGGCTAATGACTGAGAGGAACAACACACACAGACCTGAGAGGGAGTGTGACGCCACCAGAGTGTGTGTGTGTGTGTGTGTGTATGTGCTTGTAAGGCTAAAATCCTGGCAAAAATAAAACAAACAGTGTGTGTGTTGTGGTTGCTGTCACTCATTTTGGCGGCGAGAGTTTGTCCCTCGCTGCTGCTGCAGCTCATCATTGTGTACACGCGTGCGCACGCACGCACACAAACATTCTCTCTCTCCCTCTCACTCAGGCCCCAGAAATAATTCAGCCACAGGAGCCAGTTTGGCCGGCGAGTCTCGGCCGGGCCACACAAGCATCATTACAGCTGGCTGCTCCTCCTCACCGCTCAGCAGGCACTTCAGTCGTCGCCACAAGTGGAATCTACTTAAAGCACAAGGAAAAGGTTTGTCCGGGCATGCTGGCGCTCCACTATCACTCACACACAAAAAACTGAGAGCCCTTCAAAGACTCCCTGAGGATGATGCAGCACGGCGTCAGAGGCCGGCGCTCAGATCACAGCGTCCAGATAACACCAAGCAGCACAGGCCGGGAGCACAAGGCTCGTTTTCAAAGGGCAAGTGTTGTAATTACCCAAAGGCCTGGAACAGTCAGACCTGGGGATCCGCCCCGGCCAGGCAGCAGCTAGGCGGCAGCCAGGCAGCGCCGCCAGGCCTGGAAGCCAGCTTCCTCTCGGTGAGCATGGCAGCAGGTTTTTCTCTGCATTGCCTGGAGCCTGGCAGCCAGCGAGGGAGCACGGTGGCGGCGAGATGAGCAGCCCGGAGCTGGCGAGCCTCCGGGAACCCGCTGGCAACGCCATCGTGCCAACCTGGCTGCCGCCGGCTTGCCTGCTCACTGGGTTGTGGATTGGTAGTTTTGGAAAGCAGAGACCTGTTTAAAAATGGTTAATGTGCTGCGATAAAACAATGGAGAGGTCACAGCTCAAACCCAAACAGAAAAGCTGCATCTGACCCCCACATGGTTTCTGTTCCTGAGTCCTATAACCACATTTTCTGACAGCTGAGGAAAGTCATGCCACATTTCTGTATTTCTACCATTACACACTATTTCCTGGAAAAGAACCAACACAAAAGAATCTGACCTGAGAACATGTGCAGGAATATCCTGAATTCAGGTTTTCATGATTGTAAAAACATCCAGGAGAATCAAACAAGTGACTTTTCCCATGGACAAGACAACTGGACCACGTCACATTTCATTAATAATGTACCTGAGACAGTGTCGATACAACATGTTATGAACAAATTCTGCATCGTGGTACAGAGGAGTTAGGAGTTAAAGCTGACATAAAAATGTACAATGAGATCTGTACGACATTAATGGTTTATGGACTGACTGGTAGTAAGGACCAGGATCACCACTTCTGGAAGTGGATCCTGCCTGAAGCTTATGGTGCCAGAAAGAAAAACAGGTTTTTAAAAAAGTGTCATTTGACATTATGAAGAGTCAAAAACACAATATTTCCCTCTGAGTTACAGAAAGAGAAATAAGAGATAAGTCGCTTTAAACCAGTGTCAATCCTATGTGGATTCAACGAGGTGTTCCTCCACCTGTATATGCTGAAACAGGTGCTACACCCAGAGCTGTAGCCGGCTGTGATCCAGGTAGACAAACCAACAGGGACGCCCACAAGGTGGGTCTCACCTGGGACCGTGATGGTAGAAACAGAGAGATGGAAACAGTGAGCTAGTCTCTGATCCCTCACTCATTAGCGAATGGAAACACAGCATCCATCAGGGGGAAAGCTGGTTAATAATCGCACTCAATCACATAATGACTGAAGCTCAGAGATGCAGACAGCTCGCCGTCATTATGGAAATGAAGCTCATATCGAAGGAATCTGGCAGGGGGAAATGAGCCCGACGCCCCGATAAAAGTCGGAGGAGCAGGGAAGTTTGGAGATGCTGGAGTTTGAGAGATAACAGCACGGAGCAGCTGTCAGCAGAGGTCAAACGACAGGACTGGTTAACATCTGAAGACAGAGTTCGAGTGTGAAGTCGAAACTGGTGTCACTTTGATCTGACACTGTCACAATAAACCCCTAACTCCACAAAAACCACAAACCTCTTCCTCAAAACCAGTTTACTTCATATAGACCAGTCTACTGCACACTGACCACTTAACCACAGACCAGTTAACCTCCTACTTAAACCAGTTTACTTCATGTAAATCAGTCCAGAGCACATCTACTCCACTATACATGTAAACCTGTTACATTAACCAGTTTAACATACACCTAAACCAGTTAACTCTACAGTTTCCTGCACATCCAAACCAGTTCAATCCACAGTAATTTGTGCACATATAAACCAATTACTTGTATATTTACACCAGTCCACTGTGCATCTAAACCAGTTGACTGCAATCAACCAGTTCATTTAGTATTTTAGCATATTATAAAAAAGACCCAGTTCACTGCACAGACAAACCAGTTTGGTTGTTTAAACTAATGAAACTAAATGTAAAATAGTTTCCTCGTCTACGTGCAGAGAAACGTATCAGAGGCTTCAGTCGTGTTCATGTGTGTGTGACATGTATATGTGTGTGTCCTATTTTTATCCCCCCTCCTCTCGCTCGTCTCCTTCACTCCTCAGTCTGAACCAGTAAAACCATTAACTCACAGGCGACAGCAGAGACACGCGGGGCAGGAAAAGTGTTGATTGGTGTGATGAACGACAAACCAGCAGCTGCAGCCATACAAACAGACATACACACAAAGTGTTGTCTCTCTAGCTTGTGTGGTGCTGCATGTTTTCTCATCCAAACATAAAAATGAAGAAAAAAACAACATGCAGCTCAAAGGACTCGATCTGACATACGATAATAAAACACTAAAAAAAATAAAATAAATGTGAAATACTAACAATAAGTAGAAGTGATTGTATTTTAACACTGACACTGCCTCGGATGTGCAGAGATTTAGTGATCAGTCTTTTCATTCTAGATCAATCTAAACTTCCTAAAGCTGTGGCTGATGTGATGAAACTTTTGGTATTTTTGCTTGAAGAAATTTGAAAACATTTCTTCCATTTCCTCACACTGAAATCCAACCGATGGACCAGGTGATTAACCAGACACGGAGAGCCTCCCCAGCTCAGCTTTTTCTTCTCAAATTTGGCTCATTTAGATTTGCTTGGATTTGAATCTGTAACCTAACAGGACAAGACTCAACCCCCTGCCTGCCCGACAGCACCTGCTACACCAGGTGAAACAAAAGAACATCGGCTCACCTGCTGGTAATTAGCATTAGCCACGCAAGAGCCGAAAAACAACAGTCGGTACAATACGCCGATTCCCTGTGTGACAGCAAAACATCGTGTTTTTTCACCCTCCAGCTGAAACTCGTCTGACAATCCAAGACATGACACCTATACTGTTAGTACACACACATGGACACTTCCTCTGCAGCATAATTAACACCCTCCACACACACGTACCAACAAAGATCGACCAACACCCCACACACATACAGTGAGGAGATAATTACACCTTTCAATGTCTCAAAGAGCTGCAGGAGGGAAAAAAAAGGTCCAAAAACATGTCATGTGTCCTGCCACTGAGCAAGGCAGCGAATCATGTGACGTCGTTATCAGGGTTGATTATTGTCTTACCTGCACATGATCTCGTGGGTGAGGAGGACGCGACACATCTCTGGGTTCTTGTCCTGACCTTCATACAGGATGGGCTGATGGGACAGAGAAGACAGGTGAGAAGCTGCAGTTCACCATCCATTTAAACCAGTTTACCCTACAGATAAACCAGTTTACATAAAAACCAGTTCACCCTACAGATAAACCAGTTGACAGATAAACCAGTTTACATATAAACCAGTTTACCCTACAGATAAACCAGTTGACAGATAAACCAGTTCACATATAAACCAGTTTACCCTACAGATAAACCAGTTGACAGATAAACCAGTTCACATATAAACCAGTTTACCCTACAGATAAACCAGTTGACAGATAAACCAGTTTACATATAAACCAGTTGACAGATAAAACCAGTTTACCCTAGAGATAAACCAGTTAACATATAAACCAGTTTACCATACAGATAAACCAGTTTACATATAAACCAGTTTACCCTACAGATAAACCAGTTGACAGATAAACCAGTTTACCCTACAGATAAACCAGTTGACAGATAAACCAGTTTACCCTACAGATAAACCAGTTTACTCTACAGATTACCCAGTTTACCCTACAGATAAACTAATATACAGTAGAAGGAAACCAGTCTGTTGCCCATGTAAACTGGTTTTTCCTCAAACATTAGCCAGCTTCATGTAACTGGGAACCAGTTCACAGTGGAGATGAACCAGTGGATGTGTACAGGTGTTGCTGTAATTGTGTCCACGCCCCATCTGCAGCCAACAACAAACATGGCCTCCGACTACCTCCCACCTCCCCTTTCAGCCGTCTCAGATTCCTCCAACCTTCCCAGAATTCCCTGCCAGATGGTGGGCGTCGCCATGGGATAACGCCCCACCCCACCCCCCCCCCACCGAGCTGTCATGTCAGCGTCCGGATGATGGATGACCGCTGAGAGGAGGTGTGTGTGTGTGTTTTCTGTAATACCCTGGTGATTGTAAATGAACTCCAGTCAGTGTGTGTGTGTGTGTCCGTCCTTCCCCCTGTTTTTCCTACGATGACCGACCACTACCTCATCCACCTTTATAGTCCAAACAGACCTCCACCCTGCACACACACCCCTGGGGGGCAATACTTTCAGGATAACGACCACTTCTGCATTATTGATCCTGATCCTGGCTCTGTTCCTCTGGATTAAAACGCTCCGTTTGACCAGGAGGGATGTGTGTGAGTGTGTGTGTGCTGGTCGATATTTATACATCATTCCTGATGCAAAAATCCCACGAGCTTGTGACTTTCCTGCTGGTTTGTGGGTTAATGTCCATGTTCTGCTGTGAGTGTGTGCTCTCCCTGCCTGTCTTTGTGAGGACCAGCTGCAGCTTTAGACCTTCGCTGTGCTGATACTTTTCGGGGGGCTTGATTTGGAAACATGACACACATCGTAATACTTTCTCAGCACTGAAATATCAGAAACGTGATCTTTACTACAAATTGCTGGAAATTTGAGATTTGAAGTTAGAATCGGGTTTAAAATCTATATCTTTCTCTCCCAGGTGAGAAAGTACCGAGTCCTTCAGCTTTTCTCCGGCTGCTCCTTCTCGCCCTGATAATCCTGTGGATGCGGGGGCCCCTAACAGGCCCTCGACTGGGTTTTATCGATCCGCGGGGCCTCCAGCCAACCTGTCTGTCAGGTCTGACTGTCGACCGGTGGGGTGTCATGTAGTGGGAGGTGGAGGTGTGAGGAGGTGTCAGGATCGTTGTCTCCAGTGTGCCGTCGCTGTGCCACATTAGGGCCTATTGATCGGTTTCCACACTGACGCTTTGTCGGGGGGCCGCTTGATTCATCGATCGGTGACATACCGACAGGGCCCAACTGGGGTGGGGGTGCTATGACAGAATAAGCTGGAGGGATGTTCAGGAGATCAGACAGGTGTTTGATAAGCTGCCTTGGGGTATCTGCACACTTCCTGTAGTTAACTTCACTTTTTTTTTTTTGTAAATTTGCTTTACAGCTTTTTATGCTTTTGTTATTGGTGTTAATTATTAGACACTTTAGTTATAAAATCCATCAAATGCCTAAAAAAGTACTTTCAGAGGATGATTCCCAGATTCATTTTTCTGAAGTGAGCGCTGTGAGGTGAGGGGGGACTACAGGACTGACTCTGCAGGATCAACAGGAATCTGGAAATATTTGGGGGTTTTTCTTGGCACAGGAACCGTTCACAGGTTCAGAACCCACATGGGGGTTCTGAGTGAGAGAAAACCGGAAAAGTGGGAGGACTGGGAGGACCTGCTGCAAGACCGAGCTACACAGCTGGAAAGGAAAACACATCAGCACAGCTCGGGTTTAGCGAAGGGTGTAGAGGATGGGGACAGAGGCCAAGTTTAAGAGTTATGGCACATGTTCCTGAGGAGATTTCTTCATGGAAAGAAGAGTTGTCAGAGATACAGAGGAGGTCCAGAGTTAAGGACTGAGGAAGGAAAACAGAGTTTAAGGGAATTTTTGGGGGTTTACAGAAGACCTCAAAAATACAGCAGGTTTCTGCAGTTGGAACCAGCAGTTTTAACGTCTATAGTCATGTTGGTTTAGAGAAACGTGTTAAAAGCATTACAGAATTTATAGAAAAGGGGTTCATGAGTTCTGGAAAGCTGAAGTTTCAGGGTCAGAGCAAAATCTCTGGTGTTTCCTGAAAGAGCAACAGTCTGTGTTAGGGCCTCATTTTAGCTTCAGATTCTACAGGTACAGAACTGCTCTACAAGACCAGAGGACGGGGAAACCTGCTGTTCAGACCAGGGTTAACGGTTTAGTGACACCTGAGTGAAAAAACTTTTCATTTCTGACAAATCTTCGCTGAGATAAAAGCTTTATTAGCAGGAATTACAGTGGTCACAAAGTTTCATTAGGAAACTGCTGCTTTTCTGAGCCAAATGACATTAATACACAACAGCAAATATGTTTTATAGGATCTGTGACCACATTTCCTCTGCACTAAAGCCTCCGCTCTCACAGTCCAGGTTCTGGTTCTGTTCTGACTCAGCTCAGAGAAAAATGCTGCTCTGATTTCACACATTGAACCTGAACCTCCATCTGTCCTTAACCTTTCCTGGCCTCCTCCCGCAGCTTTAATCCAGTGACTCTGTACTTAACACAAGTAAGAAAACTGTATTTATAAGTTTGAGGTACTTGAACTTTAAAGCCACGTTATATTTCTACACTACTATGTTTTACAGGCAAATGTCACACTACATTTATTTTACAGCTTTGCTCACTTGCACTTTAATATCATGTTTCTTTGAAAAACATGATAATATCTAAAATATATCATTACACATTGTGAAACATGAAACCAGTATCTCCATCCTTCCAGAACCAGGTACGTGAACTCTGGTCTCCAATCACCTCAACCACCTCCTGAGACTCTGCTGCTGCTAACAAACACAGTGCTTCATTTATTCAAAGACAACAACAACAATAATAATCATCCAGCCAGTGAAAACATTTCCTACTGCGGCGTATCGGCTGTTGCAGCGAAATTTTAAGGACACACGGTTGGTTCTTGGTTGGTTCTCCTTGTGTTTTCCTACAGGAATTACATCTTACCTGCCTCCTCAGGATTCAGGTTTCGTATTTCTAGCTGCTCTGGTGTGTATGCGTGTGTTTGTTGTCCCTAATTTTCTTTTATATGACAGGCCCCAAAGAATTAAGTCAATATAAAGCTGAATCCCAGACCTGGACTCAGGTGAGTCAAGAGGTTCTGGGTGTTTGTAGCTTCTCACCTGTTTGGTCATGGAGTCTATCAGCCGAACATAAAGATCCTGTTCTGTCCTGATGCCTGAAAAACACAAAAAAAACACATAAAAACTGTCACATAATTCGGCTGAACACAGTTTATATGAGAATTACTGTCAGAGTTATTGGAGTCAGAGAAGAATCGACTGCCTCACATTTACACCACCAATGCATGCATTAGCCTGTTATGCTAATTTGATGCACAAGAGAAGAAAAATCCCCCCCAACAAAAGATTCCTAATAATGTGCTATAAATGAATTCTGTTATTATTTATGTCCCGGTAGTGTATTTATGCTTTCTGTAGCTCGTGTCATCTCGTCCCAGCCACGCTAACCCCCCTCAGCAAAAACAAACATTAGCGCGGCTCCAGAGCTGTTTATTATTTATAGGCCAGGCGCCTTTAACTGCAGAGCGCTCCGCCACCCCCCCCCGCTGACTTCTTCCTCAAGGATAACAAGGAATCCTCATTCTCCGACAAATTAAATATCAATCAGGATTGCTTGTCTTTTATTAGCTATGCATCCGGGCGTAAACGTGACACAAACACGACATGGGGTGGAGGAAGCAAATTGCAGGGAACACCTGTTAGCGGCGGAGCAGCTCTAATTGTGCTCAATGCTGTGGGTTTGGGTATTTTTTTCCTCTTGTTTTTCAGGCCGTTTCCTCGCAGCTTCCTCTGCTTTCTAATTGACATGATTCACTCCTCGTGCTGCCGCTGAGTGCTGAGCAGTCTGCAGACTAAATGGCGGCTATCCGTCCCGGTTGCAGATGAGGTCAATTACCTCCGTACGATGCTAATCCGACGATGCCGACTCATATTAGAGTGATTTATCCCACCTTGGAAGAAAACGCTCTTTTATGTCCCACTTTATCTGGCGTTTCTGCGGGGGTCTGAGAGCATTATGGCCGTCCTCCTCCTGCAGGTCTGGACTCATGCCAGCACAAAGCCTAGCTGTGTGTTTTGAATCAGCTAAAGATCCCTTCATTTCCCCCCCAATGGACAAAACAGAGTTCAGGTTTGGTGAGTTGTCAGATATTCCAGATGTCTGCAGTACAGCTCGCTTTGTGTGTGTGTGTGTGTGTGTGTGTGTGTGTGTGTGTGTGTGTGTGTGTGTGTGTGCTGATAATGACAAAGTTTTTCCAGCCTCTCAGTCTTAAACAGTCCACTGAGGTGACCTTTAATAGAAATTCTACAAATTCTCAACTGTAATTCATCCACAGAAAGTTCGGCTACAAACCAACACAGACCGTTTCACCCGTGGGAAACAAACCATCATTACCTCCTCTTCATCAGTCAGTGCTGCAGATCTGAATCCAGTCACCTGACCTACAGAGCTGCCATTTAAAAACCTCCATTCAGGTTCACGCTGCCATTCATTACCTGAAGGGGTTTTTGGGGGTCTTAAATAAGCAAATACATTGTATTTGTAATTGTATTTGTAATAGTAATTGTACTAAATTCTAATAAGGTTTTGGAGGTAACATATATATAATATAACACCACATTGCTGGCTGGATTACATTTACTGGCAGCATCTTTTTTCAGTCCACGAACAACCCTGGGGATCACATGTCCTTAAAAGGACCGGATATTCACCCTGTTTATTCCACGCTGGGTGACCGAGGTCATAAGTCACCTCAACTTTTACAAACCTTGTGATGTTTCTTCAGCTCCTCCTCGTGTTTCACATGCCCGTCATTAAAACTGGTAAAACTGTGCCCAGCTATGTAACCCTGCCTCCCTCCTCTCTCTGGCACTAAACCATCCCAAGTTACACCGAGGAAACAAACGCCACAGGCCGGGTGATGTTCAGAGACAACATCTTTTTCAATGACTTGGTTCAGGTTCAGTGTTTGTCTCTGAGCTGAGAGTCTGAACACAAACTGGGTCATAAAGCTGGACTCTGCAGGTGGAGGCATTTCTATGGAAAACCTGCACGTTATCTGGGAACATTTTACTGCAGCTAACTTTCCAAATATTGTTAATTTAATCACATTTTCCTTCAAACATATTTGCTGCTGCATGTTTGATGTAAATAAACATAATTTGGAGGAGACGAGGTTACTGCTTCATTTTTCTATTCCTTCTGGGAGGAGTGGGGTCAGGGGCTGTGGGACGACCACAGGAACTTGTATTTGGTGTATTCTCGTAAACAGAGACCAGTCTGAGTTGTGTTAGATTATGTTTCCTAAAGCAAGTGCCCCAAACTGCCTGAAGAGAAGCATGAAAATATTAATAAGGCTTTCCTTATCAGTATTTCCTGCTCCAGCATCAAGATATTCCACGTTTTTCTAAACATATATTTTTGGCTCCATTACTTTGAAGCCCCTCACACTAACTAAATGATCAGTGTGTGTACTCAGGGATCAGTCTCACCGTTGCTGTAGAGGAGCTGGAGCCTGTAGTGGATCCCATTGTTGGTCTTCTCTCCATTGTACTCCTGTCGCACAAACACAAATCACTCGTCATTCAACTGTGATAGAGACAAAACATTTACAGGTTTCCAGCTGCGCAGCCACGACGCAGCCTGAGTCCTCTCTGATGGACGTTCACATCTCTGTTATCAAGGAATAATAAGACATTAACAAATAGTTTGATAGTTTAGATGCTCTTCTTACATTTCTGTCTAGGCCCAAAACTACACAAGTACAGGAAAAAATAATATCATTATAAAATATTTTAAACAGGAAGTTTTTATGGCAAAACCTTGTGATAATAAATTCAAATTTCTACTTGCTAACTCAAAATTTGACATACTAAATAAATCAGTTTAAAACAAATTTGACCTTTTTTCTGCACACAACAATATGTGGAGCTGGTTTTTGGAAAAAGACGGGCCTCTGTTGGTGAGGAAGAACCATGTGAGCCAGGTCAGCGGTGTGGCTCCCTGCTGTGTTTTTAATAGTTTTTGGACAATAGTGGAGGTCTACGGCTCAGACCAATAAGCTGAACCAAGTTCTGGATCCACACAGATTATGCTGAGGACACCACATTCATTGTTGCTGTCGGTCTCTGGACGGGGTTTGGACTCAATTACACACATAGTCATCAGTCTCATTGTGCACTCTGTGAAATAACGTTTTTTTTTTATTCTTCTGTTGATTTTGTTTCTTTTCTCTCTTGACTCTTCCTCACCTTCCTGCCCTTCATTTCTTCTCTCATTCAGCCTTTATTTCATTTCATTCCACCTAAACTCTCTCTCTCTCCGTCTCTCTCATTTCAGCCTCTGTCGGTCGGCCGCTCGGTGCCAACTGTGCCTGGGAGTGTTGGCTCAGTCCCAGTGTGTGTTGGGGGTGGGGGGGTACTGGGGCGAGAGACTAGAGGTCAAAGCAGAGGTGAGGTGAGTGAGTGGGTGGTGGGGAGGATTTAGTGCCAGCTGGCAACGGATCAAAGACCAAACGCCCCCAAACCTGTCTGGATGTTTGTATTATTATCATTAGTACTATTAGGAACAGGAGTGATTTCAGATGGTGCACGTTTTTTATATTTTTCTTATTGTCAACAAATCCCATGTACACACAGCAGCCAATGTTTACCATCTCTGTGGGTCCAGCTGAAGACAAATCTATAGAAACACAAATACATTATTTTATTTTTAAAGTGTATCTTTCTAAAGCAGCTGCTCACTCACTGGTTTTTAATTAAACAAACAGGAGCAATCAGGTCCTTAGTTGACTATTTTCCAGTGGCGGATGAATTCACATTTTCACTTTGTCTTTTTTTTAATCAAACAAACAGGAGAGCATTTTGTTGGGGACTAGTTTCAGCAGTGGATTAATCTTCTGTGTCCAGGTTTACTGTAGTTTTTCACTCTGGGACCTGATTAGAAAACAAGAAGCTTGGGAAAAAAAAAAAACAGAAGTCACCTTGTCTTTCTCCACAAAATCCACATAGGAAGTCCTCTCGATCTCAACCGGCTGCCCCTGCCGGTCGTACAGCGCCAGTACGAAGTGGAAGAAGTTGGACTTCCTCAGGTTGGACGGAGGCTGCTTCTCGAAGTGAGCTCGGGCTAAACCCACCCCGCTGAAACACACACAAAGACAGAGGATCTTTATGAAACTGCAGAGGTGTTGGCCGTTAACTGTAACACCAACAATTGTTCCTTTACATGTGTATTTCTATTCGAAAAGTTGCCTGCTGATACCGGGAAAAGGAACAGAATGTAATTAAAGTTACAGCCCATCTGCATGAAGATATATCAATAAATTAACAGACACGATCAGCCAATAGATCATTGCAACATAAAAACGCTACGCAAACACTAAAAACCAGGAAAGAGTACAAGTACTGCACTTATGTATAAATGTAGATTCTATCACATGAAATACTTAATGATGAATATTGAACTTTTTACTGCACAAAATATATAAAGAGATTTTAATAAAGGGTGATTTTGTATAAATAAACTATCCAGTATAAATGACAGAAAACTAACTCAACTATTTTGATAATCATTTAATCTATTTTTTATGTAAAAACACCAAACAATTTCTCAGACAAAGTTTTGCTGCTTGTTTTTTGACTGACTTCAATAATGTGCAGGTTTGGTCTGTTGGTTGGACAGGCCAAACGTTTGAAGATGTCACTTTAGGCTCTGGAAACTGTGATGGACATTTCTCACCAAATAATCAATCACTTGATCTGAAAATAATCTGTTTCAGGCCCATAAAGAACAGCTCAATATGAAACCTCCGGGTAAAGGCCTAGTACAATAAGCGGACTTTGCATTGAGATGATTTTGACAAACCCACGCAGGCTGTTTTACTGATTCCGTCATTACATCTGAATTTGAGAGCCTGTGTGTTTCAGCTGTCAGTCAAAGACACAGCTGGGAATCACACGCTAATGTCGAACTAGGGGCTGAGGCCACGACCTTCCAAACCCTGTTTCCAGACAATCTGCACTACAACCATCAGTCGGGCTCATTAGTACAATATTTCTGGGTAAACTTAAATAAAACACAGCAGGACACAGCGAGCGGTTAACTCCTCAGGTGACTGAAACCGGGGAGGTACCTGAACCGAACGGCTTTATCATGTGTGTGTCCTCCTCTCTGTAAGCCTGACCTTTCACATAAAAGCCTGAAAAACTGTAGAGACAGAGGCCAAAACCCAGGAGGATGAGACTCTTCCTCCAGGCTGAGAGTCAGACAGCAGGAGGGGGAGGACATTATCTACCTCCATATATTAAAGAAAAAAGTCTGTGGTCTCCATCGTTTCTTACAGGAACGTCTGAAGCCTGAAGTTTACCACAGTGTGCACCAGTACCTGGAGGAAATGAACTCAACATTTCATTAAAAATATTTCTTTATGGAACGTCTGCAAAATATATGCTTGATCAGTGGTACACTGTAAAAAAAAAAAAAAAAACAGCAGTGCATCATATTTTACAAGGTGTTTGCAGCATCAGTGTCCAATGAAAACCACAAAAAACCTTCATCAGTTTCCAACTAATTCAAGTTTTTCAAAAAATACATATTTTTTTAGCTTAAGACATTTTAACGCCATAAACGATCATTTAGTTCTTCAGTTTATCAGAAAAAAATCTAATTCCGAATGACACTTGGAGCAGCTGCCAGATAAATGCAGTGCAGTAAAAAGTACAAGGAGTCTCTGAAGTGTGAAGTAGCAGAAAATGGAAATACTCAAGTAAAGTACAAAAACCTCAGAAGTGTACTTGAGTATGTAAATGTATTTTACACCACTGGAAAATGCATGAAAACAGTTTACAACCTGCTACATAGAAAAACAACTGAGTGAACTAAAACATGCACACTAAAATTATTTCAGGCATAAATAAATGTATGATGAGGATGACGTACAATATTGTTTTTGTCTGAACATTTGATCGTACATTGTAAGAAAGACAGTGGTCAGTTTTCTTAAAGCAGATAAACGTTAACTATACTTGTTCCTGTCTACCGTGTTACTTTGTTAAAAGTAATTCAACTTAACTGAACAAAAATGTTCAATTTGATTTATATGAAAGGACAGGAAACAGAAACGTATCTTTAAATGGGACAATGCATAAATGTTTTTCCTAATATGAACAGTGTATAATTTTTTTTGACTGAAGGTCAAAGGTCACATTACTTTTGATTTACTGTTCTCAGACAAGAACATGGTCCAGTATGTTCAAATGAATATATTTAAAATGATTAAAGAAATGCATGTGAGGTTCCTCTTGGCTCTGTGTTGGGCCCATTATTGAATATTTTCATAAATAATAAATTGAACTAAACACATAATGTTTTGTCCCTCAAACGTTCACTGAAATTTTTAATCATCTTGTTGGTGTAATGATTCCTTGACTGGGACATGAACTTCTGATCATAGTGTTGATTATTTACACTATGATAATCACTAGCTGAAGGTCAGAGGTCATCCTACTTTTGATTTAAAGCTCGTCAGAAGCTTCAGCATCACACTTGGTAAAAATAAAAAATCCTTTAATTCATTCTGTCAGAATAAAAACATCAATGAGATCATTTCAGTAAAAGTGAATAAAAATCCTTGTAGATCGTGAAATAAAAATCGATGTTGTTGCAGGAAGCGACCTCTGATCCCAGCCTGGAGAGTTTCAAAGTGTCTGAGGGGGAAACACTCAAAACAGTCGAATATTTTTACATCAATCTCATTTCCCTGCTCGTTTTGTTTCCTAAAACGCTTTATGATCAATACGATTGCTGGGGCATAGATAAATATTTATTCATGCTCAGGGTTTGTTTTTGGAAACTCGCCTGCTCTCTCTCAGCCTCAGTGTTTGTCGGCTCAGGGGTGTATTCCCCAGACGGCAGATTAATACAGCCGTGACCTTTCTGCACCCCCATTACCAATGCTTAATGCCTCATTTGTAGGCCAGTTTGGTGAAAGCTAATTCTTCCTTCTCGCAGCGCTTGGCCGGGTGGACGGTGGAGTCGAGAGGAGGATGGCAGCTTAGGTGTGTGTCTGTCAGGGTGGAGTCTGTTTCAACGGCGGTTCGGTGGGAATAAAATCAGCTGAGTAAAAATAAACCGACACAGTGAGCAATCACAGCGTGGCAGGCTTCAACACTTCTACTACCAGAGACTTTCACTGCAGGAAAAAAAACATCTGTTTTTATCTTCACTGCTATTTTCATACACGTTTAATGTAGTCAAACAACGTGTGCAAAATGTATGAAGGTATCACAAGTCAAAGTACTCTGTATGCAGAGCAGTAGGCTATATTATATAACTGGTCTCCTGTTACTGATGCATTCAGCAGAATTGTAAGGTTTAAGTTGTTTGAGGTGACTAATGGTGCTAACCTGTTTTATATTATGTACAATGCTGAGCTGCAACTATTTGGATAATTCATTGAATGTTTTAATCATGTTTAAGTAAAAACACCAAATCAGTTTCCTGGTAGCAGATGAGAGGATGTGGATTTCTAAGGTGTTGGCTTTTTGCTGCTTTAGATAAGTTGTTCTGGTTTGCAGGTATTTTTTGCTGCAGTGCCTGCACTCAGTGCTGCTCTTACCTGTTTAGAACGGGGTTTTCTACTTCAAAGCAGCTTTAATCAGTGTTTTTATTAGACAGCTGCATAGATGATGCCAGTGTGTAAAGTCCAGGTGTGTGTCAGTGACTGATCAGCTGAACATGTTAACGTTCAGCTGATCGTGTTTCAGGGTTCTTGTTCCCCGTCAGTGCTCTCCTAGCCTGGTTCTGGGCCTCAGTGTTTCAGGGTTCTCGTTCCCTGTCATTGCTCTCATAGTCTGGTTCTGGGCCTCAGTGTTTCAGCAGCTGTTTTCAGAGCTGCAGCTGCAAAAAGCCACAGTTCTCTACCTGCTCGGCAGCAAACAGCAGACAGACAGTCAGAGACAAGCTGGTGAACATAGTGGAGCATTTAACAGCTAAAGAGCCAGAGATTTCCCTCAGGAGGTGGTGGAGACCAAACCCAGAGCAAAAACTGAGGGAACACTGGGCTAAGAATCACCAGAAAGTGACGAGTTAGACGTGTCTGCCATGCTTACCAAAGAAATACACTGACTAAGGGTTTGTGATTTCTGTAAGTCAACTTCCAACAAAGTGTACAGCCACACACTGGAAACAGCCTTCTGTTGGACTCATCATGCAGCTGTAGCAGGGCAAGAGGATGGACAGAGACATGCATGCTGACTCAGAATCTTCACTTTGTTTCTGATTACTTCTGTGTCAGTACTCTTCATTTACTATTTGCTGCTCTTCATAGCTTTTATTTTTCCCCCATGATTCATTTTATGTACAGTAGATGCCACTGAGGTTTCTAACCTACTTTTTTAAAGTGACATAAAGGACTTGCTCTGTAATTCTGCACTGATGACACTTCAGTGGGCCTGTGTTAGTGAACACAGTTTATATTTTCTTATCTTTATTTGTGGTAATTTCCTGAAACAAGCTGATCTGAATATAGATGAAAATATTGTATTCTTTTCACTTGAATGTGTTTTTCACTCTAGGTACAACAATATGTGTCAGAAATTAAATGACAGGATGAATTAAATGAAACAAAAACCTGCAGAAAACACTGTGAAATCAGTGTTATGGCACCTCTGCTAACGAAGAACTTTTGTGGTTTTTATTTACACCTGATAAGACCTGTAGGTTTTAAATTTGCCAAACACAAACTGACAAACACTGAGACAAACGGGGAATTTGGCACCTGCTTCATTCTGGATGCCATCAAAAGCATCACTTCCACCACTAAACCACCCCATTATCCCAATTACACACAAAGCTCTGCAGCCAATCGCCACGGTGACGAAGCCACCGCCACCACCGCTCATCCTCTCCTCTCTGCTCTGCCTCCACTCAGAAAGCTCGTTAGCATTATTATTATTTCAATTATGCTAATTGCGGCTGCATCCACTCGTCGCCGCCGCTCGTATCCGGCTGTTAGCACTTGGCACAAGGTGTAATAAAAACAGTATCGATGGCACATGGCTCGCTCAAACATGCCCGGAGTGCAAATCACACACCAACAGCCAGAGAGAGAAAAAATAAAACACAGAAAGAACAAACACGGTGAGAGAACGAGGGCCGCCGACCTGCACGGTTTCACCGCAAAGCCTGAAATTAAAGGTCAGCAGGAGTCGTGTCGGCTGCTCTGCAAACAATTACTGAGCGACACAGGCTGGGTGCTGCAGTCCATATCCGCACACACTGAACACCGTCACTGAACACTGCAATAAAGCCAGTGATCCCAGTAAACAGCCACTGGTTCTGCACGTGCCGCCACGGTTCAATTCTGAGCACAGACTTGTTGTCATACCTCTTTTTCAACATTAAAGCTGACTGTCCATCTACAAAATAATTCATCAGAAACTAATTTGATAAGTGATTAATTGGTGCAATCATTTTCCCACACAAAAATAGTCAAACACTAAATATACTAATATCTCAGACCAAGACTCTTAAACTAAACTCATTTTATTTGTCATGTATCAATGCAAAGCAAATATTTGGCAGATTCACACTTTGATATCTGAAGATGACACATTTGGCAACACAAAGTTGCAACTGACATTTTTTTATGTTTAAAAGAATAATGAAATATATATATAAAGATAAAAATGTGAATAATAAAGACATATCACACTCAAACAAATGTCAGCATGCACAGATGTTAAAGTTTTCTTCCCTACTACTAACTTTGTTTAAGAGCAACAATTACATGTTGTAAAGCTGCACTTTTGTAATTTGTGCAAACACAGGAGGGGACACTGAACTGATTTTTGCACAATAACTTTTTACTGTACCTTAAACACACCACAGCGAGACAACACTCAACTAAAAACACAGCCTTTAATCAGTGTTACAGCCTTGTGTTATAGCAGACAGTTCATCAGCCTTGGTTAAAAGCTGCAGTCCATTAGTATTTAGACAGTGGAACACTTGTTGTGGTTGTATTGGAATATAAATACATGTTAAATTAAGTCAAGTTTTATTTCCACCTTCATGGTCTTTAGAATGTGTACAAATTAAACAGTTTATACAAATCATATTCTGCCTCCACCCTGTGCTATTCTATGACTGGTGCAGTATTTTGGGGTTTATTTGTGCAGATCTGCAGAGGTTTCTGCCTCAGAACCATGGAGGTGACCGTAAGTCAACAAATGAACCAAAGTAAACAAAGTAAAACCATCTGACTGTACAAGTAAAGGGAATAGAGGAAATATGTGTTATTTAGGTGAACTGGTCCATTTAAAGGTGCAGCTTGTAAAATGTGAAAGATTTAGCAGCATCTAGTGGTGAGATTGCAGAACGCAGGCTTCTGAGCTCACCTCACACCCTACGCTGTTTTCAGGAATGAGGAAGGGTATGGTGGCTGTTACCTTAAAAACAAAACACAATTCCTTATCTAGAGCCAGTAGTTGGTTTGTCCATTCCAGGCTACTGTAGAAACACGAGGGCCCAAGATGGCTGCCTCCATGAAATGAGACCCGCTCGCTATGTAGATTTAAAAGGCTCATTCTAATATTAAGAGAATGCAACAGTTGGTATCTTCCGGTGATTATACACTAATGACAACATATTTATGAATACTATATTCCATGTCTGCTAATAGACCACTATAACTATATGGAACAAACATCAATTTCCCCTTTGTGGGACAAGCCAAGGATCATCATATCTCATCTTAGCTTATCTTACATCGCATCTTATCTCACCTCATCTGATTTTACCTCATGTTAATCTTATCTCATTTCACCTCATCTCATCTCATGGCTCAAATACAAAGTGATCTGAGTGTTTATGTGTTTTCACTCATCTTGTACATTTACAACATGATTCAGACAAAACATTGTCGTGTAAAACATGTTTATGATTGTGGTCTAAGATTTAATTTAAAGACTTAAATACCACTGAGCTCCTTCTACACAAAGACTACAGCTTTTCTGCCTCTACTGTAGGCACTACACAGGGTCAACAACAGCCCCAACAGATGGTGGTGAACACAGTAAAAACTGCTTCTGCTTCAGGTTATTCCAAAAAGCTGCATCACAAACACACAAAAAATCCTCCTGATGCTTAGAGACTGCAGTCGGAGTGCTGGACGCTCACTTACACAACACGACATTAATCAAACAGGAGATGGAGTGTGACCGCTGTTTGAGTCTAACCAGTGTGGCTGCTGCGTCACACTCACACGCACGCAAGCACACACGCACACACCAGTCTAATCAGCCACACAGCACACGCACTGTGTGCCTGTCTGCCAGAATGTTAATCAAATAAACAGTGGATGTTTAAATCTGATTCAACAGGACACAACACACACACACACACACACACACACACACACACACACAAACTTAGACTGCAGCCACAGATGTGTATCTGAAAGTTAATCTGAATTCAGACCAGAACTGACAGAAACTCACACCCCCATGATCCTAACTGATGCTAAACAACATCCAAATATACACGGTTACGTCAGATAGTACTCAGATTGTGTACTCAAGTAAAACCACAATGTGTAAATAGTTTGTAAAAATGTTTTGTAAAGTCAGTTTCTCTCACCAACAGTCAACACTGGTTTCTTATAGCCATCAGTGCCATGTTTGTCCAACATCAACCAGTCACTTTCAGCTGGCTAAATTTACTGCATCAGTCATTTCTGTTGTGTAGGAACTTTTTGGCATCACTTCCTTTAAGTAAACTGAATGTTAGTGCTGAACATAATCATGTCCTTAATTAACAAAGCATATACACACACACACACACACACACACACACACACACACACACAGTCTAACTGCTGTAAATGTGTGTTGGGAAAGTGAAATATGCACACACTGTTCATGTACAGTACAGCGTGTTGGCTCATGCAGGACTGAATACATTCACCCAATCAGCTCTGTGTTTGGTTAACGCTTATTAGCCGTGTAATAGGAACTAATGAGTCGAGGCTGAACCATGGTGAGACGACGGCCGCCGTGTGTGTGTCTCTTTCTATGGCTGCGTGGATGAAGTTAAACTCCATCATTGTGAGGACGTTTCTCAAAATCCTTACTTCTTATCTGGAAATGCTTCAAAAAGAGAAAAAACTTGGGAGTAACTACAAGTAACCTGATCACTGAAGCCAGTTTGAGCATTTATTACGTTTCTTTTTTTTTTCTTTCAATTTTGGTGCAACTTCTTTTGCTGCAGGAAAGAACGTCCTGTTGTTTTTCATATTAATCTGAAGACGGTGACTCCATCACAAGTGCACCATGGGAGGTTTCTTGCTGCTGCAGGTTCGATGGCAGCAGTGGCGGCGGTAGTGCCGTCGGGGAGGAAACGCCCGCTGACTGATTTCCATTTGTGCACCTTAATAGTGTGTGTCATTCCTAATTAGGGCGACTGGCTCGGGGAAACGGTGGCTCGATGCTGGAATGGCTGCTCCTGTCATGCTGCAATTACCAACAAATTAGTCTTTAGACTGAGGGGCTTCTGCACACGCTCACACACTTACTCCTGAGCGAGCGTGTGAGCACCGTGTGTGCTAATTAGTACGTTCTGTGAGGTGTTCAATGTGTGAAAATGCATCTAAGTGTAAAAGCAGACGAGGTTTCACGGACGTCAAACTCCGACCTGCAGCTGTTTGTTCTGCAGCTTCACCTTCAAGACTCACACTAATGCACACATTAATACCAATAACACTAAAATAACTGACTGTGCAGCTGCTCCGGCAGCTCTGTCAACAATCAAATCATTAACATTTACATCCCAGCAACATGCTGTGACATTAAACTCACACAGCGAGTCATCTGAGGGAGGAAAAGTGAGCATTTGTTTAACTGAAATCAGCAAACTCTTTGTGGTGCGTTCAGGTTTCAGCAAAATACTCTTCTGGTTACGTGACTGTATCTCATTACACTCTCTCATTATTTTGTTCTGCATTGAACTAAAACAAGAAGAAAGAAATAAAACTAATCTGCAGGTAATTTACAAAAAATATAAAATTGTTTAAATACAGTTTGGTGAAAAAAGAAAATACTGGCAAATTCAAATTTTATTGCGTTTTTGTCAACTGATTCTTCTTCATTCATCAAACTCTGGCTGCTATGGTGCGTTCAGTGTTCAGGTTTTCTCAGTTTTTTTTTTTTTTTTTTTTTTTTTGGCCCAGTAATGTCATCTGATCACTGACTATTTTGTTGTATTAAAACTATTGCAAAATAAAGAAATAATAATAAGGAAACCATTTCATCAGTGTGCACAGACTGATTACTAATTTAACCTGCTTTAGTTTCTGAATTTGGTAATCTCTCTTATTTTTACTGAATTTTTTAACTCAAACTGTGTGGTGCATTCAGGGTTCTGCTTTTTAGTCAGGAAATTTAAAGGGAAGACTGAGTAGAAAAGGACATTTATAGGCAGGTGCTTACACAGAACATAAAATATCTGATTTGTCAAATGGAGTTTGGTCAATAAAATCGTTCAACAGCAGATTTAAACTATAAAATATTTTGTTTTAAATGCATTAAACTCAGTATGGTGCCTGCAGGTCTCTGTAAATTACCATTTTTTCCAGGTACAGTAAATGTGAGGCCAATGTGAAAGCAGTGAAACTAAGAAAAATAAAACAATTTCATAATCTAATTTTCAAATGTGATTTGTTGAATAAAGTTGTACTTGTATGTGTTTGGCATCATGTTCTTTAAGTCAGTCAGTCTTTAGGTCAATGCGATGCATTCAGGGTTCGGTAAGTCTGAGTTTCTGGATCAATCTGTTCACCTGCTCCTCTCAGGTAAGTGTTTGCAGCTTTTGCTGTGTCACTACGTTCATAAGGGACCGTGGGTTCAGGACAAGGGTGGACTTACAGTAACGAGGCTGACATGGCATCTGCTGGTGGTCTAATGATCAAACACGTTCTTGAGGCGGCGTTCAGAAGACTATAATTGTGTGTCTGTGAGGAGGAGCAGGGAGGAGGGTGTTGACAAACACAGGAGAAAGTGCATTTTTCTCACCCAGGTGGGAAAATAAGATGTTCAAGAAGAGGAAGCAAAAACTACTGAGCAGTAGAGGCCACGGTGACGCCTCCATCATCCTGCCGCCGCTGCCATGAGTCTGTTAAAAAAGTCTCTCAGATCCATCACTGCCAGAGTCTAGGCATCTGTCACTTCCTACAAATGGGTGCCCCGTCGCCAGGGAGCACCAAGCATAACACCAAACGCACGATGATTGAGCCGATGACAAATGAAACCACCACCAAAGTGGGGAATCCCCCAGTCGACAATTATTCACCTGATCCCAACCCTACCTGAACTCACCAACACCACCATCGCTGAGCCCGGGAACCTGAAGTCTATATCCCCACACACACAAACACACACACCAGCCACTACTCCCTAAGCCCAGAGGACAAAGATAGGGCATGAGGGCAGGAGGATCACTCAGTCTGCTGTTTTTTTTTTCTTTCTCTGCAGCGTTGTCAGGGAGGGGCAAGAGAAATGTTTGACTACTCTACATTTGTCTTGAGGCTGCAGTTTCAGACGAAAACACATAAAGAGCTTTTTAAAATATGAAATTCTGTTTTAATTAAATAATATGTGTCACATTTTTGATACTAAAGCTCATTTTCCTGATTATACTGTATTTACATACAATACTTCAACTGCAATAACATTTTGAATGCTGCACTTTCACCGTTATCGTTTTTTTTCAATGTGGTATTTCTACTTTTATTAACGTAAAGTGCATTGGGTCGTAAATTTAAAATGGTGGTAACATCTTGCAGATTTAACCAGCACTGCCCCTTTGTTTCATAAAAGTCAGGTCCTTTAAGGCGACTGCTCTGTGACGTTTCTCATTATTTAAATATAAGCACATTGACGGTAAAGAAAATTCTGAAAATCAACGTTTGAAACAATAAGATGTTTGTTTATGAGATTTAGCTTTGGATTATTATGAACATTTCTAAAAATGATTTAAATCGTCTGACTGAAGAAGCAGCAAAGACCAATAATCTGACGAACGTGGCGGCTGTTGATTGTACAACTCAACTTCAAGTGTTGATCAGCACAGCAGGAAATTTTAATGTCTGATGAGGAAAAACGCACGGACGCTAAAAAGCAGACTGAGCCTCAGGATAATTTCAACACAATCACAAAGAAAAGAGAAAAAGAAGCTAAGTTGAAGGTCAGAGGGCGACGGACTGCAAAGACTGAGTGACTGAAGAAAAGGACACCGGACATTTTATGGATTTCACCATTTCAGCAAAAAAAAAAAAAAAAAAAAATTACAGGTTTCTGATTCTCTTCTTGTTTTTGCTTTTGGAAATTTACAGTTTGATTCTTGGTGTTTAAAAACGCATCAACCATCTGAGAAACTGCTAAAACTCTACAACTCTTCACATGAATGTAGCAGCAGTTTCCCAGGTCGGTCTCATGTCTGAATAAGTGTCAGTTTGTCAGAAGGCACATCCAGACAAATAATAAACACAGGTCTTCATCATTTTAATCAATTTTTCTCAAGTTAACCATGAAAAATGTTCAGCTTCTTTTTAGATCAGTCCCAGCAGAATGTAAAATAATAATCAGAGCAGAGGTCTCTCTCTATAGTTCATGGTTCACTCACACTAGCTGCACAGACACATAAATAAATATAAGTGTGACCTGTTACACACACGTGAGCAAACAAACGTCCCATGTTCTGCCAGAGCACCTTCGGTTCCTACGAAAGCAGAATTCACTGCGAGGTGACGTTGAATGATGTGAAGATGTTTCGGTGTCACTCATTAATTACGACTTCACATCCATCACAGACACAGCTGGAGTCTCTCTTCACCGTCGCTATTAGGACGTTTTTCCAACTGCCGGCACCGAACATCACAGAAACGCTGTGAGCTGGTCTGTCTGGACATTAACACGACACTAACACAACATGCACTTCCATGTGAGTCACAAACAGCTTCCATGAAACACATGGAGCAGCAGTGTGGCTAAGAACCGCTGGAACCATCCTCCCAGTGATCAGTGATGGCTTCAGCTCTCAGACGTGGGTCGTGCTGGATGAGACGTTTAAGGTGCTGACCATGTAAAAGTCAAACTGTTTGACACTGATCTACTTTTCTTTCCACATGTTGTTACACTGTGCAGACACACAAACTGTGTCGTGCACAGACTGAACACCGGTGCTGGATGCAAACCACCCCCAGCAGACTGGATACTATATATGCAAAAACACAAAAATACGTGCAGCTGTATGCAAAGGTTTATAAGGTGCCAAACTAATTTCCGAATGCCACATAAACTGTTTTTCTATTTCTCAACTAAAAACAGAGCATTACCCATGTGAAACTGGGCTGTTTGAAAGCCTGCTCTTACAACAGCAGATATTATGTGTGAAACTGAAACACACACACACACACACACACACACACACACACACACCTCTGCAGGAAAGTTACAGCAAAACAACAGCAAAGCACTGACCTCTGACCTCGTCTGAAGTTTTTACAGCAGTGACAAATGTGCAGGTGAATTCAGACGAGTCACTTTTCTGTACAAAACTTTCCTGTTTTCTCGTGCTGCGTAAAGTTTCTACCCGTGAACCGTCAGCATTAATCGCTCACATATGAAAACAGATGGAGAACACGTGTTTTTTAGGTGTTTATTAGCCGTTTGTGGAGTCGAGTCACTGGTTTGAGTCCAGCTGGGAGCCTGTGGTGCATATTGTGTACTTACAAAATTAAAAGTATAAAGTGTCAGAAACTGTAGGACACTTCCTGAATAGTTTATCAGACTCTGTAATGCAACAGAAATAATCATGTTAAAACGTTCACCCTTCCAGATGTGCCTCCACTGATATAAAAATATTTGTAAAAAAAACATTACAGTTGAAACTACATTTATTAGATGTTTACAATCTTTTTTCCTTTAGCTCCAGATATTCACAGGTAGTGTGTTTTCATTTAAGAAGATCTAGAGTTTTTTTTTTTTCCTGGATCAGTTGGTTTTGTTTGTTTCAGTGTGTAAGTGTCATTTAGTCTAATCCTTGTGATTTCAGTAAATAACTTTCTCTCCTTCACTGTGAGAGCAGGAAGTAAATAGAAACCTTCGACTGTTTTCCTCACCTGTGTTCACACCTGGAAACACAGAAACACTAAAAACAAAGATCCTGAATCTGTGTGTGCGTGGGATGTGACGGCAAACAGCTGCAAACTGACACAGACGTCGGTTCATCGCCGTCACAAACGGATCTCACCACATGGGACTCAAACCAGCGTCTTCCTGCGAGTGCTGACAACACAAACACGCCGTTATCACAAGGCTTCATTATTTACGCGTCTGCAGAAAACCAAAGATCCGACCGACATCTGCAGCGCACACAATCAGATCTCCGCACTCGTCCTCCAAACCCTTAAATCAGCTTATCATCCTTCAAACAAACACCCTTCAGGGATCAATGACTCCAACCAACCTGGACTTCCTTCATGTTTAACATGTCAGACTGCAGCAGACTGAGGCTTCATCCTCAGGGTTAAGTGGCAGGTCCATGGTGCATGTTTTAACGTTCGGGTGTTTAAGGAGAATAAATGTTTAGCAGATTTTTCTGCATTTACACTGGAGATTGTTTATGTCTAACATCTTACAAACACATGACTTTTCCAGCAAACTCCACAACACACCTGATACTTTACATAAAACAGGTTTTTACACTTAAAGCTGTGGTTCTACAAAAATCTTTGTAGAGAAATCGCTTCATTTCTGAGTGATTCTCAGACTTTCCTGAAGCTGCTTGTTTTTACAGAAGCTGTGTGATACAGAGAAACTACTCCTCGCTCAGATTCTGATATTTGCACTTAATTGACCTAATATTATTATCATCATTCACCACATTATAATCAGAATTTTTATCTGAATATATAGATTTTTTGCTGAATATTAAACTATTAATTTAATATTAACAGCATTAACAGATTTACAATATGATTTATTAGTTTTGAATCACTGTATAAATACCTGAAAAAGATTTTCTTCTTTTCTCTTTGTCCTTTGTACACACACACACACACACACACACACTTATTTCTATTTTATCCTACTGATTTCACATTGATCGCAGCAGCAATTAATTTAGCGGTAATTTGTGTTGTTATGGTCCCAGATTTTGAGACTGGGCTCCTTTCTGACACCTGTGGCTTCACTATAGAAATATAATAGGTTCAGGTTGAAATTCAGATGCCAAATGAAGTCGTGCTGACAGGGTGCAGGAATTCAGCCTTTCCCACTCAGAACATCCAGCTGCTCCTGCACAGCCTGCTCTGTGCAGAATCAGCGATCTGACAACAGATGACGTTCTGCGTCGCACTGTAAATCCCTCTGAATCTGGGAAATGTGATTTTGGGGAAAATTAATAAAACTGACTTGAAAGACATGATTCAAAACCAGCAGCTTCATTGTTCACCTGACCAGTTTCCTCCAAATGAAGATTTAAAACACAGAAACCCATAAATCCACAGCTTCCACTCAGAACCTCCACAGAGAAACGCCACCGATCGGATTTTACTTTGATCCAGTTAAAGGTTTGTTTCTCTGGGGTTTTTCTCCTGCCTGAATCCAGACTCTAAGAGCAGACAGTCCAACCCTCTGAGGCAAATTTGTAAAAAGTAAATTTGGCTGATTTAAATGGGCCCGCTCAGTAAGCTGAAACTTTATTTATCTGAAGCTTAAAAATAGCCTGGGCAAAAGCAGCAGATCAGCCTCACCAAACCTCACCACCGATTCAACACCTCATCTTCCTTTACTTCTCAGCGCTGCAGGCTGAAATACATCCTGTCCATAAATCTCAAGTCATTCCTGTTCTGTCTCTTCTCATTGCATCTGTATTTACACATCTGTCTTTCTAGATTTGCATCAGATGCTGCTTGTCCTGAGGTTCCTCCAGTTTTTTCCTCTTTTGTGTGGAGATTTTCCCTCATCTCAATCAAAGCTCCAAAGGATGATGTATGTTTGTCCAAACTGTAAAATCCTTTTGTGGGGCTCCACACACACCATTCAGACCCCACTCTCAGCAGAAGGCACAGCACACTCAAAACTTTCATTATCACTTTCCTCCCTCAAAAATGAAGCAAAACACCACAAATCTGCAGCTGCACAACATCAAAAAGAAGATACCAGCGAAACACTAACCCCTGAACTACATAGAAAACAGCTTTTCATCTCTCTGCACTCGAGTATTTATTTTTTTATTTGTATCAGCTCATTTCCAGTGATTTAAAGAGCCTCTGGTTCATAGCAGACTGAGGCTTCATGTTCATCTCACCACATTTTACACTTTAATGTTAATTTCAGTGGCGTCTGCAGGTTTGTACATGAGGGTTAAATGCTGATGCACGAGCAGGAACTGAGACGGGACCCTGACAGGACAGCACGCTCGATTCAGACCTGCCCTTCAGAGAGCTGAGGACAAAACCTCGCCGCTTTATTTCCCTTAAACTCAGCCTCCGTTCGCCTCCTACAAACACGTCTTAGTTCTACAGTGACGCCCTGAACACGCGGCTCACTTCCATCTTTGCTCTCGCTGTTATGTTCCCATCACACCCGGCTGGTAACGCTTCCGTTTGAGTCCCGTCATGGCAGCTGAAATCGGTCCTGTGGACTTTTTCCTCATCTGTCTGGGTTTTCTTCTTTTTTCCCCATGCAATGTTTTTGTTTTTTTTTTTCCTGGAGCTTTTTCTCCAAATTACATAGATACTTTATATATATAGTGAATTTGTCACTGTTTAACAATAAATTGAGGAAAAATTAATTTTTTGTTCCATAGACCTGCTTAATATTCATGTCATATTTTCATGTGCAACATGCACATTATACAATAGCACGTATTAATGCCCCTTTAAACCCAAACTGATCATATAAACTGAGCAACACACACATGCACATATATTATCCCCCTGCAGACACACAAATCAAACTACAGCCATTTTTTATACATTTATCAACTATTTACTTGATATTTAGATTACAGCTGAGTAAATTTATTAATAAGTCCGTTTTATAAATAATTAATTGTTAAAATCACTTCAAGCAAAAACTGAATTTTCTCCTATGATTAAAACCTGCACCTTTGGGTTTTAGACGTGAGCTTTGTTGTTGTCAATGTTTTAACAGGAAACCATGAAGAGATTTTGTGCTGAGAACAGAAAAGATAAATAATCAATTAGAATAATTTGCAGATTAAAAGAGAATAAGCTTTAGCTGCAGCTCTTCAGATCAGGATGTTTGGTTATGGTGTAGAAATCTAGATCTGTTCTCACACTTCTCGTCTCCTGCCTTTAACATCACTGTCTGTGTTAGTTTTATTTCTGTCTCCATCCTCTGTCTGTAAAGCTACTGACAGCTTTATGTTTGAACATATCTGGACAATAAAACTGCTTCTGTTTCTGCTTCAGATCAAGTAAAACGGAGTGTTGGGTTTTAATGTCTCACAGTTTCATTCACTTTTGATGTGAAGCAGGTGTTTTTAAATCACACTTTTCTAAACACCCCAGGATCTGCAAGCTGAGGTTTTTATTAAAGTAAGTTTACTTTTTCATTTGTTTGAGAAATTTTGTTTGGAAGAAATTCATTTTGCACAAAATCCCTTCATGAAACGAACTAACTGTATTTAAAAACGCGTTAAGGTCAGGGGGAGCAAACAAGGCTGTGCGTGTTTTGCGGGGTGATGGATGCGTGTGCGCTCCGCATGTGGAGCTTCTTCAGACTGGTGATGGATTTTCTCTCTTCACGTTCAGGTGATTTAAACCTGAGGCTGCGCTGCAAATCCTGCATTGATTTATTTGAGTAAAGCGGTCAAATTTCACTTCAGCTCACCTGGGTCCCCCCGGGAGACACGGTTTTAGTAATTCAGCCCCTCCGAGCTCTGTTTGAGCAGGACAATGGAGAATTTTATCACCATTAAAACTCTTAAATTAGTTAGTTATTCTAGACTTAAAATGCATTTTCTACAAAAAAAAAACAAAACAAAAAAAAACGCTGCTGATTCTGGGCGTTTTGGTCATTCAGGCTCTTCTAGCTTGTAAAATAAGATATTTTTTTTAATTTTGTGAGGTTTTATAAGCTCCAGATTTTTTTAAAAATCGATTGTCAAAGTGAAACTGCGTGTGTCTGATGTCTGCGGACTGTTTGCATCATGAATTTATTTTATCCCGCACGTGAACTTTTTGATTTAAGCCAATTAAATGTGACCCAGTTACATTTTGCTTTAATTCCTCCGCGACTTGGTTCATTTAAAAACCGCTTAAATTTGCATTTATTGAACTGGACCCACCGCATTACATGTTATATTCTAACCCGTCTGCAGACAAAGAAATCACTGTGCCGATTAATTAAACTGTCAGGTAGTGATCCTTTTAATTACCGTCTAAATAAACTTTAAACCTCTTTCAAAAATCCCAGAGAAGAGACGCGTAAAGCGGCTGCAGCTCCGCGCTCCTCCCGCCGCTTCTCTACGCTCGGCGTGTTCGTGCCGCACCAAACCGCACGTCAGATCCGTTTAAATGAAGGATCAGAGCCGCGTTGTGGTAAAGGGAAACATTATTTGAAGTTGTCGTTTGGTTCATGAAGACCCGAGGGAGTGCGAAAGCAATTCGGCGTCTGTGCGTTTGCACCGGGCAGCGGGTGAACCGGAATCCGCCGGAGAGGAGGAGCAAACCGGCAAGATGGGGCTACTGCACCGCGCTGAAACTACCGATCCTGCTGCTCTGAATTACGCTGAAAAAAATGGGGAAACTCTTAATATCTCACAAGATTTCAGGAAGTGACAATTTACGAGATTCAGTTTTATTGTCATACAAAATGTGACTGGATTTTTTCCGAACTAGAAACGGGACCATGTTAATTGTGGTAAATTGTAACAGTAGAAATGTCCAGCCGGTTCGTTCAGGCTCTGACACACTAAAAGTTTGCAGTCCTGGGTTTTCTGCTTTTTCTGTGTTTGACTTATTTCGCCTCTTCCTCCTGTACTGTTCGTCTTCTCACCGCTGTGCCTGCAGCAGCCGGAGCCATGTGACCGAACTGGTTCTAACTTTGGTTTTTAACTTGCCTGCATGTCACAATCGGATCCTGCAGGACGCAAACACGACTTTCACCTTCACGGTGTCTAGCTCATGCACTAATCGACTAAGTGGCACCGGGAAGCAGAGAGATGAAAAGTTGAGATTTTACCTCTGGGCCGCTGTGTTGGCGTCCAAAATCCCTGCGCCCTGCATCCAGGAGCGGACCGGGGTCATGCCGGTGGGGAGCGGCTCCTCCTTCATGGTCAGGGCCCCCCGGGGGAGGCTGTCCTGGATGGAGAACATCAAAGTGTCCTTCTGGGAGCTTTGTCTTCACCAGAAACAAGAAAGAAGAAGAATAATCCTCCCTGTAGCAGCCACTCAAAAAGCCAAAGGACCACCTGGATTAAGGTGGAGAAAAGAGAAGCGATGAGGGGAGGGAGAGGAGGGGTGGGGGACACTAGCGAGCTTCCCCAAAGTACCGGGTCCTGATCCAGTGAAGAGCCCCGGATCCCTCTGGGTTTCTCCGGGGTTGCTTAAGATCCCAGCCCCGGCTCGCAACAGCCCGGGCTTTAAACCGGCGTCTCTGTGAAGTTAAAAAAGGGCGGAGAGAGGAGCGTAGAGCGGGGAGAGCATCTCAGAGGAGCCGAGAGACAGACACACACACGGAGCAGAATCAGCCGGGATCCGGAGAGCCTGACGCCAGGAGAACGGAGCGCGTAGAGCCGGGGATCAGAGGGAGGCGAGCAGCCGCTGATTGTGGAAAAATGAAAAGTGGGATAAAAAACAAGCCACCGCTTCAAAAAGGAGTAAAATGAAATGATTAGCAAACAAGAGGGAGGGACGGACCGTGGAAGGCTGCGGCTCCCGGGGGAAAAGGGGGATTGGGCAGCAAGAAACCTCATCCCCTCCCTCCCCGGCTCTTTATGGCTCCTCTGTCCCGGCGGAGAGGTCCGGGGCTCGGCAGCTCCCGGGGGACCGGCGTGGACCAGGAGGGGGCGGAGACACGTCCAAATAAGGGCAGCTCATTTAAATATCGGTCTCACCTCTGGCGCCTCATTGGTTGAAGTTACGCGTTGCGTCATTGTTTTCTCAACGCGCACGCCAAATAAGGGTTTCCGCGTGTTCGGCCGTGCGCACTGTAAAAAATGAGGCTGGAAGTGAAGTTTAAAGTGGATTAAAACAACAGGGAGAGGTTGGAGTTAATGAGCTGAGCACATCTGACTGCTGAAGGTGCAAACAGACTTCATGACGGAAACATTTAGACATTTTCAAACACACGAATAAACAAACTGACGTGAAATTTAACGGGATGGATGTGATCCCAATGTTCAATCACGTCTGGAGTCCTGAACCCTCCATTTAACCCAGAGTGTGAGGGAATCTGTGGGTGTGCTGAGTCTGCATCACATCCAACACTGACTCTCGGTCTCTGCAAACGTCCCTCAAACAAGTGTCACCACATTGACAGATTCAGTCACTTCTGTTTAGGAAATCTGCGATTTTTCTGGCTGAATGTGGTTAAACGAGCGGTTGAGGGTGAAGGCTGCAGCACAGACAAGGTAGAGCCTCCTTCCTCCGTATAGGCCCGTCACGATTTATTTCTGTGGATACGAGACCACAATACTGAAGCTCATCAGTAACAGAAATCTGTATTCACTTCCTCCAACCTCAGACTTCTTCAGATTTGGGGGATTAACTGGTTTCATGTGGAATAATCTCCTCTGTCATCCCGCGTTCAAGCTGACTGACACGGGCGGTGCGCAAATTTGGCACCAATTTGCGCTTCTTTTTTTTTTTACGCACGGACATATGGCGCTCTCTTTCTCTCTCACACAGAAACCTGCAGACACACACACCAGGAGGGAGAGCTGCTAATAAGCTGCGTTTTATTCCACACTGCCGTAAAACATGTGTCAAATATGGAGTTTAGATCAAAAAGAACGGGCCCGAAACATGGACCAGAAGCAGCAACAAAAACAACAACAATAAATAATAATAATTAAATAATAATAATAATAAAAATAACTAATAATTTCCGATCATGGCTCTTGGTGTTTTGGGGGTTTGACATCTCCAGCAGTCATTTTTTGTTCATTTTCGTGGCGGGAGCAGAATTTCTCTAATTAAGCAAAAACTCCAGAGCAGCGCTGATTAAATATTTATCCTCCTTTAGCCCGCTGCCTTCCTCCAGGGAAACAAACGTCTGGAAAGCCTGGAAAAATATTTCTGCGCGGGCAGAGAAAAAGTCAATGAGACGCTGCAAACATGTCGGCGATGAAGAGGAAGATGATGAAGACGGGCCGGATCAGAAACCAGACGGCAACAGGCTGCTCGGTGCCTCTTATAATAATAATTATTATTATAAATATTTCTTCATAATTTTCATAGTCAGCCGATAGAAATATCCTGTAAGTAGTCGCACGTCTGACAATATAATTCGGCTTCATATGATAAATTTAAAAAATATTATAATTAATGAATTTTTTCTTTCACATTTAAAAACAAGCCCATGTTGGTGTAGAATTAAGAACCCGTGGGAAGAGCAGGGTGCGTTTCATTTTCGAAATAAATGTCTTTTTATTGTGAGACCTGATTTGTCAGTGTTACTGTTCGTTCTGGTGAGTCTCTCCAAAAACCCTTGTTACCCCATTGAACTGCAAACTGGAATCCGTTCAATGATCCTGCCTGGAAAACTCCTTGAGATCTCCTGGAAACTCTAATTTACCCAAACGTTCCTTGAAATATCCTAGAAGTGTCTAAAAACCTGGAACTCCTTCAGTGATCCCCTGAAATACTCCTAGAAATCCTTTAAATAGTGCTTTGATACGTTTAAGGGCCTTGAATGTCCTCTACATCCCCTGGAGTCCTTTAAAAATGTCCAGACCCTCATAACTCCCATTCCACCAGGCACCTGGGAATCCCCTAAAAATACCTGGAATTATCTCAAGTACTCCTGAAACCTTTTTTGAAATTCCAGAACATTCCTTAAGAAATCCTGGAACTTTCTCCAAAGCCCAGAAAGCCTGTTCAAGAACCCTTAAATCTCCTTAAACCTCTTGTGAATCCACTGGAACTGTCCTCATAACCTCCATACACTTCTTTTAGATTACAATTTACTCTGATCTCTCTGAGCCCCCTGGGAATCCCTTGAGAACTCCTGGAACAGCTTCTGTAGTCTTGTCTGAACCATCTCAGAACCACAACACTTCTTGACCAGAACCTTCATTAGAGTACCTTAAATAACCCCAAAATGACCGAGAAATCCCTAAACCCACCTCTAGAAATCCCTTAAGAGCTCCAGAAACTTTCTCTGATTCCTAAAATATGCCTCAGATCCAACAGAACCGACATTAGATCTCATGGAACTCCTTCAATGTTAGCAGAACCTCCCCCCCAAAAAAAATCTCTGAATCTTTTCCAAATGTCCTGAACCCACTAAACCTCATTCAAGAACCATTGGAACTGCCTCAAACAATCCTTGAACAGGATGTGGAACCTCCTCAGGTACCATTAAACCCCTTTGAAACTCTCAGATTAAGAACCAGTACCAGGCTGGGTCTCTGTGGAACCACAAAGAGCACAGGTCATTCATGAGCCCATCACAAACATACAAATACTGAAGATGAGCAGACACGTAAACAGGCCTTTGAAACGCACATTAAAGCGGTCTAGCACCTGAAACCGGTTCTCTAATCATAGCAAAACCTTCTGAAAAGGCTCCTTCAGCAACATCTGGACACTCTCCAGAACAACAGGAACATCTGCAGGCTTCATCTAGAGTCACCTGTGTTCTGAACTTTATTAACTCCCCTGCTCCTGTAATAAACACAGATGGCACTTTGTTCTGTGACACCGCTGCTGGAAACAGGGACGGAGCTGCAGTCTGCAGGCAGGGGACGCCCCACACTGGACAGAACCTGCTACTGCAGCTCAGCTACACCAATGCCAGATGGAGAATGCAGAACTACAACCACAGAGATGCAACACTCAAGTATAATATAAAAGCACATATAAAGCAACACTTCGAATTTAAGATGAATTTATCAACTGCAAAAAGTCTAAGTTTTGATTTTTACTCACAAAAAAAAAGTGTCAGAGACCTGGAAGTCCAATCCAGAAACAGAGTCCAGCACAGCCACATCTGCTGTCCGGTCAAAACGACAAATCATTAACAAAACAGTCATTTCTCAGGCTGCAAACAAACAAGAATAAACGTGAGACTGATGTGATTTTCAATCACACTCATGTACCAACAGCAGAACATCTCACAGCTGAAGTCAGTTTGTTTCAGACTATTTCCCTCAACCTCACCCCCATGTATTCATTTATACATTATTAATATTAGATTGTTGCTCATTTCATGTTAATTTTTCCTGGGGATTCAAAGATTTCACACAAACATGATGAAATTTTAAAATCACACAATAATTTGGCTGCATCTGTTCCTGCAGAATAACATCCCACTGAATAAAGTGTGAGGATTTTATGCAGCCATTTCTTCTGTCACTTCCAAGTCAGGAACATTTTCTCTTCCATGGTATGAAATATTACTTGTCCAACATCTTTTTCATGATCATATTTCACAAGCCCCTATTCCCTACATGCATCGTGGAGCTTTTTCTGCAGCTCACTCCATCCGGTCGACTTAGGAGTAAAGAAACGGGGGAAGCTTTGGGATGAGGGGACGGAGACGATCAACGCTCCTCCATTCATACAGGACTTCAGCTAATCCACCAGAAACCAACCATAGCAGGATTTTCACTTCAGTCACAGCCGCGTGTGAAAAATCAGGTGAGGGAATTTTGTCTCCTCTTTTTCTGGTCCAGCCCAAAACTGCAAACATTCTGGAGGCAAATATTTTAATTATTTAGTCAAACATATGGGAAAGAAATCATCCCAGACTGTGTTCTTGCCTTAGTCTGCTGCCTAACATGGATTCATGGCACTCAGCAGGCTTTAATGTTGGAAATGAGAAGTCTACATTTCGTCTGTGTGTTAACCCCTCACCACACACCAGCTGTTTTTGTGCCTCTGCTGAAAGATGACTCTTCATATTAGAACCAAAAAGTCCAAATGAGCAGAAACAAAACTGAACCAGGGTCACAGAGGCAGAAACATGGTGCAGATGGACGTTTTTGGTTGTTTTTTTTTAGTCAGAATAAAAAAGAAAATGAGGCCTGTAGTAGGAGCTTTGGAAAACATTTTGGAGCCACAGATCTGACCCAGTTCTGTGTCAGAGTTGTTCCTAATGGCACAAACAATGAGCTTTGTGCTTTGGTTAGAACAGAATCAGGAGACTGACTGACAAACACACCTGAAGTACAGTGATACTGGCTTTTAAAGGGTTAATCTGTCTTTAGAGGAAATTCAAATTAAAATACTCCAAATCTGATATACATTTGATAAAAGAAGTTAGATCCTCTTATTCATTGTTATTTGCTTATTTTATTTTCTTCTCAATCTGTCATGTTTAATGTTTTTAACTACACGGCAACTTCCAGCAGAAACAGTGTAATTCACTGTGTGTGTGTGTGGGGGAGCATTTTATTCTTGCCTTTGCTTTGCCTTGTCTGTGTATATGTGGGTTAATTAAAATTAATAAAATTAACCATTTAAATTAGCGGGTTTCATTTAAAATGTCGAGCCCAAATGGTCCAGGCCTTTGGATACAAACTAGATTAAGCTGAAACGGTGAAGAGCAGCAGGAAACAAAATTAATGGGGGGTGGGTGGCATGTGTTTTAGAAATGATCAGACTACTATTTTTAAATTTTATTTAATTATTGTGTTTGTTTTATTTTACCTGTGGAAGATTTTACCTGTTTTCCTGAACTACATGAGCCTTTTTTAAACACGTTCTTTTGAATTGATGGTTTTTTTCACTGTATAAATGCATTTAAATGAGCCGCTCTCTCCTTTTTTGCTTAACAGAAGCTGTTAATATTAAAGCTAAGAATCTAAAAATGAACACAGCCTTCACTTAAAGAAAACACAAAAACTGGGTTTTAACAGAAGACGCAGCAAATTCCTCCCGACGGAAACACGAAAATCCAAACAAATCCTCCTTTTTATCTTGTGATGTTGAATCGGGGCTCTGTGGCTCAGAGGATCCTGTAGCCTGCAGACCTCCTGCCAGGAAGGGTCACGACCCCACTTTACCTATCTGAGGGGCATTTAACCCCTGAGCCGCCCCCAAACACTCCTAAATATCATAAAACATTGCTAACTGCCCCCGGACAATCAACACTAAGCCATCACCTCCGTCTGCCCGTCAACATCCATCAGGCAATTACAGAAAAAACTGCTCCATTCACACTAATGCTAATAATAATAACAATAACTACTACTAATACCTTTTAAGCAAGTCTACTTCAAAAGAGCACTCAATGTTTAAATAATAGTCAGGATATTAATATTTTCCAAAACCAACATATGCCAAAATATGAAAAATATGTATAAGTCAATGTGTAAAATAAAGATCTGTCTCTCCATGTGTGTACAAGAAACACGAATCAGTTCTTTTTTTTAAGCTGCAATTTTCTCAGATTCATTTCATAGAAATTTGTAGAATGAAAACAAAAAAAGGCAAAATGATATAACCGTGCTGAGAATATTGTGGAATAAATGAAACCTTTTAAGAAACCATAAAATGTACCAGGGACTTCCTGCAATGCTGTATTTCAGTAAAGGTCTGAAAACGTTGCTCTGAAATTATGACCACCAAAATTATTTTCTATGAAAAAAAAAAAATCTAAATATTCCAACCAGAAACACCAGTCGAGTTTGGAGAAAACATCAGATGTTATGGATACACTTCCAAATAGCTGGGTTAGTACAAATGAGCTTGGTCCAGATGATGCATAAAATACTAACGTTAAGAAAATGTACTGAGTTCATAACTGGGATGTGGTTTGATCATGAACCTTGCGGACCCAAACATTGCTCACGTTTGTTTACATCCTGCAGACATCTCTCTATTAGAAAGAGGTGAAAGAGGCAACTCTACAGAAAACAGGAATTAGAGATCAATAAATGTTTGAACCTGCTAAAAGTCTGAGACAAACAGGGAGAAACGAAGGTGTTTCACATTTCAAACTGAATTTGTTGAATTTAGGAGGCAGAAAAAAAAAAAAAAACATGTTCATAAGCATCAGTCATTTGAGCAAAGGTACAGAGCGCCCTCGAGTGGAGAAAACAGCACATTACCTTACACTGTTGACGTGCTGACCTGCTTCATGCACATTATCACTGTTTAGATTTGAGCAAGAACAACCACCACAGCCTTTTCTGCATAAGCAATAATCTAAAATCATTATTCAGTCTACACAATGTCAGAAAACACCCACAACAAATCCTCACACAGGAACCAAATGATGGCTGGAGGTTTTACTGATAAATATATTGAATTGTTCCAACTGCATTTTCTATGAACCGTATTTCAGTGAACAGTGTTTGTTTTCCATCCATCCATCTTCTTCCACTTATCCTGGGTCGGGTCACGAGGGCAGTAGCCTAAGCAGGGATACCCAGACTTCCTTTTCCCTGTACACTTCCTCCAGCTCTTCCAGGGGGACACCGAGGCGTTCCCAGGCCAGCCGAGAGACATAGTCCCTCCAGTGTGTCCTGGGTCTTCCCCAGGGCCTCCTCCCAGTGGGACATGCCCGGAACATCTCCCCAGGGAAGCGCCTAGGAGGCATCCAGAACAGATGCCCGAGCCACATCAGCTGGCTCCTCTCGATGTGGAGGAGCAGCGGCTCTACTCCGAGCTCTTCCCGGGTGACCAAGCTCGTCACCCTATCTCTAAGGGAGCGCCTGGCCACCCTGCGGAGGAAGCTTATTTCAGCCGCTTGTATCCGAGACCTTGTCCTTTCGGTCATGACCCAAAGCTCATGACCATAGGTGAGAGGAGGAACGTGTGTTTGTTTTGTTGTTATTAAATCTTCACTCACAGGATTTAACTTTAGTGGATGAATATCACATCACTTTTTACACAACCTTTCATTTTAACGAGCTTAAACAGCAGCTGACAACTCCAGGGACAAAAGTCTATCAAGTGAGTATTAGTATAGATTGGTATATTTACGTTTAGTTTAGAATTTAGGGCTACAACTATGGATTATTTTCATTTTAACAGCTGCAGATTATTTTTCTGTCAGTCAGGTTATGCACTAATCTTTGCAGTCTAATAGAGGTTTGTCACAACTTTCATTATATTATCTCCAACTTTAAAGTCATGACATACAGTAAGTACCACCACCATGACACAAAACAGCACAAGCAAAGACACTTAGTATAAGAAATCCACCATGTACCATGTATGTGTACTGGGCATGTAAAAGGGTAAAGCTTCCCCTTTAGTTTGTTAAAATCCACAGATTGGCTGAGACAGAAGAAATCACAGTACCTGAAACGTGAACATACGATCTTCGTCAGCGACAGGAGAATTTATTTCACTTCAGAGCTTCCAGTCACACTGGGGTTTGGAGTCGTGCAGCCTGGAAAACAGAAAGTCAACTGTAATGTTGTGTAGAGCAGAACCACACAGACACTGACACACTTTAGTCCAATTCTGAATATTTGTACTTTACTGTATTTGTAAATATATATAAATAATAAATATAATATTTGTATTGTATATTGTACTTTGAGTATTTCCATGTTGTGCTACTTCAATCTTGGACTTCATTTATAAGTCAGAGCCAAATCTTGTACTTTAAGTCAAACATGTTTTACTGGTCTAAAACGAAAGGATATTCAGTTCAGCATGTATCTATGAGAGACCAGCAGTAATTCCTCATATCTGAGTTGTTACAGACGGTATATATTCGATATTTTTGCTGGAATAATTACTTCAAAATGATTGTTCACTGTCTAATCCATTAACAAATTCACTGTTGTGACTAATACACACAAGCACAATTTAAAAACTGGAAAATGTTTTGTATTTATCTTGAAAAACTTTAAACTACAGTTACTGAATTATCAAACATTCACACTAAAACATCCAAATAATAAACTACTGGTTTTAGCTCCTATTGATGTCTCTCTTTTTCTGCATCAGACCGATGATGGAATAATTCAAATAACAGAAATAATTAGTAGTTGCTGGGCAGAACTAATGGCACACTAATAAACACACCACAAATGTTAGCAGCACCGTTTGTAAACATGTAAACAAAGAAACACAAAGCTAACAATGATGTTAGCTGCTATGCTAAATCATTTTAGCACGCTAAGCTAACGCTTTTTAGCTAGCTAGCTAACCCGCTAGCTAGCTAGCTTGACCCGCTTTACTTTGAAAAGCCAAGTCACCGATAACAAAGTTTAGGTAAATACTCGCTGTAGTTCTTAAACCAGTTGTTAAACATGCAAAATGTATATATAAATGCGAGCTTACGGTTTATTTTTATTGTATCACAAAAAGGCTAAATTGGTTAGCTAGCACCGCACTTAGCTACAAGCAGAACCCAATGTTAGCAGCTTTAATGTTACAGCCCAGTCACCACAAAAATATTACTCTTGTTTTTAGGTTCTGCATCAACTAACGTTAGTTACTAATAGAAAAATATTTTGGACAACTTGCAACAAAACGTTAAGGTATAGTATAAATGTTTACCATAAACAGGTGAGACGTTGCTGTGGATATGGTGAGTTAAGGTTAACATTAACTAGTTAGTTACAGTAATGTGGGAGCTACAACGTACGTCACCGCTTTTTTAGCCTAGAGTTTATATTTGCTTTACCTTTTGTCAAATTAATTATGCCGAATTACCTATTGGCAGTTCTTGTTTGTAATGTCCTTATATGTGTATAGATGACTATCACTGGATTACTTGAATATTTAATAAAACGTAAAAACGTTAAGCATCTCAACGCAAGTTCGGCTCTTATATGGAGGGTATTTTTAAATGGGTTAATTTCCATATACAGCGATGGATATAAACCATAATTATATCCTTAAGAAATGCAGGTCACAATGAACCTAAAATATGTGTTTCGTGTGAGTGTGTTCAGATTATATCCGTAACTTTTGACAAAAATACTAAACTAGCTACCTGGACGAGCTGCTGCCGTTCAAGTTGATTATAAACACCTGAATGCACCTGTCGCCTTCACATCTCACAGTATTTATGCCTCTTAGTTTAAACCTCTTCTTCGTTGGTGTTTAAACCTCTGCAACACAACCTGAGCTTTGTAGGTGAAACCGCCCTAGTGGCAGAAAAGAGCAGCCCCAATTCTCCCAGACCAGTCAGCCATTCAGTTGTTTAATTAAGAAGAACTGTCATGTGTTTTGAAAATAAAAATAATAATTGGGTGCAGATTTACAGTTTTCATGTGAATAATATAACCTGCCTGTAGTTTTCTGTCTGTGAATTACTTACCAAATAAGGGGCGGTTCTAGGACCAGACTATTTGGGGGACTCATGCATTTATACAGGGCCTAATGCCCAGGGGTCTACCTGTTGTCATGGGTAATGTAGTCAGGTAGTGTCATTTTGACCTCATCTTTTTCACCTGAACCTGGTTGTTTTCTTTAATGTAAACATCAAACTGAATGTTCATTTATTTGTTAATAAAGAATAACAATTGCAAAGCTTTATAACACTGCACAGGTCTGGTATTTTATCTCCACTTAAACTAAAATATTAAAATGCATCAGTTACAGTAGCTCATTACCTGGCAAGGTCACAGCTAAGTCAGCTAACGTTGTTTGAACATATACACACCATGGAGCTGTAACACACACTTTCTAAGTCACAGTAATAATGACGACCCAGTGTTCAGTCAGAACAGGCAGCAACTGGATTTGCTTTTCAACTTAACTATGGGTCTAATCTCCAACATGAAATGCACCATTGTTGGAAAGCCAATGAACTTCATACAGTAAGGTACAAAAAAAGAAAAACTGGTTGCAACAACTATAAGAGGCACAAAACAAGTAAAAGTAGATGCAGAAAAAGGCTTAAGAGAAGAAAAGTATTACTAGACAAGCTATGACTTATATGGTCTTATAAAGGAGAGGTCAGGGCCTTTTACGTGTTTGTGCCCAGGGACCCATTGTTTCATAAACCGTCCATGCCAGGACGAGAACACTTCAATTAGTGCAAACATCTAACACATTTGGGATTAATCAAATCATGGAGACACAAATAAGTGGAGTAAAACTAGAGCTTGTGTGGCCCCTGGTTAATTGGTAATCCAGCTTTGTTAAAATGTCAGAAAACAGTGTGATAAAAATGCCAATCACAAGTCTCTGGACTTCAAGTGAACATATTCCAGTGCTGAGTTTATCTTCATAAAAATGACAAATCCTCTCATTTGAGAACCTGGTGACAGTAAAGTTATGACATTCTTGCTTTAATATGCTTTTGAGTAAACAATAAAACTGCCATCCACAGAACTCGATGGGTGGGGGGCCCAACAAGTTTTTGCCTCGGGGCCCCGGAGAAGGACAAACCGGACCTGCTGCCTCCATGTTGTTGGGTGTCGTTTTGGGGTGTCTCGAAAAAGAGTCAGAGTGAGACCTCCTGCTCCCGGTACGCCGACAGCCGTGTCCGTAACGGAAGACATTTTGAGCTACTGCGGACGATCTGCTCCGTTATTTCGGTGGCAGCCTGAAGTCACAGCTGACGTGTTGGAGAGTTAGTCTCCAGACTTGGCGATAGTCGGTGAAAAAGACCGGACTGAAAAAACAATCTTTGTAGTTTAACCGGCGGATGTACAGCTAGCTTAGCGCCTTCAACAGCCTCAGAAGCTAGCAAGTCCTAGATGCTAGTTAGTTAGCGTCAACTAGCTGGCCTGCCCTCCTCCTCCACCTCCACCTCCACCTCCTCCTCGACAGCCGGTCCCTTCACACAGACACAATGGCTTTAAAACGAATTTCCAAGGTAACACATCGTCCTGGTTTCTCTTTTAAATCCACACATTTCAGCTTTAAACTGCTGTTTATGTGTGTTAGCTTGTTAGCTAGCGGCGTTAGCTTGTGCCCCACTGTTGGCACATATTTTGATGTAACGTTAAAATCTTACTGGGGTTTGATTTACGATGTCCCATTTGAAGGGACGTGTTAACACCTTTTATGTGTCGGGTTTTCTTATGTAACAACGATTTATTTTGTAGTTAAACCCCCCCGGTCTCGGCTGTGCTAGCGAACAATGGTTTAGTTTAGTGTTAGCTTTAGCTTCAGCCTCTGACGGGCCTTAAACACTAGTCTGAAATATTCTCTGGTTTATTTTTATTAAAACGTAAAACTTTAACCAGCATTTATTTTATTGCCACTGGCTTTTTATTTCAGTTTCGGTAGGAGCTGGTTTCACCGTGAAGTTTGTCTTTAAAGTTTACTGTCAATAAACTTTTATTTATTGGTCTCTGTTTTTTTATGCTGGTGTCATTGACAGGTTGAATGTTGATATCACATTTTCAGGTCTTGGAAAGTCTCAGTAAAGTCTTAGTTCCTTTGAAAAAGCCCTGGTTTTAATGTTTGTCTTGGCTTCTATAGACAGGAACAGCCAGGATACAGTTGTTTTGAAGCAAATAGACTCACAATGATGTTGGTTTGATCAATAACATGTTTATTATTCATTTATTTTTTCACTTAGTGTCACTTTGTTTGGGTTGGGTCATGGGCAGATTATGGTAGAGTGGGCCCCCGGGCATAGACAAGTTAAAGGCCCACTAGTCCTGTCATTTGTTGTTTTGTGTCTGATTGTGGTGGTTTTGTATTTGAAAAATATCCGTAATAGTCAATACCCGTGTCGTTTTACAGCAGCAGCAATGTCTGCACTCCCAGCTGCTTCTGTCACAGTCAGCGTCTGGATTTCTGACCAGCTGAGTCCTAAAAAGCTCCGTTGCTTCTCGACTGTTTTCTCATCTCCCTGAAAGCTGAGCCGTGTGTGCTGAGCCTGTATGTCACATACCGACACACACAACCAGGCTGGCTTCAGACTGGAAATACAAACCTCCCCGTTCTATAAGCAGCTGTGTGTTTTCCCCCCCCGGCAGCTCTATTCTGATCTGGCCTCCCGACTTCTCCGACCGTACGACACAGAGTAAAAATAGACCTGCTGCTTACACATCAATACTGGCCCGTGTGTCTCAGTTTGTTTTTAATGCTTCATTCACATGGGAGATAAAACTTGAGTTTCACAGCTGAGCTGCTGTCGGTTAAGGTTAAAGTTTGGCCTTGGAAAATAAAAGTCTTTCTGTGTAGTAATGTTTGTCTGTGGATAACCACTTACCTCTTCATTTATGTCATTTTTTTAATAGTCCTTTGGTTTATAAAATGTCACCTTGGTAATTTTTCACAATTTTTGACATCTTCAAATGTTGTTCTGTCCAATCTCAGTCTGACCCTCCAGAGATATTCTGTGTACTGTGATATCACATAGTCTGACTAGTAGAGGCTTTTAAAGACCAAAACTGCTTCCAATATTTGAAGATTTTGAAATCCAATATACTGATACATCAGCTGATATATATATTTTTTCCCACATAGCATAAACAAAGATTCATCCATTGGTTTTTATGGGCACTCACAAAGACAATCTGACCTAATGTAGTTTGAAATTAAACTTATTTTATTGATATTTAAATTACACTACAGGATTCATCTTTCATCTCTCCTTTTAAAATTGTGACTTATTGGCCGTTATAAACACTGATACTGATTTATCTGCAAATAGCTCATATCGACGATGATATCGACATGTCAGTTTATCAGACAGGCTCTAATGTCAACTAACTAATGTCTAATGTCAACTAACTTTCTTGCCTGGTTAGTCTGTCAGTTATTTTTCAGGTAAAACAGCGAATAAATGATTTTATTTGTCTGTCCATCAGATTAAAGCTCATATTGCCAGAATCTAAAAACCAGCAAACATAATATTATGCAATAAAAATTCTGCTTGAGCACTAGAGACAGTGACAGCAGACAATTGGTGGAGCTTTGTTGGATAGATGATCCAAATGATTAATCAATAATAAATATAACTGCAGATAAATTACTGTAGAGCTGAAATTGTTGCAGGAGCAGCACAAAACGAAGCAACTGCAGGTACCTGGCAGTTTGTGGTTCTGCGTTGCTGTTTTGTCTGTCAGTGCAGTTGAAGGTAGCAGCTTTGTTTGTTTGTGTGCGTGTTTGTGACACATGGCTGATGCTCTCAAACAGGAAACAGCCTGAGACAAAACCTCCAGCTAGCAGACACGCCTGACCCAAATCTAAGCTTTTATCTTCTACCCCTGCTCTGGGACTTGTTTTACAATGACTCTGAACCACCGATCAACTCGTAGCTCTTTAGCTGATGAAAAATGACCATGAAGAGAAATGAAGTGGGCATATACAGAGCATAGTTTTCTCAAAAGCATCTGCAACTTGTGCACCTGTGACCCTGGACTGGGATCCAAACTAAGACCTGCATATCTTTCATCTCTCTCCAGGAACTAACCGATCTGTCCAGAGACCCTCCGGCTCAGTGCTCTGCCGGGCCCGTCGGTGAAGACAGTAAGATGATATTTTTCATTTTAATTGTCAGTATTTTTTTGTACTTCTGACACAGGAAACATGATTCATTAATCCTCTTTATTCCCACTTTTGTTCCAGTGTTTCATTGGCAAGCTACTATTATGGGGCCTGTGAGTATCAAAGTGTTGGGACATCAGTGTTTTTGTAGAATTAATGGAGCCAGAAATGTCTCAAGTAACTTTTGGTTCATGTTACATTAACTTCATTATTGATTTGATAGTGACAACGTATATACAAATATTTTTTCCTGGCTGAGCAGTAGTTTGAGTGTTTTGACACAGTCTTAACTTGAAATAAATTCTGATTATTGCTATAATAACATCCACACTACAGTTTGTTGGCCGTCGTGTAAAATCTGTAAATGTGACCTGTGTTCTGTGTTTTCCTGCTGCAGCCTGACAGTCCTTATCAGGGCGGTGTTTTTTTCCTGACTATTCATTTCCCTACAGATTATCCCTTCAAACCTCCCAAGGTCAGTAAAATAACATCTTTTTATATATATATATATATATATATATATATATATATATATATATATATATATATATATATATATATATATATATATATATATATATATATATATATATATATATATATATGTGTGTGTGTGTATATATGTTGAGGTGTAGCTGACTGCAACAGGCTTTTCTGGATCAGCAGCAGAACTGTCATGTTATTTGTACTGATTTATGACGGTAAAAAGTAAAGTCGCAGAGTTGACTTGAAATTCGGTAACAGTGTTTATATGTGAGGAGTTTTACATCCAGGTGTGAAACAGTCTGAACACAAACTGAACATTATCACCTTTGTGAAGAAGGATTTACTGCAGGACTGTTTGATTAGACTGATTCAGTCTGACACAGGGGTTCCTAATAAACTGACCACTGCGTGCATATTAGATATAAAGGTATAGTTTAGAAATGACCAACCTAATTATTTGTGTATGCTGGAATAAAAACCCTCCCTCTAAGCTGCTGCCCCTTAGCTTCTAGAGGGTCTGATGACCCAAACAAAGTCCCACCTTAAGCCCCTCCTTCCTGCTCTTTGCTCCTCCCATCCCACCTGTTCCTTAAAGCTACAACATGAACTACGGATGCCTGGTTGGGACAAAGTGACCCAAAGCACTAACGTTACCCAAAGCTCTACTTCCTCACCAATCCACATCAGATCCATTCAATCCAAAGGTCCAGTCAGGACCATGCTAGGTGGCTAATGCTACCAAACCAACAGGTTAGCTTTAGATGCTAACACATCCAGAGGGAAGAAGGCCCCATGTGGATCCAATGTGAGTCCTTTGGCTGCTTTGAACTCTCTCCATGTGAAAAAGCCAAAGCCATGTTAACCCTGGTTGTTGGTCTTTCTTTGTCCCACTCTCTCTGTGCTAAAGAACGCCGCCTCTTGGCTCTGGCAGCCACTGGTTCCCACTTTGAGCTGCAGAGACTCCTCCATGGCTGCTGTTGGAAACCACTACTGGCTTCTTCTGACCTTGGCCAGGTGGCAGGGGGGGGTTCATTGACGGAGCGGACTTTGCTAACACAGGGTAGAGAAGCTGGAATAACAACAGAAGGGCTGTAGGTAGCAGAGAGTCATGGGTAGTATAGCTGAGAGACACCAGGGCCTGGATCTGGGTACCTGCAGGGACCACACCTGCAGCTTTAAAATACCAGAACTCAACCTTTTGAATTTGTTCACCTTTGCAGTGCTGACGAACCACCGTAGATAAAACACTCAACATCTGTGTCTTTCTTCCCTCAGGTCGCTTTCACAACAAGAATTTATCACCCAAATATTAACAGTAATGGAAGCATTTGCTTGGATATATTGAGATCACAGTGGTCTCCAGCATTAACTATCTCTAAAGGTGAGAAACAGGAAACAGCTTCCAAGTGATGGAAACTGTAGCCTCATTTTAAGATTTCCATGACATTGACATGATAAATGTTCTTTACTATAAAAACCTGCGTTAATATCAAACACTAAATTAAAAGAATCATAAAACTTCATTTCCCTCTGACCTGCTGAACGTTTCCTCTCCACAGTCCTTTTGTCCATTTGTTCTCTGTTATGTGACCCGAACCCTGACGACCCGCTAGTGCCAGAGATCGCCCGCATCTACAAAACAGACCCTGTTAGGTGAGTCCACATCTGTACATTAAAAACCACAACACGCTGTAATAGTCCCTGATGTTTTAACAGTGTGTGTTCAGGTGTGTGACCGCCTGTGTTTTATTACCTGCAGGTACAACAAGACAGCTCAAGACTGGACCCAGAAATACGCCATGTGATCCACCGTCTGTTCACTCACTGCTGGAAACAAACTGTTTGACCCCCGCCCCCCTTCCCCCTCCCACATTCAAACAACAGCAGCAATTTGTTCACAGTATTTTGTCCTTTTTCTCAACTTTAATGCTTTTAAATGTTTATTTGCCCTTTCCTCTGCTTTCTAAAAAAAAAAAAAAAAAAAAAGTGAAGGGCTGCAAAACAAAACCCCACAGAGCAGAGTGGGTTCACTGAAGAGACGTCTTACAGCAACTAAACTGCAGGAGAATATGAATAAATACAACCTTAATGCATGTCAGTGATTGGTTCACATGCTGCTAAGAACAGATTTGTCCACGTTAAAAAAAAAAAAGAAAGATAACAGCTTCTTTGGGTTTTTGGCTTTTTGATTCGGTTTCTAGAAAGAGCCGTTAGTTCATCCGTCATCCACAACACTGTTCTCGTCTTTTTGCACTGAAGAAGAAACTCGAAGCTCTCGACGGCTGATTGATCAACTAATAGCTCTGTCATGTCTTTGTTTTTCTCAATAAAGTCGAACAAATTGCACTTTAGTTGGTTCTGTTTTTATTTCCTCTGGAATATTTGTACTGATGCTGCGCTCAGGCTCATTTCCTTTGACCCCTGTACTGTAGGAAACTGTAAAAAGTTAAACTTGCTAATGCTTAATCAATTAGTAACAGAAAATATTGTCCCATGAAGCCCGAGTGAACAGATCCAAATAATTTCTGATCATGTTAGAGATATTGAGTTTAATAGAACTGGAAAGCAGCAAATCTCCATATTTGAGAAGCAGTGACAGTTTCAACAACCGATTTATCGATTGATTCAATTTTCTGATTGATTAATTTGTATCATTAACCTCAACAAAGACAAGTGACTACAGCTATAACTACATTAAACTACAGTAACAGTACTTGAAAAAGTCACTAGTCACTTTCTTACTGTGGTAACAGTAGAAATAGTGTAAAGGTCCTGCTTTCAAAATATTACTGCAGTAAAAGTACTGCAGTATTGTGTTATGTATTTATGGGTAAAGGAGTTTATACTGAGGGGGGGGGTCAATACAATCTAATCAGACCTGATGTTCGTTAATGCATCACTGTTTATTTGCTCTATGTTTATTATTTATCTGAATTTGGTAAATAACTAAAGGGCTCAAGCAGTGCAATGAGAAGTATAGTGAAGTATAAAGTACTAGAAAATGGAAATACTCCTGTCAAGTATGTACTAATATATTTAAAAACGTCTCACAAACATTTAGAAATCATGACACTGATGAATAACTACTGTTTACCAAACACGACCTCAGTGAAATCGCATGTAAATGAAAAATGAGAAGGTGTGATCGAGATAAATCACCTGAACATGGACTGAGATATATAAAAAAACAAATTTTATTAAAAAAAATAACCAGTTAAAAGCTCATGATGAACTGTACAGTGCAGAGTCTAGATATAAATATCATCTGTTGAAAGAAGTAAAAACGCCTCGCAGCTTTGGACTACGTTTCCCACAATGCCTTGGACTATTTTTCCGCTTCAAGTCAGATGAAGACGAATGAAAAACAGTAAATCAAATGACCTGAATTTCCCTTCGGGGGCAATAAAGGTTTATCTCATGTTATTCATGTAGCTGCTTTTTTAAAACTGCACTTTTCAGTGGTGAGACGGAGCAAATAAAATTAAAAGACACTACCTAAAAAACAAATCTTTAAACATGCACACTTAAAGGACCACATGTGAACTGCTCCTTTAAGGCTCTTTACAATCATTTCTGTTAAAATAGCACCGTTCCCCCTGCAGGTTTTCTCTCAAAAGCTTCATCGGACTGAAATCCTCAAATCCTGCAGCCGTCAGACCACGTGGTTCAGAAGAGCAGATTGTAAATTGTCAATAAACATGAGGATCAATACTGTGTCTACCCACGTGACGTGTGCGTTCACAGGTGAGGGAGCTAAAAACCTTATTCTGGGTGAATTTCTGTGCATGTCCACTGAGCAAGGAACAAAACCTAGATTTAATTCTGTGAAGTGTTGGAGCGCAGCAGGGGCCAAAAAATATCGAAACAGTTTTTCCTCATCTTTCTATAAAATAATTGATAGTTTTTCTTTGACTGATGAGCTGGAAAACAAGAAACAAACAGTTCGACACATTCGTTAAAAACTTTCTGCTGAGACCTCGTAGCCGTCCTGAAGAGGAGCACGTTTTTTCCTCGGATGGATGAATTGTCCCTTTGGTGACAAGCCAGCTGGGGACGAACCAATCAGATCGTTACGCTGTGGAAAGCTCCACCCCGCTGTCACACACCCCGCTGTCGATCTGAAAATCCACCTTCAGATCCTGAACCTGAGCGCACAGAGACTCACCTGCAGAGAGAAACCACAGCTGAGTGACTTGTCGCCACGTTCACAGCTACAACATCTACCTGTCCAAAGGTCGGAGGTCGCACAGGGGATCTGCTCACCGGTCATATTGCTGGGCGTCTCCTGAGCGTCGGGGTGACACAGCGCCTCCTCCAGGACACTCAGCACTTTGCAATCTCCGACGGACCTGAGACCAGCCAGCAGGTCCCTGACTGTCCCACCTGACACCTGCAGGAGAACAGGGGGACTTTGAGGTTCAGTTTGTGCTCAGAAAACCAGAGACGCTGGAGAAACTGAGGTGGGACAGATTTTGAAGGGTTTCCTCTTTTTTTTTTTTTTTACCTCGTAGCTGTCCAGCAGAGTTTTGGCAGGGGAGGGGCTCAGTCTGAACGCTGTGTTGAGGATCCCGAGACCCAGACTGTGAGCCAGATTCTCCCAGCATCCTTCACTCTCCAGAGCACGACACAACTGCTGCTTCACCTCCACGTCCAGGCTCTCCAGGTCACCTGCACACAGACACACACAGGTTCAGACACAGCGGATTTTCCTGCCGACTGGTTCCAGGTGAAATGTTCCTTTACCACTGAACAGGTGGAGTTTAAAGTCTGCGTTTTTCACTCACCTGGTGGAGGACTGAAGGCTCGGTTAGGGGGCTTTGGTTCATATTCTTTCCCGTTCAGAAGCTGCAACACCTGAGTTGGATGGACCAGGCAGAAAAGGATCCTGTTAACTTTATCTTAGCAGGAAAACCTGTCCTGTGAGTCCACAGCTCAGTAAGACAGGGGGAAGCTGCTGTACCTCAGTGCTGATGGCCATGTTGAATGGAGTTGTTCCTGGGATGTAGCCTTCATCTTCATCCTCCTCCTCCTCCTCTCTGAAGAACAGGGGCTCAAAGTTCTCCTTATGGGGGTCTGCACCTGAATCACAAACATTACCACAGGAGTTTTTTGTGGCACTGCTTCCCAAACAATATTGTTCATTTGCCAACAGAATAAATAAGTTCACTTCACTCGTTTCCAGCAGATGTTTTATTTCTAATAGAGAAAACAGAACCACCAACACATCATGGAGTCCAGGTTGGAGAAATCCCGGTGGAGCTCCAACCTGGACACCACGAGGACTAAAACCTTCTGATCTGCGGAAAATCCAACACTCGTCCATTACAGCTCGTCTCTTGTCAACAGGAAGTTGGCGTTAAACTGAACCACTGTGGACTAGACATTCAGATGCCCCGGGAGCAATGCATCCTGGGTGTTGTAGGATTTTCCACCTCGGGAGCTTTTGGGAATAAGACGTCTTTCTATTTTGTTAGTGGTTTTTTTCCATCCTGAGGAGTCATTTCTTTACGTTTCCTACCTGCAGCCATGAGCAGAGCTGTTAGCTTGATGGAGCCCCTCCCTACAGCGATGTGGAGGGGGGTGGAGCCATTAAAGGTGCAGGAGTCCACCTGGGCATTTCCCTGGCAACAGGAAACACCACAACATTAATTTACTGGGCACCAGCTGAATCTGAAGCGGAGCAGCTGGTGTCGTGTCCGTACCTCCAGCAGCAGGCAGCCGGCCAGCGACACGTTGTCGGCCTCAGTGGCGAGGTGGAGGGCGGTCCGTCCACAGCTGCGCTCCTGAGCCTCCACGTTAGCCCCGCCCTCCAACAGCTCCCTGAGAGAGGACAGCTGATTGGCCAGAACAGCCAGGTGGATCGCACACAGACCTGGTAACCATGGAAACACACGTCACACTGTCAAACATCGGTGTCTGCAGCGTGTAATAAATTTAATTTCAGACCTTTTAATAAAATTGAATATCTTTCCCACAATATATGTATTTATATATTTCATACTATGATGGGGGGCAGTGACAGTGACAACCTGCTGTGTTGGTGTGGTCCAGAAGTCCCCTCAGATCCATGTGCCGCAGCAAAAACTGGACCATCCCTCCTTCCTGCTGGGACGCCAGGTGGAGCACAGTGTTGCCATGACGATCTGTCAGAGTGGGGTCGGCACCGGCCAACAGCAGCGCCTCCACCGCCTCCTTCTGCTGGGTGATCACCGCCAGGTGCAAAGGAGTCTGGGATACATGGTAAAAGTCCTGTTCCTTTAACTTTTAAACCAGTAAAACCTGTTCATATCAATGGAGTCTGTTCACTGCCATTAACCACAGGACACCCAGGGGTGCTAAAGCACAGGTAATAATATAACCATGGAGCAGCAGGTGTGTGGACAGGAGGAGGCTACAGCTCGTTCAGCGTCATTATCAATTATCATTTCACCCAGAGATTATTTCTGTACAAATAAACACACACAGGAACCGAGGCGGCCGCACCTGGAGGAGCTCCAGCGCTTGTTACCTGGTAGAGGTGGTTCCTCAGGTTGAGCACTTCCTCTCCAACCACAGCAGAAACAACCTGGATCAGACTCTTCAGCGCGTCCTGCTGGCTGTGGAGAACTGCGAGGTGGAGGCCACTGAGGGGAGGCAGGTGGACACAGAGCAGACACTCACTGCACTGCTGCAGCTTTGACACCTTACAGTGTGTGTTGTGTGTTTTGCGTGTACTGACGTGTCTCCGTCCTCGTCCTGGGCGGTCATCAGGGGGCGCTGTGGAGCCAGCAGGTACGCTGAATCTCCTGTTATGGAGTAATGAAACAGAGCCTCCAGCTGTCTGCTGTCTGCACCGCACACTGAAACACACAAAGCAGCAAAGTTCTAGATCAAAATATTTTCTTTCTCTTTTTACTTGAGGATAAACTGAATGTTTTTATTTTAAAGGTGTACATGAACACATCGTGTAGCAGATGTATACCTCTGTCTGGTTCTGGCTCCACACTGACCCCTTCATCCTCAGCCCTCTCCCCGACATCCAGGGCTCCTGTCTGGACTTGCGCTCGCAGCACCGCCCCTGACCCCGAGTCGTCATCTGGACCGCTGTCGTCACCCCGACCGCCATCGCCCTGAGAGGCTTTAACACAACACTGTCTGACACACGTGCTGCTTTTTATTTTTCTTTCTATTGTTTCTATTGCTTCGCTTTTAAACGATGTTTCTTTAAGTAAACTGAACTTGGCGTAAACGTGAACATCTCTGTGTTGTTTCTCACCATGTCTGATGCCTCCTCCTCCTCCCAGACCACCTGAGTATCCTGTGGAGAAACCTCCTCCACCTCCTCCTCCATAGTTAAAGGTGGTAAAACCCTGGAAGTAACCTGGAGGATATATCAAACACACCCACATCATCAGCTTTTAGTTCAAAAATCACTGGAACTAATTCATCAATCACTTTTCCCAGTCACATGTTTTTGTGCTCCCGAAGTGTACAGGGTTGTGGGAACTTTACCTCCCCCTCCTGCTCCAGAGCCAGGGCCACCTCCTCCTGCTGCTGGACCTCCTCCTCCTCCTCCTCCTCGATACAGACCTCCCCCTCCTCGTCCGTGACCGCTGAAGTCCTGGAAGTTTGGCAGAGTCTTCTGTCTCTTCCTCTGCACCTCCTCCTTGTCTATAAAAACACAGCCAAAGCAGTGTGACCCTTAAAGCTGCAGGAACTGAGGTGTTCCCCACAGTCTGGTACCTGCAGGTACCCAGATCCAGGCCCTGGTGTCTCTCAGCTATACTACCCCCCCAGGACTCTTTGCTACCTACAGCCCTTCTGTTGTTATTCCAGCTTCTCTACCCTGTGTTAGCAAAGCCCGCTCTGTCAATGAGCCCCCCTGCCACCTGGTCAAGGTCAGAAGAAGCCAGCAGTGGTTTCCAACAGCAGCCATGGAGGAGTCTCTGCAGCTCAAAGTGGGAACCAGTGGCTGCCAGAGCCAAGAGGCGGCGTTCTTTAGCACAGAGAGAGTGGGACAGAGAAAGACCAACAACCAGGGTTAACATGGCTTTGGCTTTTTCACATGGAGAGTGTTCAAAGCAGCCAAAGGACTCACATTGGATCCACATGAGGCCTTCTTCCTTCTGGATGTGTTAGCATCTAAAGCTAACCTGTTGGTTTGGTAGCATTAGCCACCTAGCATGGTCCTGACTGGACCTTTGGACTGAATGGATCTGATGTGAGTTTGGGGGGAAGTGGAGTTTGGGAGGAGCAAAGAGCAAGAAGGAAGGGCTTATGGTGGGATTTAGTTTAGGTCATCAGACCCTCTAGAGGCTGATGAGATTTTAATCTGAATTTGGGCAATTAAAAACAACTAAACCAGTAAGAAAGAATGAATGAAGGTCAACGAGGTACAAAATAAAAAGCAGACAGTAGGGGGCAGTATTCACCTGCACTAACTGTTGTATTAAAGTCTGAGACGCTGTGTTTTTACACCTTTTCACTGAGAGTTGTGTGAAACAGGCAGGACTTCCTTCCAGACTGAGCACCTCCCTCTATCTGTCCCACACTTTCACTCATGGGATTAAAGCTGAGTTTTAGTGGTGACAGCTAGAGTATGTGATCTGCTCAGATGTGTGCAGTAACCTGTGCCCCCCATCACAGACCTGTACCTGTGTGGGGGTGGAGCTTTCTGGCCTACCTATGATCTGAGGGTGGTAGGTGAAGGGTTTGGGCTCGCTGGTCTCGTTGTCAGATTTCCTCTTCAGCTGCACGAACACAGATGTCGGTTTCTGCAGGTTCAGGTCTCGGTACTTTGGAGTCTTGAAGACGATGGCGAACTGAGCACAGAGAACATGTCACCATCATGATTTCATAAAAATCAGACACTGAACCTCTCAGAGCTGTATCAGGACTGTACAGCAGCTCCAGCTTCAGTGTCCAGCTGTGCACACCTGGATCTGTCCCTTTTTAAAAATGTGGTTTGTCCCTGAGTGTAGGAATAAACAGTTTATCCACTTACAATTAAATCAACATCATAAAAACAAATGAAGCTGAAAAGTGTGTGAGTTGTGTTGCTGTTACCACAGATACACGTATCAGCACTTCACACATTTTCAGTACTGACCTGTCTGTGGACGTCAGTGGGGGAGAAATCTCCCAGAGCCTCCCAGGTCAACCCTGACTCGTCTTCCTCATAGAAGCGAACCTGGATGTCATCTGCACAGACACAGACACAGACACAGACACAGACACAGACACAGACACAGACACAGACACAGACACAGACACAGACACAGACACAGACACAGACACAGACACAGACACAGACACAGACACAGACACAGACACAGACACAGACACAGACACAGACACAGACACAGACACAGACACAGAGAGTCAGTATTGTTATTCTGGGACAAACGGTGGTGATGAAGCCTGCAGGTCAAACTACTCGACTGCACCACTTTACGTCTGTGTTATCAAGTTTTTACACGGCGACTGACAGACGAGAACTACCAGCGTTAAATATCCACCATCACTGATGTTTTTCTGTTTTCTGTTCTTTATCAGCTTCAGGCTCAGCTCCCTCTGCACCAAAACACTCTGACACCCTTTTCTTCCATCACTTGCCTCCAGCTCAGACTCATTCCCAAATAAAACCTGCAGCATGAAGACCCCTCCATCACAGCCTGAATGGGTCTCCCTCCTCTCAGGGATTTACATATCGAGAGGACTTCCATGGAGCTGGACTTCCTCCAGCACAACAAAATGTCTAAAACGCTCTGACCTGGAAAAAAAAAAACAAACAAAAAAAGCCCCTCTCGCTCCAACATCAGATCCACGACATTTAAATAAAACCTCAGGAAAAACAACTTGTCTAGCAAAACAGATTTTTACTCCCAGTGACCTTTAGTCTGTAAAACTGCTCCAGACTCGAATACGACACAAAAAACTTGAGTATAAATAAACAGCAAAGTGAAAATCATGTCTGAGGTTTCTCCGGTCAAATGCTCATCAGGTCTGAGATTTGTTTAAAGTTCAAACATCAGCTGCCGCAGGTGATCCTTCCATGGAAAGGTACCGTTTGAGCTAATAGTCTAATAAATGACGTTAACCTAATCAGGTGCACTGTACTCTGCAGAACAAAGACATCGGGCAGGTGTTGACGCGCCGTCAGCAGGAGGAGAGGAGCTGCTTGCACCGAGTGATTGACAGCTCTGATAAAACCTGCCCCACCTGCACAACACGACTCCACTGAATGTGATAAGCTCTGGTGCGACTGCTGCTGTGATCTGGTCTGAGCATGTGGAGACAAGAACTGTGCAAATACCTGTGTTGGTTTTATTTATTCTGTGTGCACCTGCAGGTGCGTCTGAGGTCGTCTGATTTAGAGAAACGTGCAGGTGGAGTGTGTTAAGTAGCCGTCACTGGGACAGATTAAAACTCATTCATGTTTCTGTGCTGGGTCTAACCTTTTACAACTCACTGCTGAAATCAAAAGTGGACTCAGTCTCACCTGACTGGTCAAAGAGAAACCCTGTTAATGTCCGAGCTGCAGAAACCGTGACTTTACAGGCCCGACAGGGGAAAGCAGTGCTAACACACAGGTACTTTTTATGAGACGCTTCCCCCGGCTCACCTTTCTGGACTTTGTCACAGAGCAGGTAGACCTCCTCTCCTCCGGTCACGCAGCCGGCAGTTCGATCCATCCTCACGATCTTCAGGTTGGAGGCGTTCGGAGCCTCTGAGGACAGACAGACAGGGAGACAGCAGGTGAGTTGGTGGAGACGGCAGACAGTTCAGATCCAAAGCAAACGCCTGCTGTCACACACACCCATGGGTGGACCACAGAACCAGACCACTGGGGCCAATGTTTCATGGGGCCCCCTGGTCCAGAGCCTGTGTTTGAAGTGACTGTTATCAACTGTTGCAAAGTTAATCAGGTGACTACTCCATACACGCAAAATAAGAAGAAATAGTGACTGTCAAGAGACACAAAGACTCAGAACAACCACAAAGACACAAAATGACTACAAATGAATGTACAGAGTCAAAAAACACATGAAACAATTGCACATTGGCTTGAAAAAGAGAGAAATTTAAAAACTGCTGTGGTCTTTCAGTCTCATTACAGGACTGTGACTGCCTCGGCCTGAGACATATAAAACATTTCTATATCCTGACTTCCAGCTCTGTCACGTCCTGCTCCATGGAACCAGGGGGCGATCGAAGCCAGACTGTGGCGGAGCAGCCCCTCCTCTGTGGTTTTGTTCTGGAGCGTCACATATTTATCCTGCTCTTTAGGTGCTTTGTTTATCTGGTTTTCCTGTTTAAAAAGCGCTGAAATCCTGCCGAGGCAGAAAAGTCCTGGAGTCTGACTCGTGACATTTGTGTCACCAAACTGAACTGATCCTGCAGCGATCAACTCTGAGCCTGTTTCAGTCCTGTGAGAGGAAGCTGCAGCGCATGGAAACAAACCAGCAGGAAGAGGGAAATGAAACTGACAGCACTTCACACTAATCCTCAGAGTCAGTGCCAACAGCTCGACACAGAAACTGCCAAGGGGCTCAGAGTGATTTCATTCCTCATCATTTCTCACTATTTCCCTTTACTCTGACACCTGAAGTCAAGTTTCCTCAATTAAACTAAAATCTACAAACACTTTTACTACAAATCTTTAACTTTATTTATACTTTAACTTAAACACATCACCCACCGCTGCAGTTATAGTTATAAAAAGGACTGTTACATTATTGAGAATCTGCAAAACAAACTTACAGGTACTAACTGTGAGTGTAAAGATACAGTCAGGACCACAAAGACCAGATTAGAAGCTTTGTTCTGGGCTCTGCGACACAGTATCCCAGTAAAATAAGACGGTAACAAAATCTGTACACCAATAGTGTACAGAGGAATTATTGACAAGAGCTCGTGGTCACTGGCGCCCTGCAGTGAATAGTGTTACCCTCTGTCCTGGAACCAATGCTGGTAAAAAAGAGCTTTGTACTTCCTGTCAGAAGGGAAAGGCTGGAACAGAGGGGAGTGAGGACAGTCGGACAGGTGTGTGCACACTCACTGCTGTCGTAGATCGGTTCAGACACGACGGGTTCAAGTCGTCTGGAAAAACCTCCGTCGCTGTCGGGCAGGAACGCCGTGAACATGAGCCGCACCACGCTGAGGTCCATTTCTTTGGCCTGCTGAGAGGCGGCGCTGCTGATCATACTGCGCTGGTGCTCTGAGGAGGAAGCACCAGGACATCACTGACACGTGCACTAATCCTAACACGGGCCCTCTAAAACATTTCCATTACATTCGTTTGTAAAAGCTTTCCAAATGTCTTCATGTCCTCAGTGTGGAGGACCTGGCACACTGACCTGTTGGGTCTCGGGGCATTCGGACCTCCCCCTGCAGTGCGTCGATTTCGGGGTGGATGCAGACGCCGCAGTTGTAGCCCAGCCTAAAGGCCTCCACCATCCTCTCCTCCAGGGTCTTGGCCACATTCTTCTTTGTCACATGGAGGATCCCCAGGTTGGGAAAGCTGAAGAAACAAGCACACCCAAGTCTCACACAGGTTCTACTGGTTCTACTGTGTCCACTGTACTTCACTGTGTGTCTGCACACCTGATACTGGAGTCTTTGGGCTGAATGTCTGCGATGCAGATCCCTTTGTCGCACTGTTTTCCCACCAGACTGTGAGCATGAAGCTGAGGGACAGGGGTCATGGCCGTCACCAGCTGGACCACGACACGGGCCTGACCCTGGTAGTTACAGATCTGAAACAAACACACAATAATCATTTCCATTGGCAGCAGCTCACTCAGCAGACCTGGGTCCAGTGTGACATTACTTCATCAGTGAAAATACTCAAGTATAACCTTTAAAAATAACCGTGACGAAATGTTTAACAGCGATCGGGTGAGATGGACATGAAGCAATGAAGCAATTCAACTGATGCAAGTTCATCACTTTAAACCTTGTTCACACAAAGAGACTGAAGGAAAAACAACACAATAATAATTTTCACATCCAATCTGGTAAAAAGCCCGAGACACATCCTGCGTGCAAACAAACCTGGATCATACAAAAGTCGAAGCTATTTGAAGGCGCAGGAGGCTGAAAGCTCAGATCAGAGGTGAGATTGGACAGGCTGTGGTTTCTGAACTCACTCACAGCTCCACAGATGACTCACTGACACCAGAGCAGGGCTGATCTCATGCATTTGGACCTTTTGTGTCCTTCACGGTTTCTCTGCTGCGGTTCAGAAACACTTTCTCCTGGCACAGATGAGTCACTGCGCCCTCCCATCACACCAACACCCTGCAGCTCGACCTACAGGCCTTTCCCCAAACAGTCACGACCAAATGAAATGTACACAGGGCGTGAAACCACACATGGAACACTACAGAAGCCAGAAACAGATATTACACAACTCCAACTTAAAAATGCATCTCACAGTCATTTCCCAATGAATTTGTGTCAGTCAGTGATGACAGAGATTGTTCATGATCTGCTTATTTAGCAGAAGAGGCTGAAGCTCAATGAGGAAGTTGGCTCCAAACCAAAACCTTCCTGCTGTTTTCTTGCAGTTGAAGATGCAGCTACAACAGGAAGATTCTCACTTCTTCTGCTGTTTGTTTAACGTCGTCATCTCCATGTTATCTGATCACAACTGGATTGTTACTGAGCTGTTTTACATAAAGGAAACCTGATGTAGAAAACACTGTTCCTGTTTCTACTCTCTGTGTGTGTGTGTGTGTGTGTGTGTGTAAGTAAATCATGCCACTGCAGGTATCTGCCTGCAGGAACGTTGCAACCGCCGCAATAAATAAACACAAGCCCACTTCCTCTTCCCGGTTCTGTCGGCCAATCGAAGCTCGCCGGCAGGCAAACCCAGTTCCTAGAAACACAGCGAGCATCAGTGTTTGATGGTTTCCTGGCTGAAAACACGTTCACACTAAATACCTGTCGAATTCAGCGCTGGTATCTGTGTTTTCAGACTCGGGCGTCAAGCTGCAGCAATGAAAAAGGGGCAATGGTGATGGATTTAAGGTCCCTCAAACCACAGTCCACATGGTCTGAAGGTTTTGTGTGGGTTTGCTCCATTTAAGACGATGTTCAGTTTGCTGCATTTAACTGAGCTTTGAAAGCACCAGGAATACAGATGGGGAATTCATACAGATGTTACTTGGTGTTGTCAGATCTGACAGTTATTTATAGCCAGTTTAGCTTTTTCTGTCAACCTGGGCCTCGCTTTTTCACTTCTACCGATCAGACCCTGTCACAGCAAACGTTTTCCCTCAGACCTGATGCGACCAAAACCACATCAGTTCTCAGATCAGATCTGGGCCATCTGCATATGTGGTCCTAGATCCGATTCCTATCTGATCTGTGAGTGTGCAAGCGGCGTCAGAACTGTCAGATCAGAATCCATGTGGTTGTTTTAACACATGTCACCTGTCGTCATCCTTTAGTGTGGGAACCATCAACATGGAGGAGGGGGGGCAGTGGAGAGACCAGGACGCTTCACATTTCTTGGACATTTATGGAGAAGCTTCTGATGGAGCCAAACTCCAACACACAGACACACACGCTGAAAGACCTCGTGCAGACCGGAGACATACAGTTTTCTGCAGGTGTGTGTTACAGCTGTAACACCGGGGCACCAGGGTCGATACTCAAGTACTTCTTCTTCTGCTTGTGTGACAGGAAACTGAATCCTGTTGGTGTCTGGACAAAGACAGAAGCTGCCAGAGATAATGAGCATGAATCACCGGCCTGAGTTTAAGCAGCAGAAGATGTTTATTCTGTACCGAAGACATTTTCGTCAGCGGTCGGTGGCCGGCAGTCTGACAAAGAAGTACACGAAGGCGAAGTAGGACGGGGAACACAGGGCGAAGCGTGTCAGTATTTCTGGGCCAGAGTGGGCGCAAACACAGATATTACACCTCTGGATGTCAATAGCTTTCATCTCTGAGCTGAAACTCAACACCTTTCCTGTTTGTGACGCAGCTCCACTTCCTTGTAATTACACGTGGGTGTCATGGGGAGGAAATTCCCAACAGACGTGAAACACAGTGGAGGTGTGTGCGTGTGTGTGTGTGCGACAGCAGGTGGTAGAAACCTGGACAGGCCTGGACCAGCAGGAGATCCTTCAGAAACATCTTGAACCCAAAACCTGTTTCTGCAGAGACACGCTGTCCTGTGCTGAGTCTGCTCAGAGCCATGAATTTATTATTTCACTGACAGAAAATAGGTTCAAGTCCGCACCAACACAACGAGGACATTAATTTAATGGACCATAAGAGCAGGAAAATGACTACACGCTCTCAGCTTCTGGAAAAATCTGCAGCTCAGAAGAAGAAGATCTCTGTCCTGTGCTCACAGATAAAACTACATGCTCAGAAACCAATAAAAAACACCAATACTCTGATCAATATTCATTTCATGAAATAGTTCAGTCTTTACATTTAGAAGAACAATCCAAGAATTCAGGGTAAAGGGGTCTGGGCCAGAAGTCGCCGTTTTATGGCAAATGATCCGTCTGTTTCCTCGTTATGTGACGAGAGTTAAAGAACTAGACAAACCCACAGTCTGGGGCCTGTGATGCCATTACCAGCACCAATTATCAATCTGAAGATTTACCAATAAGGCATTAATCACACATTTCTGATAAAGATATCCTCACAGACAAGGTCAGTGAGTCAAACCCATCATAATCATCATCATCATCTTCCCACTGGTCGCAGCAGAACCCCAGTAGGGGTTTTCCCAGTCTGCAGCCTCAACATGCAAACACACTGTCAACAACATGCACACACTCATCCAGCCCTCCGACCCACAGAGCCAACACTCTTCGCTTTGTTCTGAGCTCATCGCTGCTTCATTTCCACATTTATTTCTCTCCACATGCCCAAAAAAAGACGGTTTTCATTTAATTGGATTTTTTTTTTCCCCAATTTGGACACAGATTCAGCGTCGACATGTTTTACCATGTGGAGTCTGTGTGGATTTTCTCCTCCCACAGTCCAAACACATGCAGGTTGGGTTGGTTGGTGACTCTAAATTGTCTGTAGGTGTGAATGTGAGTGTCTGTCTGTCTCAGTGTCTCAGCCTGGTGATAGACTGCCGATCTGTCCGATGGGGGATCCGCCTCATCAGAGAAATCACAACCGATTCCAGCTCAAATAAACTTTTCCTCATCCCACGTCTTCTCAAAATGTGGCTTCTAAACAAAACGAAAAACTAAAAAGGCTCATTTTTGCCTTTTTAAGACACTTTTGTCTGTAAAATGGCTGAAAGAAAATTATCTGTCAGAATATTGGAGGATTGTTGGGTCTAAAATCTAGTTTCATCTTAATCCCATTTTACGTATTTATGCAGTGAAAGCTTTGTTAGATAGTTGTCAATACATATTTTTTCCAAAATAAAAGTATAATATTTTACTTTGTTATGATTTTCATACAGATGTTTATTTTGAAATGGATGAACGTTTGTTGGAGTCTGTCTAAAATGAATATTCCTGTTAATGAACCTTTCTATGTATTTTTTAGAGTAAAGTGCAGTGAAGTCAGACACACAGTCAGACAGACGCAGATATCTGGGGATTTCCCGTCTCCTCTGGTTTGGTTGGAACATGTGGCAGCTTCAGACTCCAAAGAAAACACCAAGAGCAACAACATGACAAGAAATTTTAGCTGCTGTGTAACAGCGACAACCTCAGAGAGCTGCACTCACATCAGGCAGGAAACACAGACGCCCTGCAGACAAAAATCCTCACCGTCAAACCAGAAAGTAGCTGAATTTTTGCCCACAGACCCGCGTTGGTCAAACCTGTAGTGATGATGCTACAGAGCAGAGTCAAACACTTGTTGTGTGACACATCTGTCAGTTTGCTGAGGAAGAACCATGCGAGCCAGGTCAGCGGTGTGGCTCCCTGCTGTGTTTTTAATAGTTTTTTGGACAACAGTGGAGGTCTACGGCACAGACCCATAAGATGAACCAGGTTCTGGATCCACACACACATTACGCTGAGGACACCACATTAACTAGTGCCGTCAGGCTCTGGATGGGAGATTTGGACTCAGTAAGACCGACCAAACAAGCAGTGATGGAAGACACAGAAACCAAAACACTTGCTCAGTCTTCTCCCAGTCATGACAGAAACAGAACAGGTGCTGCAGCCTCTTAGCAAATGTTCAGATGTGGCGTCCCAGAGCTGTGCAGCTTTCAGAGGTCTGATAAACACAGTCGGGCTGAGTGTGTGGCAGCTCTTTGCTCTCGGCTCAGGCCACATCTCAGTCAACTGTGATTCCTTAATGTTCAATCTGTGTCTGTTTACACTTTCAATCTCAACCTCTGAGCAAAACCTGTTCAGGAAAATGATTTCGAAGTGCAGAAATCACCTCACCAGCACAGACTCAGCTCAGAGCTCCTCACTGCAGGAAGCTCAGTGTTGTGTTTCCTCCTTGTAGCTACAGACAGAAGCCAACCGCACTCTGTGTTCACGCCTCTTGTTCTTCTGCATGGATGGCTTTCATCACTTCCTGGACTGTATTTTTAGCCTCATTATTTAACACTGGAATGACGTTTAAATGTCACTCTCTGTCTGTCCAGTTCTTCAACGCCCAACAGGTAAATCAGCCTGTTAGTTAATGGAATGAAAACTCTGTGTGGGAGCTGATCAGAGTCACACAGCACAGAACAGTCTGCAGCTGACGGGTCAGCGCTGAGGTTCGAGGGGCAGGAAGCAGCAGAGTGTGTCAGTGTCACACAGGAAGTGTTACCTTAATGGTGGGGTAGGTTTTGCGGTTCTTCTCGCTGGAGGCTCCGGGCAGACCTCCGTGAGACGGACCTTCACAGCCGTACCTGAACCTGAACCCACGCTGGAAAACAGAAACAGAAGTTAAAAGATAAAGTTGGAAACATGTCGCCCACTGGAGCAGCACAGACCAGTATGCTTGAAATATAACGTGGCATTTAAGGGGGCAGCTTTTTCTTTTTCTAAGGACCAAACTACCAGACAGCCGACACAGAGTCCTGTCTGAAGATGAGCCTGAGAGTCTGTGCTGAAGATGAGCTGCTTGTTGCTGCTGCAGGGCCCACAGGACACGGTGCTGCAGCGGCAGGAGGCCAAGGTCGAGCTCTGGTCCTTCCTGGCTGATCAGCAATGACAGCAGCTCGGACTCTGACACGGTGGATTCTACAAGAACCTTCACCCATGAGATTCTCTGGTCCTAAAGGCTTAGTTTGGCCGTGTATCTTAAATTCGTTAAGATCCATGGCCATGAACTAAGCCTAAGCCAGGGACTTTAATCAACTTCAAATCAGAACCAAATCAGACCCAGGTACCAGATCCTACACCGAACTAAGCCAGGTTCTGGATTCCTACACTTTAAGCTGAGGACACCACAGTTATCGATGCTTTAAAGCTGCTGTGGACCTGGTGCTTTAACAGATGCCTGTTTCCTTTGTTTCATGCACGAGAACACACATGTCAGGAAACGTGTTAGACCGTACAGCTGTGCCATACGACCTTTCACCTTCTTCCGCATCTTGTTTCATTGCTTCATCCTCTGCATCTGCACAGAAGTGTGCAGGAGGGCAATTACTGTGTACATGTAGCCGATTTAGTGATTTAGGTCTCAGGCACTGAAACGAGTCCTTCTCGGTTAATGCACTGTTACCCTTTAATGCAGGGGGGAACCTGCTCAAAGAGGCTGAAAACTCATTAATCCAGAACAGAAAGACTCTTCTTGCCATTTGAAAACAGGCTAATTTTATCTGTTTGCTGCAGGGGTTGGATTTAAATTTTCACAGAGGAAAAAGCTGAATCTGTACAGTAACTTGCCACAGCTGCACACAGCTGTAAAAAAAAACAACAAAAAAAACAACATGAAAACTAACGAGAAGATGATGTGAAAGTTTTGTCGTCACCACCTGCTAAAACCGGGACTACACATCTATTTCTAATGTGATGGAAAATACAGCTGAATTAAATTCGAAGTTCAAAAGAAACAGATGAGTCAGTTTCCATCAGTTCTCCCGAAGGGCAGAAAGGGCTGGGCAAGTAACGGAGGCTTACGTCAACATCAACGAGACGGGCTGACACGCTGAGTCACACCTGTGGTTAAGAAAGGTAAAGCAACGAGCTGACGGTGCTCTCCATCATGGACAATCCTTCACACATACTTCAACGGACTGTAGAGCTCATTCTCCACCAGACTCATCCAGCTCCGCTGCCACAGTGAACGTCAGTAAAGTTTGGTCTAAGTCAGTTCTTTAATTTGTCAACTCTGCTTCAGTCTGTCTGTGTTTGGCAGGAAAATAATGAGGATGATTCTAAAATGATATTTCTCTTCAATCTAAATTAAAACCAGACACAGCTCGTCAGCATAATATTAAAACATTTACCATAATAGGAAAAGAAAACTGAATGTGCGTGTGTGATGTTTCCTTTACTGCATGTTTACGAAGAATGATTTTCTTCTCCTGTATCACTAATGATTGATCTGTGATCAGTAAAACCCTGTAAGGTTATTTGTTTGATTAGAAAACAGGCGAGTTGGTTTTATTCTGATCTGAGAATGTAAACAGTGACAGGTGAGTTTTACCTGTTTGGGCTGCTCCAGAATCTGCAGGTAGGGTCCGTCCACTGAAAACACAGAGAGACACAGTCAGCGCATGATGATTGGCAGGAGGTCTGAGCCGTAGACCTCCACTGTTGTCCAAAAACTATTAAAAACCCAGCAGGGAGCCACACCGCTGACCTGGCTCACATGGTTCTTCCTCACCAACAATGGGAGGCCCCGTCTTTTTCCAAAAACCAGCTCCAGGAGCTGAGAACGGCCGACACTGTTTACAGTGTTTGAAGGAAGAAAGACTCAACTGATCTCTGATCTGTTTCCACTGCTCAGCTTCTCTGAGCAACATCTGGAGCTGGTTTGGGTTTTTACGTGACTGAGGGCCTGAACTCTGTATCGACACCTGAGCAGTGAAGAAGTCTGTGGCAAACAGCCGACAGCTCAGAGAGCAGCTAAGTGTTCTTGTTATTTGTGGCAAAAGACGAGTAAATGTCCTAAACACTCAGATTTAAGACATTTTTCTGTGTCTATGGCACAACATGGACAAATATTAAGGTATTTGGCCTTTAATTTCAATATGAAATGATCAGCTGAACTAAAATGATGAACTGAATATAAATAAAACTTTCAAATATGAAATGTCACTTCAACTTGTTATTTTCTGACTGAAATCCTAAACCTTGATGTTTAAGCTTTTATTACCTGGACAGTAGATGTGTTTGCTCAGTGACCCTTGACCCTGATACGTTTACTACCATCTGTTGACCATGTTAACGTGAAGAGGAGCCCCAGGTCTTTACGCTTGAACTCAGCGTGGACACAAACGGGGAAGTGAGAGCAGAGAGGCGCTGGCCCACAGTCGCCACAGTCGACTGACAGCGCTACGTCACGAAACTCCCGTTTCATTTTACCTTCATCACATGGAAGTTTTTTTTAAGCCATTCGTTTTCCAAACAAAGAAAGTTCAGTTTCTGATTTAACCCGAGCTGCATGTTTGCTGAAGTTCCCGGTGGCTTTGAAGACTCTGCACCTTTTATTCGTTGTTGCTGTTTGGATACACACTGTCATTCAAGCTTTGAAAAAAAAAAAAAAACCTCTAAATTTGTGTCTCACTTTATCGCCTCAAACACAAAACCACACAACTGAGGTGACTGAAGTGAAGGCAACATTACAGAAGTAACATCCTCAACCTGAACATGATTAGTCATTTCATCAGAAAATCTGAGGCTAAAAAAATCTGATGAGACTTTTTACCACTTTAGAGACATTTTTATATGTTACCGCCCACCAGCTGATATTTACATGTTCACTGTAAATTCTATCTATTCTAGTATGTCACTCTGTAAAACTACACATCCCAGTATAAAGATGATTTTCTGGGTTTGTGTTTAGAAGTTCGTTGTCCAATAAATCGCTGAAAACAAAAATCCATCAGCCATAATAATAATAATTCACATTGCTGCAGTGTTCGGTTTTTAAGCTGTAACTATTTCAGCAACTCTTCATTGTCAACTAATCATCAACATAATATTTAAAGACAGGAAGTTAGAGCAGAAAAGCAGCAACCAGGGCTGCACTGTTTCTGCAGAGGTGGTGGAACTAGTCGTCCACCTGTCGTCACCTGGTAAACTAAGACATGGAGCTGGGGTGTGAAGGTCTGACTCTCACCTGTTCTCAGAGACATAGTCTGAGGCATCACAGGCCGATGTGGAAAGTCCCAAATCGGATCCATCATATTTTCGAAAATCTGCAGGAACGAACATGAAGTCAGGACATTAAAAACACGACACCATGTAAAGAGCAACAGGAGCTAAGAGAAAGAACTGTAAAAAGAAAAAGCCAAAACAATGTTCACTGCTTAAACCTAAACTGTTGTTTTAATGGTCAAACACATGCAGAACGATGGTGCCGTCAGCAGTGCTGCAGCTGTTTGCACCTGTAGGCCTATAAAAACACAGATGTGTCATGTTTCAGGTGCTTTGCTTTCACCAAAGAAAACAAAACTCAAGTTTAACAAGTGGAGCGTGTGTTCACAGCTTGGTCAAGCTGAAATGAATCGATTGTGGATTTTATGGACTGAGACTGAATCAAGAGATCAGTGCTGATATCCAGCTGTAACAAAAACATCTGGTTTCTACACCAGGACCATGAGCCAAAGTGGACTTGAGAATCCACCATGAACCACTTGGGATCAGCCCCCACAGGCCCCGATGAACCCGCGAGGAGGTCTTACAGCTGCTGTGTGTGCAGGACCGAACTAAGTGTTTCTGCAGGAAGAGGCTGAAAACTCACAGCACAAAGACTCTGAGCTGCTGTAAAAGGGTTTTCACTGCAGGCTGTGACATCTGCCGCAGGGTAATAACTACTGACCCATGTCCAAACCTTCGCACCTGCCACAGTTACTGTTTAGTACCTCGACCTTTGAACCAAGATTATTTTATTTCCCAACGGTTAAGAATCAAGCTCATGTTCCTGCTGTGGACTTTGAGGAAGTCACAGTATTAGGCTTTGTGTACATTTGCATCCACCTGAGTGCAGGAACAAGAGTCTGAAAAGTGCACAGGACGTTAGCGTGTTTCTCCTGCATGTGAACACACTTATTTGATATGAGAGTACACGTCGGCTCCTCTGCAACCTCCTGCTGCGTTAACACCCACTGAAATGCTAAGGTGCCTCTCCACAATCAGCTGGACGTGATGAAGCTGGGGTGGTTTTCCACCGCTGTTAGTTTGGGACGCCGACATTCACCGTGTGCTGTCAGCTGATGTTTCTGCACACACCTCCCTCCAACTAACGCCGTCTGCAGCCTCCTTTAGCCTTAGCATGTTAGCTGCCACAGCTAGCAGGTGTTTGTCACAGGTGGTGATTCTGATTTCTCTCTTATCACTGAAAGTGTCTGAACAGAAGCTGAGACAAGTTTTCACAGCGACTGTCTGTCAACGAGACACAGCTTCAATACCTGTGTCCTGATGGAAACACAGTCAGGTGAGTTTACCTGGTTGGCAGGGTGAAGGTAGTGCTCGTCTCCAGCCATGGTGCCTGCCGACAACACAACACTTCGGTTATGAACAGATTCAACAATAGAAACCAAACATTTACTACTTTCCCTAATTGAAATGACACAACACTGAACATTTGGCCTAAAATACTGAGATGTTTTTTTACTTATTACCACAAAGTGGTGGATGAAGCTCTTTTAGTTAAGTAACAGTAGAAACAGCAGAGTGTAAAGGTCCTGCATCAAACATACAAAAGTATCAGCATCAAATATACTTAAACCAAAAGTAAAAGTACTCAGAATAAATATCAACTAAATTGTGGAATTATAGTTTGTGTAATAATATGATTCTATAGATTAACTGAGGGTATGTTAAATATACTAATACAGTACATATGTGTTATAATTGTAATAACTACAATATTTCTTGTTAAAATGCAGTACAGTTGAAATATACAGTTGCTAGAAATACTACAAATACTCCAGTGAAGTACAAATACCTCAAAACTTCGCATAATTACAGTAGTTGAGTACATTTATTCTGTGACTTCCTATCTATTAGTGACTATTGATTATTGATTTCTCGGACATTTGTTGCTTTTTGGCACAGCGCGTTCCCGCCCCGAACAAACGTGAACGCGCCCGTGTCAACCATGCTAGCTCAGTGGCTAACGGCTAGCACAACCGGAGTGTTTTTCTAGTTTGTGTCGTTAAAGTGGTTTTAAAAATGAACCCTAAATACCAGGTGACTCTTTCACACCGTAGGTGGTCGCACATCCAGGCCTGTCTGTCAGCTCCGTGTCACGGACTGGCCTGAAAGAGTCACACCGCTACCTGTCCGAGCTAACCTGGAGCTAGCCCTGGTTCCGTGTGAAGAAAGTACCACGGATCTCCATTAAAAAAATCTACCAGTTTAACGCTAATGGACTATTCGCCGTTAAGACCTTGAATAACAAAACAAAATCAATCGAAATTACACTCAGAACAATCCAGCCCCGTGTTCGGCGAGAACAAAATCAACATAAAAGTTAAATTTAAATAAAAGTTCCAGCTTCACATATAGTCTGTCCTTTCACCGACACTCTGTCTTGCTACTAAAAATGTGGACGGTGGTAGTAGGAAACCGAGCCGGTGAAGCTGCAACAAAAGTCTCATCTGTGACCAAAATACAGACTTCAAGTTTGTTATACGCGCACCGAATTAACCAACGATGACCATGAATATAAAAAATATATTTACTGTTCCTGTAGGACAAGCTTCCCATTGCTGACACGAAAGAAAACTTGAAGTTGCAGTTTTTAAGATGGAGTTTGGTGTGACGTTCTGAAAGTTACCTGGCTAATAAGGAAGTGAGCGACAAAACAAAGCAGGACTCTCTAAGTTGGAACTTAACGGGTCAAACTGTGACCTGGTTAGTTCGTTTAGCCGCGAGAGAGGAGGGGTACCTAACGTGCTCTCACCTGGTGACCTCGCTCAGGTGTAAAGTCGGATCTATGAGTGACAGTCCACCTCACTTCGGCTCACTTCGTCGCATCATTTCGCCATGTCCGCGCTGAACCACAGGATCCATTTACGGCTACTGGTTTAACTGGAGAGCGTCATGCCGGGTCAAGACCGCGTTACTACCGTGCCAAAGGACAATACCGTTTAAATCCGAGTGAATCAGAGCAAGTTAGTCCCCAAAGAGCCGCAGGTGACAGCAGCCTCACTGAATGCTGGTTTCCTTCCCTACTGGAAATTCCCCCTGACGTGCAGAGAGCAGCTACAGAGGTCTCACTCCGAGCCTTTATCGAAACACGTGTCCTGCTGCTTCATCCTTGGGCTTTACTGCACTTCAGAGCCCAATCTTGTAGTTTTTACTGCACTACCTTTGTCTGTGTCTGATGCGTCTTTGCAGAATGTTTACCTTTACTTTGGCTACTTCAAGTACATTTAGATGGTGGTACTTTTGGACTTTTACTGCAGTAACATTTGGAATGCAGGACTTTTAATTGGAACAGAGTATTTTTACTCTGTGTTATTACTACTGTTACTGAAGGATGTGAGTACTTCTTTCACTGCTCCATAATGTTTGTACCTCATGCACATGCACACTGACCTTCATTACAGTGTATTTGAAGTACAGAGGGACACCTCGTGTCCACATAACCTATCTTTGGTTGTTGTTGACCAGCATTTTGCCCCCTGCTAATCAGAAGTACTTTATTTTAGGTATGTGTACTTGAGTATTTCCACTTTGTTCTACTTCATCCTTGGACTTCACTACATGTCAGAGTCAAACCTTGTACTTTTTCCTGCTCTACATTTATCTGATAACTTTAGTTCCTTTTCAGAATCAGATGGATCCAACAAAATACAGACTGATCATCAAACTTTATTGATCCCTGGTGGGAAATTCACAAGATACCCAGCAGTACTTCAAATTAGAAAGTACTTCAAATTAGAAGTATATAAGGCAGTTAACATTAGCAGTACTACTTTGAATGAAGTAAATAATATTAGAGGAACAATATAACATCACAATATCATAAGGTCTTAGATGGTCTTTAGTTTATTAAGATGAAACACATAAGAAGCATCTATATGTTATATATATATATTTATATATATAATAATTAACAATATCCATAATAACCTGAACATCACATCTATGAGCATCTGTAAAACAATTAGTGCAATTTACAGGTAAAAGCTACAAAAACAGCTTCGTTCTGCAAAAATAAACCTATGATCTACTGAAGAAAGCTCCAGGTGAAAACTGAAAAGATCCTCAGGAGGCACATTAGCACATTAGAGGCAGGAAACGCACATTAACACACAAGACGTCAGCACACTGAGGCAGTCGATGCATTTAGACGAGGCACAGACTTCTACCTGCAGACAATAACCTGGCCTGGTTTCCGAGGGGCGGGGCTTAATGACAACAGGTGAGGCAGACCCTACAAGGCACGACGGATGCAGAGAAGCATAACGTAACGTTAAAAGTAAGCAGTGTTTGTTATTTTCCACAAATCCCATCCAGAGACTAAGTAACAACAATCTAATAAGGTTTTAACAAGCACTGTGGGGACTCTGTATCTTTGCTGCTTTCAAACACACAATTATGAGCAGCCACGTTTTAAAGGTACAGTACAACTGGTACAGAAAGGCAAAGTACTATATGTGAAAATACACAATGAGCTGTTTTAGATGGGAAAATATAAGGTACTTCCGTATAGTGGAGACCTTTTATTACTTATACTAGACTTCCCTGATGTTCCTGTGGTCACGGTGGTCAGGAGCCGTTTCTGTGGCCGTGCCCAAAAGTTGCAACCTGTTTTTAACATCTCTCTAGGGATATCTTGAATAATCTTGATGCCTGTCTTATCACAGCTCCGTTGGCGACAAGCTGAATAGAACATTAATAATGTGATTTTTATAGCCACAATGTCTGAGGAACTGGAGAACGATCAGCAGGAAAGGAAACTGGTTCGACAGTGGGCTGACTGAGCGAAGAGGAGACGAAGCTGCTGAAACACACGACATTCAGCTCTACATGGAGGCAGAACTACAGTACACCGTGCACGTAATCAAACGCTGTGACAGTATTTCATATCAGTACAGTTTGAAAACTACTAACGCTACATCCTACTGTCAGTACACACAAAGTGGACTACAGAAAACACTTCAGCTGCTCTGACTGCAGGTGATGCTCTGCACTTCACTCCGCAGTCAGTTGAAGGTAATGCCTGGATGGAGTCCACTTCTCTTACAAATGCAAAAATGCAGCTCCTGCATCTCAATTAAAAAAAAAAAAAAAAAAAAAAAAACTTTACTTGGTCTGAAGTTTGGTTTTGAGGCTTTGAATAAAAACAGGATCTTTGAATTCAATCCTTGAAGTCAAACACAGACCAAAAACTAATTCTTCCAGCACCAAAAACATCTAATTCAATCAGTTGGATTAAATATAACAACACAGAGAACAGTGGTTAAATACTGCTGTGGCTATATTAGCATAAGAGCCCTCGGCTGCTTCACGACTGTCCCTCACAATATTTCTTTACACTGTTTTTCCGGGAATGTGGACGAAAAGCCTCTTTCGTTAAATCCTCCTCCGTCTTTGTGTCAGAGAAAATAAAAATGGCAGCTGAAGCTCGTCTTTGAGCAGTTTTCAAATATTCACCTAAGCTGTCAATTTAAATGTTTTCGAATGAGGTGGTTTTATAAAGGATTATATTATCACACAAATATGATAATTGTACAGAAACTAAATTTACTGAGCCATGTAGATGATTAGGAGACTGATCAATTTTACCCTCAATCATTCTTTCAAATAACTAATAATGTGATCAATAATATTTTGTCCCCATATGTTTGGAATTAATACATATTTATCACACCACTAATAATAAGTAGTTTCTTAATGAACTTTTTAATAAACTGAATGTGGTTACATATGTAAAGTGTAATTTTGGAGCGTAAGCTAATTATGCTAATGCTAATAAAGTAACCCAGTTTTTTTGCTGTTGTTTTGTTTTTTTACATGTTTAATAATGTGCGGTTAGCCTTCCAATGCATTTAGCATTTTTTGATGAATTAACTGTAAAATATTCTTCACTATCTCTGTCACATCCCAAGCTCTAAAATTACTGAGGCAAATACTAAAAGCTACGGTCATTTGTTTGATCTGTCAGATATTAAAAAAGTAGTTCCTGTTACTGTGTGTCAGAGCAAACACAGTACTGACGAGTTTTCATCAATTTAGAGTCAACTGTTGTCTTTGTGTTGATGAAATCAAAATGGCTGAGGGCAGGTTGCTAACTGGATATAATCCTTGGTTTAAAAAACTATTTATGACTTTTTTGTTTTCCATTCTAACTTGTAAAAACATGCCTTATCTAAAAACATCAGGAATTAAGAATGGCATGTTTTTACAAGGGCAGTAAAGCTTTAATGGGCTTTTAGCTTTTTAAATCTTTCTTATGAAGCTCCAAAAAAGAAATTCTTTCTCATTTGTTATGTGAACACATTAACAGTCAGTATTTTGACCAGAGGAACGAGATCCTAAAGCAGTTTAAAGTCCTGACCTTCTATCTGCTGAAAGTGTTTCAGCTTTTCTACTTGGTTTTCAGTCAGCACTGATCGGCCCAGCTCGGACAGATCTGACAACTTTATTATAATCAGCCTGTTGATTTGTGAAATTTCCAGTTACACACTGATGCTGCAGTGGTCACTGTGGTTTCAGAGAGTCAAGCAGCTCTGTTTTGATTTAGTGCGCTCAGTGGCTGTGGAGAACCTCACACAACATCAGCTCTGACGCTTGGAAAACAAACGTTACTAATAGATTTGACACAAGACACAAAGAACTGAGCCAGTTCAGCATCCCAGGAGATTTCTGCTTGAGATAAACACAACGTGTTAGTTGTCCTCATATTTTCCACTGACAAACCAACACTGAGGTCAAATTCAGTCTATAGCTGCACATCGTTTCTTACAACTACAGTTATAACACGTCGACTGACACTGAGTATACTGCTACTGCTAACTGTACATATACAGCACGTCGGGACAGAGACCTAACAACTTCTGTTAAATACTGTCCTAGGTTCTTTGTTCTGACTCCAGAGCTTATCCGTACGGGGAAATTGTCAAACTTCAGTATTAACTCTGTCTCAATGGATCCCATGAAAGTAGACACCTGTTACGTTGCATTAAAAAAATAGTACATTTTAGGTGCTGAATATTAACCATGCTTAACCAAGAATGTTTGGCAGGATGGAAATGTGATCTCATCTGGGCCAGACCTGAGGTGATCCCAGACTTCCTCCCACCACTTTCTGACTGTAAAAGTTAACCTTGCTTCATTCTTCAGGTCGCCTGTGGCCCGTCAGCACCGGTATCAAGCTACATGAGTGAAATCACAGCTGGCTGCTAAAACCAAGACGGCTTCCCAGGTGCAGCAGGAAACAGGTAAAAGGCAGGACACAGATGTTCAGGTGGGTCGGTCTCTGGAGGAAGGACTCTCCAAACGTCCGTCCTTCACACCAGCTGATGACTTCTTCTGCTTCTGCTTGGACTTCCTCAGCATCCAGACCTGCGGAGAAGACGCTCAGCTATAAATATCAAACTAAAGATACTTTGGGTTAGTTGTATTAGTAAAGATAATTAGGAAGTAAAAAGCAGAAATGGGATGTTAGTTTCCAGAGAAAGTACATGGAAACATAAAATAATCAAATGAAGAAAGAATAAAGTCAAATACAGAAAGTTGAGAGGGAACAACAGGAGAGAGAGAGAGAGAGAGAGAACATACATGGAAAAGAAAAGTCAAATATAGAGAAAAAACAGAAGATGAAACTACAGAGGCAGCACGGTGGACAAAGGGGTTAGCCCTGTTGCCTCACATCAAGAAGGTTCCTGGTTTGAAACCCATCAGGGGCCTTTCTGTGTGGAGTCTGCATGTTCTCCCTGTCCTTGTGTGGGTTTTCTCCAGGTACTCTGGTTTCCTCCCACAGTCCAAAAACATGTATGTCAGGTTGATTGGTGACTCTAAATTGCCCATAGGAGTGAGTGTGAGTGTGTGAGGTTGTTTGTCTCTATGTGGCCCTGTGATGGACTGGGGACCTGTCCAGGGTGGACCCCTGACTTTCACCCAAAGAGAGCTGGGATAGGCTCCAGCTGATCCCTGGGACCCTGGTTAGGGATAAGGGGTACAAATGATGGATGGATGGATGAAACTACGGGTGCCCTACAGGGACAAAAGGTGCCCACCTTTGGTCCAGCTGCAGAGATGATGATGTGTCCTGGCGGCTGGATCCAGGGTTCTCCATCCACTTGGACAGGAATGGGTTTACTGACTGTCAGCCTGATGTAGGTCCCCTGGGCTATACGGATTCCAGACCGCAGGCCGCTCTGCACCTGGCCCTGCACGTGCACACACACACACACACACACACACACACATACATATCCATAAATATTATATTAAGTCACTTTTATTCTGTCTTTTGTCAGTTGTGTGTAAAGCACTTTGAGACACATCCACCTGCATGAGAAGTGATAAAGGTTTGACTGATTAACTAACTGGAATGAGAACTAATTCATGTACAGTACACAGAGTTATAAACAGTCGCTTCAGACAATGTTCACTTTTTGCACGTTATAAATTTTGCTTCCAGTTATTTTTTCTTGAGGCTTTGTTTGAAGCAAATGGTTGAAGTAAATTGTTCTTTGAAATAGGAATCATGACTCTCACCATGTGGACGACCCCAGTGACCCCGACCACCTCCAGCAAACCGTCATCGATGCTCGGTTTCCCGAAGCGACCGTCGGCCTCTGACCCCCAGAGATCAGCACCAGAGCCCCAACTACAGAAACACACAGAACATACAGAGGAAATAAAGGTCACGCAGACCCTCCTCCTGCCCTGGGCTGTGAGTGTGAGGCTGCGTACACCTGGGGGGTCTACCTGGGTATGTTCAGGAAGATCAGCCCCTCTATGTTGGGCAGTGGGACGTCCTGACTGTCCACCTGAAGCTGCAGCTCTTTTTGGAGACTCCGGGTGGAACTGATCTTCTGCAGACCGACCTTCACATACACACCTTTGTTATGGAACCTGTGGCGTACACGGGGACAGGAAGCAAAGAGGCTTATAGGAAATGCATTCTTACTTGCAGGAAGTAAGCGTCCGTAGTGAGGTGTACGCAGTTACCTGCTGGTGAACTTTTCAGGGTCGTCCTCTCGGGCCAGGTGGAAATCGAGGCTGAGCTCTGCATCGATGCCGAGACCAAAGTAGTTGTTCATTTGGACGATCTGGGAGAGAAGAAGAAACGACCCATCGTTACATTTACAGCTACGGTGAGTTTGATGGTTTGATGGAGGAACATTCAAGACGAAAAGCAACAGCAGCTCAATGCTACTGACAGAAGACACAGCTGCAGGTATTAAAGTCCTAAATATGTTTCAAGAGGGGTCAAAACAATCCTGAAGGTCCTGCAGGATGTGGTCCAGACCTTAGGTGGCTCCAGGAAGCCACTGTCCTTGCCGTCTTCAGAGATGTCCTGAGCGTCCAGCAGGATGGTCCATCGGTCCATCAGGACCTCGTCTGCTTCGTCCACAGAGACCAGGATTTGAAGAGGGTCCTCACCACTATAACCCGCCCCCCAGCGCAGGATACGAGCTAAGTCATTACCTGACGGAACAGGACAGAGTTAACACCTGCTCAGAACCAATCGATTAATAAGACATAAAGTAAAACCGATGAGGATTAAAAGTGTTCTTCTGACCTGTTCCCAGTGGCACGAGGCCGATGGGTGGCTCTCGACAGACCAGTTTGTGTCGGATGGCCTCCAGTACTCCCAGCACCCAGCCCACTGTCCCATCTCCCCCACAGACCAGCACCCGAAACCTGGGAACCTCCCTGAAAGTGTGGAGTCTGTAGCAGAGAAGAAGAACGTTAGAAACACTGTAATGGTACAAAAGCATCCACTAACAACAGCTCAGTGTCGCTCAGCACGTTTTGTTCCCTCTGCTGAGTGTGTTGTCATGTTCTAAGTGTTTGTTTTGGTTCATGTCTGATGAAAATTGTTCCTGATTTAAAATAAATGAGCTAAAATGTGCAAAGCTGCCAAAATGGTTCTTTAACAGAACCGAAACATAAAAAGTAATTAGACACAGATGACAGACGTGAACATCGTCCTCACCCAGCCAGCGGGCCGCCGTTGGAGATGTCAAAGACCTGGTGAGGGTTGAGGAGCTTGCGGAAGCTGTAGAGGAGCTCTCTTCCCTTCATCCCTCCACTCTTCGGGTTGACAAACACCAGCAGGGGACAGACGTCGTCTCCCAGTTTGCTGTGCTGAAACACACCAACCACAATCTGAGTTGTTTTATGTTCTGTGTTTCTGGTCACTTCGTCTCTTTCTGGTGGTTTTGTCTCTTTTGAGCTGTGTGTCTTTCTAAACATGTTTTGTTTTGCAGGATATTTCTGGAGCGGCTAAACCACCATAAATTAATCACTGTGGTGTTTCTGTCTGTTTGTGCTATATGTGAAGTACTCAGTTTGGTCTGATGTAAACAGAGTCCAGACCCTGGACGGGTTCAGAACCAGGGAACACAGGGTTTGTTTGTTACCATGATCTCTGGGATGACGAGGGACATGAGCGTCTTGTTGTTGACGGACGTGTCTTTAGCCAACATGTAGATTCTCTCAGCCTCAGAGAAACACGAGATCTGCAGCGACACTGCACCTGGACACAGAGTCAGACAGCAGGGCCTGGGTTCACAAAGACCTTTGACCATTTATCAGAGCAGGACAGAAACCAGGACCTGAAGTCCAGGACTCTCTGTTATCATTAACAGGTGTAAGGAGTCTTGGTCCATTTACACTGAGATGTTGCAGCGTTCACTTCCCCAATGACTGACAGATAGAAAATCCAATCACAAAGGATGTGTCTGTACATTTCAGTCACGTTTAGCTGTGAGTGTTGAGGAACCACGTCTCACCCAGACACAGAACATATATATGTATATATAAAACCTGGTATTGGCTGTGTCCTTAAAGTCTACCCAGCAACTTGGTTTCCATGAGGACTGCCTTACCTTGGCTGGTGTAGATGTGGCTGATGGCGACCAGGTGACCTGCAGAGTGAGAGACATGAAGTGGGGGGTTAGAGGAGAAGCCCTGCTGTGAGCTGACCCCCGTCAGGACCAGCAGACGGATCCAATCAAAGTAAAGCAGGAGAAGAGAAAAGCCCTGATGCCTGGAGCTGCTGCTGGTATCAACTATATATACTCTCATTTGTGAGTCTGCCTCTGAAAACCCTCAGTTTGAAGGTAGCCTGAGCGCCATGCTAAGGATCCCAAAGAGGACCCACGAGGCCCTGGGACTGGGCCACAGTTTAACAAATGAACCAGCAATGAGAGAAACATCAGGACAGTCTCATTCTGGGAAAATCTGCTGTGACTGAAAACCAGACATGACATTTCATGTCATTTCTGAAGCTGACATGACTGGACTCAGGTACAGACTCACTCTTGATGGCCAGGTGGTCCTCGATCAGCTGGACGTACTCGTCATTGTTCAGCAAAGGGGGCAGTCCCATGATCAGCAGGTTCACCTGGACCACTCGGTTCCTGTTCTCCACGATGTAGAACCGTGTCTGGTTCATCTGACGCAAAGACACCTGGGAAACAAGGAGGTGTAACCATGATGGAGGTACAGGGTAAAGTATGTGGGCAGGCCTGGGCAGAGGTCGCTCCTCCTCTCACCTTCCTGATCTCCTGCAGTTTGTCCAGGATCTTCTCCTGAGGACTCAGCGTCTGTCTCTGCACTGGACGACAGAAACACAGAGCTGCTCAACACTAACAGCACAGTAACAATCTCGCTGGTCCCTTTAAACACATGAGCGAAAACATCCTGAGCTCACAGACGACATGAACAGTGATGGCTGTGTTGTGGTGCAGTGCTCTGGAATAGATCGGGCGCTGAGCGGTCCGTTCTTGTAGTGACTTGGATTCTGATTGGATGGATGGGTGCACTGCAGTGTCCACCTCAGCGGTCTGAGGACGGACAAGCTGTGAACTGGGGACGCGGGGGGTGGACTAAGGGCTGCCCTGTCTGGGCCGAACAGCAAGTTGCAGAGGATTTTTAACACACGTCCACCCCTGAAAGCATCGTCAAGGGGGCCTGTGGGCATCAGAACCTGGAATAATACAGGATGGTCGCCTGGTCCTGGAATAATACAGGATGGACATTTGGGTACAGCACCAGGGGAGGTGATGACACCAGACTGCACTGTGGCAGGTAGACCGGTCAGTTTGACTCATGCCACCTACTTAAACATGGCTGTGGATCAGGTACAACAGGATCATGACCTGGTCCAGCAGGATAACGCACCCTGCCTCACTGCACACACTGAAACATGCAATGAAGAGTTCAAGGTGTGAACCCGGAACCAGGTCTCAGGTCAGAATGTTTTGGCTCATCAGTGGACATGTTGACCATCAGTTGGTGCTCAGAGCTCACCTTGCTTGCTGCTCATGCAGACCTCCATCAGACTGAACCTGGACACGTCGTCCTCCTGAAACAACAGAGACACAGGCTGAACCTGCTGAGGGCTGCTCTGTTTTTAAGAGCCAGTGACTTTCATGTTGTCAGCACCTGCACAACCTACAGACTTTCCCCATCATCTGACCATTTTCCAACATTGTGCATTTATGAACTTATCAAAACTTCATTATATCCTTAACTTATTTGTGATGATTAGACTTTCTATACACAGAGCACCTTCAGCCACATCCAAAGACACACAGGTGAACAGTGACACTGTGACTTGTCACTGAGGGGAAACAACCGAGCACAGCCTGTGTGAGCCTGTCCGGGCTGCAGGAGCCGGTTTCTACCTGTCTGCCCAGCTGACTGAGGACCTCAGTGAGGACTGAAGCTGTTGTGCTGTGCTTTGAGATGGAGATGGGGACGAAAGCTGCAGCCGACCTGAAACACACAAGAAAATGGCCTGAGTTCTTTATGTGAAAACTGTAGAACACAGCTGTTAGAAAATAAGTAAACACAGTTCCTTGCTTGGAAATGAACCAACATAGTTTGATTGCTTTCCTGAAATCCTGCTGCTCTCCACCTGGGATTCTGGACCCCCACTATACTTAATTTCCCACCAGCCCTCACCTGGGCCAAGTGGCGTACACCTTGATGTTGTCAGTGTCTCGGGTTTTGGCCCTCAGGATCCAGGTGTCGCCCGCGTCTTTCAGAGAGCCCCTGTTGTCTGGACCCCCGTTCCGGTTTACGATGTCATCACCTTGGAGACGCTGCAGACCGCCAACCTCGTGCAGCTCGTAGTCCTGAGGCTCGTCAGGGAGGTAGAAGGCCCTGAGCGCCGCCTCCTGCAGGAAAACACAAGTACTGCAGCGTTAGACCCAACACGAGCTCAGTGTTTGGGGCTGAGGGCAGAGTGAAGGTGGGAATAACAGCAGGAATAGACCTCAGCCGACTGTAGACTGACGGTCTAATAAACTGAATAATGTGCATCTTTTATAATAAAATAGATATTTAATGTTTTTCCAGTTTGATAATCCCTGAGTACTGTCTGCTAGGCTGCATGTTTCCTGTGAGACCAAACCCAGGGCTGGACATTAACCCAGCTGGCTCACAGATTAATACTGAGATAACTATTAGTCTGTGCTTTACCTTAGTTGTAGCAGTAGAACAATAATAGTGTGTAGTATTTCAGAGAAGGCAGAGCCTCACCACCACTTCTTCATTCCTTGTGGCTCGAAAGAGGGAGACCAGTCGCAAGAAGCCGCGCCTCACTGCATCATCGCCATCGAACACCTTGAGAAACTGTTTACCTGTGGGCCGGAGGAACATGGTCACTCGGGACTTCATGATGTGAAAGTCACAGTAAAGGCTGGTGTGGACAAGGACTCAGTGTGAACTCACCTGACTCTGGAGCCGCCGGCTGAACGTCTTTAGACGCCACAGCAGACACTTCAAGGTCATCCGAGTTATCTGAGGAAACAAGAAAAAATTGTTTAGCTTAATTTCATTATTTTATGTTTAACTTATTTTATTTCATGTATTAAATAACATGAAATTAAGTAACTGAGTCTGATTCAGCTCAAAAGTCTGCAAGCAGGTTGAAGTTAAACATTAAAACAAGAAATCACCAGAGTGGATGAAAGGAGGCAGCTCAGTCCAAGTCGGAGGTTCAGCTTGTGAGACTAGTGATCATGTGTCAAAATGATGTGGGTTTGACTAAGATCACATCCCCCTGAAAAATGGGTGTTTATGCTCCTTAACAAAGGGTGGTTCAAGACCTCAGGGTCTCCTGAGTGTCTTCCCTCTGATGACTTTTTGAGGGTGTGTTAGTATAAGTACCAGGGGTTGAGAGGTGCAACACTGAAATTTCTCTGTGCAGTTTTGCTTTTTCAAATGAGTTGTTTGCCACCAGCCTTTAGTTCTGAGCTGATGAAACTCACAGGGCGTCTTCTCTGACAAAGCCTGGTGGTGTGAGTTTGTGATGAAGCCTCAGAACTTACAGTCACGTTATCAACATTGTTTGTGAAGAGCCTTTGTTTTTTCAGTTTCTCAGCTCAGACCGGTACCGTGAAACTGGCAGGAAATGAGATGTATGCCTCTGGTTCACATATAGTTTGTGTCAGCAGCGTCACAGAGGATGTGGTTTGCAGGGGTGTGTGTGTGTGTGTGTCTGTACCCAGGTCATGGCTGCAGATCTCACTGATTCGGTAGCAATGCATCTTGCTGAAGTTTCTGGAGTCGAGGTGGACGCAGGCCGGATGCAGCAGCATGCAGCGCAGACGTCCCATAGTGCACTCTGGTGGCACGTTGAGGTAGCACGCCGCGTGGCTCTGCAGCAAAGTCAAACAACGCACGGCACTCAGTGATTCTGCATTAACTCATCAACTTCACTTAAAATCACACTGAGCCTCATGTTTTCAGAGCCCTGGAGTTCTGGTAATCCAGGCAGACTGTGCGACCGATGGTGGGACTGGGTGATAGGGTTTGGTGTAATTCTCAGCTGGTTCTCACCGTGATGCCGCACCACTCACACCTCATCCCTGCCAGGACGTCAGACGAACCACAGGATCGTCGACACACCTCACATCTTGCCGCTGAGGCCAAGTTTCCCTCCCTCCAGTGGTGGTGAAACGTGTCCTGAAGTGACAGAACATGAAAGAAATAAACAACAAGAAACAGTCCAGGTTCATTTATTCAGAGGACAAACAATTTTATTTATGAACTCTAGCTCTAACACAGCAAAACTCCTTTAATCTCTTTTTAAGGAGGCGACAGAAACTGTTTTCAGCTGTGAATTAACACACATTTGTGCTCTGATGAAGCCAGAGCTGGGATCTTAGTCTTAGTGATGCAGGATCCAGGTACTTTGTGAGATTTAATCAATGCAGTGCATCATCAGCTGTAAATTCCCTCCACATACATCAGTCACAAATTAGCTGAGGAGTTTTTAGCTTTCTAAAAATAATGTGATGTGTTTAATAAAATAATGTGTGATGTGTTTAATATGTGATAATAGTGATGTGTTTTTTAATAAACTGTTCCAGTTTCTTGCACCACAGAGTCTAAAGCAACAAACACACGACATGACCTCACAAATGTGGGTTAATCCGCCACTGAAAACAGTCCCCAGCAAACGCACAAGGTCTGATAGAAAACCACAGCGAGAGGTTTCAACATTTAACGATAAAACTTTACATCTGTCAGGTTTTCTTAAAGATTTACATCTTTGGAAGGAACCGGTGGAGCCACAAACAAACTAACCCTGAGAAACATCAGATAAGACTAAATATAAATAGCTGCTTTCTGTCAGGTGCTGAATCTGACCCAGTTTCTGCTGCTGGTTTCCAGTCTGACCACCATCAGCTCTGTAGGGGCTCTCAGCACCACAATATTGACTATGAATCAGTGACTGTGGCGGATCAATCGTCAATCTACTCACACACACACACACACACACACACACTGAGTTGACAGCCGACCTCTTCGTTTTCTTTCTACCAAGCGTCTCACTACAAGTGTTTAAATACAGGTGTCAGGTGATCAGTCAGACTGATCAATAACGTCAATCACATTAGTCATTAATCTGACACCGAACACTGACCCCTGCTTTAATCAACACGAAGCATCGACACAATAAACAACAGATCTGGGCATCGAGGTCTGGGATCTATTGACATTAGCATTTGACATAGCATAAGGTGGTTCAGGACAGCGCCCCCCAGGGTTTAGGAGGAGTAAACACAACCTTACCTGCTCCAGAGTCCCGTCCAGGTGACAACTGCGACAGTCGGCACAGCTGAAGGCGGCACAATCAGCGTGGACGTGCAGCTCACACACTGAAATACACACACACACACTCAGCCAGAGGTCAAAGGTCAAAAGGCTCCAGCCTGCTCAGATAGTTTACATCATTTAAATGTTTCTGTATTTGTTAACACATTAAAATCAACTATACGTAGTGTTTTTAGCCGACAGTGCTCATTGTTTTGATCCTTGGGTGTCATTTGCATTATTTCATTTTATTATCATTAACATTAATGTAAACATTTTGTATAAACTAAATAAAATACATATGTTTTTATAGGAGAAGTAATAAAAATGTTTCAGTTTAAGTCAAACTGTGGAGAACAGAACTCCAGTACAAATGTTGTGCAAATCACATGACAATAAAAACAAACGAATGAATTCCAACATTGCAAAGCTGCCATTGTTGACAGACTTTAAAAGGGGAGAAATAAAATTTGATGTCAACATCAGAAAAGCAGCTGCAGCTCCTCTTTAAAGTGAAAGTTTATTATTGCTAAATGTAAAGGGCCAGTTCACCCAAATGACAAAACAATATATATTCTCACTAGGCGTGCTCAGGTTTTTACGTAAACACAGTACTGACCTTTCTGTGGCTTTTAATTTGGTGTAACACTGGAAACTGGTTTTAAGTGTGTATGTAAGTATAATGTACTACACCATGAGATGCTGGTTGAACTGGCCTAACTGGTGATGTTACTGGCCTGACCTTCGCAGCGCAGCGCCGTGCTTCCCTCTGTTTGTTTCCTGCAGACGCAGCAGAAACGCTTCTTCTGACTGGCCGGACCGAAGCAGTGAGCCACCGGCACCTGCAGGGCAGCGTAAAAAGGAACGTGACTGGAGTAACGTTAACGCAACTAACACACAACCTAGAAACGACACAATCATCACACGTTCAACCTGTGAGTGAACAGCTGAAAACAAAAACAGGACATGTTCTTCATCCTTCCACTAATACTCGCTACAGCAGAAAATGTGGATTCATCCGCCACTGAAAATAGTCCAGCATTAACTTCAGTGAGCACCTGGAAATTACTGTGTCGTAGTGGTGAAGTGTAGATAAATTTACTGACACACGGCATTTTTTTTAAACGACATGGAGAACACGTGTGACGTGAGGTGATTTTTCTGAGTTGACGCAGTTGAAATGAATCTTTATCAGCTGTTTTTCCCAGAAACAGGTGACCTGAAAACACCGGTCCTTCCTGTCAGCGCCTGCTCAGGTTTATTGATCGGTGCAGCAGTTAGTCCTGCTCAGTGATCAGTGCTGTGCCGATCAATAAACATCATGTCGGAGTGTGTGTGGGTTTCAGTGAGGCGCTGTCTGGTGCTCACCTGGACTACAGACGGAGTCATGCAGGAGCAGAGCGATCGCAGCGTCTTCAGGCATTTCTCATGACACATGAAGTTACACACTGAGGAGACACAGAGGACAGTCAGAGACCAGGACGGGGGTTCGGTTCCCCACAGATCCAAAATACTTATGACCTTCTGCTGGGTTCATTCAAAACCAGAGAGGGAGAGAGAGAGAAATTTATTGTGTTTGGTTGATTCATGAAAATTCAAAACAAATAGAAAAATAGTCCTGACGTGGGAAGTTAAGTCCAGGTTCTCCTCCTGAGGGTGTTTCCTGTAATGTGTGTGTTTTGGATTAGAGGAATTAACGTACAAATGGAGACTAAAACCAAACCTCAATAATTCAACATAAAATCCACTGTGGAAAAAGAAGCAAAAACAGTATCAAACTTTGCTTTATGTATCAAACATATTGATGCACAGAAATGTTCACCAAGAGTTTTATCTCTTCACAACGTTAAGAGCAAGTGCTGAAACAAATGCATGAAATGTTGGATTTATTATGTTGACTGATCTGACTTTTCTCTAAATGAGAGCACATTTAGCAAATAGAAGGTTGTAGCAGGAGAATAAGACGTGTTTGGCTGTGAAGGCCTTGAACCAGCAGGAGACATGTCTAATAAGGAAACGTATACATCAGAGCACGTTCAGATTCTGTCTGAGTGAACTGTGAGGTCTTCGCCTCCATTGTGTGTCGTGGAGCTGACATTTAGTTTGCGGCGGCTTCTTGTGTCTCTTCTGTTACACTGTGGTAAACCTCAGGTGTTCGCTCTGGCCAGTTTCACACTTCGAGCTCAAAACAACAACCCTGTTTCAGCTCAGCAGCACCTACAGAAACCTTCAGGCTGGTTTTTCCTGTCCAGGGACTCAAACACATTATTAGGACTCTGAAAAAGCCTGTTACTTTACACCAGTGACTCAACGCAGACTTGTCAGGACTCCCTGGACAAAACAACTTGTTTTAGGGTTTGACATTTGTTCCCATTTTACAAACAATGCAGTTCAACTTGTCCTTTAAAGGGCCGTTTAGTGTGAATGTGCCTGAGGATACTGCAGATTTAGGGCTCAGCTAACCCATGGATGTAGTCCTTCATTCTGGCTGCAGTGTTACGCAAAACCATTTTCTGTTGATCGGAATATTTGATTTTGTTTTATCAGTAGAAGTGTCACCTACAGATAAAATAAATCTTTAATGTCAGACTAAGAGAGAAGCAAGTCTGTAACACAGGACAATGAGTAGACCAGTAAAAGTCTTAGTGGGCCAGGACTTCTGAGTCCTCCATCGTCACAGGTCTCTTGATTTGACAGGACTAACGAGAGATTAGTTGCTGTAAATGACTGAACCGTAAAAATCAGGCTGAAACCAAATGATCGTGGAGCAGCTCTGTTCAGATCCCACCACAGTCAACGCACCAGAACCGTCTCCAGAACAAACTGTGTTTTGTTGTCATGGGAAATCTTCACGAGCTGCGGAAGCAGTTTGGTTTGTGTAAAGAGGAAACGTTACATAATCCAGCTGAGCCTTCAGTCGACTGTTGTTGTTGTTGTTGATGTTGTTGTTGATGTGCTTGTGATGATGAGGATGATGATGGTCTCTGCTCACACACACACACACACACACACTGTCTCAGCATCCCCGCCTGTCTCCTGTTGCCATGCCAACCGAAAGAAGTAAATCACGACTTGACTGCGACAGACACTTTACACCTCCCCAGAAACACACACATTGTGGAGATTACAGACAAACAGTTACTGGGCATACTGGTCTGTTTGTGTCCTGGTTCAGGTCCTCAGCTCACCAGCTGAATCCATGATGAAGTGGGGGCTTAGTGAGGAGGAAAGGAAAGGAAAGGAAGGGAAGGAAAGGAAACAGGACGGGGAGGGGAGGAAAGGGAAATAGTGGGAAAGGAAAGAGGAAGAGCAAAAACAGGAAATGGGAAAAGGAAGAAAGGAAAAGGAAAGGGAAGGCTGCCTTCCTTTGCAGCCTGCAGATGGTGCATGTGTCAGTGCAGGATGACTTTGGGTACATATGAGCCTGACCCCAGTATGGGATCTAGTCTAGAATCCAGTCTGGACGGACCAGCTCCATGTCAGAATAGGATTATATATGTTTAGGTTCTGCACAGGTCAAGAACCTGACACCCAAACACACCTGGTCTAAGGTCCCTTGAAGCTCCACATGCAGAGCAAGGCAGCAGCACACCAGGATCGGGTTGATGACTCGATTCCCGAGATAAGCCCTTCAGGTTTCCAGTCTAAACGGGTTTAGTAGTCTTACCTTCGCACAGGAAACCGATGAGCCCCCAGATGAAGTCGCTGCAGCTGTGGCAGAAGGTGGGTTTGGTCAGGGTGACTTTCTTGAAGCAGTGCCCCGGTGCGGAGCTCTGGTACCTGGGCCGGAGCCCGGGAGACTGCTGTGTCCTTTTCTTGGTGGTCAGGGGGCTCCCTGTGCGGCTGTGCGCGGAGTCCGGGTCCGCTGGTCTGGCCCGGCCACATTCGGCCATGTCCTCCCACACAAACTACCCGACAGGAGGTGAGAACACGGGGACGACTAGGCTCACGTCTCACGTAGAAAAACCCGGTTTTAGATGCGAGTCCACCTCCAGTGGTGAGACATCCCACCGGGCCGGACCCAGCGGCGCAGTCCGCACAAAAGGCGCCGTGCTCGGTGTGTGTCCCCTGGGTGTCACCGCTTCACGAGCGAATTATCCGGGTACAAAAATCCAGAACAGGCTACTCGACTCTGCGATCCAACCAGGATTAGCGTTCTGCCAAATGCGACGTCGTCAACCCCCAAAGAGGAGTCATCCCAGCGGCTGGACACAGCGGTGCCACCCAGCGGCGCTGCCCGGCGGAGAGGGCGCCGCGGTCGGTGTGTCTCCCGGAGCCTCCCGCCGCATAGGCGAGCTAAATATCCAGCTGCTGAAATATTAATCGAGTACCCGCCTTGTTAAACACGGCGACGTGGTCCGGGGATGCGATAAGCTTCGGTTTTCACGTCTTTTCGGCGTCGTCGTCTCTCGGCGGAGAGATGGTCCACCACGCCGCGATCTGAGCCCCTCCGCCCGGAGACAGCGGTGCCACCCAGCGGCGCTGAGCGCAGGAGAGGGCGCCGCGCTCGGTACGATTCCCGGAGCTCTCCGCTTGGAAAGCTGGATGAATAAAAGATGAAATATTGATCCGGTGAGACTGGACGGTCAGTGTGTCCGGTATAAAGTGATGTTATGTCCAGTGAAGAGTCGCAGCCTGAAACCAGCTGCTCCAGCGCGGGCAGGGAAAGACGCCAAACCGGGTATGAAAATATCCAGTTCCCCGCAGCAGGACGGGAGATAAACATGAATCAACAAGTGTGAAACCAGGCGGAGGGGGGGCTGCTTTCATTTCACGTTTCTTCTTCCTTCTCCGAGGCTGATTCTTCTTCCGCGTCAGTCTCCAACACTGATTTACTCCTCCCTCTCCTTCATCCCTCTCCTTGTCTCCTTCCCTTCCTCCCTGCCTCCTCACCTTTGAGGTTCTCCTGACTCCCATTCAGCCACAGAACAGGAATAAATATGTTTAGGTGTCCTAACCCACCTTTCCTCTGTCACTAGTAGTGCTTTACAGAAATAAAGTTAAAAAGTATATGAGCAAGAATAAAAAGAAAACAGTGGGTTAGTGGTTAGCACTGTTGCCTCACAGCAAGAAGGTTCCTGGTTTGAAACCCATCAGGGGCCTTTCTGTGTGGAGTCTGCATGTTCTCCCTGTGCTTGTGTGGGTTTTCTCCAGGTCCTCTGGTTTCCTCCCACAGTCCAAAAACATGTATGTCAGGTTGATTGGTGACTCTAAATTGCCCATAGGAGTGAGTGTGAGTGTGTGAGGTTGTTTGCTGCTTCTCCCTGTTTAGTCCTGACTCCGGGTCCGAGCAGAAGGCCTGTCCCTGATGTTCTCAGAGTCTGAGATGGTTCTTATGGCACCAACATGTCAGAGATGTTCTGACTTGGTGTTATTATAAAATACTGTGCACCTTGCACCACTGTGTTGTGATGGTGGTAGAAGGATTCAAACCCTTCATGTGATAAAAAAAAAAAAAAAAAGCAGAACTGTTCATGCAGAAAAGTTGCAGTGACAGTAAAGATAAACTGGGATTATTTGCTGTTAAACATGAGGTTTTGGACTAATATTGTGTCTGCTGCATTTTCCTGCTGCTGTTGTTTCTTTTAATGGACATTTTCATGTTTTATTTTGAAGATGCCTTCATGTGTCAGGACTGCACTGGCTGCAGCTGACCACTGGATGTCACGGTAGCACAGTGAAACTATTTAGACCTCAGTGTAAAAACTGTCTCTGTACCTTTAAGCAAGGCAGCCTGAACAGAAGCTGCAGTAATGTTTGTCCTGCAGACATTATTTATGAGCTTGTTTGGTGCCTGTTCTGTGAATCCAACAACCAGAGCACGTTTAAGATGTTTTCTGCATTACAAACACATGGTTCATACACTTAATATATTTGCTCCATTAGTTTAGTCATTTTACCACCGCCCACTCTGGTGTTGACACCAATGACTGGTTTTTGAAAAACTGAATTAGAAATCAGCTGCAGCTGATGCATTTAAGATCACTGGTGTAGGTAAAAGTACCAAAACCACAGATTAAAGACTGCACTTCACTGCCAGCAAAATGCATAAATGACATTATTCTAGCATTGTTCTAGCTCCGTTAGCCATTTCAGTCCATACATCTGATGGATGATTAATGAGAGACACGTGGTTTTTCGTTTATTTTCAGACCAGTCTCCAATATTTGCCATGTTCATTAAAAACAGGAGCATTTACCTAGTTGGGCCTTACGGCCAGTCTTTAAATGTAGGGAGAAATGTGTTTTGGATGGAACTGATAATAACCCATATAAAGCTGGCAATGAAATGCACAGCAGGAAAATGCGATGTTGATATCACAATAGTACTGAAGTACATAGTCTAATCCTGATTTCCAGACAGATAAATATTTTTCTGACCACTAAGTGACACTGCAGGCCTGCAAATACACTTCTGGACTCTGCAAAAGCACCAGAACCATCATAAAATCTAGTAAAAGTCCACTGAACCAGTTTAGTATAAAGACTGGAAGCACAGGCAAACATCTAGCCTGGCTCTGTAGCAGAAACTGCTAATACTTCCATGAAACCAACAGCACAAATAAATAAGAACACAGCAATATGTATTTAAATTAACACACAGTTTAATCAGAGAAATCAGGCTTAGCTCTGCCTCGTTTGTTCCCAGGGTTCCCTCCTGCACCTTTTAAACAGGTACCAGAGCAACTGGTACTGTTTGTATTGTAGTAGTAGTAATATTAGTGGTAGTAGTAGTAGTGGTAGTGGTGGTAGTAGTAGTGGTAGTAGTGCTGGTGGTGGTGACAGGTTCAGGTTACTTTATTTGTACCAAAGGTATTTGTTTTGCAGTAGAGTCCTCATTCATAACATAATATAACATAACAAACAGGCATTTGTCCTTCATCATCCCTCACTCGCTTCTACAGGCACCATAAAAAACATAGAACATAGAAACATAAAACATTAGTTTTCAGTAGTAATGGGACAATACTCAGACCTTTTACTCAGGTACTAGTAACAGTACAGTACAAATACTCTAAAAGTACTGCCTTTATACGTATACGTAAAAGAAAGTAAATTTTTGATGTAGTATTAGTACCATCAAGTAACAAAAATAAAATCACTACACAGAATGACCGATACAATGCACAGAAAAATGATTAGCTTCAACGTAATTTAATGTATCTATGTAGCAGATTATATTTCAATTATTATTGATCATTAAATCTGCAAATAGATTATTTATTTTATTAATTATATATATATAATATTAACATATTTAAATACTTAGCTAGCTAGCAAAACAACGGAAAACCCGACACGTAGCAACAGTAACTAAGGGGGCGGAGCTTCACTAATGGCCACTAAAGCGCGCTCAAATGGCGCGAAAACAAGTGTCATCGTCAGACGAGTTAAATCAAAATTAAATCTAAAAATATTTTAAATAAATAAAATACAAATAAACACATACCAGTCTAAAGTACCGGAATTGATTTTTATTTTTTTATATATTAAAATAAAACACAGAAATCTACATTCTAAGCGCTAACCACTCCACCCTATGCATGGCTTCTATTTTTATTTTGTTATTTATTTTAAGTTACTTTTACTGGAATTTATTTTGGTTATTTGGGACAAATAGAACAAAATACAACAAAGCTAAGCTCGTAATGACAAACCTCCAAACCATGATGTCCCTGTTCAAGTTTTATTTATCATTTCTACTCTTTATTGTAAATGTAAATGAGCTGAACGCGGTCTGGACCACCGTGTTATGGAAACACAGTATTCATTTTGACTTTGTTTTAATGTTTTCATTTCTCTCTCTCCCTCTCTCTCCCCCTGCTTTAACCCAGTGTCTCTCCACCTTTCTCCTCCCCTTCTCTCTCTCCCTCCCTTCGTCTCTTCAGTCTCGTTGCTGCTGCTCACACGGCGACAGCTCCGCCCGTCTCTCCGTCTCTCTCCGCACGCGTCTACCTGTCTCTCGGTCTCCAGGTCTCCGTTTACCTGCGTCCCCCCTTCCTCCGTCCCCGTCCTCCCCCCTCTCGGTGCGGTCATGCTCCCGGGGCTCCGGAGATGAGGCTCCGAAATGTCTCCTTCCTGACGGTCTTGTTGTTCGGGCTGTGCGGGCTGGTCTCCCTGTCCTGGTACACCGCCTTCAGCAGCTCCAGAGGTAAGACCCGATCCCGGTGTGTCCCGGTGTACGTCTGTGCGTTTGGGAGGAGGGCGGGGGGTCGCTCGGTTTGCCGTGCCGTACGCGCCGGAGAGAAGAGGGGGCTCCGCTTTTGTGTTTTGGATGTTGCAGAGAAAAGGACACATGATGGTGTTGATGGGAGGCTGCAGGCTTCAGATGGTCCGGAGGTGAAGGGGGCGCGTGGTTTGTCATGCATCGCATGCCGGCAGGCTGTAGGTGGAGGGAGATGGAGTAGGGGTTGGTTTGGTTTTTGTTGCAGAAATAAACACATGATGCTGGTGATGTGAGTGGGAGCTCCACCGCTGAGGAAATCAGGGGAGCGCTTGGTTTGTGACACCTAGGGTGACAGGGTCTGGATGAGGGAGAGAGATGGAGGAGGTGGTTGAGGGTTTGTTGGCTGATTTGGTTGCAGAGTCAAACACAAGATGCCTCTGCATGTACAGAGAAGCTGACAGCGCCGAAAGGAGCGCTTGATTTGTGACACATTATGTGCCACCTGAAGAGAGGCGAGAACAGGACTAAGTTGGATTTTTGCTGCTGGAAACAGAAATACTGAGGACAGCCCAGGTATGGAGGCTGTCAGGGGAGCACTTGGTTTGTGATGGATCACACTCAGGACAGAGGTGGAGAAGGTGCTCAGGGAGTCAGGTGGAGTTTAGTTGATTGTGTTGCAGAAATAAAAAGCAGGATACTTGCAGAGATCAGGTGAAGTTGTTGTGGAGGTTAGAAAGGGGACGATTGATTTATGATGCATTGAGGACAGAGCAGAGGGTCTAGATGTAGGAGGGGTGGGTCTACCTGCTGTAGGTGAACCTGACTGTGAAGAGAAGTCCCAGGCCTGAGTTAACCAAGGGGGCGCTTGGTTTGTGACGCTCTGAAGAGAGGGTCTTGTTGATGGATGTAGTGGCTCTGAGGAGGAAAGAAAATGCTGCAGCGGTTTCTGCAGGAGCAGGTCCTGGCAGGATACTGGTGAGAGTTTGGACTGACAGTGTGACTGGAGTGCTTGGTTTATTTACCAAAACAGAGAGGTGGAGCATGGAGGAGAGGGGTGTCTGGAGACTAGAGTTAGTTCTATATAGAGACTGTAGGGGAGCGCTTGGTTTGCGATGTGGTACAGAGCAAGGAGTGAGGGGGAGTTTTTGGATTTTGTGAACGAAAATGGAGCGCTTCATTTATGATCCAGGCCTGGGAGAAAGTGGACAGTTCAGTGTTTTTGTTTTTGTTGTAATATGTCAGCTGCCCCAGAAATGAGAGGGCGCTTGATTTATGGTCCCTTAGAGGGGAGGAGTTTTGTGTTTTGTTGCAGTTTCAGCTGTTATGAAGCAGTGATGCAGGAACACCGTGTGGGTGTTTACACACAGGAGTGCTGCAGGCTCAGCTGTCAGCTGCAGCTTCAGCTCCATGGGGGCGCTTGTTTTGTGACTTCCTTCAGCCTGTGAGGGAGGTGGAGATAGTGGGAAGGATGAGGATAAGTTTTTTTCATGTCTGTTTGTTTTTCTTCCCATTTAAGCAGATTGCTCAACTTGAAATGGACACTTGATCTGTAACTCCGTCAGGGTGTGTGGCTGCAGTGGAGTTTGGTTCTCTGAGACTCTTAACAGCTGCTTGTTGTTTTGCACCAGAAACACACCCCTCTGCTGAAAAGGAGCGCTTGGTTTGTAATTTGCCAAACAGCAGGGGAGCACAGTGCAGCTGTTGGAGAGCAGATGATGTCTGGAGCTTCACACCGCTGTGCTCGGTGTGCTTGGGGCAGCCAGGTGGGGACGCTCGGTTTGTGATACATCTCATGCCCGTTGAAAGGGGTGGTGTTTTCTGGTTTTCATAAAATTCAAATGAGAACTCAAATGCATGAGGTTTTACAGGGAGCGCTTGTTTTTAGGCACTGTACACAGCAGAGGTAGGAGGGAGCGTTGGTTTATAAGATCTGCTGTGTGGTATTTTCCCTCTCTTGGTGTTACAGATGCTTTTTGAATCTCGCCTCTGCTTTACCTCCTGACTCATGGAGAAAACATCCGGTCCTGATTATCATCTATGGATCATATCAGCTTCATATCCCACATGGAGAATTTATTTTGGGAAACAGCTGCATGGAAACTGATTGCATGACAGCATCTGCTGGAATGGTGCATTCATGTACAGTCTGAGATTGTGAGCACTAACCTGTGGCTGTGAACACACACCGAGACAGAGCTTTGACTTCATCCCCCTCAGTCTTCTCAACGCAAGAACCTCAAACAGTTCACGTACGTTCATGTTGATCCTTCACACACCTTTAATCCTTAGTCTGAGCTCAACAGGTGTCTCCCAACCAGCCAGAAACCTCCCGTTCGTACGTTTATCTTGACTAAGTGACACTTGAGTAACGACTGACTGAGCCCACCTGTGCAGGGCAGGTGAACGAGGTGGTGGAGTGTGTTTTTGTGGGAGGCGGTTTAGGGTGTGTGACACTGTGATCTACAGGCTGTGACACGTTACAGCCGACGTAAACAATGAGAGTGGAGCTGACTGAGCGCACGTCATCTGGCTGAGGGACCGTCTACGGCCTATTATTAAACACCACTGTGAAATGTCAGGTGTTTTGGCATAGATAAGCTAAATTATATGTTGTGTGTACTCTCAGATTTGTGGTGTTTATCGTTTGTTGTGAGCAGGTGAATGTGTTTGCGGCTCACTGATCTTAAATTGTGCTGAGGCGATTCAGGCGACTGATATTTTGTTTCTAGATGTTTAGATATAAAGAGTGTCAGGGCTGTTTTCACTGATTTTCCCCCTGGACAGCAAACACCCCATGTGGGCTGGATTTCAGTCTTTGGTCTTTATTTTGATCAGTGTTAACTTCCACAAACCAAAATCCAGCTCCAGACGTTGCTGTGAGCAGAGAGAAGCTGGTGGAGCAGTGGAACCAGATCAGAGACCAGTCGACTCTTTCTTCCTTCAGAGCCTGTAAACAGTGACGGCCATGGAGGTCTACGGCAGAGACCCATAAGCTGAACCAGGTTCTGGATTCACACACACATTACACTGAGGACACCACATTCACTGTTGCCGTCAGTCTCTGGATGGGATTTGTGCTGAATAAACCAGGGGCTGATCCTTTACAGTGGCGCTCTGACCAGACAGAATGTGTGAGCGTGAACTGGGGTCTCAGTCAGTCCAACAGGTTCAGACTCGCCTGCTCTGGTCTGTTGACATTACTCTGGAAAATCCACCAGAACGGCTCCTGCACAACGTCTTCTTAACATATGAGATGAAAAAAAGGCTTTTGTCAGAACAAACTTTTCTTTTTTCATCTACATTCTGGGCACGTGTAATAATATTTGGCACAGGAAACAAACAACATCTAAAAAATTTGATTTTTTTGTCTTATTTGGTCTTATTTCAATTTTGGGTACAACAGGATTCAAGATTTTTCTTTGCTGTCCGACTCAGTAGATTTTAATGGCCATGAAGATAAACACATGTAATTAAAATTAGAGCTGCAGAGAGTCTGTTTGTTAATTAGTCCACTCATTTGACAATTATGTCATTTTTAAAAACAAAAACACCAAACACACTTGAAGCCTGCACAGGAATAAGATTCAGTCATAAACACTGAATAACTTTGTAAACGCAGGTTGTTGGAGTTTGGAGACGTTTGAATCCATATGTTAGTTTGAAACCAACACAAAAACAGCGTCCGCGTTGAGATTTCCATTTTCTCAAGTTTCAAATTCGTCATTTACCCAGGAACCGTTTCAGGACGACCTCCTGCGTGAGCGTCACTGTAACTGAACGCTTAGCGCAGAAACAGGCAGAGCGAATCTGCAGAACGTACTGATTCTAATCTTTGAATCCCAAAGTAAAGCAGAAAGCCGACACTTTCTCTGGACGTTAGCTGATAAGAATCGGTGTTAGAGCTTTTCTCACAGGAGTTAAAACAAAGTCTTCTAACTTTACCCAGTGGAGAAAATAATCTGGCAGACGCTGCAGTTTTACAGATTTCTCAGAAAAGTGAGGAAAACAGTGAGCGGGGCTGAAAGCAACAAGATGAAGAGCCTGCAGTTTTCTTTTTTTCATCCTCAAGCAAACCCTTAAATCTCATCAACGTCGATTTATGTTGTGGAGCAGCTGAAATGTAGTTTGTGATGCACATTTACATGATGCATCTTCCTAAACGATGCACATGTTTGTGTTGGGTCACGTCTGCCCCAGATGGTGGTGTTACAGGCGTCCGTTGTGTTTTTTTGGACACCTCCAGTTCCGGGATCCCAGCACCAGCAGCAGTTTGACAACGTTCTTCACTTTAGTCTAAATCACAGAAGAACCAACAGTTTGCTGTGATCTCTGTAGGAAAAGGGGTTTTAAAGGGTTAATCTCCCAGATGACGTGCTGCTGTGATAGTTGAGCTGAGAGTCTGAACAGAACCAGAAACTGGACTCGCTGTGGGTGGAGACACCTGATATTTCGGTGGAAAACCCACACGTTGTCTGGGAACATTTTCCAGATACGTTCAGTGTCAGTGCGTCTGTGACCCAGCAGGGTAATCTGGTAATCTGGCCCCGACGGCTGGAGGTAATCATTAAATAACAGGCTGTAAAATCTGTGCAGCCTTGGCCCCAGTGTGAGAAGAACCCGCCCTGTTTATTCCGGTGATACAGTCGTATGCTCAGTGTCACGCTAAGCTACAGACTGACACACAGACACAGACGCTTCTGTCTTAACTCATAAATGTACCTAAAGCATCACACACGTCACACAACATCCGCCACGCTGTCCCTCGGACCCGAGGAGCATCACAGGGCTCCGCCCCTGGAGAACTGAGCACAGCGAAACCGTGGGAATCAGAAGAGAAGCTGCAGATTTGTGTGTCTGAAATAAACGTTTGAACTGACAAACAACATCTTTAAGTGTAGACACGACTAATGTACAGTGACTGTTCTCTGCTGAGGGGAAGCAGCACAGTTTCTGTCTGTTTCTGTGCCAAAGCCTCAGATTAGAGCAGAAGTTCAGAGGGATCGGACATTTTCAGTGACTCATGCGTCTTCCTAATGTCACACACACGCTCCCATCATGCTCCTCTGCTTCCTTTCTGGACGAAGGCGTGTTTCTGCTGCAGAGGAGATTGATTCACACGCTGATGGCAGTTAACCAGCGAGTGTGTGTTTGTGTGTGTGTGTGTGTGTGTGTGTGTTGTAGCACTCAGGGTAAATTAGTTCAGTCAGTGGAGCTGCTGACAGAAGGCGCGTTTGATTTATTCATTCCTCTGAGACTGCAGCGGTGATGTCATGTGAACGGCGGTGAGGTCAGAGGTCGACGCCTTTTAATCCAGCCGTGTGATTGGCTGTATGTCGGGCTGAACGTTACCTTTGTGGTGGGACCACGTGTGACCTCCTCAGCTCTGCCCATGTGGACTGGATTTCTGTCTTTAAACATCACCTGCTCTGCTCAGCAGTTTTAATCCCGACATTTTCACCCCCACCCCAGTAAAAACTCCAGCCTCAATCAGCTCCTGTTTTCCTGTGGACCAGCTCCTCCTCCTGCCACTTAAAACCCATCCAGAGCCACAACCACAGACTGTAAGGGGAATATCTGGGCATCATCTTCTCAGCTCAGTGTGAATTTTTACGTTTGTGTGAAAACATTTTTGTTAATCTCACAGGTGGAGACATGCTAAAACCATCACAGGGTCCTGTTTGAGAAATAAATTGAAACCATCAGGAAAACAGGACCCTGTGGTGTTGTGATGTCAGCTGCAGGTCAGCTCTTAAATTTGTTCAGATAAAGCAGCAGAATTCACTGTGACCAGCTGCTGTTTGCACTGAACCCATGGATGTACAGACACCTGTCACTGGATCACTGTGATACTGAAGAAAACCTAAAAACAGCAGGATTCTGAATGAAGTTCTGCAGCCTCTGGTTTCTAAGTGGTTGTATGGAGCTTTATTGTGGAGAGACATCAGAGATAATGAGATCCTCCAGAAGTCATACTGAATCCATTCGACACGTGTTTCTGCAGAAATGATCACACTCACCGATCACACATCCCATCCAGAGACTAACAGTAGCAATGAATGTGGTGTACGTGAATGTGAGGCCTTTCATTTTTCAAAAACCAGTTCCAAACATTGCTGTTAGCAGCGAGAGGCTAGCAGAGCAGAGATCAACTTCAAGTGAAGTGAGGATTCTGAGAAGGACAATTTTCTCAGTCTTTGCTGTTGTTTCATTAATTTTTTACATTTTTAAAATGTAAAAGTTGTATTTTAAATTCTCAGCAGACTCTTATTTTGGAGGCAGCTGCAGCACCGAGTGTCCTGTTAACACACATTGATGCACTGCACGCCAACAGCACAGGGCTCATAGCGATTAGATGACGCGGTGGCCTCTTGCAGCCTGGAAGTGAACATGCTTGGCCTTGTCCTCCTGTCACTCACTCACACACATCCGGTCTGGCATTGTTCAGCTGCCATAACCTTGGGTTTAGTTTCCTTTGTGCCGCTTTGCTTCTGTTGCACAGGACTGATGCATGTTCCATCAGTCTGGTTTAAATAGCTTCACTACTGATTTTCTCAAGCTGCAAAATCCAAACAGCAGCAGAGATTATAGTAAATAGTCGGTGCATTTGTTTCTGTATTAAATAACCTGTTCATTGATTAAGCAGCAACCGAGGCTTAATTAATATATTTGAATATATTTAGAGTCTGTGGTCTATGTAGTGAAGGAGGACATGAGGATAGTTGGTGTGGGTGAGGAGGATACAGAGGACAGGGTTAAATGGAGGCAGATGATTGGCTGTGGCGACCCCTGAAGGGAGCAGCCCAAAGGAGAAGAAGAAGAAGAGTCTGTGGTCTGAAGCGGCTCTGGAGGACAAACAGGCATCAAACAGTTAGTTACTCACAGCGAAATACTGCCTGAACAAAAATGAGTGTAATTAATTAACACAGGATATTTCTATCACAGCTGCAATTAACCATAATCTTCATGATGTGTTCTTCTGATTCCTCTCTTAGTAGTTAGTCCATTGTTAGTCTTGATCTGTCCTGTTGTTCCTGTGGATTTGTGTCTCCTTTCTGCATTTTGGGGAGGTCTGATGTTCTGCCCATTAAATGCAATTCTTCTAGTTCCTCTAATCGTGGAACCGTTACCTGTGTCAGTTGTCAAGTCCCCTTTTACCTCAGTGTAGGAAGTAGTACTCAGAGGTATGTCTGTGTAATGTAGTACAGATTGTAGTGGTGTTCAGGAAACCAGAGAAAGGGGAGGACGGAAAGTCTCATCTCTGATGGAGTATTGATCCTCTTTACTTTCCCTCCCATCTCCTGCATTTCTTTGTTTTACAGTTCAGTCACTGCACATTTACACACATGCATACACATTTACACACATTTACACACATGCATACACATTTACACACATGCATACACATTTACACACATGCATACACATTTACACACATTTACACACATGCATACACATTTACACACATTTACACACATGCATACACATTTACACACATTTACACACATGCATACACATTTACACACATTTACACACATGCATACACATTTACACACATGCATAAACATTTACACACATTTACACACATGCATAAACATTTGCACATATTTACACACATGCATAAACATTTACACACATTTACACACATGCATACATATTTACACACATTTACACACATGCATACACATTTGCACATATTTACACACATGCATACACATTTACACATGTATACACATTTACACACATGCATACATATTTACACACATTTACACACATGCATACACATTTACACACACATGTATACACATTTACACACACATGCATACATATTTACACGCATGCATACACATTTACACACATGCATACACATTTACACACAGCATACACATTTACACACATGCATACACATTTACACACATGCATACACATTTACACACACATGCATACATATTTACACGCATGCATACACATTTACACACATGCATACACATTTACACACAGCATACACATTTACACACACATGCATACATATTTACACACATGCATACACATTTACACACACATGCATACATATTTACACGCATGCATACACATTTACACACATGCATACACATTTACACACAGCATACACATTTACACACACATGCATACATATTTACACACATGCATACACATTTACACACACATGCATACATATTTACACGCATGCATACACATTTACACACATGCATACACATTTACACACAGCATACACATTTACACACACATGCATACACATTTACACACATGCATACACATTTACATACAGCATACACATTTACACACACATGCATACACATTTACACACATGCATATACATTTACACACACATGCATATACATTTACACAAATGCATACATATTTACACACATACACATTTACACACATGCATACACATTTGCACATATTTGTATGCATCTATCTACATGGATACACATTTTACACACATTTATACACATTTGTCCATGGATGCTGTATGCTGCTTGAAAATGCTGCCTGGTTATATTAAAACAGGTCTAAAACACAGGACAGCAGGGAAAAGCAGATGAATTATGGCCCGTTTGGGTTTGTATAGCCCCTGAGTCTGTCCTCCAGTCCACTGGGTTTTGTGCAGTAACGTGAGAGGCTCTTTGACAGTTTGGTCAATATGAGGGAAGCTGAGAGCCTGAGTGTGTGTTTATGTGTGTGAGTGTGTAACGTTAGCCTCAGATTAACTGTGAACTGTGTCAGTGAAGCTGCTGTTCGAGGCGTCGGTCACTGCTAACAACTGCAGCTGACTGACTGACTGACTGGCTGACTGACTGACTGACTGACTGACTGACTGACTGGCTGGCTGGTTGGCTGACTGCTGGGAACTCTGAATCAACGAGTTGAAAACTGACTGTTGTAAATAGGCATGTCTGAATCACGTTTGTTTCATTTAACGTTGGGTATCTGCAAATACCATTTACCAAAACATTAGACTACCTGAGCACTACAGACGTAAGTTCAGGCCTAAATAACTGAGAACTTGCACATCTCTGGTGTGACACAGATGTAGCAGGTTGCACCATTGCTCTGGAAACGCCATAAGACAACAAAAAACAGCATTTGACACCATAGCGCCCCCTAGAATCTGCAGTGGTCTTACCAACCAATGAGATAATAATAATAATATCAATCAATCAATCAACATTTATTTATATAGCCCTTTACAACACTCAAAAGTGACCAAAACAGTAAAAACAGAATCATAAGACTATAATAAAAAAGTGAAATGATAAACAATAAAGTGCATATAATATATTTTTGTTTATATGACAAAATCATTTGTTTGTCTGAGTTTTCCAAGGCAGATTCCCCAGACTCTGTGAACTGCACAAACATATTGTAGTTATTCATTAGAGACTGAATACCACCTGTTCATGTTTGTAGCATTTGATCATTAGCAGAGTCATTATTGTTATTCCCTAACTGACCTGGAACTACAGCACATACAATAACCCCGTCTGTCCACTGCCCTGTGCAGAACAGACACCAGTCAATGCTAGAAACCAGACGAGGAAGAAAAACAGAACAGGAAAAACAGGACAACAGGAAGAAAAACAGCAGGACAACGGAAGAAAACAGGACAACAGGAAGAAAAAACAGCAGGACAACATGAAGAAAAACAGCAGGACAAGAAGTAAAAAAGCAGGACAACAGGAGAAAAAACCGCAGGACAACAGGAAGAAAAACAGGACAACAGGAAGAAAAACAGCAGGACCACAGGAAGAAAAACGGACAACAGGAAGAAAAACAGCATACAACAGAGAAAAAACAGCAGGACAACAGAAGAAAAACAGGACAACAGAAGAAAAACAGCAGGACAACATAAGAAAACAGCATTACAACAGAAGAAAAACAGTATCAACATGAAGAAAAACATGCATTACAACATTATAAAACATCATTACAACATGAATAAAAACATTACAACATTAATAAAACATCATTACAACATTAATAAAAAACATTACAACAGTATAAAAACAAACATTACAACATGACACATAATAAAAACATCATTACAACATTAATAAAAACATTACAACATTAATAAAAACATCATTACAACATTAATAAAAACATCATTACAACATTAATAAAAACATTACAACATTAATAAAAACATCATTACAACATTAATAAAAACATTACAACATTAATAAAAACATCATTACAACATTAATAAAAACATCATTACAACATTAATAAAAACATCATTACAACATTAATAAAAACATCATTACAACATTAGTAAAAATGTTCATTCTTAATTAAAGATCTTTGAATCTTGAGAAATTTCACTAGGAGACAGTCTGTCTTCACGCCTGGTCCAGTCTGAGCAGCTAGGGTGCTTTTCACATGGCCCACCCAGAGTTAATCCTGCTGTTCTGGGGTTTGGACCAGTGACCTTTGGGTCACAGTCGCCTGTGCAACCTTTTTGCCCCTAAAATGGACTAAAAAAAAACTCAGAATACAGAGACATGAATCCTGATGCTGGTTCAGCTTCTTTAATTTGTTTGGTTGCGCTGCATGGATTGCATGACCCTAAAACCTGCAGGATTTAAATCACCAGATCAACACTCTGTCTCTGACCTTGGCTGCTGCCCTTGCCTCAGGTTGGGCAGCCTCAGTCCCCATAAACCCGCCTCGTTTCTACACAAAACAGGCCGAGTTATGTGAGCTGTTACTGATGCCCTATGTGCTCTGTGAGTGTGTTGTACTAAATCCAGTAAAGTTAATTTTTAACCAAAACCTTCAACTTCACATGAAATGGCAGGCAATAACAACAGCAACTCAGCTCAGGTTTTCATAGTCCCTTTGAGGTCACAAAAGCTCAAATGAGATTTATAGTTAAGGTAAGATATCTTACTGTGAAAATAAAATACACCATTCAAAACTCCATTCAAACTCACAAAGTTTTTAACACGAGAAATCACCGTTAGTCTGTTTATTGAGATCAATTGATGCTGCTGCTGTAAGTTTAGATGCATATTCACTCAATAACACATATAAAAATATATAAATGTAAACAAACTGTCTGTCCTTGCTGTGTACAGTTACCATGGTTACAGTTGTCAGTGTCCTTGCTGTGTACAGTTACCGTGGTTACAGTCATCTCTGTCCTTGATCTGTACAGTTACTGTGGTTACAACCATCAGTGTCTTTGCTGCGTACAGTTACCGTGGTTACAGCTGTGTCTGTCCTTGCTGTGTACAGGTACCGTGGTTACAGCCGTCTGTGTCCTTGCTGTTTACAGTTACCGTGGTTACAGCCGTCTCTGTCCTTGCTGTGTACAGTTACCGTGGTCACAGTCGTCAGTGTCCTTGCTGTGTAAAGTTACCGTGGTTACAGCCATCACTGTCCTTGCTGTGTACAGTTACCATGGTTACAGCTGTGTCTGTCCTTGCTGTGTACAGTTATCGTGGTTGCAACCATCTCTGTCCTTGCTGTGTACAGTTACCGCGGTCACAGCCGTCTCTGTCCTTGCTGTGTACAGTTACCGTGGTTACAACCATCTCTGTCCTTGCTGTGTACAGTTACCGCGGTCACAGCCGTCTCTGTCCTTGCTGTGTACAGTTACCGTGGTCACAGTCGTCAGTGTCCTTGCTGTGTAAAGTTACCGTGGTTACAGCCGTCACTGTCCTTGCTGTGTACAATTACCATGGTTACAGCTGTCTGTCCTTGCTGTGTACAGGTACCGTGGTTACAGCCGTCTGTGTCCTTGCTGTTTACAGTTACTGTGGTCACAGCCGTCAGTGTCCTTGCTGTGTACAGTTACCGTGGTTACAGCTGTCTGTCCTTGCTGTGTACAGTTACTGTGGTTACAGCCGCCTCTGTCCTTGCTGTGTACAGTTACCGTGGTTACAGCCGTCTCTGTCCTTGCTGTGTACAGTTTCTGTGAAACCTGGATGGTAGATACCATCTCAGATGAGAGTGAAAAGGGGAGAAGACAAAGTGAATTGGTATGTTCCAGCTTCTGATTGGAGGAAACACACCTGATCCAGGTAATCAGCAGTGAGTGGGGGAGGAATAGTTGGCAGTGGCCCTCGAGGACCACAGGTCCGCCCCCCCCTGTACAGGTACTCTGACCAGACTGGTTTAGATACAGTAAGTGCTGTGTCAATAACGTTTAATTGTATTATAATAAATGGTGAATTATTGTTTTTTCATTAGTAATGAGTCATAGTGGGATCCCGTGTTAAACTCACATCCCTTCGGATAACGTTCAGTTTAACAGTAATGCAATGAGTCACAGTGAGGATGGTGGTGCTGTAGCGGACACACACATGCTGTCTTGGGTTTCTGTGTGTGCGTTTCCTGGAGAGTCCAAGACGTTGTGAAAGGAGCTGATGAATATTTGATGTGAGCTCTGGGAGGTTGGGTTGCACTCACACACAACGGGCCGAGAGAAACCTACTGAAGGACTCGCTGCAGTTTCCTCACGTCTGCAGACAGAACAATGCTCAGGACGGTTTCTGCTCGCTTCATTTGCCCCTCCCCCATTAACCTATGTCCACACCAAAACAGTGACTGAAATCAAACTGAAAACCACTGACATCGACTGAAAAACTGTCATCGTAAATAAAAGTAACTGAAAATTCAAAAATATAAAATGTGAGATAATTAGTTCTTTCAGTATTAATACTTTTCTTCAATACTAATACAAACAAGAGTTTCAATGCCAGTGTTTACTTTTTTACTTCAAGTGTATGTTTTAAGTATGCTGGCCAGCCAGACCCAGTCTTTTCTTAAAGAAACAATGTGTGTCTGGACCTCCTGCCACAGAGAGGCTTTTCCTCCGGCCTCAGATGAGACGGGCCAATCACAGTCTGCAGTGGGGCGGGCTTTACGCTCCAATTGTCCAATCAGATTTAAGCAAACTTTGCACATACGCACTGACTCATTCATAATGTTTCTCAATGTCAGTCCTGATTCCACAAATCTTTCTACAACTGACTTTTGCTGTTTACTCTGGTCAGAAATATCCACAGAACTGGTGATAACACCATGTATTCTCATGTTTTTACAACAAAAACCACAACTAGCTGGAGGTAACGTCTCACTGTCGTTTTGCTTGCATCATATCCTTCATTTCCCTGATTGGTTTATCCCGCGTCCATTCTTTGTGTAGAATAGGAAAAGAGTTAGTCTGGTTGGCCAGGCTATGTTTTCAGTGCCAAACATTATTTTCAGTGCTGGCTCCTATTTCAGGGCAGGTACTTTCCCAGCGACATACTATACGCTGATTGGCTTCACCACTGCAGGAAAAGGGGGACGCATCGTCCATTTTGATCTGCAGTGTCTGGGTGGAAAGGCTTAACTGTGGGAGCTTCCTACCACATGAAGAAGAGAACGGCCCAGTGTGCAGGGAGGACACGGGGTCAGGTTGCTGATTGCTGAAGTTGTGTTTGATAACGACTGTGCTGTGGAGACAGACGGCGGCTCTGCAGGTGTCATGTGTTTTACTGACGTGTGTTAGCGTGTTGGTTTAGCTGCAGACTGACTGACGGCTGCAGTCGTATATCACTGGTTCATGTGACACTGCACACACACACACACACACACACACACATACACACACACACACTCTGTAGTAACAGTGCTGATGAGTGCTCGGTTGGTTGGCGGCCATGTGCTGATATGAGTGTTATGTTGGCTAAGCTGTGTGTGTGCCAGAGGTATCAGCAGGATGTCATGTGACCTGCTGCCTTCAGCATGTGACTGTCTGATTTTATGTTTTTGGACATGACCTTTGACCTCTTGTTCTCCTGCTTTTCGAGGATGTTCCCAGAGCTGATTACCATGGACCCATTCATCTCCACGTCAGTCATTCAGGATCATTTATGTGTCAAGTTAAAATCCTAAACGTTTGCAGCTTCTTAAATAGACGGTTTATTGTTTGTCCTGCATCATTTTATAAAACTGAGGGGTCATATATCATCTTTTGTCAGCAGTGTTTTTAGAGGCGACAAGATTTTTGTGGATTTTTTTTGTTTTTTTGCAGGTTTATTTTATGTCACAAGCTCATATTATTGACCCTTACTAGTGCCCATATGCAGTGAATACTTTAAAGTAGCTGTCGATACATGGGATTTATTTAAGGGGTTAAATAGCTGATTGATTGAGGGAAAGAGAGAAGCTTTATTGATCTCTTGGGAAAATAGAAAAAAGCAGAACATATGGAAATCATTGATTTCTTTCAGGCTGCTGGATTCAGTCAAATGGTAAAAATAAGCTCTGGAGAAATGCCCCCCCCCCCCTCCAAAAAAAAAGAATCACACAGTCTCAGATGAGGGACATCAGAAGCACCAGGACTAGTTCCCAGTGAGAAAGGCAATAATATTTCTATTTTCCATATCAAGAGAATGAAAAGAAAGGCAAACCCCCACACATCATACTGTACACTGAGGGAGAATTTTGACATTTTTTTATGCAATTGACTGCGTCCACATCCCAAAGCTTAACCTCCTGATGTTGCCATCAGATCTGCTGTTTGTGCGTCTGTTCCCTCCCATCATGTCATTATTATTATTGTGTCTGTCAGGGACATGTATCAGGCTCCTAAACTGCCACCATGCACAGACTGAACTGAAACGTGAAGGACAACAACGTTCTGACAGCACTCGCACACTCACACATCGGATAGGAATCAGATCTAGGACCACATATGCAAGTGGTCCAGATCTGATCTGAGGAGGTTGAGGAGGAGGATGGAGAGATGGAAGAAGAGGAGGGAGAGAATGAGGAGGAGGAGGAGGAGGATGGAGAGATGGAGGTGTATTAGGAGGTGATATGGTGTTTCTGTAGTGAATCAGATCATCCTCCTCACACAGAGCGAACCATCTGTCGAGCAGGAACCAGTAGAGTCCAGGCAGTGGACAGCGTGTGTGAATGTGTGTGTGTGTGTGTGTGTGTGTGTGTATGTGTGTGTGTGCGTGCATGCGTGCGTGCGTGCATGGATGCATGTGTGTGTGTGTCACCAGCTGCCTTACACTGCTGCAGCCTTTTTGTATATACCAAGCCTCCTCCATCCTCTGTTCTCTGGCTTTTCCTTCCTTCCTTCCTTCCTTCTTCCCTTCCTTCCTTTCTTCCTTCCTTCCTTCCTTGCCTCCTCCAGCTCCTCCCTCCCTCTGGCAGCAGGGCTAAAGGGCCCTTGTTCATACCTACATGCCGTCACCTGAGCAGGAGCAGCTGGAGCTGCTGGAGATCCTGGGAAAAGTGTGTGTGCGTCGAAGGTTCTCTGCCGGCATGTGAGGGTCATAATGTGCTGCCTCCGGGCCGACGCTGCCTGCTCTCTATTTTTAGAGCACATAGCTCAGGCCCTGAAGGACTTTGCTGCTGTTCCATACACAGTCTCAGTAACTGCTGGCTGTCTTCTGGCCTGTGGCCCCGACATCCAAACTGTCTCTCTGTTTTTGTTGGCTCCTAAAATAAGAGGTGGAGGGAAAACTGTTTTGACCCAAATATGGGAGGACTCTGCTTATAAGAGGATCCCTTTTTCCAGCTTTTGTTCCTGGGACAGTTTTACATTTGGAAACACTGACACTCGTCATGTGGGGAAGATTTCCCTGATGTACCACAGAGGTAAACCCACATTAGAGAGTCTCTCCCGTTAGCCTGAAGCACTCTCTCACTCAGTCTGCATTTTTCAGGTCTCATCACCTGTATAGCGTCCACACAGAGGTCCTGGTGTATTCACAGTAAGTCGAGCTTCATCCTGGTGTCTGGACCACCTCAAAGCTGCAGGATGTTGTGCTGATGGTGTTCAGTATGTTTAAAGTGTAGTGTGCACGGGGCTGCAGACATCTGCAGTTTGTACTGGTTGACTGATTCTCTCCCTGGTTTGTTTCTGCAGTGAAGAGACTAGCATCTCCTTTTTATCATCATGGATTTATTTGCTCAGCAGGTTTCAGAAAGTCCTGCAGGAGAACCGGACTAACAGACACTCTCAGCGCTGGCTGGGAACGTGATTTTGCAGAAATGACATCTATTATTCAGGCTGATACAGTGTGCTGTGGATTCTGTGACTGCAGCGTAGCAGGGCAGACTCCCATCATGCAGCAGAACATCAGATATCCACTGAGTGATAAAGTAGAATCATAAGCCTGCTATTTATACTGAGCTATTCGCTGGTTACGCGTTCTCACTGAACTAAAAACACTGAAGAAACAGTAAAATATTTCTACATCTGAGTGTTAAAGGGCCAAACCTAAACATCAGAATTTCTACGAGGGACTTCTGCTCAGACACAGGTCGAAACGAACCAAGGACACACTGAGTTTAAGTGGAACCTGCTACGTCCTCCACACACACTGACGGCGACGTGTTGCGGTTAAGTGGTTGGTGTTCCAGTTTCCCTCCAGATGTGGCCCCTCGCGCTCTAAAGGCCCCCTTTGTGTCCGAGGCTGTTCAAGTCTTTTTCCACAGACCCTCTCATTCACAAGCTGCTACCTGACTCCGCTCACCTCCTCCTCCCAGACCGGTGGAGGTTGAGGTGGGGAGGACCTCGGTATCCTGTATCCACGCCGATCCAGACCGAGACCACATCCAGCTGGACTAAAGCTCCCACCTTCAATAACAGTCTCTGTCGTCGTGCCTGGTCACACATGATCAATTTTTCTTCCATATGTAATATAATAATAATAAGTGAACGTGAAAAACGTGAAAGTAGAAATATTTACCTGTTATTCTCTTTCTATAAATTCAAAACGGACACCGTCCTCCACCAGGTGTACAAAAGTATTTAAAATGTGTTTGTTTATAAACAGCATCTCCATGTGACAGAGATAAATTCGTGCTTTCGTCTAAAATGGTTTTATGTGGTGGGTTCAGATGATTTTATGTGAAGTTTGAGATTCAGAGTTTGTCCCGTGTTTCTGTGCCTCATTAGATTTGGGTGGGGTCCTGACTGTCATTACTCTCCTCATCAGATCGGTCACTCCAAACCACCAGACAGGAAGCTACTGTTCTTTTGGTTGATCCCTGTGGAGGAACTGGTCCGACTTTCATGGTTTGATTTTGACTTTAGGTGTCGTGGTTTCCTGCATTTTAGTCTGATTTTAATTTTTATGTCTCAAATCCATTTTTTCGGGGCTGTGCAGGTAAACAAAACCAGAGAAACCCACCAAAACTCTGAAACCTTCACTAGGTCCAACAGAATCATAATAAAACATCACAACCAAACATGAATTAATGATCCTGATATAAATGACAATGCTGATTTCTCCTGCGAGGGCTTTATTTCCCTCTGAGGCTGACACAGTCTGAGGATCCAAAGGGACTGACCCAAGAATCACCCCATGGGAACTCAATGTAAGAACCTCCTGAAGAGCCTCTAGAACCCTCAAAAGTATCATTGAAACATTCTTGGAGCTTTATGTTGTATCTCAGAGGAACACATTGAACCAGCCTTGACGTCTTATTAAGGATCAGTGACAGGACCTGAAGGAGACCATGAACTGTTAGAACCCCCAGAATCTTAGAAATGCATTCTGAAGGAACTGAGAACCATCATGGGCGGGTAGACCCGACTGAGGCTTTAGTCCATAAGTTCTACAAAATAATAATGCTCTTATTTTTTTAGTTTTTTGTTTTCTGGAGTGACGCTGCTCTTAGAAAGAAACACCTTCTAAGGGACTAGAGTAAAGAAATCAGAGTCCAGAAAAGTTTTTCTGCAGTATTGGTGTAAAAAAGGAGACATGGTCTAAAAAAGGCCCTAAAAGATCTGAAATGCAATCTGCCCAGTTTGTCCCAAACAGTCCTGCGTGTGACTGGACTCAAGTGAAGCAACGGGTCACACAGACTCCCCTGGGAAGGATCTGATTGGTTGACAGAGATAACAATCTCCCGTTACCATGTGAACGGCCGAGTGCCATGTCTGTCAAGCGTCTGTTCCCACGGTAACAAAGGCTCCCCTTCGCCCCCTTTACCCCACTCAGTTCGTTTCCACAGAGTCCAAAGAGTTGGGAAGTTTCCAGACTGTGTTCTCTTGTGGTTTTAGGACTTTGTACATTTTTTAGAGCAAAGACATTTTGTATGTTTATTTATTTGAAGCTTGGAGGTTTAGGAAGTGCTGTGCAGTACTCAGAAGTACCACAGAGTAAAAATCCTCTGTTCCAAGTAAAACTCCTGGGGTAAATACACTTTTGTGCGACCAGTGGAGGCCTCAGATATGCAGGAGTCCTGACGTGTGTCAGTGCACTTTTTATTCCCGGGGCAGGACGAGTGACAAAGGCCAAACTGTGTGACTGAGAAAAGAAACTCAGGCTGTTTCAGGTTGGCAGAAGCTGCTGCTGTGTCTGCCAACGGGATCCAAGACGCTGCAGTTTTAATGCTAAACATGGATCAGGCCCATGTGATTAAAGCATCAGAAGGCGTTTCCAAGTGAACCTGTAAAGTGTAGGAAAACTGTAGTCCCTGTGTTTATGTAAAGACCATCCAGGTGACTCAGCAGCTCTGAAACACAAACAACTTTGTCAAAGTCACTGAGGCAGGGGTTCCTAATAAACTGACCACAGGGTGTGGAGGGGTGACACACTGCCGCCTTGTTTAAAGATGTGACGCTCGAGCTGAGTGTGAGAACAGAGCCCTCAGTGTAAAGTCCACTCAGTCCACCGTCTGGTTCCCTCCTGTGGAAACGTCCATGAGCCGCTCGCTGCCTCATCACAGTGAACTCTGTGTTGTCTCTGCTAAACAGAACCGGCTGCCGATCAGTAAATGGCTGGTAAAGAACTGGTCCTGGACACAGAACCAAACTAGGTCCATCTCTTTGTTTTCATTTCTTTAGTTAGCATTTTTGTTGTTTTTGAGTCCCTTCATGTTGGTTTTGAGTTGTTCTGGGGGTTTTGACTCTGGTGGTTTTAAGTTTCTTTGGTTGTTTTGAGTCTCTGGTGGTTTTGACTCTGTGGTGGTTTTAAGTCTCCGTGGTGGTTTTGAGTGTCTGTGGCGGTTTTGAGGTGCTCTGGTGGTTTTGAGCCTCTGTGGCGGTTTTGAGGTGCTCTGGTGGTTTTGAGTCTCTGTGGTGGTTTTCAGTCTTTGGCCATTTAAACGTCAGGTCAAAGTCCCTCTGTGAGTTGTGCTGCGGTGCTGGTTTCGGGGCAGGTTTATGATGATCTGTGACTGAGTCACGTCAGAAACCTGCGGCAGTTTTTCACAGAAACACAGATTTGATCTGTGTGACAGTAAAAATCCAATTACTGGCCTGTCTGGTTTAAATATAACAGCTGGAAGAGAAATTCACTCCAGTAATTAGACTGGGCCCAGTAATTAGTGGAACATGCAGTAATTATAATGTGCCCAGTTACTGGGATCAGTTTAATCAAAGTTTCTGCTGTAACTGGATCATGTGATTAGAACATGTTTAATAATTAGTGAATATTTAAACAGTTCATGTCACGATGGGAGACCAGAACGCAGAGTCAGGAACAGGTCAAGTGGTTTAGAGCCTCAACAAACCACAAAGTGTGACCTTTGACCTCAGCTCGCTCGCTCTCTGCTGACTCTCTCTCTGTGTTCGCTCACTTGACCACTGTTCCCATGCGGCAACAAACAAACTGCACGATGCTGCAAAGATGAAGCAACATGTCAACGTGCTGACACGTTTTCAGAGCTAGTCCTTCCCAAACCACCTGCACTCGCAGCACAAATAACAGATTTAAGTCATTTAAGTCATTTACAGCCACAGATCATTTCCTGGAAAGCTTTTTAATAACTTCCTCAAATGAGCTGGTGTTTTGTTGTTAATCACAATGATACGCATTTAGGGCGATGAAAAGTTTTAATTGCATCAGTGTTTAATTAGCAGCTCATTATGTTTGAAACTCAAAAATTATGTCATAGGTTAGTTTATAAATATGCAGAAGGAGATTCCTGTAGTTACTTTATAAACCACTTTATAATGAATTGGTTTAGTTGGAACTGTCTCAGCTACAACAGTAAAATGCTTCTTGTGTCTTGATTTAATAATAATGATAATAATATAATATGACATGTTTGTGATGTTCAAAAATAGGATTTAGTTTATTTATGAGATTATGTAGAAGTGCATTAAAGCCATTTTTATTTACTTGTTTATTTCCATGCTCGCGCTTCTCTCTCCTCAGAACAACAAATCTGAGAACAACAGGAATAAGTGCATCAAATCAAAGAGTTTTTAAAAGCTTCTTACAGACAGCAGCTGACATTAATTATTTACACACTGAGTTAACGTTTGTTTTCACAGCAGCACATTATTGCAGACTCTGCATTTAACCTGCAGCTAAGAGAAAAATGTGTTAATGAGAGGTTGCATTAGTTCATATGTTTACATAAGTATTATATATATAAATATACTTGCATAATGAATCAGAGCGCTACAAAGGGACATATACACAGTATTAGTGTTTAATATGTTGCATGAAGCTGCATGTGATTAATAAAATAAATATCAGTCACATTAAATATCAGCTAGAACTCGTGGGCGATACTGTGCCTGCAGAAAATCTGCAGTTTAACCGTCACATTTTTTCAATCTCAGCTTCGCTCATTTTCCATTTTAACATTCAACCAACAAAAGTACTAAAACGAGTCAAAACTTTGGAAGTGATTGGTCCTCTCGTTTATAGCTGTTCAGCTCAGCCTGTTTCTGAGCTCTGGCTGTGTGTCAGTATTAATGGTGTAGTACAGATGCAGTACTGAAAGAGTATTACTGCTCTAAAATGAGCAGTATTCAAAGTAATAATAAAACAGCAGGAATGGTCCTTTAATCTGTGAACAACCATGTGATGGGAAAATGTTACAGTCGGACCCTGACAGACCCATCAGCTCGCACAGTAAACAGGAAGTGCCCAGTTCCCATCATGGCTCCCTGGGGGATTCTGGGTAGCATAGTTGACCTCCCTTCTGTAAGACCTGATCAGCCTCTTCTCTGCAACAGCACAGGATGCTGGGCCTGCAGGGCAGCAGGTGTTTCTAATGTGGAGCAGCCAGGGGGGGGTCACATAATGTCAGGGAGCCATTCGCTACCACAGACAGGACTCGGGGTGGATGTGAGGCTGTGTGGGAACAGAGCAGAGCAGGAAATCTTAATGTATATGACCTCTCGATAACCGAGCTGACGAGTGCTCATAGACAGGAAACTATTATCTCAGCCAGGGAGCTGCACCCACAGTACGATGTGGACCGGAAACGTATCAGCCTGTATGTGCTGCGGTGTCTCCGGTCTGCTCCACCCAGCTCAGTGAACTCATTCACACATCCCAGCTCATTTGTTCTCTTCACATTTGTTCTTTAAAGCTGAACAAACAGCAGACAGAACCTCTAAACGGGGCTGCTTCAGCTCTAACACGCTGTGGATCTGGTGTTTACCCTCGGACGTCCAATGAGGTAGTGGGTCAAATGTGCAGACCCAGTGTTTGGTGATCCAGTGCTGGATGCTCACTGGTCATCATGCATGTGTTGCCAGGTGTGATGGTAGTCACCTGTGTTTGGAATAATTCTGCGTCAGAATAAACCCAGTGACTTTTTCATGAAAGTGATTCTGCCTGGTTTAATGTGTGAGTTTATGTCTTTTACTACTATTGTGCTGCTACTGTTAATACAGCACGGCTGCCAAACAGCATGTGTGCTAAAACCAAATCAGCAGCGAGGCGTTCGGGATCACACAGCTGCAGGAAAACACAGACTCCGACTGGCTGTGACTTTCTGACACAAGCCTGAAAATCTGAAAGGATTCAGAGCGACAGACTGCAGGAGCACAGCTGACGGAGCGGCTAACCGGCTGTTAGCATGCAGTCTGTCAGCCTCCCGCTCTGTTACCATGACACCAATGTGTGTGTGTGTGTGTGTGTGAAGGAATCGTCTTGACTCGCACCGTCTCCAATCACTCAACAATCACACACAGATGAGGTGAGATGTCCTCTAGACTGTGAAGCGTGTCCTTATCTTCGCCGCTGTATCCACTGCTGCAGCTCAAGATAACATGAGCACACACACACTCACACTCACACACACACACACACACACACACGTCGTAGATCATTTCTAAGCTCACACCTTGTATAAATTCTCTGTGCACTCGTGCTCAGCCCTCAGAATACTAACACAGAGGACGCGCTCACTGAAAGGCAGCCTGTGAGCTCTGACCACTGTGCACTGATGCACCGTCGCATTAAAACTGGGGCCGGATGCACGAGACTGGGTGTAGACTAAACTGTGTGTGCAGACAGAGACACTTCCATCAGGTCTATTAGCTGGTTTCTGTGTTCATGTGCACAAGCTCCACAGTCAGCGTGAACAACAGCAGACATGAAGTTTCATGTGCTCTGGAACAGCTGGAACTACCTCTGAAACACATCTGGGCTTTGAGTCTTTGTTACAGAGACAGATGTTGGTGTGTGACGTCTGCAGCCTGATGGTTGCAGTTCAGACGCTGGAGGCTTCCAGCTGATTTTATTTATCTGTGTGTTGTTTTGTGATGATCTGTAACTTGTGTGTGAGTTTAGTTCCACTTCAGGTTTTTTCCTTTATTTCTTCACTTGTTGTTGTACGTCCTGTGCAGATCGACAGTCTGGAACAGCACTGAGGGCTTTTCCATCCCAGCTGCAGGTTGTTGCATGTTGTCAAAGAAAATGTAGGGAGAAAGAAAAAGCCTGCGGTCGGTGATGAGGCAGAGCGATCAGGGATCAATACAGGAGTGCGACTCTGAAGCCGTGCTTCCTGTGCCACAGATAGCAGGCTGAAATAAAGGCAATAAACAACAGATTTATAATTTCATAAACTAAAATAATAAATTAAGTTTGTAAATGTCGGATATGTGCCCACATTCAGATTTCATATTATGAAAAAGGCCTCGTGTATTTGTTGTTGTTTTGTTTATAAGAAATAAGAAAACCTCACAGGGAGAAAGAAACCAGTGAAACCAGCGAGTTCATGTGGGCTGACAGGAGGGTAGGAACCAAAATGCTGCCAGATTTTGGTTCCTATCGTCTCTTTGTCTCTGCTCCTATTGGATGTGACAGCTGATATTGAGAGGAAGCGGCATGTGAAAATGTGTGAGTGCTGCCAAGCTGGCCGCCTCATTGTGTGTGTGTGTGTGTGTGTGTGTGTGTGTGTGTGATAATGAGAGAGTCTGTGGGTTTGCTTCATTTCCACACACTCAGACACACACCAGTATCGACTAAAGGGTCAAATAAACACAAATCCACTCCACATATCGACTGAAACAAGAGCTCAGATGTTACATATACAGCTCACACACACACACACACACACACACACACACTCTTGTCCTGGTGTTAGATGGGTTTGAACTGAGGAGACTGTGTGTGTCTATGCAGAAGAAAATCGTGCTAATGGTCCTAACAGTTCTCCGCTGTGGGTTGGCCCAGCTCTTTGGTTCTCTGGGTTCTGTGTGTTCCTTCTGTTAATGTGCAGTCGCTGTTCTTGGCCGCCCTGCTGCTTCCTCCAGCTCTCGGTGTTGCAGTTCGTCTGGCTTGAATGCTAATGCTCCTACCAGTCCTCTGCTGAAGTGTGTGAAGTACAGGAGGAGAAGAAGAATAGGGCTTTGTTTTGCTGTGTTAGAGTCTGCCTGCACTTTGTGTTTGTGTCGCTGCAGATGGTTTTCAGCTCTTATCTCCCTGGCAGATTTCTGCTGTTCAGGTCAGGGCTGAAGATAAGTCACAGGATCCTGGCATCGGGTTGTTTTAAACGAGGTTAACCAAGGACGGAGAGTGCACCATAGATCAGGGTGAACAGCGGAGGTGGATTGTGGGAGACGTGTGAAAAATCACAGGCGAGGTGTGAATGTTCAGACTTTAGGGTGCTGCCACACCCAGACAGGGAGAGCCAAGCCTTCGGTCCAATCTGATATCAACGCTGCGTCATGTGACACCTTTCATTGGTGCTAGTAGGTTTGTAGTTTATCCAGTGACCATGAGCCAGACGTCTGTTTTCAGCCTCTCACTGTGCAGGCAACATGTTCAACTGCATTTCCTGCGAGCACAGGAGCATCGCTCAGATAAACAGTCTGTGTCGGTGGTTTGGCCCCGTGTCTTCACTAAAACTCTGCTCTCTCCTCCTGAGCGTTTCCCAATCGGCCCCTGCAGCGTCAGGCTGAAGACGCCAGCCCTGGATGTGTGGATGAAACTGAGCGTTGTAAAAACGCTGCGACGGAACAGATGGTGGCGGGTGCTTTGGTGTTCGACTGCCATGTTCGTCCAGAGGAGGATTTGTGTTTTCCAGATACTGTCCTGTGCTTGTTCTGGCATTGAGGCGGTTTAATCAGTCTCACCACATTCCTCTGTAGTAACCACAGGTCTGACGTCTGGAACAGGATCAACAGTGAGACTCATCTTCATGTCCAGTGCATGCTGGGAAACCTCATCTGTGTTTGTTGTTTGCTGCCACAACAGGAAGTCTATCTGTGTTTATCTGTGCATTCATGAGCCCGTAGGTGCACGAGCAGATGGAGACAGACCAGCTGAGATTTCTTCCTGACCACTGGGTGAAGTGCAGACGGTTCCTACACTCACGCTCCTGCTCTGCTCAGGCCCCAGGACCCTGGAGGCTTTCTGGGATAAAACTGATCCAGTTCTCTCACACATCCTGTGTTGAAGCAGGATGACGTCGTCTTTGTGATGCTCTGGCCTTGGGGGCAGGGTTTACTCTGTCACACAGCATAAATAGCAGACAACACAGCCACCCTGTCTCCTGTAACAGCAGTTTACTGACAACAAATCCACCGATGAGGCGAAGAAACCAGCCCGGAAGGTTCAGAGAGTCCGACTGACGTCATTTAGTCTTTTACACCTGACTCTACTTTGAATTAAGTCTGATTGGCACCAAACGTGAGTTGTGTTGGTACATTATAGATCCACACACATGATTCCTGTGGTCAGCTTTAATGTGACAGCCGATGAACCTCCAGGAAACTCTGAAGTAACGTTATAATGAAAAGGCTGAGGTCTGCAGACAGCCTCGATCTTCCATCTGTCTCACTCACGTATTTAAGGCCTGGTGCTGCTGTACAACATGACTGTGGAGGACTGAGGAGCAGGGAGGGTCAGTGGCTGCTGCAGCTTTAACTGTAAATACTGCTGCTGACTGTAGGAGTACTAGAGTAGTAGTAGTAGTAGTAGTAGTACTAATACTTCTACCTCGCTGCCTCACATGCCGACAAGTGCAGTTTAACGTGTGCAACTCACCTGACTCACCAGAAAAGTCGTGATTTTATTCGTTCGCTATTCGTCGCTGACTCCCTGGACAGTAACGTCCTGATCTCACCTTCAGACGTGCACACCGTGCACATTGTTTCCTCCCACAGAGACGTGCAGGGCGGAGACTGAAGGCTGTAAAGCCGAGTTCACGTCACAGCTGCTGTTTTACGTCCAGCGACTCAGAACTGATGTGAACAGACCAAACCAGCTGTTCTCGGATCAGATCTGGGCCCCTTGTGACCAGAGACCAGGACGCTTCACATTGGTTGGACATTTATGGAGAAGCTTCTGATGGAGCCAAACTGGAAGAAACATCTGGGAACCCAGCAGCTTTGGAGGAAACTGTGCGATTTGACCAAATTTGCTGATGACAGTTTCATTTCCTTCCTGCATGTCGCTCGGACTCAGCAGGTCAAACACAAAGCACCATTTCCCCGACTTTCATATCCAGAGGTCGGTCTGACGCCTTTGTTGACATTTTTTTATTCCCACTGGTTTTCTGTCACAGTGTTGTTTTGTGTTCTTTCGAGATCTCACCTTTGCTGCTGAAAACCTGCCTGTGGTTCTTATATTTGTGGCAGGGACCGTTGAAATGTTTGTGGACAAAATGTCAAACTTGCTGCTGCAGCAGCTGTTAATGTTTCCTGTAATAAAGTGTGTTAAACCTGCTGGATCTGTTGGTTTAAATGCCAGAGGCTCCTTCCTTTCTGTCTCCACCTGCTTCACATGAGCTCGACTGTAATGTAGATCATGAAGAGGAGTGTGGATCTAAAGCTGTGTCTTTTCTATTTGTTAGAACATCCTCTCCTTTCAGGATACAAACGTCTCCCCTTCCCTCAGTTGTAGAGATGAGATGTTTGTGACATTTCAGCTCTTACCCAACATTTCTGGCATTTCCACATACAAACAATTTGTTCTGAAATCACAGTCTTTCAGTCTCTGCAGCAACACAAATGTCTGATTTGACCTCACACATCGGAGCCGCTCCATGTAAACACTGAACCAGACCGACTGTGGCGTCACCCGTTCTGATGTTCTCTGCTTCTTCTTGTGTTTTCCTCACTTTAACCAGTGATACAGAACGTTTCCTGAGGTTTCCTGTGTTTTAAACAGGAAGAGCTAAACTGCTCAGACCCTGACCTGCTGCAGCGCCTCTTTTATTATCATCAGGGTTAAATAACAGAAAGTTGTAATGTCCTGAACATCTGCGCTCCAGGAACTAGCCAGGTGAAAAAAAGAGGAAACAGCAGAGATTTTCTGAACCTCTGATCATGAGCTGACTCATGCCAAAGGAACTTCAGTGAACAAACCGAAGGACACAAACAAAATGGAATATGAACTAAATCAGTTACTTTAAAATATGACTGGAAAATAAGCAGCTCATGGTTAAAAAACACACTTTATCCATCTGCATATGATCAATATCAGACTGATAATCAAATTGTGAAATATGTATTGATCGCTGAGGATCAGCAGAACTCATTTACACCAAACCGCCTCCTTCCTGCTGTTGTGGCCGAGAAACCACAAGCCCATTAACTGGGAGTCACCCTGTAGTAATGGGAGCTGGGTAACCTGATTACTGGGTGCTATGCACCTGCGATCACACACGGACACACATGTCTGTTTGTGTGTATGTATGACAATGCCGCATTATAGTGTGTTAGTGCTGTTTATCTGTGTGTGTGTGTGTGTGTGTGTGTGTGTGTGTGTGGTTCATTTCCATGTTCCTTCAGGATCAGAATCTGTTTATTATCAGCAAACATACAAAACGTGTCTTTGTTTTTGCTCCATAAATAACAGAATAGATCCTAATAAATTATTATAGCTGTTCTAAGGAGAAGGAGAGGAAAAACGAGCAGGGAATGCTGGGAATTGTGGTCCTGGACAAACACGGAGCAGTGCAGGCTCAGCTCTAGGACATGGAAGAGCAGATGTGAAAGCACAGAGAAGCTCTCATGCTGCTGTGATGATTCGTCTAAAGCCTCAGTAATGGAGGCTGATAGTCACATCTGTGTGGCACACACACACACACGCACACACACACACACACACCCACACACCCACACACACACACACACACACACACACACACTGATGTGATTTTAATGGTGCTGCTGCCCAGTTATTCATCTGCTCTGATTAAATAATGTCTGTTAAACACTGAGCTGTAAAAACAGCAACATTCAGTTTAGTTGGAGCTGTGGCTGGACAGTAACTACGTTAACTTCAGTACTAACTTCAGTTTTATCTTCTACACTTTATGACTGTCCAGAGGGAAATATTGTACTTTTACTACATGTACCCATCACTGGGTTTTAAATCAGTGACACATACAGGAGTCAGGTAGTTAATCTGCACTTAGAGTCATTAGTGACACGTGACAGCAGCGCTCGTTAACCATCATGTCCTAAATAACAACAGGGAGGCTTTTAATTTGAAACACCCGCAGGAAGCTCTGAGTGTCAGGGTGTTTTGTGACCTGACTCTGCATCGATGCCAATCAACATTATTCTGATCCAGGACCCAAACAGGAAGGAGTTTTCTTACTGTCGCGCGTAAAACACTGTGAAATTAGTCTCTTATAGGAAGCAGTTTCAGAATAAAAGCTCTTTACAGTCCAGGTGAGTGAACAGGAAAAGATGCTGATGCTGCAGAAAATGTCTGACCGACCTGTTTCTGTTCTCGCTTCTTATTTTGTACCCATTTTCATTTTAGCGTAGAATAAGTGAATGAAAGTGTGTAGTTGTGTGTGTGTGTGTGTGAACGGGGATTACTGCAGATTTACCTTCAGCATTAATGCAGTGGTGGGTGATGGAGGGATGATGGATGGCCGGATGCCTTTTACTGCAGCAGATGAAGGATTTAGCATTTTATTCATGTTTTTATTCAGATTATGTTTTTATTCTCGACCTGTTGATGCTGACAAGCTGCCACAGTCCCACACACACACTAAGACCCAGTCGGTTTATTAGGAACCCTTGTGTCGCACCTAGTCGGTTTATTAGGAACCCCTGTGTCGGACTGAGTCAGTCTAATTCAACAGTCCTGCAGTGAATCCTCCTTAATGAAGGTGATAATATTCAGTTTGTGTTCAGACTGTTTCACAGCCGTTCATCTGGATCTCTCCTCTCCTCTCCTCTCCTCTCCTCTCCTCTCCTCTCCTCTCCTCTCCTCTCCTCTCCTCTCCTCTCCTCTGAAGGAGATGTTGTGGACATCTACCAGCGTGAGTTCCTGGCATTGAGGGAGCGCCTCCACTCAGCGGAGCAGGAGAACCTGCGGCGCTCCAAAGAGCTGAACCTGGTCCTGGAGGAGATCAAGAGGGCCATCGCTGAGAAACAGGCGCTCAGAGACATCAACCGCACCTGGAGCAGCCTGTCCGGTCAGTGATGTTAGTCCTGTTTAATCAAAGCTAACCAGGTCTAATGTGGTTCAGCCTGGTCTAATGTGGTTCAGCCTGGCCTAATATTGGGTCTGAGTTGATCTGCTTTGAGTTCAAAGGCGAGCAGGTCTGATCTGGTGTCTGTTTGGTTGTTCTGGTTCTTTTGTTGATTTGTTGAATCTGGATCAAACTGTCTGGACTAACTTTGTGCTTTTATTTTGAAATAAGTCAAACTGAGTAGAGTGAACAGCATGTTTGTTTGGCTGTGTGAACTTTATCAAAAGCACCTGTAGGTTTATTCCAGTGACAAATATCAGATTAAATCCAGGCCCAAACAATCCTGTTGATTGTTGGACGTGGATGAGACGCCGTGTTCTCACACCTGCGATTAGCTGCTGTTATTCTGTTTAACCAGATATGACGCAGTGACTGAGATGTTGGTGCAGGAAGAGAAAATATGTCTGATCAATGTTTAAAAGTCCTTTTAAATGCAGGAACCATTTTCAAAATCAGTTCTGAACTTAATTGTTTCCTAGGTTTAATGTTCAAATGACAAATTTTCATCTAATATAATTATAGACAATCAAATTGTCATAACTACTTAAATGTGGCAAATCCTCAACAATCTGACATGGAGCACTTAGTTTTTCCACATACTCCGGTCTGATCTGGTCTCTCTCTGTCCTGGTTTCAGAGGAGACGAGGCTGAAGTTGTGGAACGTGAGCAACAGTAAAAACTCCCTGCAGCTTCCCTCCATCTTCCATCACCTCCCTCACCTGCTGAACAGAGAGGACAGCCTGCAGCCCGCCGTGCACCTGGGGCAGGGCCGCACTGGAGGTAAAAACCAGCACACCTTTTCTATGGGAACAACAGTAAGAAAATTAGGAAAATAACTCACAAAATACTTCGTTTTTCAGAGCATTAACGAAAAAATCAGACAACAGCACAACACACACACACACACACACACACACACCAACACACACCTCCACTTCAGGACCAGGGCTCCTGCATCAGCAGCCCAGCCTCAGTGCATCATCCCTGGGGTGACGGCTCACTGAGGCCCCCCTGATACACCCACAGTCCTCTGGAGGGTAAAGCAAACAGCTACGACCAACCAGGCCTGAACAAGGTCACAGTGTGTGTGTGTGTTTGTGTGTGTGTGTGCATTCCTGTGTGTCGGGTCTAATTTATTGATATTGAAATTTTTCCTGCTTACTAAACCCTTTTCTGACAAGCCTGCTTTATACACACGAAACCAGGGTAGGCAAGCCCATCAGAAATGTAAGATATCAGTGTGTGTGTGTGTGTGTGTGTGTGTGTGTGTGTGCAGTCACGTGTATTTATGATTCACTTTGAGTAAAAGAGGTTAGTCGGGCGGATGGAAAGTGCTTTATGGTGCAGCAAAGGACAGATAACCAAGTACAGACACACAGCAGTGTATTCATTTATTGGTGTGTGTGTGTGTGTGTGTGTGTGTGTGAGTGAGAGAGAAAAATCAAATTTATCTGTAAAAAATCTGAAACAAAACAGTACAAAGAGATTTTTTTCTGGAGGATCTAGGGGGAGAAAAGTGAGTGTGAGACATGGAGGCTGGTGAATGTGCAGGTCGTGTTTGTGTGTGTCTGCATTTATGTCCAGCCCACTTTGACCTCTAATTCGTTTTTACATTCCTAACTTGCTTCAGCCCCGTCTGCTTTGGTCTAGTTCTGTTTGCAGGAGACAGATTTGTTATAAAGAACTGGTGGAGGATGCAGCCGGCGTTAACAAACACCACCTGTTAGGGAAGAGTTGGGATTATACCCTTTGAGCTACTGGGGGGCTTTTAATTTGAAACATCTGTGCAGGAAACACTGGCTTTCATTGACAACAGTGTGTCAGTGAACAGAAAATGAATAAAATTTATTTTATGGGAATGCTCAACACTTCCAGCTGGCTCTGTGTATTAGCTGGAAACATTTCACCCTCACTGCCTGTTAAACTGCCCAGTGGGTCTGTGTATTTTCTGGAAACCTTCCACATCCTACGTTCCCTTTATTATCTGCACACACACACACTCACACAATCTGACACACACTGACATGTTCATTTGCAGAGGGTTTGTGCACTAACTGCAAACATTCCTGTCCTTGGTCTCATGAAGACCACGTCAGCTTTATAATTTTCTTTAATTATTCTAGCCAACCACTCTACATGGCTCTGGACATGCAGGGAACCTTCAAAACCCCCAGACTTCCTGAAGTCCTGTCAGCTCTGTGTATTTCCTGGATACATTCACACTCACACGTCCTTTGTACCACAAGTACAAATACTGACATCTGTATTTTATTGAGCACACAGCAGAAAGGTCCAGCCTGAGCTGCTGACAGTGTGACCTGCACCACTGAAGGGTCAACTCTAAAACTTTAAAACATGTATCTCTGTGTCTGAAGTCTCTATAGTCATGGGGGTTCCCAGTGTGAAGAGGGAGGTCCACTCCTACCTCACCGACACCCTCAGCTCTCTGATGTCTGAGCTCAGTGCCGCCGAGAAGGACGACTGCGTCATCGTCGTCCTCATTGCTGAGGTACCTCTGTGTGTGTGTGTGTGTGTGTGTGTGTGTGTGTCTGTGTCTGTGTGTGTGTGGTTAAGGTCAGAAAAACATGCCGATGTGGGTTAATACAAAACAGTGACTCCAGAACCAACATCTTTCCTGAGCTTGAATCAAAGCACTGTTGTTGCCTGACCCACAGCCAGGACTCTGGATGTGAACCTGGACTCTGCCAGAATCCTCCAGCAGACTCTGCTGCTGTGAAAGGAACAAGCCACTGCTCCACAGATGGTCATTTGATCCAGCTCAGCCCTTCATGCGTCAGTCATGTGTAAAAAAATGTTCTTAATGTAACTGGAGAAAACAAGAAAAAAGACATCTTATTCCCAAAAGCCCCCAATCCTACAACACCCAGGATGCATCGCGCCCAGTGCATCCCAATGTCCCATCCATTTTAGTTCGATTTAACGCCAACCTCCTTAAGTTCTCATGGTGTCCAGGTTGGAGTTTTTTCTCACAGAGCTCAGCTCACAGGTCAAACAGAGGTCACAGGTCAAACAGAGGTCACAGGTCACGCAGAGGTCACAGGTCACACAGAGGAAAGCTCAAACACCACACAGCTGATATACAGGACACTGGCTGGGCACCTTTGCTATAAACTGTGAATTAATCCACTGCTGAAAATGGTCCACACCAAATGAGCTGTTCTCTCCTGTTTGCTTGGTAAAAGCTACAGTGAGCAGCTGCTTTTGGAAAAACTGATCTTCACTGATCAGAGACTGAGAAATGACACTTAGATGGAGCTGCAGTCAGTCTTTAGAAACAAAAACTGAAAAATGACACAGATGTTTGACATGGGGGATGCTGTTTTGGGCCATGGACCCTGCTGTCTGAGCAGAAACCTGCCACAGATTTTCACATATTTCCACTGATTGCAGACACATTTGCTGAAGTGTTAAAGCTGCTGTCAAACACTTCTGGCTCTGAGGCAGTGAGCCAATGACACACGATCTGAGCGGGACTAGAAACTGGAGCTCTGGACTCCAGCTGTGTGTTTCCCTGCTCTCCTTATATGTTTGTTTCCATTTGTGCCTGTGTTTGTCATTTTGTTCTGTTTTCTTGGTCCTGCAGGCTGATGGACTGTCATATTTCTACACCCATCTCCTCAGGGCTTTTGTTCTTACTCCCCCACTCATGGATTCTGGCTCTGACTGTTTGGGTCTGAGCGTCCACAGATCTTTGAGGTTTGCTGATGAGCAACAAGGAGCTTTTAAAGTGGAGAGATGTGTAGGATGAATATTACATGACGGAAGCATGTTGTAACGATGGGGAAGAGGAACAGAAATCCACAACGCACTGGTTAGTTTAGTTTAGTTTAGGGCCCTGTGACTCTTCCGTTACCTGGGTCAGAACATCTGCAGTCGCTGCTTTTTCTGGAAAATAGAATCTTTTACACCAAATCACAAGATGCACCATCTGTTTTTTATTGTCTGGTTTGGAGTTCAGAGCCATGTTAAAGCAGCTAAAATCAATATTTATAGAAAAATATGTGAACATATAAGGAGGAGGAGCATTTAACAGCTAAAGAGCCAGAGATTTCCCTCAGCAGGTGGTGGAGACCAAACCCAGAGCTCAAACAGACGGAACACTGGACTTGCAGTAAATGTTTGAGACCCCTGACCCCCATCAGTAGACGTCTGATAGTCTAGACTGTCCCTGAAGATTGACCCTGCCTCGTGTCCTCCCACACCATGTGCAGTCTGATTATCCAGGAATCTGGATTCCTGCTGCTGTGCAACTTTTGCTGCACAGCAGTACTGATCAGTCCGGTGGATCAAAACCAGAAAAAAACATCAAAACGTTGACTTTATATTAACTGGGTTTAATGGATCCAGGTGTGAGTGCTGAATGTTTGAACTCTTCTTCTTCGTGGTTTCCCAGCATAAAGGACGTGCACTGCGTGTGTCACATGACCTGCAGGTTCAGGTTGGAGGCTGCTTGAGGAGCCTGGAAAATCCTCGTGGATTCAGTGTTTGGATTTTCCAGTTCAGCCAAACTCCACAAAATCCTGCAGCTTTTCTGCTTTTACTGCTGCTTCAGAGGCTTCTCCACCCTGGGAAAAGTCTTCTGAGGAAAATATTGGAGAATTCTGCTGTTTTTCTTACTTTTTGGTCTAAAAAAGGCCAAATGTATGAGAAACAGTTTGTATGAGAAGCACCATGAGCTCAGAGTGAGAAGAGCTCAGTAAATATTGACAGAAAAAGTGAGGATTCATCAGCGAGCGGCTGCTCCTCATTAACACTGAGCTCTGCGGTAAGCTCCACCCGGCTGGCACCTCCAGGATGCCAAAACAAACCTCAGAACGGCTGAGTGCTGCTCCACTCGGCTGCAGGAGACGTGTGACCTCGTGGCGACCCTCACAGCCAGATGATTGGGTCCCTCGGGGAGCCCATCTGCATCCTGATTGGCCAAGAAAGAGGCTGAACTTTGATGTCATCGATTACTCAAGTTGTTGATGTTCAAGTGGGAAAATTTGTGTGTGTGTGTGTGTGTGTGTGTGTGTGTGTGTGCGCGCGCGCGTGTGTGTGTGTGAGGGTGTGTGTGTGCGTGTGTGTGTGTGTGTGTGTGCAGAAGATCATGCAAATGTTAAAAATAGTCCTATGACTTCAGTGTGTTCAACATACACGACCGTAATAACAGAAACCAGAATCAGACTAGTTTCATTAATAATTCATTAATGTGTCTGTGTGTGTGTGTGTGTGTGTGTGTGTTTGTGTGAGTCCAAATCCCATCCAGCAGCAATTAATGTCGTGTCGTCAGCGTAATGTGTGTGAATCCAGAACCTGGTTTATCTTACTGGTCTGTGCTGTAGACCTCCAGACTATTCAAACCACATCAGGGAGCCACACGGCTGCACTGGTTCACGTTTGACTGGTCTCTGACGTCAGTGTGTTGCTGTTTCTGTGTCTGTGTGTGTCTTCAGGCTGACCAGCAGTACGCCAGCGGTGTAGCAGACAACCTGAAGCGCCTGTAAGTCCACCTGCATGATGGGATGCCGTTTCTATGGCAACAGACGCACAGGAGAGAGGCAGTCTTTGCTTTCCTCATCCTTCACCATTGTCCTTCCTTCCCTAGCGCCTCCTTTCCTTCCTTACCTCCTTCATTCTCTCCTCCTTTCCTTCTCTGCTTTACTTCCTTCATCGTCCTTTCCTTCCTCACCTCCTATTCTCTGCCTCCTTCTTTTCTTTTTTACATCCTCATTTTCAACCTTGCCTCCTTCTTTCCTTCCTTTATTTTAATTTCCTTCCTCACCTCCTCCACCCCCACCCTTCTCTCTCTCCTTCTTTTCTGTCTTGTCTTTTTTGTTTTCCTCTGCTGTTTTTTCCTTTTTCCAGTGAAGTGAAAATGAGTTAGAGTGAGTTTCTGTTGGGTCACGTTGTTCAGACAGGTGGTTGTTTTCCTTCAGTTTTAAATGACTGAACGTCCAGGACAAAGCAAACAGTCTTTACTTAGACACACACAAAACCATCATCATCTCCTTTACTTTTAGTTTCCCTGCAGAGATTCAGTCGGGCCTGTTGGAGGTCGTCTCTCCGTCCGTCCACTTCTACCCCGACTTCTCCCGCCTGAGAGAGTCTTTCGGAGACCCAAAGGAGAGAGTCAGGTCTGTAACCCTCCTGGTTTATTTAACACTTTGCCAACAGTGTGACTCAGTCAGTTTGGAACAGCTCTACTTTATGTGTGTGTGTGTGTGTGTGTTTGTGTGGTTTGAGCACAGGAAACTCGGCTTACACTATAAAAGTCTGTTCTAATAACAACACAGAATAAAATGTGTGTATTATTTTTCTCTGCTGCTGGGATGTAACATGAACTTTAGTCTTTTCCATTCACTGCTGCTTGAAACATCAGACTCACTGCTTCTCGTTGGGTCTGGTTGTGTTGTTGAAGTGTTTGCAGATGTTTTCATACATCGGTCGTGTCTGCAGATGATGCTTCACTTTATAAAAGAAGCTGTTTTGTGTGCTGGCACGTAGTCTGTGTTGATCCCTCAACAATCACACAAACGATCACATTTATGAACCTGTCAGCAACAGCAGAACCACACTGGAGCCGTACCAGTGTCTGGTGTTTGGCTCTGGTTTAGTCTGGCTTAGTGGTTGTTACCAGTACTATCAGAAGTCTCTTAGTGTGCAGTACTTGGGTAGGTACTTTCTAAGGCAGAAACTGTTTTCAGCATCTCCATCCCCCGTCGCCAAAATACCTGCCAAGTATCAGCTACACACCCCTGTTCTTGTCCACAGTCACAGAGTCTGTTCGTGTCTCAGGTGCCTCACAGAACCTTAAACTAAACCTCCTTCACTGAGACAGAGTCACTGCTCCCTCTGCAGCCTGCTGTCTGCTCCACTGTAGACTACCCTGACACACCTGTCCAGGCTTCCGCTGGTCTGATCGTGGCTGCTGAGCTTAGAAAGTCAAGTGCAGTCTAAGACACTGACGACGGGACTCACACCGGCAACTTTTGTTGCTGCAAACCTTTTTAGCTGTTAAGACCCTTTGGCTGCAGCAACATGCGAGCAGACTCTCAGTGCTTCTTTTTTTATCTTCGGGTGTAGAGAGCAGTTTGCAGAGGTGGCATTTTACAGTGATGATTTTATCAGTGTCACTACATGAAACAGGTTTTGTGTAATCCTTTCATGCTCAAACAGCAACACAACAGACTGAGCTGGTGACAGGATTCACACCAGATGTTCTCGCCTCTGGAGACAAGGATTTTAAACCTGAGGACAGAATATAAGACACCTGAAAACTCCTCCACATCCAGGTCGGGTGTTGTAGCACCAGTGTTGTAGTGTCGGGTGTGTTGGCTCGTTGTATGTTTAGGATCTTTGTCGTGTTGTTGTGCAGTTGCTCGTCCTGCTCGTGGAGATACAGTTATGAACCCAGTCGAGGAGGAAAATACTTTTTGAGCAGCAGGGGATTTTTTTTTTAATGCATCACCACAGTTGGTGCCTGCAGCAAGCTGCCAACAACGCTGATCAGCTCCTCTCCGCGTTACATCCATGATTCACTCTCAGCTGATATTTGCACGCAGCTGAAATCTGTTGACCTGCTGTGCATGCTGGGAATTAACAGCCACGACTAAATAAAACAAGTTGTTTCTCTCAAAGTGACGTTATGAGTTTCACGTTACTGAGACATTGCTCTGAACTAAAGCGACAGCCCTAATTAAAGATGCACCAACATCCACACACATGCTTGTCTCTGCAGCTGTGAGGAGACGCTTGCTAGACCATCACAACTAAATCCTAACCCGGACCTAAACCTGGTTCTGACCTGAGTCCTAAACCAGGTCTGAGCCCTCAGGCAGCCTCATGAAGGTGTGAGGATGTCCTAACAGCACCTGCATCAAACTAAAATTTATCCACAGAAACACACACACATTCTCACTTAATATTTTACCTGGTGTGTGTGCGTGATTTATCATCTGCAGCCATCAAAGAAAGCTCACCCTGTGTGTGTGTGTGTGTGTGTGTGTGTGTGTGTGTGTGTGTGTGTGTGTGTGTGTGTGTTAAACAGCTCTCCAGGCGTCTGTCAGCCTGTCATGGCTAATTCATGAGGCTCTGAACCACGCTGAGTGAACTAACTACACACACACACACACACATCCTAAAAGGAAACACACGCTCTCTCTTCCTTTAAGGGTCAGGATGCAGATCGAGGTGACGACATCTTTGTTAATCAAACGTTACTCCGCCTCTTTGGCCCTGTTCCCGTGGTAACACAGCAAAGGATGGAGGTGCAACAAGGACGGATGAAGGGAGGGGAGGAGGGATGGATCTAGAAAGGAAAACAAGATGATGAAGGAGGGAGGAGATACAGGAGGTTAATGAAGGCAAGGATGGAGGAAAGAGATGAAAGAAGACCACTAGGGAGGAGCGAGGGGTAAAACAAAAATACGAAACAGAAAGTGCAGAATAAGCTTTACCCAACAAAAAGGATTGGCTTACTTAGAGTCCAGGAAGACAAACCTGAGCAGGGAAGAGCCAGAACCAGAGTCCAATCAGTCCAATCCCAGTAAATGGTCTAAAGGGAAAGGGCGGGGGGGATCCAGACTATAATCCAAAGACAAATCCAGAATCCATACCCCAAACAGATTCTAAAACAGGCGAAAACTGGGAAAAACAACACCACAAGGCTTAGGCTACGAGGACTGAAGCCCAGAAATGGAGGCTGGTGAGCGAAGTCAGGTGACTGGGAACAGAGTCACAGAGTCCAGGAACATCCAGAAGCTGAGTAGAGAAACTGATGTATCCCTGCTGATGAAACATAAAATAATCCATTAGCTGGTAACTCTGAGTCTTTGTGCATCGTGATGTGACTGGGATCTGATTGGCTGAGGTTTACATGTGGCCTCACCTGATGAAGACGTACAGTGCAGACTGTTCCCAGTAGGTCGCTTGATTCGAGAGCATGCATTCATTGTTTGGGTGAATGCCTGACAGCGGTGGTTTCTCCCACTTGCAGAATGGCAGCAAATGCATCACAGCTGACAGTTACAACCAAATAAAATCCAGTGTCAACATTAATATGATGCATTCAGTCCATTTTGCAGGAGCTGGACCCTGTTTGTCTGTATCTGAAAGCAATAAGAGGCTGTTTGCACAGCAGAGGTAGCTCTCCTGGTCTTTATCCTCAACAAGCAGGTAACGGTTTTACACCATCGGGATAAATGAGGAGAAATCAGTAGAAACCCTGAGTCCACTGCTCAAGTCCTGACACGCCTTTATTCACACAGTAACAGTTTCACACTAAGAACCTATAAAACCCCCATCAAGTCTCTGCAGGCGGAAACCTGGAACCTACAGAAACCACAGGAAGACGCAGCTCTGCAGCTGGTTTTGGGGACAAGCGTGAAGTTTAAACTGGTTGTATGTTTCTTCAGAGGAGTTGGATGAAAACAACCAGACGGAGGAGGAGGAGGAGTCGATTCTACTGGTTTGCAGAGAACAAGAAATGAACTTTAGCACAGAAACCACTTTGCTTCAGACTGAGATATCTCAACAGCTACTGGATTCAGATCAAATGTGAGCCCACGTTTCAATGTGTCCAACACTTTATGACCAAATACATGTGTGCATTATAGTTCATCAGTAATGTGATGGGTTGGCTCTTGGCTTTAAATTAATTTCAAGGTGACATTTATAGAGAGAAACTGAAAGCAGTGTCTCTCCACTAAATTCACTTTAAAACTTTCTACGCCTGCAGAAATGTCAAGTGTCTGAGATTTGCAGTACAATCTTCTTAAATATGCAAAACTGCTCCTTAAACACTTCAGAGTAGTGGCAGGTGTCAGCGGTGATCCGTCCTTTTTAGCGCTGTTTGTATGCAAACTCCGGCAGCACCAACCTGTTCGCTCTCCGATGAGAATCCCGTTACAGTTTGTTCTCTCTGGACTCCTTCATCCCACTGATGGCCTGATGTTCCCTCAGTGGGAGACAGAGGACAGTAAAACGAGTCTCAGAGTCGTGGCCTTGCATATTAACTGTGGGATGTTCGCTTTGCCTCCCGCAGCGACTCATAAAACCATGTTCGATCCTCCACTGGGTCACAGCAGGAAGCGGAGGTGGACTGCAAGAGACCGGACGTCACCTGGTGAAGAAAACATGTTTCTGTCTCTGCAGTCAGACCTTGTGTCTCTGTAGTTAAGTCCAGTCAAGGCTGCTATCGATCTAGTCTCCTCTGCAAGAAACAAATTCACAAAAAGTCAAAGGACTGAGCCTCATTTTTTTATTCAGAGGTGTTCCTAATATTCTGACCCCTTTGTGTATGTAGATGGAGAGGACAAAAGTTTATAGACACCTCTGAAAATGATGTGTCCAGAACAACCTTAGATTCAGTCTTAATAATTCACTTCAGACACTGAGATATGAAGAGCTTTATATGGACAGATGTTGTGGCAGGGCTGAATTGTGCTCAGGTGTACAGGTGTGCCTAATAAATCGGCCACTGTGACATGAGCTTCAGGTAGAGCAGAGACCAATAAAAGTAAATGGTCGGCAGCACATATAATGTTTAAAGTCTCTGTGGTCACGCTCCGGCTGCTTCTGTACGTTCAGCTTCCACAGAAAAGCTCCTCGCTATTTAAAACTCTTCCTGTTGTTGTGCTTCAGTTCTGGGCGGAGAATCAGTCGTTGATTGCCGTGGGGGAGAGAGACACAAAGCTGCTTTTGTGTTTATTGTTTTCCATTAAAAACCTTATAAAAGGCTGCTGACTCCCTGTGGTAAAACCACTTGTAACGCGGGACAAACCGCTGTGTGAGGACACGAGTGGAGGCCGTTGGAGGAGATGTTTTTTATTTACAGCACAGTAAAGTGAGAGAGTCGGCGAAGGGGGGTTCTTGTCTGCAGGGCTCATGTGTTCATCACATGCAGTGTAAACCCCCACAAAAGGACATTTTATGATACGCCTCTGACTGTTTCTAGGGCCAAAGGCTAATTTCATATCAGTGAGTTGTCCAAAAACTATTAAAATGGTTCTTCATGGTTCTTCCTCACCAACAATGGGAGGCCTGTCTTTTTCCAAAAACCAGCGCCAGGAGCTGAGAACGGCCATCACTGTTTACAGGCTCTGAAGGAAGAAAGAGTCGACTGGTCTCTGATCTGGTTCCACTGCTCCACCAGCTTCTCTCTGCTCACAGCAACATCTGGAGCTGGTTGTTGTGTTTTGTTGCTTTTAGTGTCTAGATGGGATTTGTGCTTAATAACACATAAAATCACCTTTCACTGCGCCTCATCTTTTCCTAAGTGGATAACATTTGATTTTATGATGTGTCATTGAGAAAGTTCATCAGAGTCCTGAGTCCTGCTGCGCGTCAACCTCCTGGCCTCTTCTCTCCGACTGTCCCCAGGTGTGATGCTGAGGTCTGAGCGGAAAGTCCTGAGCGCTGAGTTTCCTGCAGCTTTGGTTCGCTGCTATTGTAAACACTGACCCGTGTGTGTGTGTGTGTGTGTTTGCTCTGTTGTCGAGTCGCGCTGCTGTTTACCAAACCTCTCCTGTACACACACTGATTCAATTCACCGCTGATTGTTTTGTGCTGTTTCTGGGACTACCTGAAATGTATGAACTGCCGGCGTTTTTCCATTACACAGACTGAAGGTATCGATGCAAATCTGCTGTGATGAAACGTGAATCCTCCAGCTCTTTATCTGAGAGATGTTTTAGATGTTTTCTCTCTGGGCCATTTTTGCAGCTGTATATTTATTATCAGTGAAGCAATGTCCTTCCTGCACTGCAAGAAAAGGACAAACAGGAACATGTTTTTGTCGAGTACACACATTCACACATTAACTATTCATTCTATAAAACACAGGGGCTTTAAAAGTGCAATCTGTCAATCACACCTGTCAATCACACCTGCTAATCACATCTATCAGTCACACCTGTCACTCCCACCTATGAATCACACCTGCTAATCACACCTGTCAATCACACCTGCTAATCACGTCAGTCACACCTGCTAATCATGTCAGTCACACCTGTCACTCCCACCTATGAATCACACCTGCTAATCACACCTGTCAATCACACCTGCTAATCACGTCAGTCACACCTGCTAATCATGTCAGTCACACCTGTCAATCCCACCTATGAATCACACCTGCAAATCCCACCTGTCAATCACACTGGCTAATCACATGTCAGTCACACCTGTCACTCCCACCTATGAATCACCCCTGCTAATCCCACCTGTCAGTCACACCTGCTAATCCCACCTGTCAGTCACACCTGCTAATCACATCTGTCAGTCACATCTGATAATCCCACCTGTCAGTCACACCTGCTAATCACGTCAGTCACACCTGCTAATCACTTCAGTCACACCTGTTAATCATCCTGTCAGTCACACCTGTTAATCATCCTGTCAGTCACACCTGCTAATCCCACCTGTCAGTCACACCTGCTAATCCCACCTGTCAGTCACACCTGCTAATCACATCTGTCAGTCACATCTGATAATCCCACCTGTCAGTCACACCTGCTAATCACGTCAGTCACACCTGTTAATCATCCTGTCAGTCACACCTGTTAATCATCCTGTCAGTCACACCTGCTAATCATCCTGTGAGTCACACCTGCTAATCACACCTGTCAATCACACCTGTCAATTACACCTGTCAGTCACACCTGGCAATCCCACCTGTTAATCATCCTGTCACTCACACCTCCATGTTGGTACTGCCATTCCAGCTTCCTCGTGTTACTAGTTAAACTGGGAGAATCAACTTCCTTTTGGGGCCAAATTCCTGTTATATTACACTTGAGCTGAAGACTTGGTTTAGGGTTGAACTCCAATGTGAAATGATTGTAACATCCTCTGAAGTGATGGAAACACACCTGTGTGTGAGCTGTTTTCCATGTTCGATGATTTTCTGGTGATACTTTGTGTTCTCCTCCTCCTCTTCCTCAGGTGGAGGACGAAGCAGAACCTGGACTACTGTTTCCTGATGATGTACGCTCAGTCTAAAGGAACGTACTACGTCCAGGTAGGAAATAAATGACTGACCTGTAAACCCTGTTTGTCTCCTGTACAATAGTGTTTACTGTACAGTTACAGTGGTACCAGGTAACAGCAGAAGGTTTTATATATATATGTTTGTTAAAAGAAGCAAAATGGCCAACGGAAAAAAATCACCAATAACAGCAAAAAGACATACATGACATACATGTTTTTGGACTGTGGAAGGAAACCGGAGTACCTGGAGAAAACCCACATAGAAAGGTCCCCACTGGGTTTCAAACCAGGAACGTTCTTGCTGTGAGGCAACAGTGAGAACCACTAAATCACCGTGCCGCCCCAGTTTCTGAGGACGTGACTAAAATAAGTGCAGAGACTTTCAGCCTCAGCTGACAGTTTCATCTGAGACAGGGCTGATGTCACCGCACTGAATCCAACAAAGCAGGACAGCCATTCAAACGAAAAGCATCTGGGATGTAACTGCTGCTGTGTGAAGCTGATGAAACTGTTGCATTGTGGGTAGACTGACAGCGACGTTAATGGAGGCGTCTCTGTGGCTTTAGATGGTCTTTGTTCCTTGTACAGATGAAAAGAAGAAGGAGACGGCAGAGTCTGTCCTCCTGTTTCCCCGGTGTCTGACGGAAAAACGTCTTTTAACCTGAAGAACAGGCGACAAGCTTCTCATTCCTTATTCTTATTTTAAAAACGACTTAAACAGACCATTCTGGGGTCCACACACACACAAAACAAAATGAATAAATAAAATATGAACAAGCCAAACATAAGCGTCAGAAAACACGTTTAAGATGAGTCAGGTTTTGTTTTATCAGCAGGAATTATCCTTCTGGTCTGACTCTTCCTTCGCTCAGCCACAGAGAAGAGGCTGATAACAGATGAAGACAGGTGATACCAGTGTTCTCGACCTGCTGTGAACGTTGCTGCTGAAAAGCATCTAATGACGCCTGAATTCCCCGAACCGAGCAGCGTTTCCTGCGCTCTCTGACAAAAACCGTTCCCAGGAAGATCTCTGTGATTTTCAGTCGGGGAATCGAGGGGTGATGTGGATCTGTTGTGATCTGCAGCCTTGTCCTTGAGCGCAGCTGGAGCCGAACTGGGTTATTTTCCAGTTATTTCCCAGCAATGGAGCCATCTCACCGCCACCATCTCTGCTGAGACTGAGCCAGCCCCGTGTGTTGTGGGAGGGGGTTGACCCCCCTGAGACAAGGTGTTTATCAGGAGCACTGTACTGAAGTACAAGTACTCCAGAACATCTCACAGGTTCTGCTGCTTTTCAGGTTCTATGTTCTTTACTCCACCTTTGGATTCTTGTAATAAATTGACTCCGTTGGTTTAATGTTTAAGAACTTTGCTTAAATAAAGTTATCGAGCGTCCGTGTGTCCTCTGGTTCATGTGGTTTTTCATTTGTTCATTTAACCTGAAACTGTTTAAAAATATTAATTAGATTTTCTGCTTCTGTCGTCAGGAGGTCTCACTCTGACCAGAAAGGCCAGCGCTCTTACAGTTTAATAAAACACATCTCAGACACACTGCTATGAGTGCTGGATGAACAAATGATGAATGGCATTTCTCTCTCTCTCTCTCTCTCTCTCTCTCTCTCTCTCTCTCAGCTAGAGGACGACATAGTCGCTCGTCCAAACTACTTCACCACCATGAAGAACTTTGCGTTGCAGCAGCCGTCGGAGGAGTGGATGATCCTGGAGTTTTCTCAGCTCGGCTTCATCGGTGAGTCGCTACGGCAGCATTGTCTGCGTTTACCATCACAACAACAACAGTAATGATTATCCTCATTTCCATAATGAGCAGAGAGGCTGGGTATCTGCCATCCTGGAGGAACACTGTTAGACTGTCTCAGGGAACCGGGGAAACCTCTAATCAGAAAGCAGAATGTCAGGTCTCTTCAGGTCGGAGGCTGCAGACAAAACTAACTAAAACGAATCCTACTGTGAGGTTTGCTGTTGGTTTGTATTTCCTGTTACATGTCATAGTACTGAAAAGTACAAAAGTATGAGCAGCAGCGTCTGATGGAGCCAAACTGGAAGGAACATATGGGAACCAACTGAGCACAAATCACATTGTTGTTCTTCACATTTCAGTTCAGTCTGTGCATGGTGGCAGTTTAGGAGCTCAGGGGGTTCACACCTGGTCCATGTCCCTGACTGACATGGATGGGAAGGAACAGACACACAAACTGCAGATCTGACTGAACATGTGGGGATTAAGGTGTTTACTGTGAACTGTTTGAGCTTCACCTCCTCCATTTATCTGAACCAGACCAGGGAACAGGAGTAAATGCAGCTCTGGTGGTTCAGGACAGAAGCTGGTGACCACGTGTATGTTTGTGTGTTTTTGGAGACACACAAACGAGGCGTTTCTAATTAACCTCGAGACAGGGAGCTTCAACATCTGCATCATATGTGTGAAACGTGCACGTGTCTAGGAAACCGAGCAGGTTTAAGTTTGTAAACCATCATTGGAGACATATGAGAGCTCAGCAGGACTGAGCCCACTCAGACGCCAGCGTGTTCACCTGCACTGTGCTGCAGCTTTGTCATGGACATGTAGACACTGTGGTGACGCAGCAGTTTGTGCACCTGACAGCAAATATCCTCCTCTCACAGAAATACACTCAAAGTGTGTGTGTTTCTGTTGGGAGGCTCCAGTCTGTCCACACACACACACACACACACACACACACACACACACACACACACACACACACACACACACACACACACAGACAATTACCCAGCAACATTCATCCCATGAGGCTTTGCAGCTCCACTTATCTCTAATAGGTCCCTGAGCGCCCAGTCCGTCATTACCGAGGTTGGAGCAGAAGAATCAAACGCACCTCACTGATCCCCCAGAGGCTGAACCTCAGTGACAGCAGCCGCACAGAGAAGGTCAAACACTCCGGGTGTCACAGGGAGGCTGTTTGCTTCAGGCAGTCCACTTTCACATCCTTAGCAAACACCGAGCCTGGGCCCAGTTTCCTGTTGGAGGAAACACTCGTAAACTTCTACATTTAATTAGACATGAATTCACGTCCCATGGCAGCATATTGATCCCATCAGTGAGAGAGATCCTTGGACTGGCTGATCAGTAGGTCAGTCCAGTATCTCTGTATTTTCTCATCCTTTGTTCTTCTACAACCAAAGTCCTGCCAACAGCAGCTCCACCTGCAGCTTCTCCTCAGGCATGTTGTGGATCAGAAGCAGCTATAAAGCGTCTGTGGTGTGAAAATGGTTTGTATATCCACAGTACAGGTCTTCCACTTTGCCTTTTTGAATGGCCAATACAGACTACTGCCCCCTGCTGGAGTGGAGAGGTATTTCCTCTCACCAGGCGCAGAACGTACCAGCTGGAGTCCGTGTGGTGCGTTCAATGACACTTTTTAGCCCATCTGAAGGCGACACAACAGTCGGCCTTCGTCACTGCTGGTTCTGGTTCTGTCGGCTCAGTGGCTGTTCTTTGTGCCAATAGAGTGAAAAGAAAAAAACTGAAAGATGTGCAAAAAACCCTCAACTTTAAGTCGATTTTATTTTGTGACAAGTCACAAATCAAAGTTTGTGCTCATTGGGCTGGAAATGATCAGAGACTGATGAAAAAGTTTTTTTTTAGTGAAATTAAAAAGCATCAGGCTGAATCTAAATGAAACTCGGACTTTCGGAGCAAAGCAGGTTTTAATTCCCTCCTACAGTCGGCAGCCTCCATGTTATTAGAAACCATCCAGCCCTTTTGTTTTTCAGCAGCTGCTGGGAACTGATCCTGAGTCTGTTCAGTCTCCGCTCGGGGCGTCGCTTCCCCCAGCAAAAGAAATTAAACACTTTAAGTGTGAATTATTGATCGTACTAACTGCAGTGGAGAAAACAATCAATTATGTCATTATGTGTGTGATATTGTCCCTCGGGGTCGGAAACCAGCTGACTGTTTATCAGGGGCTGCTTTTGTTGTAAGGACCTATGACGACCACGTGCTCCGGCAACGAACTGTGGGCCTCAGATGAACAGGGGGGTTGGTGTGTGAGGCTGATGAAACTGTTGCATTATGGGTCATCTGGCAGTGTGAAGGCGGAGTGTGTGTGTGTCTGTGTGTGTGTGTGTGTGTGTGTGTGTTGCTCTGCACCTTCATCACACACTTTTTGTTCTTTGTTAAGAGAAAAACTGTCTGACAGCAGAAACTACAGACACAACACAAACAGAAAATACACAACTACAGACAGATACAACACAAACACAAAATACACAACTACAGACAGCTACAACACAAACACAAAATACACAACTACAGACAGTTACAACACAAACACAAAATACACAACTACAGACAGATACAACACAAACACAAAATACACAACTACAGACAGATACAACACAAACACAAAATACACAACTACAGACAGTTACAACACAAACACAAAATACACAACTACAGACAGCTACAACACAAACACAAAATACACAACTACAGACAGTTACAACACAAACACAAAATACACAACTACAGACAGTTACAACACAAACACAAAATACACAACTACAGACAGATACAACACAAACACAAAATACACAACTACAGACAGATACAACACAAACACAAAATACACAACTACAGACAGATACAACACAAACACAAAATACACAACTACAGACAGATACAACACAAACACAAAATACACAACTACAGACAGATACAACACAAACACAAAATACAAAATTACAGACAGACACAACACAAACAGAAAATACCCAACTACAGACAGATACAACACAAACAGAAAATACACAACTACAGACAGATACAACACAAACACAAAATACACAACTACAGACAGATACAACACAAACACAAAATACACAACTACAGACAGACACAACACAAACACTAAATACAACACAAACACTAAATACACAACTACAGACAGATACAACACAAACACTAAATACACAACAAACACTAAATACACAACTACAGACAGATACAACACAAACACTAAATACAACACAAACACAAAATACACAACTACAGACAGATACAACACAAACACAAAATACACAACTACAGACAGATACAACACAAACACAAAATACACAACTACAGACAGACACAACACAAACACTAAATACACAACTACAGACAGATACAACACAAACACTAAATACACAACTACAGACAGATACAACACAAACACAAAATACACAACTACAGACAGACACAACACAAACACTAAATACAAAACTACAGACAGATACAACACAAACACAAAATACACAACTACAGACAGATACAACACAAACACAAAATACACAACTACAGACAGATACAACACAAACACTAAATACAAAATTACAGACAGATACAACACAAACACAAAATACAAAATTACAGACAGACACAACACAAACACAAAATACACAACTACAGACAGATACAACACAAACACAAAATACACAACTACAGACAGATACAACACAAACACAAAATACAAAACTACAGACAGATACAACACAAACACAAAATACACAACTACAGACAGATACAACACAAACGGAAAATACACAACTACAGACAGATACAATACAAACAGAAAATACAAAATTACAGACAGATACAACACAAACACAAAATACACAACTACAGACAGACACAACACAAACACTAAATACACAACAAACACAAAATACACAACTACAGACAGATACAACACAAACACAAAATACACAACTACAGACAGATACAACACAAACACAAAATACACAACTACAGACAGATACAACACAAACACAAAATACTATTACACTATAATACTACTAATAATACTATAATTTCACCATGATTTAAAATGCTCTGATCTGACCCAGGGTTTTACTCGGGACCTTAATGAAGAAGCAATTAGGACCTGAGAACCACAAGAGCAGCAACTCTTGATTTACTCTTCATCTCATGTTCCCTCTGAGGAGGAGGAGGAGGTGCCAGACGTCCTGTCTGTCCTAACATGGTTGTATACCTCCCTGCTCCTCTCTCCTGTTTCACTTTCCACCCACACAGTTACAGAGCTGCTGATACATGAAGCCCAGTAATAACGGAACAGTAACGGTTCAGATATAATCCTGGTTGTGTGTTTTCTGTTCTGATTGACTGAGAGATGAACGAGCTCCAGTTGATTTCATCCTGTCCCTGCTCTGCCACTCGGGCCCAGGGTGGAGGTGACTGCAGCAGCCTCATGTCTCAGCTGTATGGATGCCGAGTTTGTGTCTTTGTTCTATTGTCTTGTCTCCCCTCCGCCCTCCTCCCAGGCCTCCTTCCGCTCCTGGTTTCTGACCTGAGGAATCCTCCCGACCCCGAGTCGCCTGCGAGCAGCGGCTGCTGCAGTAAATTCATCAGGGTGATGCTGACTCACTGAATTAAATCAGACGGAGCGGAGAGCTCCAGCGCTGCAGGCTGCTGCTCTAATTCACCTCTTTACATTTGGCTTTTGCTTTGCTAAGTTTAGCTTCAGCCTCGTTTGTGTCTGTGGGGTTTTTAATTCTGTCGTCCCGCTGAACATCCGGCCCTCTGGAGGCTGACACGTCCAAACCGATCAGGGTGGCCCAGAGGGGGCAGGAGGAGAGCTCAGCCCTCTGCTGACCCTGTTTCTTGTTTGGGTCCAGAGAGAGGAGATCCCTCAGCTGAGCAGCAGAAACAGGCTGAAGCACCAGCACAAGCTGGAGTTTCTTCATTTTCGTCACACACCGTTAAATATCTGCTTTGACTGAAAAGTCAACAGTACCACAAGGCTGTGGACACACTGTAAGAACTGAAGGAAAGAAGACAACTACGACTCCCAGGATGCAATTCAACAAGAACCATCCAATCACAGAGCTTTGTTCCATATCAGACAGCAGCCTCCTCTGAGTGTTTCCAGATCAAGAGACTTATTCTTTTCTCCATGTTGTCCAGTGATTTGTCGTTTTTTAATGTGTGATCTCAATACCTGAAGGTGAATCCACCCAAACACAGCTGAGTGGGAGGCTGTTCCCAGACCAGGTACTAGACTATGCAGTGAACTGTGTTCCTCTCTGACAGGAAAGATGTTTAAGTCCATGGACCTGTCGCTCATCGTGGAGTTCATGCTGATGTTCTACAAAGACAAACCCATCGACTGGCTGCTGGACCACATCATGTGGGTCAAGGTCTGCAACCCTGAGAAGGATGCGGTGAGTTGCTCGGATTTTCTCCACATCAACAGAAACAATACACAGATGAGGTGGATGTGACTGTCCCCCTGCACAGCAGATACTGTGTCCTGTTTATCTAAAGTTTCATCTGGTTTTACCAGACAGAGAGATCAATTTCTCTCTTTCATTTGGTAAAGATCAAACTGAGACAGGCAGCAGTGAAACTCACATTCTTTATACACCTTATATACTTCTAATTTGAAGTACTTTCCATACTGCTGGGTAGCTGACGTTAACTACCTTATATACTTCTAATTTGAAGTACTTTCCATACTGCTGGGTAGCTGACGTTAACTACCTTATATACTTCTAATTTGAAGTACTTTCCATACCGCTGGGTAGCTGACGTTAACTACCTTATATACTTCTAATTTGAAGTACTTTATATACCGCTGGGTAGCTGATGTTAACTACCTTATATACTTCTAATTTGAAGTACTTTATATACCGCTGGGTAGCTGACGTTAACTACCTTATATACTTCTAATTTGAAGTACTTTATATACCGCTGGGTAGCTGACGTTAACTACCTTATATACTTCTAATTTGAAGTACTTTATATACCGCTGGGTAGCTGATGTTAACTACCTTATATACTTCTAATTTGAAGTACTTTATATACTGCTGGGTAGCTGACGTTAACTACCTTATATACTTCTAATTTGAAGTACTTTATATACCGCTGGGTAGCTGACGTTAACTACCTTATATACTTCTAATTTGAAGTACTTTATATACCGCTGGGTAGCTGACGTTAACTACCTTATATACTTCTAATTTGAAGTACTTTATATACCGCTGGGTAGCTGACGTTAACTACCTTATATACTTCTAATTTGAAGTACTTTATATACCGCTGGGTAGCTGACGTTAACTACCTTATATACTTCTAATTTGAAGTACTTTCCATACCGCTGGGTAGCTGACGTTAACTACCTTATATACTTCTAATTTGAAGTACTTTATATACCGCTGGGTAGCTGATGTTAACTACCTTATATACTTCTAATTTGAAGTACTTTATATACAGCTGGGTAGGTGATGTTAACTACCTTATATACTTCTAATTTGAAGTACTTTCCATACCGCTGGGTAGCTGATGTTAACTACCTTATATACTTCTAATTTGAAGTACTTTATATACCGCTGGGTAGCTGATGTTAACTACCTTATATACTTCTAATTTGAAGTACTTTCCATACTGCTGGGTAGCTGACATTAACTACCTTATATACTTCTAATTTGAAGTACTTTCCATACTGCTGGGTATCTTGGGAGTTTCCCACCAGGGATCAATAAAGTTTGATGATCAGTCTGTATTTTGTTGGATCCATCTGATTATGAAAAGGAACTAAAGTTATCAGATAAATGTAGAGCAGGAAAAAGTACAAGGTTTGACTCTGACATGTAGTGAAGTCCAAGGATGAAGCAGTACAAAGTGGAAATCCTTAGGTAAAGTACAAATACCTCAGACTTGTACTTCAGGTTGTGTATCCTGAGTAACCTTGTAAAAACTGAGGTTGGGAATCGGTGCAGCTTTAAACTTAGCAGAAATGCTAAGCAGAAATCAGTTTCCTGAAATGAAAGTTTTCTTCCAGCTGGAGTCTGACTCTGTTTCTGTGACTGTTTGTGTCTCCCCATCAGAAACACTGTGACAGGCAGAAAGCCAACCTGAGGATTCGCTTCAAACCGTCTCTCTTCCAACACGTTGGCACCCACTCGTCTCTGGCTGGGAAAATACAGAAACTCAAGGTAATGGCTGTACTGAGTCTGTGTACTTCTGTAAATAATGAAGTACAACAGGGTGACGACACTGCGGGTCAGTCAATGGCAGATGAAAATATTTATACAGTTGAGACACTTGATGATTAATCTAAAACTGACTTTTACAAACTGCCATCAGTAAAAAATATGAATCTAATACTTTGCAGCAGACCCTTAGGGGCCGATCCTGGCAGCCCAGCTCTGTGTGCGGCTCTTTAGCTGCTCGGCCGCTGATTCTGCTGAAAATACACCAGTAAAATGTGTGAACTCTTCTTTTAGATGGGATTTTATGGCTCACAGTGCAGGATGAAATGTGGAAAACTCAATGTATATTTCAGGTATTGGGGCTGTGGCTACTCTCTGCTTATTGCTCTTTAATTACACAATAAGAAAACTGCAGTTTGGTTTTGCAGTACTGGACATTAAAGGTTCCCAGTATTTATTAGTACCATTTGTTTTCAAGGCCCAGTTGTTCCTCCTTGTTCCCCATAGTCTTGTTTTCCTCGACTGTACCTGCAAATAAGTTCCAGTAGGACCCAGTGAGTATTTTATCGGGGCGTGATTCATACAGTAAAAGATAAAAATCAGTCTGGATTAGAAAATGGGATATTCCTACAGTCTTCTCTGCACACTTGTTTGGTGTTACATGCTGTCAGAGCAGAGCGACTCCTGTGCTGGTTTTCAGAAATGATTTCTGTGTTTTAGCTTTTACAGCAGCAGCACAGTGGGTGTACTGGTCAGCCGTCAGCAGGAAAGTGCAGAGTTTAGTGAATTTGAAACGGGCCGAAGGTGCAATCGAAGTACAGCCCAGGACCCAGGGGAGATGAAGATTGAAGGCCTCTGCAGTCGCGGGCTCAGACACGAGCGGCAGTATCTCAGAACTGTGGCAGCTTTGGCTCCTGCAGCTCAGGGCTGAACGCCGAGGCTTAATGCCTCTGATTACTGGGGTAGAGCGATGGATATTAGCCCCCCTGACTGGTGCTGCAATCTGGTCCAATCAATTGGTTATTGATCCAGCTGTCCCAGGCCAGCAGGGTCCTTGATGTGGGGATTGAACCACAGTAAAGATGGAGGCTAAACACAGCGATTACCCTCCAACCTGAAATGTTCACTGAGGTTTAGTAAGAAAATCAGCGCTGAGGTTTGACTTAAATGAAAAGAACCAAAGTAGAAGTGGGGCTGATTTCTCTGTAGACGGTCTTGTTGTAACAGAGTTAGGTCAAGGGACGTAGCCCAGATTTTTCACTTCAAAACACAAAACCTATACACAAGAAGTCGGCGCTGCTGAAATCCATCTGTGAGCTGTCAGCAGTGCAAACACAGGCTGGTGTTAAAGCCTCACATTGTTTGACTGCACAGTTTTTAGTTGAGACCTGCGCCGTTCAACAGCAGCACAAACTCATTTTATTATTTAGATTATTTTATAACTAGTTACTGACTCTAGCAAATAAAACACAGTCAAGATTTGGTTGTTTGGAAAATGTTCTAACTAGTAACAAAACCAAACACCTTCATGCTGATCGATTCTTCTGTATTTCCCTCCTCACATCCACTTGGATCAGTCACGTCAAGGAAAATTCTGGATCTTATGTGAAGAGACTTGAAGGTGGCCCCTCAGTGAAGAACGAACTGAGGTCTGGAAGTGCATCAGAAGTGCACAAACAGTGACGCGATGCTCTGTTAGCGTCTCAGACTGAAGCCAAACTGGGTTAGTCACTGAGGCTGCCAGTGATACCAGGCTGGCGGCGGTCTGGAGTGACTAACCGTTGATGTTATCACTGCACAGCTGTGTCATCTCTTCTTGGTGTTGTAGAGTAACAGAGATGCAGGAGACAGAAACACAACAAAACACAACTCCACCATATCTGAATCCACTTCTCAGAATTAGCCTTTAAATCAGCAACGTTTTGTTCCAGGACAAGGACTTTGGGAAACAGACCCTCCACAAGGGCCACGCCAACCCACTGGCTGAGGTGACGACCAGCCTGAAGACCTACCAGCACTTCACCCTGGAGAAAGCCTACCTGGGGGAGGACTTCTTCTGGGCCTTCACCCCCGTGGCGGGGGATTTCATACGAATACGTTTCTTCACACCTGTCCGTATTGAGAGGTTGGTACCAGGGAGTGTAAAAGTCCACAGGCTAACAGGTTACAGGGTACTGGGTCTGCCAGAGGACCACAGGGGGCTGCAGGGATTACTATAAGTTGGTGGTTGGACCAGGACTCTGCAGGATTCTAAGGGCTACTAGAACCCTACAGAGTAGTTGTAAGGTTCTTGGGGGGGAGCACTCTTTACACCAGAACATTACAGGGTACTAGAGGGAACCAGGATTTATAGGGTGGTGGGCGTACTAGGGTATGTACAAGGAAGTAGTGGAAAGTACTTTTCTGCTACTGCTGCTACTTCTGTTACTACCACTGCTCTTTATCCTTCAGGTATTTCTTCCGGAGTGGGAACATCGAACATCCAGGGGACAAACTCTTCAACACATCTGTGGAGGTTCTGCCTTTTGATGTGAGTCTTGAAATCTATTTGGTTCCAGACACTGGACCAGTCACCGAACTTGGGTTGGTTTTTGCATGTTTGTCAATCATTTCTGACTGAGATAAACCAGATTCCCCTCAAAATAGATTTATCTTTAATAACAGCTCAGAAGGTTCTGTATCAGGTGACCAAATCTCAGTACTTTAACACACACATCTTAGAACAAGTGGTTCCTGGATATCAAGGCAGAGTGGTGGACCCTCACAGCAGGACAGTGAGAGGAAGAGCAGCTCCTGTGGAGATCGGCCTGTGTGGACGAGACAGAGGCAAATACAGACAGATAAAAAAAATCCACTGACACTTAGAGGAAGCTGAGCTCACACAGGGATGCAGGGAGGACCAGGAGGATGGAGGCAGTTTCCACGGTAACTCTGACCAGGAGAAGAGAGGATGGAGATGATGGCAAGGGTTCATGGGAAAGGAGGGTGTTTACTGATAGTCTTGCCCAGAGCCTGTACAGAGCCACACTGGTGTCTTCAAGGTCGTGTACACAAAACACAGCTTATCTGTGGTGACTCCCATGAAGTTTCCCACGTCCATCTCATGTATAAATGTTGTTGCAGAGAAAAGTGAATTGTTCTTTCTTCCTTTCTCACTTTGTTGACTGAACCTGGGTGACCTGTAATCATTACAGGAGACTTCTGACTGCATTTTCTTTAAGTTTCACTTATGTGTGTGTGTGTGTGTGTGTGTGTGTGTGTGTGTGTGTTTTCCAGAACATTCAGGCAGAGAAGGAGGCTTTAACAGAAGGGAGGGAGAAAACACCAAAGTACCAGCGGACAGAAGACGGATTCATCAGAATAGGTGAGACACCAAAGTCCCTTCACACAGTCAATGTACTCACAGAAATACCACAGTCAGTGCTGGAAAGTAACTCGACTCAAGTACTGTACTTCAGGCCATTTCTGAGGTATTTGTACTTTATCTGAGTATTTCCACTTTGTCCTACTTCATCCTTGGACTTCACTACATGTCAGAGTTAAACCTTGGACTTTTTCCTGCTCTACATTTATCTGGTAACTTTAGTTCCTTTTCAGGATCAGATGGATCCAACAAAATACAGACTGATCATCAAACTTTATTGATCCCTGGTGGGAAATTCCCAAGATACCCAGCAGTATGGAAAGTACTTCAAATTAGAAGTATATAAGGTAGTTAACGTCAGCTACCCAGCAGTATGGAAAGTACTTCAAATTAGAAGTATATAAGGTAGTTAACGTCAGCTACCCAGCAGTATGGAAAGTACTTCAAATTAGAAGTATATAAGGTAGTTAACGTCAGCTACCCAGCAGTATGGAAAGTACTTCAAATTAGAAGTATATAAGGTAGTTAACGTCAGCTACCCAGCAGTATGGAAAGTACTTCAAATTAGAAGTATATAAGGTAGTTAACGTCAGCTACCCAGCAGTATGGAAAGTACTTCAAATTAGAAGTATATAAGGTAGTTAAGGTCAGCTACCCAGCGGTATATAAAGTACTTCAAATTAGAAGTATATAAGGTAGTTAACATCAGCTACCCGGCGGTATATAAAGTACTTCAAATTAGAAGTATATAAGGTAGTTAACGTCAGCTACCCAGCGGTATATAAAGTACTTCAAATTAGAAGTATATAAGGTAGTTAACGTCAGCTACCCAGCGGTATATAAAGTACTTCAAATTAGAAGTATATAAGGTAGTTAACGTCAGCTACCCAGCGGTATATAAAGTACTTCAAATTAGAAGTATATAAGGTAGTTAACGTCAGCTACCCAGCAGTATGGAAAGTACTTCAAATTAGAAGTATATAAGGTAGTTAACGTCAGCTACCCGGCGGTATATAAAGTACTTCAAATTAGAAGTATATAAGGTAGTTAACGTCAGCTACCCAGCGGTATATAAAGTACTTCAAATTAGAAGTATATAAGGTAGTTAACGTCAGCTACCCAGCGGTATATAAAGTACTTCAAATTAGAAGTATATAAGGTAGTTAACGTCAGCTACCCAGCGGTATATAAAGTACTTCAAATTAGAAGTATATAAGGTAGTTAACGTCAGCTACCCGGCGGTATATAAAGTACTTCAAATTAGAAGTATATAAGGTAGTTAACGTCAGCTACCCGGCGGTATATAAAGTACTTCAAATTAGAAGTATATAAGGTAGTTAACATCAGCTACCCGGCGGTATATAAAGTACTTCAAATTAGAAGTATATAAGGTAGTTAACGTCAGCTACCCGGCGGTATATAAAGTACTTCAAATTAGAAGTATATAAGGTAGTTAACGTCAGCTACCCAGCGGTATATAAAGTACTTCAAATTAGAAGTATATGAGGTAGTTAACGTCAGCTACCCAGCGGTATATAAAGTACTTCAAATTAGAAGTATATAAGGTAGTTAACATCAGCTACCCAGCGGTATATAAAGTACTTCAAATTAGAAGTATATAAGGTAGTTAACGTCAGCTACCCAGCGGTATATAAAGTACTTCAAATTAGAAGTATATAAGGTAGTTAACGTCAGCTACCCAGCGGTATATAAAGTACTTCAAATTAGAAGTATATAAGGTAGTTAACGTCAGCTACCCAGCAGTATGGAAAGTACTTCAAATTAGAAGTATATAAGGTAGTTAACGTCAGCTACCCGGCGGTATATAAAGTACTTCAAATTAGAAGTATATAAGGTAGTTAACATCAGCTACCCAGCGGTATATAAAGTACTTCAAATTAGAAGTATATAAGGTAGTTAACGTCAGCTACCCAGCGGTATATAAAGTACTTCAAATTAGAAGTATATAAGGTAGTTAACGTCAGCTACCCAGCGGTATATAAAGTACTTCAAATTAGAAGTATATAAGGTAGTTAACGTCAGCTACCCAGCAGTATGGAAAGTACTTCAAATTAGAAGTATATAAGGTAGTTAACGTCAGCTACCCAGCGGTATATAAAGTACTTCAAATTAGAAGTATATAAGGTAGTTAACATCAGCTACCCAGCGGTATATAAAGTACTTCAAATTAGAAGTATATAAGGTAGTTAACGTCAGCTACCCAGCGGTATATAAAGTACTTCAAATTAGAAGTATATAAGGTAGTTAACATCAGCTACCCAGCGGTATATAAAGTACTTCAAATTAGAAGTATATAAGGTAGTTAACGTCAGCTACCCAGCGGTATATAAAGTACTTCAAATTAGAAGTATATAAGGTAGTTAACGTCAGCTACCCAGCGGTATATAAAGTACTTCAAATTAGAAGTATATAAGGTAGTTAACGTCAGCTACCCGGCGGTATATAAAGTACTTCAAATTAGAAGTATATAAGGTAGTTAACATCAGCTACCCGGCGGTATATAAAGTACTTCAAATTAGAAGTATATAAGGTAGTTAACGTCAGCTACCCGGCGGTATATAAAGTACTTCAAATTAGAAGTATATAAGGTAGTTAACGTCAGCTACCCAGCGGTATATAAAGTACTTCAAATTAGAAGTATATGAGGTAGTTAACGTCAGCTACCCAGCGGTATATAAAGTACTTCAAATTAGAAGTATATAAGGTAGTTAACATCAGCTACCCAGCGGTATATAAAGTACTTCAAATTAGAAGTATATAAGGTAGTTAACGTCAGCTACCCAGCGGTATATAAAGTACTTCAAATTAGAAGTATATAAGGTAGTTAACATCAGCTACCCGGCGGTATATAAAGTACTTCAAATTAGAAGTATATAAGGTAGTTAACGTCAGCTACCCGGCGGTATATAAAGTACTTCAAATTAGAAGTATATAAGGTAGTTAACGTCAGCTACCCAGCGGTATATAAAGTACTTCAAATTAGAAGTATATAAGGTAGTTAACGTCAGCTACCCAGCGGTATATAAAGTACTTCAAATTAGAAGTATATAAGGTAGTTAACATCAGCTACCCGGCGGTATATAAAGTACTTCAAATTAGAAGTATATAAGGTAGTTAACGTCAGCTACCCGGCGGTATATAAAGTACTTCAAATTAGAAGTATATAAGGTAGTTAACGTCAGCTACCCAGCGGTATATAAAGTACTTCAAATTAAAAGTATATAAGGTAGTTAACGTCAGCTACCCAGCGGTATATAAAGTACTTCAAATTAGAAGTATATAAGGTAGTTAACGTCAGCTACCCAGCGGTATATAAAGTACTTCAAATTAGAAGTATATAAGGTAGTTAACGTCAGCTACCCAGCAGTATATAAAGTACTTCAAATTAAAAGTATATAAGGTAGTTAACGTCAGCTACCCAGCAGTATGGAAAGTACTTCAAATTAGAAGTATATAAGGTAGTTAACGTCAGCTACCCAGCGGTATATAAAGTACTTCAAATTAGAAGTATATAAGGTAGTTAACGTCAGCTACCCAGCGGTATATAAAGTACTTCAAATTAGAAGTATATAAGGTAGTTAACGTCAGCTACCCAGCGGTATATAAAGTACTTCAAATTAGAAGTATATAAGGTAGTTAACGTCAGCTACCCGGCGGTATATAAAGTACTTCAAATTAGAAGTATATAAGGTAGTTAACGTCAGCTACCCGGCGGTATATAAAGTACTTCAAATTAGAAGTATATAAGGTAGTCAACGTCAGCTACCCAGCGGTATATAAAGTACTTCAAATTAGAAGTATATAAGGTAGTTAACGTCAGCTACCCAGCGGTATATAAAGTACTTCAAATTAGAAGTATATAAGGTAGTTAACGTCAGCTACCCAGCAGTATATAAAGTACTTCAAATTAGAAGTATATAAGGTAGTCAACGTCAGCTACCCAGCAGTATATAAAGTACTTCAAATTAGAAGTATATAAGGTAGTCAACGTCAGCTACCCAGCAGTATATAAAGTACTTCAAATTAAAAGTATATAAGGTAGTTAACGTCAGCTACCCAGCAGTATATAAAGTACTTCAAATTAAAAGTATATAAGGTAGTTAACGTCAGCTACCCAGCGGTATATAAAGTACTTCAAATTAAAAGTATATAAGGTAGTTAACGTCAGCTACCCAGCAGTATATAAAGTACTTCAAATTAAAAGTATATAAGGTAGTTAACGTCAGCTACCCAGCGGTATATAAAGTACTCTGAAACCTTGACGTTGTGTGACAGGTGTGGGAGCAGTAGTACTGGTTGTAAACCTGTGTGTTTGCAGACGTGTCTCTGGTGCTTCTCAGCAGTTTGACTTGTTATTTCATCTTCTGGACGTTTGTGTAGCTCTGATCAGCTGTTCCCTGTTAACATCTGCAGCACTGAGATAAACAGACAAACAGCTACTGACTCCTGCAGTGCTGCCTGGTGCATGAGTTTACATCCAAATGAAGGAATAACATGGTCACAGACTGTGGATAGAAACCAATGAGAGTCAAATCCTTAAAGTACTTGCAGAACTAAGAAAAGCATCAGGGTTTAGTCATAGTCATTTTATTGTTTCTGTTCAGACGAACAGATTTCTGCAGGATTTATTCTAACCTGAAAGAAATAACGAAGGTGTTCTGACCTGCTGACTAATATACTGTAAACACAGCAGAATGAAATAACAGACAAACTGCTCAGGCTGATGCTGTAAAACATGAGGATGTGGTCTGAAGACTCGAGGTGAGTCTGGGTTTGGATTAGGAGAGGGAGCCTCACAGAACAGGAGGGTGACTGACCTGACATCATAAATTACCAGCAGCTCTTTATCCCCTTCATCAATTTTTCAGATGCATTGGTCGATCGATCTGACTGGCTCTTCTTCTACACTCTATTAATTTCATCGTGCTGCCTTCAGGCGTCCTGCTTCTGCAGTGAATCCTGAAATTGTCAGTGGACAAAAGAGGACGGAGTTACTGTCATATTTCACTGACCAGCTCTTCTGTCATTGGAAACAGAGTAATGTTATTTTATCACCAGAAGAAGATGAAAGTAGGTCAGAAAATAGACGGCAAGAAGTAGAGGGGCCTCCCATTGTTGGTGAGGAAGAACCATGTGAGCCAGGTCAGCGGTCTGGCTCCCTGCTGTGTTTTTAATAGTTTTTGGACAACAACGGATGTCTATGGCACAGACCCATAAGCTGAACCAGGTTCTGGATTCACACACATTTTGCCACATTCATTGTTGCCGTCAGTCTCTGGATGGGGTTTGGACTCAGTGACACAGACACAGAATCACTGGCTGATCCTTGAAGCTCCTGCAGTGAAAAAAGCCTGTGAGCTGTTTTTGGAACCGACAGAATCACGTTTATTTACCTTCGAGTTGGTGACAACATCATTAGTTACAACTTCAGCTGGACCTGGACTCTGGTTTATTCCTGGCACCACTTTATTCCTGACCTCAGCACATTTGTTGTTCAGCATCCTTCACCCTCTGAGCTTTCGCTGTCATGAGACGCCATGTTCCATCAGACTTTGTCTTCCTCTTCTTCTGCCCCATTTTGAACCGAACTCTCAGTGACCCTTTCAGAAATAAAATCGCTGCCCAGAGACTGAACGTCTGCGTTATTCTAACCTCTGCTTTTATTTTCTTCATCATCGGTCTCTGCGTGATCTCAGACAGCAGCACATGTCGCTGGATATTGAATGAGAGGATAATACCCAGAGAAATAACGGATAATACACTGAGATAAATAACCCCCCCCCCTCCAGACACTGCTCTTTGTTGGGATTATGGTCACACTTGTACCTGGAAGCATCACAGCCAGCACCATAATCCCAGTGGATAAACCCTGAGGCCTGTGGCCGTGCTGACACACACACACACACACACACACACACACACACACACACACACACACACACACACACACACACACACACACACACACACACACACACACACACATCAGCCCACACTGACACACAGAACCTCCAGAACCCCACAGGTTCATTCATGCAGTTTGGATAAATGTGAAGCATCTTAATAATCTTGAACCAGGACTTTGTCTCTTTAGACCAAATACAACCAAATACTGAAAGTCACTGGTTTAGGATCTGACATGTTTGGTGACTGGATCATAGAAATTGGAGAAGTGAAGGAGGAAATAATGTGTTTTTGTATGAACCTTTGTTTATTTATTTGATTATTTGTTGTTGTTTTTGGACCCCGACCAAATACAAATGTGCTCTTGGTGATTCCAGGCAGCTGCATTTCATTGTGCTGGCACCGATTCTGTGCAGACATTAAACCTGAATATGAGCTGATCTAATCAGTTTTAATTAAATCTACAATCTGTTTCTGAGACAATGACACAAACAGGAATAAAAACAGACGTAAAATGTGAAAATATGAGGGGAAAGAAGTGGTAGCTGCAGCTCAGCACCTCACCTGGAGTTTTCTGTAAAACGTAAAACCATCAGTTCATCCGACTTTGTCTCCTCTAGGATCGTTCCAGAACGGGATCGCAGAGGGGGAGGTGGACCCCACCTTCGGGCCCCTGGAGGCCATGCGACTCTCAGTGATGACGGACTCTCCGGTGTGGGTGATCCTCAGTGAGGTGAGATGACCAGGACACGTGACTGGAACCGGTTTGACTCCAGTTTGACTCTGGTTTTAAACTCGGTTTTCCAGGAATGGCTCAGAAAACTAGGAACAGTCTCACAACGTTGCACCTGCTCGACATGTGAACACGTAACATCCTGAATCTATTAATGGCCTGACCTCTGACCTCTGGTTGTCAGGAGAAAATTGGTCTGAAATGAGAGAATGTGTCAGGATTTAATGAAGAATTTTACCACAAAAGCAAAGTAAACAAGCAACAAAAGCTGAACCATGTAGGAAGGAGTAAATAAATTACTGTCAGCAACTGTTATTATTGTAATCTAATCCTCATTACACTAAAATTCTGGTTTACTGATGACGCAGGACGTTTTGTGTATAAGACCTTGATTTGTAAACAAAGCTGTGACATAACTAGTGAGATGGAAGTTTAAAGTGGTACAGTATTGTAGTAGTAAATATACGCAATCGTTTTCTGAGACTGTAATACACTGATACTGGTTCATACTGGTTCCTGTGGTCTCTGTCCTTGTCAGATCTTCATAAAGAAAGCCGAGTGAAGCCCCCCCAACCCCCCAGTGATACCTCAGCGCCTCTGAGCGCTAGGCCGAGGGGACCCAGGGCCTCGTCAGCCGCCGTCCTGCTCCAGTCCTGCTCCCCAGATCCCCAACGTGGTGCCGTGGCGCCGCCGTCTGGCCGGACCTCGCCACTGCAGGGTTGAACCGCAGGCAGAGTGTGACACGGCCCAGAAACAGAGAAATTCCTCCCAGATGATGCTGTAATTACGCCAGAGAGTCTGTATTTACGTGTATATACAGTAGGGTCAATGTAGAAAACACTGGTGATTAGGAGGCGAGAGCCAAGCCTCCTCTGATGATGAAACTACTGCTTCGAATGGTACTGACTCTGAGGCCTCTTTCAGTCTGGACCTGCCTACCAACACCCCCCCCCCCAGTATACCCCCACAGTATACCCCCACAGTAACCATGTATGTGCATATATGCATAGAAATGTACACACTATCGTATGAATGCCCTCTCAGTGTGTTGATATGTGTCTGCAGCTGCTGCTCGGGGTTCGCACCCGTTTCCCCTCCGTCCATGAGCGATTTGCCTTAAAGATTTTTGTTGGGCCCCAGATAAAAAATGTAGCAACAAGAAATACCCAGAATCCTTTGCTGCAACCTTGGAACTTCATCATCTGTGGCTTGAAACTACTGACGATCAGATAGTGTTTTCTTTTTTTGATCTAACTCCTTCAGAGGTTTTACTTCACTAATGTACGTCACAGTACTCTGATGTACTTCATGATACTGTGATGTACTTCACAGTACTCTTGTTTTCCTGCTGTTCTGTTTTCCTGTAGTTTTTTCAGTCATATCAGATCTTTCTTCTTTCATCAACAGTTTTAGTAATAAATATTTTTCTCTCTTAAAGCTGTTTCCTCATGGGAGAGAATATTTGTTCCCTTAAATTACTAATTTGTGTCCTTTGTGTACTTACTTTGTTCCCTTACTGTAATAATTGGTGATAGAGGCTGATTTAAGTAGTACCTCCTCCACTCCAGTGGACCTGTCCAACGGTTTCAACAAATAAAAGTTAAAAATGTCAACTTTTCAATCAGATGAACCTGGAGATGTTTCACCTCAAATCCACATTACTGTTTTCTTCAAGCTGGCAAAGGGAACAAACTAAGTACTGTAAGGGAACAACACTACTTCAATAAGCTTTTTGCTCCACGATATCCTCCAGATTCCCTGTTCATTCCCCCTCCCGAGTCCAAACTGGGCTGCATTCGCTCACACGGGCGTTTGAATGGAAACCAGACCGAGCAGAAGCTGAGTTTTTCAGGTTAGCGGTGAACTGAGTATCTACGAGCTTCAGGACACATCCTGAGTTTTATTTTTTCTTGGTAAGATGCACTGGAATGCATTGCTATAATCTAGTGTTTGTCTTTTGTATCCTTTAGATAAACTCTATTTAAATGATCTCAAACTTCTATTCAATCTGTGAATTGTAATAAAGACAGAACTTTAAATGAAAAGTTGGTCTGTTGTGGTCTCTTGGTTTGCTTTGGTAGACTTATAATGTTGAGTGAAGAGTTGGGGTGGGAGGGTTTCTGTGCATGTCATCAGGTTTCATCAGAAAAAATGATGAAATACCAACATGGTTATCACAGTAAAGCTGTGGAATAAAATTTATTTTAATTTCATGCACAAAGTTGAAGGTGATGTTATTTCCACTTACACCTGAAATAAGTGAGGTGTCAGGAAGTGACTCTAGAAAGGTGAAATCTTCAACTTCACAATAAAACTCTGGTCTCTAACTAGTTCACAGCAATTCTAAGTTAAATATAGCTGTTCCTTCACCATCTGCACCATTAACATGGTGTACACATTAATGCATCAGTAATTACACAAGAATCCAGTGATCCATATATATTGCATACTTATACCTCTGGTACTTTAGTTATATTTTGATGTACATTTATGTACTTTTACATGTGTTTTAGGTAAAAGATCATTTTAAACCAAAGGAAAATAGATTCTCAGAAAATGAAAAGACATAAATGAAGTGCTAGAGCCTAAAACTGAACTGGAGGTGAGTCATAATAATAATATTAATAAAATTACACTTTAGACGAAATACATCAGATTTATTCATGTAAGGTTCACAAAACAAAGATGTAAAATTAATGAAAGTATTATGACATGTTCTCATATAAATCTGTATATTATTAAAACTGAAAAACTCATAGTAGTTTTCTAAAATTAAAATTAAAATTAAAAATAATAAAATAAAATCAGTTTAAATCGTGGTCCTTTTATTAAGCCTCACTACAGCCAACCAGCGCACGCTTCCTCTGGCAGCTTAACCAATCATCGCTGTCCACGAGGTTCAGCTCCAGGGGGGCGGGCACTATCTCGTCTGACTGACATTTCTCGCCGACCAATTAGCTCCTGACAGTTGACAGGAAACGTCAAATATTCGCTGCCGGTGACCAATCAGCGACAGGGATCGGCGGTTTCTACTGTCCGAGAGCCCACGTGATTCTCCTCAGTAGCTCCCAGGCGGTCAGATCGGAGAACTGGAGGTGAGTAAAGAGATCGATAAATGTCACTTTATAGAGGGGAACAAAGCTGGAGAGCGTTATTTTCTGGGAGAACCAGGTTTATTCCTACTGTCCGTGCGGTAGTTAGTCAGATAATCGGAGGTTTTAGCCGTTTATGACAAGGCTCCGTGTCCCCTGCATGCTGTTAGCATCGGGATGAGTGGCTAACTGAAGCTAATTAACCACAGGTGAACTCGGCCTTTAGTAACACTTCGTTAACCTTCGACCTGGTGGAAATATGGGACACAGGGTGAGAGTTAGGGTGAGGGTGGTGTCCTCTAACCCTCACCCAGTTTCTTCACCTGCAGTTTCGTAACAGCATCGCAGCTAAAGCGGGCTAGCTGGACCGACAGCGGCGGGTTGCTCATGAATCACGCGTCTTTAAAAACGAACCGATAAATCTCATGAAGTGAAATTAAAACGCCGAGACTTTCTAAACCACATGCTACTAAAAGCAATTGTGTTTCTGTGTGTTTGTGTTAGCATGCTAACTTGAACTGTTAAGTCACGCAGCTGCAAACCGACGTTGTGCAATATGTCATTGAAGCATAAACATTTAAAAATAGAAGTGATCGTAAAATAACTGATCATATCGATGAATTAAAAGATGAGGAGCTGCAGCCTGTGGGGCCGGAAGTGTTCACTGACCTGTGCAGTACCACAAAATACTCCAGTAGCTACAAGTAAAAGTCCTGCATCCAAACCCTTAGCAGTACTTAACAGCAAGGAGTTACCTGGAAATAAAGCAGAACTAATCTTAATTATAATAAATGTACTTCGTCACTTTCTGCCTTTGGTTACAGCTAATGCTGATACTGAATGAATTAAAAATACACACATGGCATCTGTAATACCTTTGGGTTGTGACATGGTGATTTAAATAAATAGAAATCACTGTTCCGGGTGTGTGTTCACTGCTGTGTGTGTGCACTTTGGGTGGTAATGCAATTTCCCCATTGTGGGACTAATAAGGGTAATAACTTAACTTAAATAAAGTAAATATTAGATGCTTCAGGTTGATTATATGTTTCAACTCAAAAGCTGTAAAGGAAAATATATTTTCATTCATCTGTGGGATTTACATTGTAATTATTGGCTCCTAACACTATAAATTCATCAAACAATGAATGTGTCTCTTTGTGATGAAGTGATTGGAGATCAGTCTAACAGAGGACACACACTGCTTCTTTCTTTGAAGCAGAAAAATAAATAATAATTAAACAGTAGGAGAAGCTGAGAGTTTAGGGAGCAGGAGGTTTAACTGCTGGGGGACTGGCTGCAGTTAGTGATTCATTTGACCAGTGTAGGGATTTTTCTTATTCCAGCTTTTTGTTCCAATAATGTGAACTGTGTCTTGTAATATTTCATGTGGTGCATTTTGTTTCACTTCACTTTACACAGCACCAGAGTCCAGTTAATTCAATCTTTTCTTTCTGACATGTCAAAACAAAGTGAAAGCTGCCTGCTGGGAGCTGCCCCTTTTAAAATATTCAGCATGTCATCCCACCTCCTGCACTCACACTTGGCATGATGATGGCATTGATTATTAAAATAGTGGGCGATTACTTTTCAATTAATCAGCTGATGGATGTGCCTCTAGAATCAGCTGCTCTAGATTTGCAGTTAAAAGGGGAGGAGGAAAGTGGCAAATCTTTTTTTTTTGTTAATTCTCTCTTGATGTTATTAATCAATCCATTTTAATGATCAATCACAAAACTCAGACATATTGAGGTTCTAATCTTGTTACTTCTTTGACCAAACCTCCCACCCAGAGTCACAACCTGGTTAGTGTAAGAGAAGAGGGGATGTTGTCAGCCCTGTTTTGGTTTGGTTACCGGGTGCTGGGATCCAGTCTCTCAGGTGAAACCTGCAGCAGCTCGGCTGGTTCAACCTGCTGGTTTCTCGCAGGCTCCCAGGTGATTCGTTGAACCGGCGTGACTCTGGTGTGAAGTCGTGCTGACAGGGAGCAACTCTCTGGTTACAGTCCTGTTAACTACTGTTTAAAACATTACAGCAATGAGAGAAGTATTTGCTTCTCCTGATTTCTACTCTTTAGTGTGTTTCAGGTCTCTAAACTAAATTCAGCAACAAAAACACGCAGAGGAAGCAGAAAACAGTTTAATTTATATTTTTTATTCTCCATCTATGTCGTCCATATGAAAAAGCTATTGTACCCTGAGTTTGATGGTTGTGCCGTTGTTGGCAACTGCAACCAAACTCTTCCAGTAACTGGAGCTCAGTCTCTCTGTGGTGAAGGTTTGACCCATTTTTTTGTTGTGGGCCAGCTTTAATTCAGCCACAGCATCACCTGTCTCTGTAAGATCCTTCTCTGCTTCTAGCAGGGTTGGAGTCATGACTTCACGCTCAAAACATAAAATATGTGATCAGAAAGTTTCTGTTAATAACAACAATAAAAAAAACTCTCACTAAATAAATACGGACATTTCTGGTCACATTGTTGGTACTGCTGCAGGTGTCGGACTGGATCTGCAGGTTTGACTGGTCACCACAAAATCCACAACCATGCTTCACTGCATAACAAATACAGAGAGCAGTTATCTGTTTGGGTGAATGATTAGTAGTAGGGCTAATGATGAATGTGCTCACTGTTTACTTCAAATACTCAAAATTAGTAATATCCAATATAGGAATTCCTCACGTTCAATCTCTGCAGTCATAAAATACTGCAGAGAAAAATGACAACACAGTTTCTGTCCCATATTTTGGATTTTCCACTAGACAGTAAAGTGTCATGTGGGTTAAATAACAATGTTTAACTTGGTGGCACATTATGAAGCCGGTGATAAAGAGATGAGTGACAGATTTATAGTGTGTGTTTTCTCACTTCATACAGGAAGAGACGCTGCTTGCTGCTATTTCTTCACTTTAAATAGTAACCTGTCCATCCTGTCTCTGCTGACAGTTCACTGATGCAGCTGCTGAACGGAGCTGGCAGGATGACCCCAGTTTGTGTATGAAACTGTTTTTAAAGATGGACATCTTCAGTAGGAACCAATGGGCTTGGAGCACAGAGCCACAAAGTGTTGGTTTGGATATTTCTGGGATTTATGTCCTGTCACAGCTGTGAGGTTTTATCGGAGTGTTCATGATTGATTATTTCCTCCCACAGTTCAAACCAAAAGATATTTAATTTAGTAAGAAATGCATCAGATCCTCACCCCAACAAATATTTGTTAAATGTGGTTGGTCTGTGTAGCTTTAATTAAAGTTGATTGACAACATGTTAACAGGCTGATGTATTTATGTATCTCTGGAGAGGATTTTTGATGTTATTTGCACATATACAATGAAAGTACCATTTCAAAACTTTATGTAGAAACTTGACCTAAATGCTTTGTGATATTCCACTTCAGAGCTTCTTTCGAGTTGAGCAGTTCTGTAAAATGTCAGAAAATCTTTTTTTTTTTTTTTTTAAAAAAAGCCTAAGGGGTCATCTTGAACCGTCTTATCTCATCTGAACAGTCCATTTAGATAAACTGGTCTGTTGCTGGTTTCTACTGCTGTACAAAACCTCATTGGTTCAATCTTCATTTTTAAAGAAAAACCGAGCTTCTGTGCAGATTTACACTGAACCTGTGCAGCTAATTCTTTCAAAGGCTGTGTGGGCACCAGTCGGCGGCTTTGATGCTAAGCTAACAGCTAGCGATACCGGTCACAGCCATCACTGTGCCGGGCTGTTAGCCAGCCATGCTAATCCTCTGCAGGTTAATCTGATTAGCCTGGCTGTGTGAGATGTGTAGCAGGTTAAAATACTGAACCAAAGACTTGCAGGATCTGGTCTTACTGTCCCTGTTCACGTAGCTTGGTTCAACCACAAACCATCAGTACCATCTCACAGACACACAGATGTTTTTATATTAAAAACGTGACTTCTTGTGTTGACTGTATGTTGGTTAAACTTCACATCCTTGTGTTTGTAAAGGCAATGTTGTTGTATAAACAAGTACATAATTAATTGTGGCTGTGAGCCGTGAAATGTTCCTGTAAACACAGGATGTGTGCGACTGCTGCAGGTCTGTAAATGCACACAGCCCACTGCCCTCAGTGTGTTGGTCTCCACAGACTCTGCAGTGCGTATGTGCGGAGTAAATTGGCCGTGCTGTAACTGTGCGTTGGTGGCTGCTGCAGTAATCCCTCAGGGTGTAATCTCATTAGAGCTAACAGAGCTACATCTGCGTGTCTCATGGGTGCTGCTTGGTCGCTGTTGTGATGGACGGACTCCAGGGTGCCATAGGTTAACAACCTGCTGTGAATGTGTTAATGAAGCTGTGTCTGTGCTCGACACCAGAGTTCTGTGTTTGTTTCCAGCAAATCTGATTTTACCTTCGCCATAGTCAACTCCTACACCCTGCACACAAAACTGATGACAAAGACTAAACACAAACATCTTCAGTTTCATATTGTCAGGTTTTTGCTTATGCACAGACTTTTTTCACTTGAAAAAAAATATATTTCAAAGTTGTCTGCAGTTTTACTTCATCCACAGAAATTCACATGTGCAGTGATGAATTTTAAACTACACTGATGAGGTCTCTTCCTCTTCCTGCAGACTATGGATCAGAGGTTCGGGTTGTTCATCCTTCTGGCGGCGGGCCTCCTCTGCCTCAGTTTAGCCCCCACCTCTTGGGCTGAGGACACAGATGAGGACGCCCTGGGTGATGACGTGGATGTGGAGGACGAGCTGGATCTGGGTTTGAACGAAGCTGAGGATGAAGATGAGGAACTGGAGGTGGATGAACAAGATGAGGCTCCTCCTGCGCCTAAAACTCCTCCCACACCCAAGGTAAGACTGTAAGCAGCTGATTGGACCGTTTGTAATCATCCAAACAAACTTTTATTTTACTGACACTTTATTTTTATTGCTGAATTCAGACAGTGTTTTACTGACGACTGACAAGTTGAGTAGTAAAAACTATTCACACACAAAAAGATGAAATCAGTGTGAAGGACTTTAAACAGAATGCAAACTAGAGAGATCAGTTTGACCCAGGGGACAGTAAAATATTTTAAGACACAAATACAGTCAAATAAATGCAAATATAATAGTTGTAAAATGTCCTGCTGTTAGCAAAGGTTGCTTTTAAGATGACGTTTAAAAACTGCTACAAGACCACAATGTACTTTAAAAAGAAAAACAATTAAAATGGGTTAAAGTGACATGAAACTTTTAAATCAGGTGGTGTGTGTGGATCAGTTTGGTCTTTACATTTTCTGGAAAGATATAAAAGCTGGTTCGGCTTCTCTGTGTGGCTCAGAGACAGAAATGCACTTTAATATTTCTGATCGAAGGAAATGGTTTTAATAGTTAAACAGGATTTCTGAAGGTCTTTGCACCGAATTCAGTTTCCTCAAAGCAAAAGGCCTCAGACACTTTAAAGCATCTTAAATGTAAAGCTCACTGTGTGAGTGACGTTTTTTTGATTCTGTTCCACCCGCTCCTTTCTGCTCACAGCAGCGTCTGGAGTTTAGTGTCACAGTGTGAACACTGGAGCCTCCATAAAGTCTGTAAACAATGTGTGTGTGTGTGTGTGTCTGTGTGTGTCTGGGTTTTCTCCAGATTACATCAGTGAATTGTCTTTACTTTCTCTGTCCAGGTGGCCTACAAAGCTCCAGAGCCAATGGGGGAACATTTCTTCGCTGAGTCTTTTGACCGTGGGACATTTGATGGGTGAGCACACAGCTGACTTATTTTTATTATTTTTTTTGATTAATCAACAGGTTGTTTGAGCTCTAGAAAAGGCTGAGAACAGTGAAAAAAATCCACATTACATTTGTTGTCACATCACAAAGAAAAGCAGTAAATCTTGATATTTGGAAGCTGCAAATGGCAAATACCTTTACTTAAGAATCACTGGAAAGGTCTAAACTGTGTGTGTGTTTGTTTGTTTCCAGCTGGGTACTGTCCAGTGCCAAGAAGGACGATGCTGACGAAGAGATCGCGAAGTATGATGGTAGGGGCACATCATTAGTGTGTCAGTGGCACAAACCCCATGTAGCTGCTGACTGTCAGACCTGCTACACATGAACAGTGTGTGTGTGTGTGTGTGAGACGAAGATGTAACGTGATCTGTGTTTAGCTTTCAATAAAACAGTTGATTGTGTCAACAGTGAGCAGACAGTCTGACACAGTGGAGTCTGCGGGAAGATCTAAACACAGGACTCGCTCCTCCTCAGTTAGTTTACTGCTGTGTCACCGACTTTGGAAAGGTCTAAGTTGGTCCACTGTTTCCTTCAGTCTGCTGCCTGTTGTGTCAGAGATTCAAACAGAGAAGGTTCTGCTGGATGTTTTAGACCCAGATCCAAAGTGGCAGCAGAGCCCATCCTCGAGTAAAAGACGAGACCTGTCTGCAGGTTTACAGCACTGAGTGATTATTTCCACTGATCTGCCTCATAAGTGGAAATGTCCTAACATGGCCACCGTACTAGCAGAGTGTCAAGGAAATGGTGTTTGGTTGTTTACAGGTCAGTAATGATGATGTTGTTGCCGACAGGTAAATGGGCAGTGGAAGAGATGAAGGACAGTAAGCTGCCAGGGGATAAGGGTCTGGTTCTGAAATCCAAAGCCAAACATCACGCCATCTCAGCCCAGCTTCTCCGACCTTTCACCTTTGACACCAAACCACTGATTGTCCAGTAAGAACACGTCTTTTCGTTCTCACAGCCCCCCCTCTCCCTCCCCCTCAGTGAATGTGTTACTGACCAAGGCCTTTTCCTTGTCGTCACCTCACTGTGTTTCTGTGTGTGTGTTCAGGTACGAGGTGAACTTCCAGTCCGGGATCGACTGTGGCGGCGCCTACGTCAAGCTGCTGACTCAGACTCCTGACCTGAACCTGGTCCGTCTGCTCTTTACACACAACTACTCTCATCTGCACTGTGTTTATTACCGTGCTCTCACCTGAGGCCATTCTGTAACTGTAGCTGCTCAGTGTTTGATGACACATTTGTTCTAGATTTCCTCTGAATCATCTTATCGTACCTTAAAAATATAGTGTTTTACAGTTTCCACAGGTCTAACACCCAATCATCAGAAGTTTAGGCCTGATAAAGGCCTGTGTACAGTTTAGACCGGTCGGTATTTTTATGGGAAAAGTTTGAGCAGACAGAATGATCCCACCTGTGCTCCATTGGTTCCATGTTTTAGTTCTTTCTTTGTATTGATGACACTGAAGTAAAACTACAGAACCAAAGCAACCTGGGAGCAGAACCATGTGACCCTTTGCTGCATGGTCAGAACTGATGGGAGAACAGTGAGCGAGTGTGTTGTGCTGTGGGGGAGAACAGAGCTTTAATGAGAGCTGAACTGAAAACAGTCAGTTTGGTTGAAGCCTGTTGGACACAACCAATTTGAAGCTGCTCCACCAGAAAACCCTGACATGTTCTATAGGTGCACAGCAAAAGATGTGCTTTACTGAAAAGGTACCAGATGTGTGTCTGTAGACGTGTAATGTAGCTGAACCTTGTTTGTTTGTGCTCAGGATCAGTTTGTGGATAAAACTCCGTACACCATCATGTTTGGACCCGACAAATGTGGAGAAGATTACAAACTGCACTTCATCTTCAGACACAAAAGCCCCAAAACCGGAGAGTATGAAGAGAAACATGCCAAGAAACCTGACGCTGATCTGAGGACGTACTACACCGACAAGAAGACACACCTGTACACCCTGGGTAAGACACACACACACACGCACGCAAACACACCTCTGTACACACTGCATAATACACACACACACTAATAAAAGACCAGGAGTGTAACTGTTCTGTGTTGCCCCCCCCAGTGGTGAACCCTGACAACAGCTTTGAGGTGCTGGTGGATCAGACTGTGGTGAACAGTGGCAGCCTTTTGACAGACATGACCCCGCCTGTGAACCCCCCCGCTGAGATCGAGGATCCTGACGACCACAAGCCCGACGACTGGGACGAGAGGCCCAAGATCCAGGACCCTGATGCTGTCAAGCCCGAAGACTGGTCAGTACCCTTCTGATAGCACTCACACACTTACCCATTGGACAGGAATCGGATGTAGGACCAAGTGGCTCAGATAAGATCTAAGAACAGCTGATTTGGTTTGGTCACATCTGAGTCACTGGAGGAAAAACAGCAGCTTCGAGTAAATTGTGTCTTCAGAGGTTTTGATTTGTCTGAGCAAAAAAGACAAAAAAAGAAATTGAGTTTTTGATGATATAAACCAGACACAAGCAGGACATCCGCCGAATAAGAAGCTGGAACCAGACGATGGTTTGATCTGGACCAATTAATTGACTGATTTGACTCTGATTTGTATGAATGTGTGTGCAGGGACGAGGACGCTCCTGCTCAGGTTCCAGATGAAGATGCAGTGAAACCAGACGGCTGGTTGGACGATGAGCCGGAGTACATCGGAGATCCTGACGCTGTCAAACCTGACGACTGGTAAATTCACACCCTCGCATGTTCACTTCCATTCAGAAATCACTCCCCAGCCAGTTGTGTACTGGTGTTTCAGGACATTCACCGAGGATTTGGTCACATTCTGGATTCATCTTTAAATCTTTAATTAATCTTTAAATCCTCATGTCTGTGTTAAGAAACTCCATTTTATACAACAATATGAACATATTTTAAATCTACATTTTTAGATGTCAGCCAGGAAATGGTCCAGATTGCTTCAGGTCTTTATTAAATCAGACTCTCTACATCTTTCACGTCAGATACAGGCTCCAAAGTCATGGAGCACATTGTTTGCTGTCCTTCCACTGTTGACTGTTGTATTTGTGTTTTATTAGTGCAAAATTAAAACATTGTAAACACTCATTAATGCACCAGTGAAGCCTGAAGTGTCCGCCCTCAGACAGCGTCTTGAAGACAGCATTTTGAGTTTTTTAATGAATAAAATCAGCTGTGCTCTGTTCAAAATGCAGCTGCTGACTTGAACCTTTAGTTTTAAAATGGAGGTCAGCAGATTGGTACTAAACCTGCAGACCATCCTGCTCCAGTCTGACTGTCCTTCTGTCCCTCTGACCTTCAGGGATGAGGACATGGATGGGGAATGGGAGGCCCCTCAGATCCCGAACCCAGTCTGTGAGGCCGCCCCCGGCTGTGGAGCCTGGAAACGACCAATGATCGACAACCCCAACTACAAGGGCAAGTGGAAGCCCCCCATGATCGACAACCCCAACTACCAGGTGAGTGTGAGCCGCAGCCGCGTGGAGACGTGTGTGCAGCAAAGGAGTCGGTCACTGTATGTGTCACTGTGTGAAGGATCCTGACCCCAGACTCTGTGTTTCCAGGGCGTCTGGAAGCCGAGGAAGATCCCCAACCCGGCCTACTTCGAGGATCTGCACCCGTTCAGGATGACTCCGTTCAACGCTGTGGGGCTCGAGCTGTGGTCCATGACCTCTGACATCTTCTTCGACAACTTCTTCATCACCAACGACCGTAACACTGCCGACCGCTGGGCCACTGATGGCTGGGGGCTGAAGAAGGCAGCAGAGGGCGCTGCTGAGGTGGGTTCAGGTCGCTGCTTGTTTCTGAGCAGAGGAGATGGGATGTGTTCCATATTCTTCCACTGAGACTTTAACCCCAGAGTGTCGACAACATTTACAAAATTCATCTACGTTTTTCTGACGTTCAAACATTATTTTCCTGTTTGTCTTTTCTTTTTGTTGTCAGTTTCCCTTAAGATTGTGTGTATCATCAGTCTTTGCTCTGTTGTCTTTGTAGTAGCTTTTTTTTTTGCTACCAACTGTATTTTCCCCAGATATCTGTTATCTGTGCAGTCATCTGCTGCACTCTGTAATGTAGTTTATGCTGCTCACAGTGGAAAATACCTTTTTTAAACATTGGTTGGTTAGTTTTCAAGACGTTAGTACGATTTCATAGTCAGTTTCTTTAGCAAACATCATGTAGCTGTGTGTTGTGTATTTGTTTATATATTTTCTCATGTTCTTGTGTTGTTGCAGCCTGGTCTGGCGACTCAGATGCTGAACGCTGCAGAGGAGCGTCCATGGCTCTGGGTCATCTACATCTTCACCGTGGCTCTGCCGCTCGTCCTCATCGTCGTCTTCTGCTGCACCGGCAAGGTGACAAACGCTCTGCCACACACACTGTCAATGTATACTTGTATTCTGTGCCTACACTCAGGTAACACAGTGATGCGGTTACATAAAGGACAAGGCAAGTGACTCTGGAAAATAAAAGAATAGCACAAATCCCTGTAAAGTTCAGTCAGCGGTGTGACGTAGTGTCTCTGCTGGTGCAGCCTGTGGTCAGTGCTGATGTCTGTCTGCTGTGTGTGACTGTCCACAGAGGTCGTCAGGATCAGCTCAGGGTCAGTTGAGTCTCTCCAACTTACAGGAAGAGTTTAATGAAGCTGGAGGCCCAAACCGTCCCGTCGACGCCTCCTCAGGCCTGGTGACTGTTCAAGTAGCTTCGCATCTAAAGTGTTTGCTTCTGTCTGTGGTGATGTAGTGTAGACGGAGAGGAGCTGGCTGTGTCCTCTCACCCTGTAGTGAGTAGCAGAGACGCTGATGGGTGCTGTGTGTGTGGTGGGATTGTTAGTATACATGCTTTGGAGTCTATGTTTTGATCTATCAGTGCATAGATCAGTAGATCATTGTGCTGCTGGGAGCAGAGACAGAAGAAGAGAGCTGTCTGAGGAGGGTAGGGAGAACTGAATAAGTGAGCAGGGTCAAGGTGAAGGCTGCAGATCATCTCCAAACAGCTGGATGTTCCTCTGACCACAGCTGCCCATGTAATGAAGAGTTTAATGTCCATGTGAGACTGAACATCACATGTATTTCACATATAGTTTCTCACATTTAGCCAGGTTTCTTCATGTTAGCGCTTGTCTTTTTGTTTTTACTCTGCTGAGCTGAATCTGACTGGAAAGCTCTTCTCAAGAGGTTAAATTCAAATTGAACTTAACTGTGTTCCTTTGTTCTGCAGAAGAAGAGCCCAGCGACGCCAGCGGAGTACAAGAAGACAGATGAGCCTCAGCCTGACGTGAAGGAGGTGGAAGAGGAGGAGGTGGAAGAGGAGGAGGTGGAAGAGGAGGAGCAGGAAGAGGAGGAGCAGGAGGCAGAGAAGAGCAGCCCAGGTTCCTATGATGTGTAGAGTTTAATTCTTTCTCTGTGGTCTCTTGTCTGTCACTATCTGAATAAATCCTTGTTCTTTCAGCTGCCGGAGAGAAGAGTGACGGAGAGGAAAGTCCTGCAGAGAGAGAGGAAGAAGTAGAGGAGGAGGACGAGAAGGAGGCCACAGCTGACGAGGTGAGGAGACGACTCACCTTTGTGCAGTCTAATCAGAGTAGCTTTTTTGAAAATAATTGGAAATGATTCAAACTGTTACACAAAGTAAGAAATAGCATGTTGGAAAACAAGTGTATTATTTAGAACATGCAGCCAGAGGGCCTAAAGTAATAAAAGGTTCATATCCTGCCAGCAGAAACATGTAGTCAGCAGCGTCAGCCACGTTTAGCTCTTGATACTTTAACATTTAGTAAGCGATGCAGTGAAGAAAGTGCTGTATGTTCTGGACGGTGGCTCTGTGATGTGTTGTTGCTGAATAGTTTTATGGCGAACACGTCTTCCTGCTCTCCTCTCTCTGTAGAAGCTGGAGGATGACGTTTTGCGGAGATCTCCGAGGAACAGGAAGGTCAGACGGGACTGACGTCTCTGAATCCACAGCCCTGACCTCGACCCCTCCCCCTGCCCCGCCCCTCCTCTTCTTCTACTCCTCTGCTCTGAGGCGATGAAGCCTGAATGGATCCAGTGGAAGCAGTAAAGCTGACAAGAAACTAACGAAGACATGGATGCCTGATGATGATGATGATGATGATGATGATGATTCCAGTATGAACAGGACTGTGTTAGGATTTTTGTTTTTGAAAGAAATTAACTGAGATTAACAAAAACTTCCTGCATCATTCCTTAACAACACCTGCGCAAACTCAAGCCCACGGGGCCATTGAGTCCCCTGTACCGCTGCCCTGCTCACCGCCCAGCACCATCCTGAGCTAGAAACTGACCAGCCCTACCAACCGGCTGGTTAATTAGCCAACAAGTGACTCAACAGACAGAAACTTGGCTGCTAACACCCAGCCTGCGGTAGCCAACTATTACCCCACCTGGGCTTCTAACGGTCTCTTAATGAACCTTCCAGCAGCCAGATTATTGGGCCATCGCCTGCCAGGGTTATCCTGCAGCTGAACCTCCCATTAGCCTGGCTGAATCCCTCAGTAACATGCACACACCAGTCAGGAGAAGCCTACAAATCATTAAGGACCTCTTGCTAATAAGCTTGCAAATCAATTGCTATTTAGTAAGATTTGGTTGTCAATAGTCACTTGGTAATCTACAGTTTGAATTAGCCCACTGTTATCCTGCTCAGGCTACGAACAGGCTGCTAATTGACCTCCTAATTAAACCATCAGCAGGTAGGCTTATCTTATCTCTTGTTAAACAGCTTTGCCAACAGGCTGCCGACGAGTCTGACTGCAGTCAGGATAAACCTGTAAATGGTGAAGGAGGTTCAGCTAAGCCTCTTCCTGATTAGCCAGCTGGTATTAGTCTTTTGATAGCTGGGTAACTAACTAGGTAACGACCTGGTTAGCCCACTCACAGGAGTCAGGTTTATCTGTCAGATAGCCAACCAGCAGGTTGCTAATTTGCTCGTAACCATAATGAATGACCTACCAACTACTGTAGTTAGACCTGGCTGTGTGGAAATTGGCCTGCTTGCTAAATAGCCTCAAAGCAGCGTGGTAGTCTACAGTTTGAAGTCATCCTCCTACTGTCTGCTAACCAACCCACTGATTGGTGACTTACCAACTAGCTACTAACAGTTAGCTCATTAGCCTCTGTAGATCATAAACATTAGCTTGCTATCAACATAAAGTTACTGAGAGCTTGGTGATTTGCTGCAGCAGGCACCTTGCCGATGTTGAAACCAATCACTGGGAACACTCCAGCTGACGCAATCTTTGTCTTGTCATGTTTGTTCTGCAGCCATTAGCTCCGGTGGAAAAACACATCGCTCACGTTTTCTCCCTGAAGTCTCCTCAGTGTTTCTGCTGTTTTCTCGTCCTGAAGGTCAGAGGTCAGAGCTGTGACTCACATCCAGTCCTATGTGATGTTCTTCTAGGTCAAATGTTAAGTGATTACCTGGTTATCTTTGGATCTGACTTGACACACGGTCACACTCAGTCGAAGATGTCGAGTTGCTGCTTTTGATTTTGTCTTCTGTGAGAGGTTTCAGAGGCAGGCTGCATGCTCGATATTTCAAACGCCCCAAATTTTGATGCGACAATATTTTGACCAAGTGTGTTTTCCTACCTGACAAAGATGCAGACAACCTCTTCTTTTTTTGTTTTTTTCCTGTTTGCTGCCTTTGTCCTACACCGTCCTGGAGCTGTATGTAGATGCTGTCACTCTTTAGCTTTTCAAGCAAACACGTCCAGAGAAAATGTGACTGTGCTAAAAACACAGGACGTGTTGGAGGTAAAATAAACTGCTGCGTCTTTGTCTGGATAGATAACTTGTCACGTCGGCAGGTGGAGAAACTCCCAAACCCTTTTTGATCAACCCCATATGAAAAGATAAAGGCACTAAAGGGGAAAAACTCCTAAGCTTAACCCGTTCACCTGCTGCACTGCAACACCCCCGAAACACTGACTTCCCCCTCGTGAGTGAGTCAAAAGTTGAATGTGAAAGTAAAAACACATCTGAGCTCAATGGTCCACTAGCTTTTCCAGAGCTTTCAGCCATATGTTAGTCATTGTCATGCGACTAAGAGTTGCCCAGTTGTGGTCATGTGACCTGAACTCCCAAACATACACACCTGGGTCACATGATCACAGCTGAGCAAACTCTGTTCTGAAGAAGACCGTGGGAAGTGGTTGAAAACTATAAAAAGGTAGTAGGAAGACCTGTAGGTAAGACAACACATTTTAAAAGTTACTAACCTCAAGATTTTTATCATTTCAAATCCAAACCTGCTTCCTGGTTGATTACTGTTGGACCCCGCTGATCACATGACCCAGTGGAGTATCGCCTAAAACTCGCTAGAATAGTAGAGAAAGCCAGAAGGAGTGTGGATGTTGTCTCCAAGTGCGGCGAACGTTTGTCTCCTGACTGAGAAGCTCAGTCCACCTGTTCAGTATTTCTCATCAGTATATGAACATGTGATAATGGGTTTGTCACAGTAGGAAGCAGATGTGAGCATTTATCAGTGGGTTTGTTTCCACCTGCAGCTCTCTGTCTCTGCAAACTGGAGCTGAAACAGTCACTGTATTAATCAGTAGCCACACAAAATGAACTTCCAGCTACTTCAATAAGCAGACAGTCCCTCATTTCTGCTTCTTATATGTTGAGAATTTGCAGTTTTTCTGAAATGTTAGTTGATTGGACTAAAACTGGAGACTTTGTACAGTTTTCAGCACAAAAGATGAATCTTAATTTCAGTTGCAGCTTCATGGGTGTATTAACATGAAACATATCTTTATAGAAGTAAGAATTATTTACAAGTACTGATCATTAAATATCACTACTCCGACTGTGCAGCGTGTTATGAACCATTTATTACATGTTTATATATGGCTCTTTGACCTCTGACCTTTTACTTTAACATCAGCACCGTCAGAACAAAATGTCCAGTTTTCTCTCCATTAGTGCTAAAACTTTACCGAGAAAGCAGCACATGAGGAGTTACTGTGTGGGCTCAGTATGCTGATTTCCATGTTCGTGTTTGTTCATCATCTAATGATTATAATAAAGAGAAAAGTAGACAAGTCCATAACGAAGCTCTGACTTTTAGTGTGGCTGAGCGAGAATGATGTGGCGTCAGTTCAAACCTTTAAAAAAAAAAAAAAAAAAAAATCCAAACTGAAACTGGTGAGTGAAAAGTGTAAAGTGAAGGAACATTAGTCCAGCATAGAGGGGCAGAGTCCAGTCCTGTGTCCATGAGGCGACTGTCGATCTGTCTTCTCTGTAGACAGAAGCAAAGTTGAATAGTAAATGTTGGTTCAATGTTGGCCTGAGCTGATGAGGGTGTCTCTGGCTTTTGGTGAGTCCTGCTATGGGGCCTCAAGACACAGAGGTCCCTGCATCCACTTCCAGGTGACCTTTATTTAACCTCTTTCCTTCTTAGGGTGAACACAAACTACTGTAGTTGTATGTTGGCTGTAAAATCTATTGCTTTTAGTGTTTTGTCTCCTCTTCTGAAAGTGATTGGGGTTTTGGCAGCAGTGTCGCATATCCAGAATTTCAGTTTCAGCCATGGTCATCATCATCACCTGTTTTCCAGTCTTGGATTATTGTTTTCTTCTGGTCGCTCCTGGCTGAAACTACCTAGCTAACAGACTGTAGACTGAACACTGTATCTGCTGGTGAGACTTCACATGACTCTGTAACTCTACTTTTTGTTTTGTTGACTTTATATTAAATTGAATATTCGGCAGGCCTGATAATGACGTATACGCAGTGTAGGGAGATAGATCTGCTGACCTGCACCACAGGAAGGTCCCGCTTTAAATAGAATTTACTGTGACGATGGAGCCTGATGCCTGTGTCAACATTTTTGATGAATAAAAAGGCCAAATGGAAACTGAATCAGACTGATGTGTTCACATGTAAATACAGGTAATGACGTATAAGCGAAGTTTGTGCACACAAACAAGGAATTTGACTCTGGTTCACTAAGCTCTCTGTGCAAAAATTAACCTAAAAGTTGAACTTAAAAAATAGAAAATAAACAAGTTCTGTACACTTATGTATTTTAACACTGGGGGCAGGTATTAGTTAATGGAGTGGGTTTAATACATTAAACAAACATGCCAAAATATCTCAGGTACATAACATTTTGAAGATTTAATTTATATATGCTTACTTTGGCTTTAGGAAATAACATTCTCCAAAATGAAAACAAACGTAGGCTGAAATTTTATATAGAAAACATTTCATTATTCTGATAATTAAAATGAGATTTTCATATAACTCGTATCAGCAACATTTGGGAGGTTTCTAGGTCCTGATTGGTCCTATTTTCCGTCAGTCAAAGCTGTCGACAATACCTTCGGTTTCTATTGGCTTGTCTCTGCTGTCAATCATGAGTGAGGCGGGAGCAGGGACGATCCTCCTCTCGCCGATGGAAAAAAAAGAGAAAGCTTCCAAGATGGCGGCTTGGACCTACCTGTCCGCTGGAAAACAATAGAAGCAGCATAGAGGGGCAGAGTTAGCCCGCTCTTACTGACAAATCTCCGCTTCAGACCCTCTTACCTTTCGGCTCGGGCTGCGCCACGGGAAGAATTATCCGCGACGGCACTTCGGGAGAAATACATTTAAAGTACGATGCATTATTTAAGCGTTTCGCGTTAGCCACCTAGCTAGCTAGCCAGCAAGCTAGTCGAGCTATCGTCACCCAAAACACATCGTTAGCATTTAGCGGCTAGCAGTTAGCAGCTAACAGTTAGCGGCTATAAGGAGGCGGAGGATCAGCTGTTTGCTACACAGATGAAGTAGGAAGAGCGGAGCGCTACAGTTTCACAGTAAGTGAATTTCAACCCTTCACCTGAGCTATAATTGTGTGGAAACATTTGCCGTTTGTTTTCTCCATCATGAAACTGATGTGTTAGGTAAAACATTACGTTTATCAGCTGAGGAATCGCTGCCAAGTTTGAGAAGAAGCCAAGCGTTAGCCTGCTAGCTCATATTCGCTAACTAACCGAGCTAACTCTTATGACTTGAGCAAAATAAAGTTTCAGACAAGTTGGTGATCCGTTATGATTTTCCCGGGGAGTGAAATTCTGTCTTCAACAGCAAACGGAAGAGAGATTAGGGGTTTACACCAGCTAGCTTCAAACCAGGCTGATTTTACTGGCAGCTCAGGTAGTTTTTAAGGAATTTTCGACGCTTCAACTTTGATTTGAGTGGAGGAATGTGCTAACTGAACTTAGCCCTACTGGAGTTAGTTTAGCTCCCTGTTTCATTGACTGAATTAGAAATAAGGGGTAAATGATTCAGAGTGTCTGCACTGAAGCAGCAGGCTGTGGGTTGTTTCTATCCTCCCGGGAGAAATCAGAGGTTTGTGCTGATGATGTGGGGCTAAACTCGGGCAGACTGTGGCTCTAACAGGACTCCAGGGGCTCTGTTTTACACAGCGCGTTAAACGAGCTGCTGTAAACAACCAGGTTGATCGCATACTTTAGGCTGTAAGTGAGTAAAAGCAGGAGGGTGGATGGCATTGCACCCAAAAACCTTAATTTTCCTCTCCGGCAGTGAGTGCCGCTGTGACTGAAGGCCATTAGCAAGACAAAGGTCGCCTCCATGGAGCCAGCACAGGAGTCTTTGTAAAGGGCGAGGGGGGGTGTATAGACGCCCAGAGTGAAAAAGAGCCAAATTCAGCATTTTATGGACGAAACCTGAGCCGGGAGTTTACTACAAGGCTTTATTGATGATGGCGGATTTTGTTACACCGCGACACAGCGCGGTGATGGAGAGGCTCCGCCGGAGGATCGAGTTCTTCCGGCAGCATCACAACAACTGCGAGAGCCGCTACGAGACCGCGACGCTGGAGCGGGTGGACCTGGACAGGCAGCAGACCATCGCCCTGCACCAGCGCTGCCTGCAGGCCAAGGCCAAGCGGTCCAATAAGCACCGGCAGCCACAGCCCAGCGGCGACCAGGCCGGCCAGAGAGCCCCCGGCGGCGGAGGCGGAGGCGGAGGCAGCGCGGAGCTCGGGGAGAGTGGAGGCACGGCTTCGGAGCAGAGCCGGAACAGCACCCTGATAGCGGTGAGTGAGGCTGGTTATAGAGCACAACACACCCCGGGCTGCAGGACCATCTGTAAGTGCTGTCTAATCCAGATATTTGTCATGTTAGCCCCAGATTGCTTTAGGATTCCTGCTCAGTGAGTCAGAACTTTGTTTGGACAAAACTTTTCATACATGCAATTTGAAGACTGACAATAACACAGGATAAATGTGAACATTAAAAGAAAATTAAAAAGTAGTTAGTGAAGGGTAATGTGGACCCAATAGTGAACTGTCACTGCTTTTAATTTGTTTTCAGCTCATTAGGCAGAAACTCTCCTGAGATTTTCTGGTTTTACCTCTGTTCTCTGAGAGCAAAGGAATTTTAGGTTGCTTGGACAAAATGAGACATCTAAATCCTCCAAAGAGGAGTCATCTTAGACTCTAGGGAACTGAAGGAGAATTTTCACAGTTTCTGACATCTGTTGATAGAGAATACCTGCTAAATTAATTGCTAATGAAAGTAGTTGGTAGTTGCAGTTTTTGTCACTGTGTTGATCCAACGCCTACATCAGCAAAATCAGAGATGTCTGTTTAAAGCTGGTTCTCAGTAGTCCTTCAGAGGCCTACACTTCTTACTTTACAATGCAGAATAGTATCAAAACGACATTTTTGATGTTGCATACATGACCTTATATCCTCTGTACAACACACTACAATCTGCAGTGCATCCTCCAGATGTGGAATCAGCTACTCTTGGTTTGAGTAAAATCTGATCATTATGACTAGGGTTACAACTAACTGTTGTTTTCATTATCAATCATTCTGTTGCTTATTATTATATTAAGTTGTTTGACTGTGAAATATCAGTCCTCGTATATCTGGGTTTAGCCAACACTCTGACATGTTCAGTTAATTGTCCTGAATGACAAAGAAAAGCTTCAATTCCTAATATTTGCAAACCTGTAAGATCAAAAATTTTACAAAAAGTATGTGTGTTGCTCATTATCAATATTTGTGTAAAAATATTGATAATGAGAGGAGCTGCAGTCGTGTGTGAGACCACTCAGAGCTCACCTCATCATTTGCACTTTGATCATGTGGATAGTCTGGTTTATTCTGCCTTTAGATTGTGGTTTGCATTCTGTCAGGCTGTTTGATGAGAGTTCAAGGCTGTCAGATTGTGCGATGAATGTGTGGTGAATCTAAGCACTGTGGTGCATGTGGAAAAAATACATGATACCAGAGACATGCTATCAGCTCGTCTCATTTTCCTGTGTCGAAGTTTGTGCTTTTTCTAAAACTTGAATAAAATATTTTGTGGTACAACATGTTGCAGCCAGTGTTTCCTGCAGCTGTGATAGCAGCAGTTTCACTGTATCTGAAACTTGTTTGGCAACATAAGCTCCAAATCAGCCATGTAGGTTTTGGATTGATGACTACTGAGTTCACCTGTTTCTCTGTCAGTATCCTTTTCAGACAGCATCACATAGTCACACAATGTATTGGAGGTTTACAGTGCAGCCAGCAGGTCTGCCAGCAGATCCAACAGCCTGTGCGTCTGTTAATCAGAGCTGATCGCTGCCTCTGTGCTGAAGCTGCTTATCAGTGAAATCCTGCAGGCACTTTAGTCTGAATGACACATGACTGAAACGGGTCAGGTGAAACCACTGCTCTGTGCATCCCCACTGACTGTCAGAGGAAGTGTTGTTTTCTGTCTACTCACATGACCTGTGCTTTTCCCATGAATCTGTGCAGCTGGCACAGTGTACTTGAGCAACCTATCAAATCCCACCAGCTCTGGACCTTGACCTTTGAGCTCCCCTCCTTTTGATTAAGTTGCAGTACAGTACAATAGTCAAACAGGTAATCGATTAGCTGATTTACAAAAAGGACCGGTCAGCTGATCGAGCCAAATGTTTGCAGGTGTCGTGTTCTGCTGTAGTACCAGACTGAAACGGGTCATTTAAACTGATTAAATTACGGGATGCTGAAATGGTGTCTGACATTTTACACACTCAACTATTGTTGATCAACAAAAACTGTGTTGATGAAACAGAAAATGATTAATTCTTCATAGCCTCACATTTGCATATTTATCAAGATTGAGGTCTACGTCTCCCAGACCGGCTGGTTTTTACAACAGATACTAATAGACTAGGGATGTAGCTGGTGATTATTTTCACAATTAACCTGCTGATGAATATTTGAGTAATCTTTTATTCTATGACACATCAAAAATTGCATCATAACTTCACACAATCAAAAGCAACAGTATCTTACGTCCACAGTTCCACTTTATTTCCTTCATTAGGAATTACTCACTATCAAGACACTGTCCAATTATTTTTGTCCTGTGACTGATAAATCAACTAATCATTTCAGTGCTTCAGTAGACCACAACTAAACATTAAGAATTATTCCCTGTGCTGTTTAAGAGTTTTAGTTTTTACATCAGTGATTTTTGTAACTACCAATATATTCAGTTCAGTTCAACTCAGGTCTTCAATCGATAATTTAGACTCTTCAGGCAAATGTCATTTATTTTGCAATGCTTGTATATAAAGAGCACATCTGTTTCATATATAAGAATGTGCAAAGTATATATAGTGTATTCAGATAAATATATTGAAGTCTACTATGCCATGAAAACACTCACATACCAGTATTTCAAATTGTACTTGGGGACAGTTGTTGATTGAAATGTATTTCATCCTCAGGAAAGAGTTTCTGCCCTGTATACAGCAGTGAAGGTTTTCCAGTGTGTTAACGTCTTCCCATGGTCTGTACGTACCCGGTCAGACTGAGGACAGGTGTTATGTGTTAACAGAAACTGTTACAACACTGAGGAGCAGGGTGTAGCAGAGTCCAAAGTCCGTCTGATAGCAGAGTCTCCCTGAAGGTGAGACACCACACAGGCTGCAGGTCTGCATCAAAACTGTGTGCAGCTGTTCTAAAAATACAACTCTGATTTTCAAAGAGAAATGCAAACCAGTACGGACCATACTATTTTAGGAATTCTGTAGGAGGTTTGTGATGTCGGGCTGTTTGGTGTCCTCTAGAGAAACCTGGCTCCTGTGAGTCTTTTTCATGGTCACTCAAATGTTTTTAGAGGTTGGATGGCAATTGAGGAGTTTCTAGTGGTTGTAACAGTGTCTGGGAGTCTTTATAACATTTTAAGGAGCCTTTAAATGTTTTACTGTCTAAACAGGAGGTTTTAGCATCTTTCAAGAGAGTTTAATGCTTAATCAGAAATTCTAAGAGTCCTTCAGAAGGTTCTCAATGCCTCTGGTGAAGCTCTTTAGATTTTGAGGAGGGTTTGGGGTGTTTTAAAGAGATCTGTTCTGTGTGGAGGATTTTTCTATGGGTTTGAGCTGTCACTGATGGATTTTAGGCCTGTGTCAGAGGTTCTATAAAGTTCTGTAGATCCTTTTAAAAGTTTCTACTGTCTATTACGTTTTGGGGGCTTCCAAGAGAATCCAGTGGGGAGCTTTTAGGGGCCCTGTAAGAGGTTCTGATGGCCACTAAATAGGTTCTAGAGATCATTATGATGTGTTGAAGTTGTTGAAGGACATGTTGGGTGGCCTTAAGGGGGATCTGGTTTCTACTGAATGGTTTCTATGGTCCTGCAAATTTCTAGAGATCTTTTAAGAAGTTCTAATGGCTGTTTCAGAGGCTATAGGAGTCCTTCAGACATTCCTGAGAAACCTAATAGTTACTCAGGAATCTGTAGCTCTTTACAAGGCTCCGATGCCACAAAGGAGGTCCTAAGGGTCTTTGAAGATTTCTAGTACCTAGTGTTGAGGTTTTGGGGTCTTTAGGAGATCTTAGAGGCACAGACAGATCCAAGGCAGGTGTACTTTTCTTTGGAGAGCTTTTAGCACGCAACACCCACTTGGTATTATGCAGAGATGTATGAGACCTTTGGAGTGTACAAAAAATTTGTCATAACAGTTCAACAGGAAGTGCAACCTCCAGAATGACCTTACAGAATCACCACCTCCTCGGCAAAAGTCGTGAAGCAGAGGTTTAGGCTCGGTGTACCTAATGAACTGCCAGCTGAGTGTGAGCACTGATTATTTCCTGTGCTTGCTCCAGTTCATGTGAATGCACACACTGTTGTTCTTCTTGTTGCCAGAGGTTGCATTCATGTTTAGATGCGTGACACATGTCTCTGTATACATATCCCCCAATGTAGTATGACTGGAAGTACAAACAGAAGCCAGGACTTTACACAGTATATTTACTTTGTCACTGCTGTATATATTTTTGTCTAACGTATTCCAGCCTGTGAGTTTTCAGTATAAACCTGCTCTGAGTAGGGACACGCTGTCAAACACAGACTGCAGACCGACTCAGTGTGAACAGAAACCCCCTCACTGCTGACTCATCACTGTGTCGGTCCTGAAAACCAACAGCGTCGGGAAACGCCTTGACGTTTGGCAGCGGGCTGTCTGTCTCTGCGGGGGGGGGGGGGGGGCCTAAATCACCTCTTCTCTGCGGTGATTGGCCTTTCTCAGTAGTGACATCACTGTCTGAGGTTAGAAGATTCTACCACACCACAGGTGTAGCGGTAAGAGTTTGCTTACCAGTACTGCAATGTAAGAATTTGAGTGTGCAAAACTCAGTAGTCATACTGAGAGCATGCAGTTGTACTCTGATAACTGACATGAACACACCAAATATTTAGGATTTTTGTGGCGTAGCGAGAGCCAAAAACTCCAGGCTGAGTCACTGTGAAGACATTCAGCAGCCTTTATGTATTTGACTGTTATGTTGAGTATGCAGACTGAGTTGCTTTAGCCAAAGCAAAGTCTCTCATTGTCTAATTCGACTCTCCTTGGCTTTATTTTGTTCTGCCAGAGTCACCCTGTTTTTCTCTTTAGACAGAGACACACTGTTTTCCTGTGACTGTGTGAGGGACAGGTCAAGGCTGACTGATCCTCTGAGGGCAGAGGTCAAACTGCACAGTGCAGTTATTTAACTCCTGTTGCACAAAACAATTACATCTAATTATACTTTATAACTGAAAATATCATTTTATTAATCTCATGCTTGTATTGTTAGCAGTAACAGTGTCAGTAGTAGTTGTACCAATAGTTTCTAATACTAGTAGATAGTAGTAGTAATAATATTCAGGAGGATTAGTGATCTGTAATTGTTGTGTGATGTAGTAACAGCTCTAGTAGCATGAGCTGTCCTATTAGGATGAGTGTAGTGGTGGTAGTAGTAGTAGTATGAGTTGTAGTACTGTCAGTACTTGTACAGTAGTGTTAATGTGAATACTGACGTTAGTAGTAGTAGCAGTAGTATGATTTGCAGTACAGCCAGCACAAGCTGTAGTATCAGTGTCAGGTGATGCTTTGTAACTTGACAGGTACTCAAATACCCAGAATGCCCCTGAGGTGTAGGGCCTTTGTGGCTGTAGCTCTTTTCATGTATACACCACCTTCACCAGGTGTGTAACCATGGTAACCAGTAGGTGGAGTCAAACCAGTATTTCAGGTTGACTGAGTCATCAGTTTCCTTTTCCTGAGGGCAGACATGCTGCTCCTTCTCTGTCCATCAGCGTCTCTTCACCAGGATTTTTCTTTCAACATTTACTTTGCATTTTTTAGGTCAGGTAAATAATTGCTCTAAGAAATGCAGACAAACATAAAACAAAATGAGACATCAGTAAATGTCACCTTTGACCTTAGATGCTGCCGGATAGTTTCATCTTTAATAATACATCCAAATTTTTGTTGATTTTTATATAATTTATAATTTTTTAACATTGTTTCAGGTCTATCAAGTACAATACAATAGAATATTTTCTAACATGTAATTGATTGGAAGTGAATCATGTAGCATAAAACACGTGTGAAGAAAAGCCTACACATGCTTGTTGAGAAACCACGTGCGTTTGAGTTCAGGTCGGCTCTCGTTGTGATTCTGAAATCACAGATGAGAGAGCTCATGGGCGAGTGAGTAAGCCGCACTAAACCAAAGAAACTGAAGCTGACTGATCTGAATCGGAGACCGTTTAGATTCTGATGAGATTTTTTGCAGACTTTGGTAGCATCAATCCGCCTGTCAGCTTGTCATCCACTTTAACAAATGTCTGTGACGACACCGACCTTAAAGTGGCAGCGCACCTACACAGGTGTGTTTATCTCATGCCACTGACCTGACCCCTGCTGTTCTCACAGTAAACACAAGGCCACTACACTCCTGTGGTGGTCAGAATTTACTCAGATACTGTACTTCAGTCCAGTTCTGAAGTATTTGTACTTTACTTGAGTATTTCCACTTAGTGCTACTTCATCCTTGGACTTCACTACATGTCAGAGTCAAACCTTGTACTTCTTCCTGCTCTACATTTATCTGATAACTTTAGTTCCTTTTCAGAATCAGGTGGATCCAACAAAATTCAGACTGATCATCAAACTTTATTGATCCCTGGGGGGAAATTCCCAAGATACCCAGCAGTATGGAAAGTACTTCAAATTAGAAGTATATAAGGTAGTTAAGGTCAGCTACCCAGCAGTATGGAAAGTACTTCAAATTAGAAGTATATAAGGTAGTTAACGTCAGCTACCCAGCAGTATGGAAAGTACTTCAAATTAGAAGTATATAAGGTAGTTAACGTCAGCTACCCAGCAGTATGGAAAGTACTTCAAATTAGAAGTATATAAGGTAGTTAACGTCATCTACCCAGTGGTATATAAAGTACTTGAAATTAGAAGTATATAAGGTAGTTAACGTCAGCTACCCAGCGGTATATAGAGTACTTGAAATTAGAAGTATATAAGGTAGTGAACGTCAACTACCCAGCTGTATATAAAGTACTTCAAATTAGAAGTATATAAGGTAGTTAACGTCAGCTACCCAGCAGTGTATAAAGTACTTCAAATTAGAAGTATATAAGGTAGTTAACATCAACTACCCAGCTGTATATAAAGTACTTCAAATTAGAAGTATATAAGGTAGTTAACGTCAGCTACCCAGCTGTATATAAAGTACTTCAAATTAGAAGTATATAAGGTAGTTAACATCAGCTACCCAGTGGTATATAAAGTACTTGAAATTAGAAGTATATAAGGTAGTTAACATCAGCTACCCAGCGGTATATAAAGTACTTGAAATTAGAAGTATATAAGGTAGTTAACGTCAGCTACCCAGCGGTATATAAAGTACTTCAAATTAGAAGTATATAAGGTAGTTAACGTCAGCTACCCAGCTGTATATAAAGTACTTCAAATTAGAAGTATATAAGGTAGTGAACGTCAACTACCCAGCTGTATATAAAGTACTTCAAATTAGAAGTATATAAGGTAGTTAACGTCAGCTACCCAGCAGTGTATAAAGTACTTCAAATTAGAAGTATATAAGGTAGTTAACATCAACTACCCAGCTGTATATAAAGTACTTCAAATTAGAAGTATATAAGGTAGTTAACGTCAGCTACCCAGCGGTATATAAAGTACTTCAAATTAGAAGTATATAAGGTAGTTAACGTCAGCTACCCAGCTGTATATAAAGTACTTCAAATTAGAAGTATATAAGGTAGTTAACGTCAGCTACCCAGCAGTGTGTAAAGTACTTCAAATTAGAAGTATATAAGGTAGTTAACGTCAACTACCCAGCAGTGTATAAAGTACTTCAAATTAGAAGTATATAGGGTAGTTAACGTCAGCTACCCAGCTGTATATAAAGTACTTCAAATTAGAAGTATATAGGGTAGTTAACGTCAACTACCCAGCTGTATGGAAAGTACTTCAAATTAGAAGTATATAAGGTAGTTAACGTCAGCTACCCAGCAGTGTGTAAAGTACTGGATTTGATTTGGAAGCTAGTCTGTCCAAAGTGTTGATGCTGCTGTTTTGGCACCAGTCGGACTAATCAGGAAATTCTTGGCATATTTTGGGGACAACGTCAGTTTCTCCACTCTGACGCGACTGCTCAGCGACAAACTTTATCTTCTCTGCCTCAATTGTCTTTCTCTGTGGACAAGATACAGTTTTTTTTTCTTACTTGTACTGTTGGTGTTTATGTTAACACTTACACTTTTTCTTTTTTAACCTTTAATGTTCAGGCCTTCAGCCTCTTTTACTGTAACATCCTTTTCCATTGGCAGTTTGCAAGTTATTTAATTCAGTCATTTTTATTTATTCACAGTTTTTTTAAGTTAAGGTAATTTAATATGTTTTGAAGCAGTTGATCTAACATGGATTATTGATTAGTCCCAGCAGTTAAACATCAGTATATTAAGTTTCCCGGATTAGAAACATCTAGAAATGACTCTAAACATTTTAAAGATTCAAAGGCTCAAACAGACCATTTGTTCAATATTTAGTTTGCTGATTAATCTCTGACTGAAAATGGAAGCTGTTGATGAACAGAGTTGACCAGTCTTTTTCTTTTTGTCCAACCAACCAAGTACAATGTCCGAACCTGAAGAAGAAATATTTTTTTTGCTTTTTACAACATATTTTATTCTCATTGTAGTTGCAGATCCATTTTCTGTCTGTTTGATTCATTGCTACCAATAAAGACAGTTTGATGTCTGTTGGGGGAATTTGGGGTTTTAGGAACTTTATGTTCTATAAATAATAACCCAATGATTTGTGCCAGTGTTTTTCTTTGTTTCTGCATTAGAATTTTAGGTATGTTAAGGAAAATAAACTAGCAACAATATTTATTTCAGCTAAGAATTCTTCTTGAAGGAATATTTTCTGTTTTTAATTTGAGGAAATTGGAAGCTGATATTGGAATTTGACTTGGAATAAATATGTAGCTGTGTTTTCTTCAGGGGAATTTTAATTGACACAACAGAAGTTAAATTAAATATAGTGGAACAGCCAGGTGATTGAATCAAATAAGAAAAACAACCTCTTATTGTAGCTCAGTATTAAAATCGTGGGTGTGCCTGTATTCACCTGCCCAGTCGGCGGGTGTGGAGGATGTGGATGACGGGACGGTAAAACCGTGTGAGGATCAGCTGTTCTGGTCGGGCCGCGGATGACGTGTTCCGATAAGATCCGGTGGGCTGTGCTGCCTGCACAGTGGAAAGATGTGATCTGCTGACTGCTCTGAAGAAGCTCTTTGTTATCAGAGTTATGTAAACCAGCCTGCAGCTGATTCTATTAACAGCAGCAGCTCTGAAGCTGGACAGCTTTATACCACGACTGCTGCTTTATGCTTTTATTACTCCTCCTGTTTAGCTGCAGCGCCCCCTGCAGCTGGAAAACCACCTGTGCACAGACAGGCACATACTGACATTAAAATCCTGTCACACTTTACCAGCTTAATGTCAGAGAGCCAAGCCCCTTCCTTACATAGACATAGCTGTTATTTGGATTTTGGGGTTCGTTGTGTCATTCAGTGATATTTCAGCTGGACTGGTTTCTCATTGACCAGCTGCACCAGATGTTGAGGACACTGTGTCTCTTGTTGATGTTAAAATGGTTTTGTTTCTCTCTCTAGTTACAGGAGACAGTGAAGAGGAAGTTGGAGAGCGCCGGTTCTCCGCTGGGCAGAGATCAGGTCAATGGCTTCAGTGACAGTTTCCCCCCTAACAAGAAGGTCTGTCTTGACAACGGCACCGCCAACGGCTCCCCGCTGGACTCGAAGCTGGGAATCAGCGACTTATTGAGCTCTAATGGGACCCATGGGCCATCCGCAGATACGACGGACGGCGGTGCAGAACCAGGTTCAGACTTTCATCGGAAGGAGATGAAGCAGGAGCCTGATGACATCCTGCCGATCATGCCTCCGTCAGGCGGAGGCAACAACAGCCTGTTCCCTGACCTCAACCTGAATGAGCAGGAGTGGACGGAGCTGATGGAGGAGCTGAACTGCTCAGTGGCCTACGAGGACATCCAGGATATTCTCAATGATGGCTTTGAGGACCGCAAAGACCCCCTGGAGCTGGCACCGACTCCAGGTGGTGGGGGTTCAGTAGGAGGAGGAACAGGAGGAGCAACAGGTAGTGGTGGAGGCCAGTCATCCCAGGGTCTACTTCCTCCAGATCTAGCCAGTGTTAAGGCGGAGTACTCCCCAGCCTCGGCAGCCTTCGAGCAAGAATCCTGCACTGGCTCACCCCGCGTCAGGTCCACCTCCTCCGTACCTCCTCCTCACCCCAATAACTCCCCTGTCGCCTCCTCTTCTGCCTCTTCTCCAGCTGTGCCCCAATCCCAGCCAGCTAATCCCCCTCGGCAGCTTCAACCTCCACCCAACCACATCCTCCCTCCGGCACCCTCTGTGTCCAAGGACCTGTCCCCTGCCCAGCAGCTCCAGCACCTGGCTGCCCAGAAGCAGAGAGCCCAGCACCTTCACGGCCAGATGCAGCACAAACAGCCACAGCCGGCGGCCAAGTTCCACAACCAGGTGCCACATGGCCACCCCCCACCATGGAACCAGATGGCCAGCACCTCTCAAAGCCCACTAGGGGGCGCGTTTGGTATGGACAAGTCCACGAGTCCCTCTCTCTATCCACCAGATTTCAACCCCAACACCCAGAAGCAGCTGCTGATGCCCAATAAGGGCTCTCCCAAGGCGGGGGCCGGCAGTTACCTACCGGGGCCCGGTGGGCACCCTAACATGCTGGGTCACTCATCTTCAGGGCCGCCTCTCAGCCACCCCCCGGCAGCAGGAGCTCAGGCCCAGGCTGCCATGCTGAACTACAACAACACCAAACCTCTGTCACACTTTGAGGCTGGGCCCGGCCCGCCGCAGCCCCCCAACACCCAGAACCAGAACAAGACAGCCCTGCTGAATATGCTCAGACAGCAGCAAATCAAACAGAAGAACAGCATGAACTTCCGCCAGCACCTCCCACACACACAGGTAAGAAACACAGTCACTCCTTTAAATATCAGAAAAAAATGTCTCCAGCTGAACCAGACTCATGGAAAAACATATATTATAACATTTAAGCGCAAAGTGGCAGCATATGCTGATCAGATACTTAAACTCTTCAGTGTATTATATATTAAGGCTCCACAGCTGTTTCTTGTCAGCGGTGCCTGTGTATGTCACTGCCAGTCTTAATTATTTGAGCTTTAAGAGGAACTCCTGCAGCAGTTAGACGATTGACAGATGGACATTTAATAGTCTTGTTATAGTTTATGTAAAATACCAAACACTAAAGCTTTGGCTAGGACAAATAATAGATGGATCAAAATAATTTTGCACTAAGCCAAAGTTAATTTATTGACCACCACTTAGAAGTTTTCAGTAAAAACAGAAGATGGAGTGTGTGTGTTGTTGTTGTTCGTTGTTGTTGTTGTTGTGGAGAACTGTCTGTCTGCTGCAGCGTTGGTACCAGACAGATCCAGTGTTTCCAGGACGGTGCTCAGCCACAGGTCTGTAGAAACCTGGTTGTTGCAGCCTGAGATCATTGCTCTGCTCATGTTAGTCTGTTGGCCCTTCACACTTGTTTCTTAAAGCTCATTTATCAGGTCATTAAAATGTCCAGATCACTGAAATAACGTTACAGCACGACTCCTGTTCGATGTCTGAGCGCTGCACCCTGACATCACAACATTATCACAAACATCAGTTGTTTGATTTGTGAATTGATTGAGAATCATGGAAGACAAGAGTCACCCAATCATAGTAATCATGGTCAATAACCATCAGTAATTAAGTGTGTCTGTCTCAACTACCATGATGATCAGATGTTTCTCACAATATAACAGCAGCATTAACATAGATACAAATTGATCTTGATCAATCACTGAGGCCAGTAACACCTGTCTCCAAAGTCACTGTTATGGTAATTGTGTATTTTGTGGCACAAATACCACATTATGTATTATAATGTGGTATTTTGTGGCACAAATACCACATTATGTATTATAATGTGTCACACCCACTGTAAGTACTGGTGACCTTTAATATCCTTTAATGTGATGTGATGTCAGGCTGGTGTGTAGTTGTACTGGTGTTAGTCCAACAGGTGCAGGTGAAGACCAGTACAGAGCAGTCTGAGCCTGCAGTTAACTAGAGGTGAAGTTGGGCAGCAGCAGCAGCAGCAGCGAGGCCTTTTGTTCAGCTGCTCTGCCTCAGACTGGCCGGGGCCCCACCATCCTCACTGTGTGTGTTTGTGTGTGTGTGTGTGGGTCAAGCAGCTGGTTGCTAAGGCTCACGGGGGATGGAGGGAGGCGATGACAAAGCAGCCTTTCATATTCTCTCTCTGGCTGTATTTAAATATAGCTGCTGCTGCTGCTTGTAGTTTTCCTCTGTGCAGACGGGACGCTGTGTTCCTGCTGCACTTCAACACTAACTATCGCAACTGTTGTTCGCTAACTGTGTTACTGCAGCATCATTTTTGTCTTGTTAGCAGCACAACCAAAGACACTGGTGTCAGTAACACAGCTTCTAACCATCTGGATGGACTGCCTTCAAGTTTTATGTTTGTATTGGCAAGAAGGATGATTCCTAATACTTTTAAAGGCAGCAGCTGGTTATTGCATATTGTGTGTGTGTGTGTGTTAGTGTTACTGGGTCCAAATCCCATCCAGAGCCTGACATCAACTGTGAATGTGGTGTTGTCAGTGTAACGGGTGGATCCAGAACCTGGTTCTGTGCCGTAGACCTCCACTATTGTCAAAAAACTATTAAAAACAGCAGGGAGCCACACCGCTGATCTGGCTCACGTGGTTCTTCCTCAACAACAATGGGAGACCCGTCTTTTTTCCAAAAACCAGCTCTAGATGCCGAGAACAGCCGTCACTGTTTACAGTGTTGGAAGGAAAAAAGAGTCGACTGGTCTCTGATCTGTTTCCACTGCTCCACCAGCTTCTCTCTGCTCACAGCAACGTCTGGAGCTGGTTTTTGGAAAAACACAAAAATATCTTGGGACTCTGCAGGAATGTGAAAATTAAAAATAAACATTAGTTGAATGTATTTTAGAGTACCTTAAAGACAAACAGTAAGAAGCAGTTTTACTAAAAACAGTCTGGTATTTTTCACTTCAGTGTTCACAAAGTGTCATCTGCAATAATCTTGACAATATTATCATTGAGCTAATTTCCAAAATGGAAACATTCATATCTGTAGTTTCTTCTTTCTTTCTCCAACAGGACCAGAACACCTACCCAGCTCCTCCACACGGCCCAGGCCCCACCAGCACCATGGCATCTGCACCTGGAGGCAACGCCATGTCTTCCCAGCCAGCAGCGAACGCCATGGCAGGTAACCACGGTAACGCTGCCTACATGAACAACCAGGTGGCGGCGGTGCTGAAACAACAGCAGCAGCAACAGATGCTGGAGCAGCAGAAACAGCAGCAGCAGTACATGCGGCAGCAGCTCATGGCTGAACAGGTGAGATTATCTCTGCCCTTAGGTGTCATCAAACCAACATGGTTCATTCACTGGAGCTGCTTAGTGAAAGGCGTCTGAATTGTATATAATTATATAACAACGTCTTCCCTCACGGTTTTCTGATGTTTTCTAGGTGAAATAATTAGTCAAGAAAACAATTAATAATAAAAATAATTAGTAATCATCAATGCAGCTGTAGTTAAAGAAAAAGCAATGAACACCGATGAACACAGGAAGTTGGTGAAAAATCTGACCTGAAGTGTAGAAGCAGACAGCCCAACAGAGGTGTGACAACTTGTCTACAGTGTGAACTGGAATCATTTATTTCAGTTTTACGCTGGTTAAAAACTGTGTAAACCGTGTGTGTGTCCAGGAGAAGCAGCGCCAGCAGGACCAGCAGCTTCAGAGACACCTGACCCGACCTCCCCCACAGTACCAGGACCAGCCGGGACAGCCGGCCAATCAGAACCCTTTCCCACAGCAGCCAGTCAACCAGTTTACAGGTATGACAACAGGAAGTGCCCACAGTTAAGCTTTTGGAGAAACAACCAAAGGTTTGAGTGTCAGGGTCGGAGTTCACCTGCTGACTGAGACTGTTTTCACCATGTACTTTCATGTTATACAAGATGTTAAAATACATTTTGGAGAAATTAGTTAAGTAAAGATCAAGTTGTCATAACAACCTGTCAATCTAATATGGAGTCAGTTCTCTCACTGATTTGGGGCATTGCCCACAACAGAAGGAAAAGAGTAAAAAAAAGTTAAAACATCGTAGAATCTCTCAGGGGTAACAGGAATATTACCCATTTTTTCACGTTGCTGTAAATTTTTATTACAGTCAATCGACCAAAGCACAAGCTGCTGTTTGTTAAATGAAGTTTGTACTTCACAGCAGAATGGGTTGAACCTCAGAAGGAGCCACAGCTGTTTGCCCAGACTCAGTTTTTCCCTCTGTCAGTGTGTAAATGATGCTCACCACTGATTTGAATGGAAAATAACACCAGTTACTAGCTGTGCTGATCTGTTCATTCTGTTCTGCCCTGATGTTCCCCTTTTGTTGTCTGTTTAATAAATGGTAATCATTTACTGCTGCTGGGCAAAGAAAAGGCAACTGGCTCTTCTTAATAGCAGCAGTTTATCAAGTTCACTGATGTGCTGCTCAAAACATCAAAAATAGACAAAGATTCAAAAACATCTGTGACAGGTGTATATTGCGTGTAAAGTCAGTTAATTGTTAACTAACTGTTAATTAACTTACCTTTCTGTCTTCACAGCTTCCTCTCAGCCTCTGGGCAGCGTCGGCTCCATGGGAGGCCCCGCCCCTGGGGCCCAGCGTATGTTTTCTCAGAGCCAAAGTATGATGGGAATGAACATGGGTCAGGGAGCTGGGCCGACAGGTGGTGTAGCCCCGCCCCCTACGGCGACCCAGGCTGACATGAGTCTGGCGTCCTGCGGGGGCAGAGGTGGTGGGGCTGGCGTGGAAGTCCAGCCTGTCCTCTATAACAACATGAACATTCACCCAGCCCACCCAACCCAGCAGGCTGGTCTGCAGCGCCAGCCTCTGGGCCCCATGAGCGCCGCTTACAGGCAGAACCTACTGGCTCAGCAGCAGCACCTGAAGGCACAGCCCAACGCTGCCATGCTAAAGCAGCAGCAGCAACTGGCCTCTGCTGCCCGCATGCCAGGCTCCATGCAGAACAGTATGGGGGGCAGCCTCCCTGGCTCGATGCCTGGCGGTATGCAGGGTGCACAGAGTGCGGCCTGGCAGCAGCAGCTCGCTAACCAGACACCGTCCAGTAATGCCGGCCTGCCACCCAACGCCTTCAACAACCCTCCCAATGCCTTCCACATGCAGCAGCAGCCTCGCCTTCCCAAGATGCCACCGGGTGCAGCACCCTTTGGTGCAAACCAAGGTGGACGTCCAATTGGAGGCATGAACCCCGGGCAGCAAATGATGCAGACAAACATGGCTGCTGCTCAACAGAGGGCACTCAACCCTCAGAGCCTGGGTCAGCCATTGGCCAATCAACAGCCGACTCAGCAACCACAGGCCAATCAGAGTCAGGCTGTCCTCCCTAACCTAGTGGCGTTCGGACAGCAGGGTAATGGGCGCCAGGGACTGCAGTGTAACCAAGGATACCAGGTGAGCCGGACTGCCAGTCAGCAGCAGCAGGTGTCCTTCGGATACAACGTGGCATCGGGAAGCTTCGCCGAGGAGAGCGAGCTGGTGGACTCTCTGCTCAAAGATCAGCACGCCCAGGAGTGGATGGCCGAACTGGATGAACTGCTCGCCAGCCATCAGTAGTTACCTGTGTGCACCTGGAGCACCTGAACCCTGCGAAGCTGAGAGGCTGCACTGCTGAGGCTGCACGGTGGAAACCACTGACGCCTTTCTGCAGCAGCAACGCTGCAAAGACTGATTTCAGTTTTCAGATCAACAGCAACTGATTTCTTGATCCACACAGGAGGTCAGCGTGTTAGTGTTAGCCACCCAGCTAATGGGAAATGACCAGCGGTCATGATGGTGAATGTCAGCCCACACAGGCCCAGTTCCTGTTTTGCTGACTAGTAAACTCATGAAGGTTGTTGGTAAATGATGTGGTTCCTTAGACACTGATTTGTGGACCAGACCAGATATTTCCCTCCACAGGTTTAGAAGCCAGCAGCCAAATCCCCTACAATGCAATGAAGAAACCTGGGCATGTTTGGTTTTTCTGCTGTTTAGAGAGAGTTCCACACACACAGCAGTCAGTGTGTCTGTCAGCAGCCAGAGTCTTTGGTATCCATGTCAAACATCAGCTCGGTGTTAGTGGTTGTTGCACAGACACTTCAGTACAGCAGGCCGAGGACTCTGAGCCGCTCCGCTACTGAGACCTGTCGGCCGACTGACTGATAGGAAACAAAACCAGCTGAGCCCTGATGTGTGTGAGGAGAATGTCACCAGGGTCCTTTTAAAAAAAAAACAAAAAAAAAAACAAACAAACAAACAAAAAAAAAAATCCAGCTATTTAGTGATGAATTGCTTATTGCATAACTACACACCTGGTAGAACAGAATTAAACAACCTTTTCTAAGACATCATGGTCTGCTGGCAAACTCAGCACAGCTGTACAGTCCTCTTTTGAAAGGTCGGGATCCAGCACGTTTTTGATGGAGGACGATGGCAGGTGTAACAGGCAGCCAGCAGTTTTAGTTACGCTGTGCAGTTCATTGATAAAATATAACCATGTCTGATTTCATTCATGCAAACTTGAACCATGACCATGACTGAGTTCTGCTGGAGCACAGTGGACTGAGACACATCAAAATGAACAGCACCTACCTGAGGATATAAACAGCTTAGAAACATCTGACAGTTGGCAAAAGTCATGATGAATGTCGTCACATTGTCCAACCCTACAGGTGTCGATAAAGTTGCAGCTTTAAAATACGTCCCCAGAAAATAAATTGTCTCTATGGATTTATTTGTTTATTCTAAATGAAACTAGTCTTAGCGTCCTGTCAACATTTCACTCATTTCACTCATTTCACTCAGTCATGTGAATGTTGGTGTGTATTTGCTTTAGACAGATGTACAGTCAGTTTTCACCGCTGTTCTACCTCGTGTGTAAATGTGTAATGAAGCAGCAAATCTGAACGGCTGAGGCTGAATGTGCAGATAGTTGGTGTGTATGTGTTCTCTTACACACTGCGGTTTTGATCGCAGACTAGAGACTGAGCGGAGGAGTCGAACTAAGACTACTGCTGAACCTATAGCTCTAAACCACTGTACCTGCCCCCACAGCGCCACCTGCAGCCCGTCGGCCCCACGCTGAGTCGGCCGCAGCCTCACAGCCCATTCTTTCCCTGCAGACGTGAAGTGAAATGAGTCTGAAAGAAGCAGCTGAGTCAAAGACCAGGCAGGTTTCCCTCTGACAAATACTTCAGAGTAGCCCTGAATGTTTTTAAAGCCCATCTGTTGTGTGTTTCAGCTTTCTGAGTACGATTGAGTTCGTTTCAGTGAACAAATCAGCGTCTGGGACTTGAAGCTTGGTGCAGGCAGGTTTGGTTCATCACACCATGCTGGGATTAGTCTTTAAATGAAAGTTTATAATATTGTGGTTTTACTGTCCCACATGACGCTGCAGTTATTGTGACAGAGTAAAGCTGATTTTCATACTGTAGGGAAATATGTCCAAACATTTAAATACCTTGAACAACGGCATGTTTTGTTTAGGGAAATGTAAAGGGTGGATTCACTCAGCTCTTAGTAGAAATAGATTCACTTTTCTGGTATTGTCAATACCTTCACAGTTTCCTGAGTGTCTGAGGGACAGTTTGACAGGCTGGGACTTTATAACGAAATGCAGCTGCTCAACATCTGTATTTTTTTTTTGCCTACACCTGACTGAATCATCCAGCTGTGCTGATTTGCACAGCTGCTCTTCCTGTTACCTGGAGTCAACAAATAATTTCTTTAGTGGTGTGATCAGACCAGACACCTGTTTGTGCACAGCTGTGAACGCTCGTTGATGCTTCGTGCGTCTGCGGCACCATGAGCTCGGTCGGCTCCACATCTCAGCTCACAAACCTGAACGTTTTTACGTCTGTAGTCAGTAAAATAAACCCAGATCGTCTGCACTGAAGCTCACAGACACGACATTAAGTCATGAAACATTAAAATCCTCTGATTTCATCCATGCTGGTGTTTCAGCTTTCAGATCCAGGCGCTCCCTCAATGTTTCTTGTTTATATTTATATAACTTTATGCGATTTATATTTTGATTTTTTTGGGGTCTGTGTTTGACGTTGTCCTGTTTATTTAACCACAAACCAGCAGCAGGTTGTTTCTGTTTGTTGCTGATTGCCCTGAAAAAAAGCCTCCCAGGCTGAGTTCCCTGCTCCAACCACATGCTTCACGTCTTAGTTATGGTGTCGGGACCAGGAGGGGTGAGGTCCTGTTCTTCCAAATGGACCTAAACTGTGGACACACACGGTTCTGTTGGTATGTTTGTTCTGGGTAATGCAGCTGTGTGAGATTTTTACATCCCAGGCCTTAAAGCTCAGCTCTGATGTTAGAGCTCACATCAACATGAGCAGATGAAGAAACTAAAAAGCTTCTCAGCTTTGCAGGTGTAGAACTTTAGTTTTCTCGTCCTGTATTTCAGCAGGATAACCGGCTCAACATCTGGTCCGAGGAGGCTCGGCCTGTCTTGGAAGCTCATTTCAGGGCAAAAACATGAACCCGTGTGAAAGCTGGTGGTCATCTACTGGTTTTCATGCAGTCACTCGTTCTGTTCTGCAGTTTACCTGTAAACAGGCAGTTTAACTCTCAGCCCAAAACTGTGCAGTGGTTTCACTCTGAGGTTTCGATGTTGAAAACGACTGATCCTGAGGCTGTTACAGATGTTTGGTTGTTACACATCCTGAGATGCTGCGTCGATTCTAGTGAGGTGAAAACTTGATTCCGGTGTCTGTAAACATGTTCCCTGAATGGATCCCAGACTGTGTGACCTTTGCCCAGGCAGAACCGCAGTATTAGAACTCCACACACATTTACCACATTTCTGACACATTTCCTCTGCGACAGCAGGTAGAAAACACAAAGTGTGAAAATGATCCCGTCAGGGTTTGACCTTGGACATTTACATTATGTTTGGTTCAAGTTTAAGGCGCCTCTGTGACTGTGTGGTCCTGTTTAAGGTGGAGCTGTGGCCCGGTTGTCCTATCTACTGTACTGTTTCTGATTTCCCCAGAGAAACACATGACTTGTGTTCTTTTAGTTGTTTGGGGCTGGTTTCATGTTCTCGATCCTCCTGCTGACCCTGCAGCCTCCAGCTTCGCGCAGCCTCACGGGCTTTTCTCGGTTTACTCTTGTGAACGGGCTCTGTGTAAATGTCTATAAATATATTTTTTGTATGTATTCCTTTCCTAATGATCTGGAGAAGATAGATGTTATTTTTATATATTGCTGCGGATTTTTGTAAGTATTTTATACTTTTGATATGGTTCTCTGTAAAACAAGAGTATTATGTAAATATAGTTCTTTAGAAACAAGTGTGTGTCTGTGTGTTTCTGTGTGTGTTGTGTCTTTGCATCAGGGGAACAAAAGGAGGGTTCTTACAAACTATATTAATCCTGAGGCTTGACCTGAGGTTAGTTTTGTCTAGAACCTTTATTTCTTCTTTACTTTGTGTATCTATGTGGGACAATCACAGTTTTGGGACTTTTCTGTAAAGCACAAAGTTTCTGCTCAACTGTTTAAACTTTCACTTTAAAAATGTTGAAATAGTGACGAAGTTGTGCGCAGAGTAAAAACTAACCCGTAGATGAACTGGAGGTTTATCATTGTAGACTTAGCGTCTCGTCACTTTACATTGGTTTGTTTTTCTTCTCCAGGGAGTGTTTTAGGAAGTTATCAAAACAGTACATGAAAATGAAAAATGAAAGGCTTTCAGAAGTCGCTGGGTGAAATAAATAAAGATTAGTTGTGTTGACGTAAAAATATAAAAGAAAAGAAAAGCAAACATCCACCAACTGTCAGATTCAGAGGATTGGGGGGTCAGTGACCTAATGGACTGTTTGACTGACAGTTACCTGCCCCGCCCCTGGAGGTGTGCTCTCCCAGGGCTACCTGTGTGTTTCCTGGGTGTTCGTTGTTGTTTCAGTGTCCAGGTGCGTCTGGATCTCACCTGTCGTCTCTGCAGAGATGTCAGAGGAGGCTGTCGGACTCGCCGCTGTGACCGTGCTGGGCGTCCTGGAGCAAGGTGAGAGGGCATGCTGGGAAATAGGAGACTGGGACTGGTTTAATTTGGCTTGTTGGTGTGTCAGTTTGGAAACTAAAGTATATTTTTAACTCAGGAAATTTGTATCCAAAGCTACATGTGAAACTGATTTACTTCATCCTAACTTTAGATAAGCAGTAACATTTTCAGACAGATCTCTATAAATGTCCTGAACTAGAAAAGCACCTGAAAACTGTTTTATTTATGTTTTATCATGTTTCACCTTCACTTTTTATTATCAAATAACTTTTATGAGTCCACTTTGTTGTCCACTGTGTGGCAGCTGCTGTATGGAGACAGTTTGACTGTGGCTCTTTGTGTGTGCAGCTTATTTCTCTCTCCAGGTGATTTACGCCAGGAGGAAGTACTCGGTGTCTCCGCCCAGCACGACCGGACCGCCGGCGTTTGACAGAGTCTTCAGAGCTCAGTGAGTCGAAGTGAAAGGACATTCTGTGGTCACTTTATTAGGAACACCCAGCTGGAACTACATCAGTCTAATCTGAGTTCTGCAGTAAATAAGTATGTGTGTGTGTATAGGTATGTGTATGTAAATAGGTGTGTGTGTGTGTGTGTGTATGTAAATAGGTGTGTGTGTGTGTGTGTGTGTGTGTGTGTGTGTATGTAAATAGGTGTGTGTGTGTGTATAGGTATGTGTATGTGTATAGGTGTGTGTGTGTGTGTGTGTGTGTGTAGCACTGGTCTCAGTTCCATTCACCTTGTCCTGTCCCGTGTGCTCAGAGTGAACTGTGCCGAGTACTTCCCGATCTTCATCGTGGTCCTGTGGACGTCAGGAGTCTTCTTCAGCCAAGGTGAGCAGACAGGAGCTGTGTGTGTGTTTGCTGCCAGTCGTGACGAGCGGCCAGTGAACGTGTTTGTGTGCTGCAGGTCTGTCCTCGCTCTGCGGGCTGCTTTATCTGTACGGACGGTTCCGCTACTTCAGAGGATACTCGCAGTCGGCACAGGGACGGTAGGAGGCGGAGCCTGTTCTCACTCTGGTTTAAAGGTTTCCATTGCATTGATCACTGAAATGAGAGTCACGAAGCTGGAGGTTTGTTTCCAGAAATACCCAAAGTCTTTAAAGTCATTCGTGGTTTGAGATGACAGGATGAGTTTTATCTCATGTTTACTGCCCTACACGTGTGTGTGTGTGTGTGTGTGTGCGCGCGCGCGCGTGCGCGTGTGTGGAACTGACTGGACACACTGTCCAGAGTACAGTAATGAACAGGTGGGAAGATCTGCAAACCTGAGACTGAAATAAAATAAAGACTTGTTTAGACTCTGCTCTGTCTCCTCTGGCAGTCTGGCTCCTCTGTACTTCAGCGCTCAGGTTCTGTGGGTTCTCATCGGGTTCTCCTGTCTTGGCATTTTCCTCTCGTTCTGCCGAGTTTACCTGAACGTGGATCTGCTGCAGGTGTTCTACGCCGCCATCGGCCTGGCCTGAGGAGAAACGGGGAGCACGTGGAGGATGCTGTAAGGTCAAAGGTCAGGGGTCAGGAGCTGTGACCTTTGTTTTCACTGGTGATCTGTTCCTTAAATATATGATGTTTTTATTGACACAGTTTGTCACCTGGTTTGTCACCTGAACCATGAAATAAAGTCGCTCATTCACTCACCTGCTCATGTGATTGTCAGGTGTTTAACTTCAGATACATCCTGTCAGAAAAAAGCAAGTACTCTGACCCTTTACTGCAGTAACAGTAGAAGTACCACAGGGTCCTGGAGTACAAATACTCTGTTCCAAGTAAAAGTCCATACTGCTGGGTAGCTGACGTTAACTACCTTATATACTTCTAATTTGAAGTACTTTCCATACTGCTGGGTAGCTGACGTTAACTACCTTATATACTTCTAATTTGAAGTACTTTCCATACTGCTGGGTATCTTGGGAGTTTCCCCCCAGGGATCAATAAAGTTTGATGATCAGTCTGTATTTTGTTGGATCCATCTGATTCTGAAAAGGAACTAAAGTTATCAGATAAATGTAGAGCAGGAAAAAATACAGGTCTGGTGTGAAACCGTCCTGTGGAGGGTTGTAGTTTGGTTTCTCCAGCAGGTGGCGCTCTACAGCAACGTTTCAGTCTTGGGTTCAGGGTTTTGTGTGGTCACTTCTCATGACAACAGGCTGACGGTAGGAATGCGCAGCAGACTTTGACAAAGCAAAGATGGAAATATTTGGTCACACATTTAACAGAAAAAACATTGAATTACATAAAGATTTGAAGTAGCACCTGCTTCTTCTCCTCCACTGAAAAACTCCAGTTTAACAGCTGGAAACCAGATGTTTGCTCCTCCACTGTAAAGCAGATTCTCCTCATGTTTCCACATCACACCTGTTTGAGTTTCATACTGGACCCTGATTGGCTCCAGACTAGTAGTGATGTCACAGATGCCGCAGGTAAAATGACTCTCACATCTGTTTTCTCACAATACTTATTGTTCTAGATGAATAATAGAATCACTGAAGATCATTAGTCACCGATTAATGAAAACATTGATTTAAAAACAGAGGCTGCAGATCTGTTCGGCACTGGACTCTGTAGATCCTCAGTGTTGTTTGTCTTGTCGGTGTTGTTTTGATGTCAGTCCAACAAAGCCGGATGTGAGCCCTGCTCACTGGCAGAAGAACATTTGTCTCCAACAACAGGATCATCAGACCGGCAGCCTGAGACTCAGTAATGTGATCTGCTGCCTCCAGCTTTAAATGTTCTCAGCAGTTTCTCCAAACACGAGATTCCTCGCCCACAGACCAATTCACTTAAAGTGTGTTTCTGAATATTTTTCATTTCTACGTTTTGGGGGCTCCTCAGGGTGTGAGGACGTGATGCACAACGAGCACAGACACAAAACTACTGAAAGATCCCAAGTAACGTAAAGTGACTGAAAAAGGCAGAACTGACCCAAAAAAAGGCAGAACTGACAGAGAGTCTGTGGGTGATGCTCGCGTCTGTGGCCTTTCACGTGTCTGGTACCACTCAGAACAATGAGGCGTAGATGCTGGAGCATGTCGGCATCTGGTGAGTCTGGAATCCAGTCCACAATGAGCTGGAGAGTATTTATGGAGCAGCTTGGCCTGAGTTCATAGTGAGACAGCAGCACATGAGCACCCGGTATGTTGTGTATGTTCTCACACCCTTAACATCCTGACCACACAGAAACAACCAGTCTTTCTTGTTACAGCACACACGCACACGCACACACACACACTTCAACTCAGGGATCGGTTCGCGTGCGGAGTGAGGGTTTGTGGGTATTTTTAGCACGAACTGGTCTCTGACAGCACCAGTTGTTGTTTTCAGCATCAGAGTAAGTTTCCATCCAACAGCAGCTGCATGTCTGTTTGCGGCAGACGTTACCTGCGGCTCCAACACCTGAGACTTCACCTCCACCTGTGGAAAAGCAGCCTGTCAATCAATCAATCAATCAGTCAATCTATGATCTATCTATTGTTTATTTTCTGCCTGAAACTGCACGTTTAGGGCCTTTGTGGATTAGTTGATATTTTAGTCGCCTAAATCTTAGACCACTTAGATCCTTATAGAGTTTCTGTGCTGACTAACACACAGTGGACATGAACCCGGCTGACACTGTGCAGACCTGAGGCCGGACCAGTGTGTTTCCATCGTCACTGTGTTGTACTGACATATCTGATTTGAGTTGGCAGAACAACGTGCAGAGAAACAGCTCGTCGGCTGGAACAGCCAGAGGTCCAGGAAAGTGCTGGAGATAAGGAACTCTGTTTGTGGCTGGGAACATCTGACACGGGGAACCAAAGCATGGCTGAAAATACTTTCATCATCATTTGATCTGCTTTATTTGTCATTATTTTAGCTGAGGTCTGCGTTTGCTATTAAACTTTAAAGCTGGTGTTCGGTGAATTCAGTCTGTGCCTCTGAGCTGTCCCATGCTGAAGCGATGGGCTGATGGGAAATGTGGTCTACATTTAGAGAAACGCTGAAATTAACGATGGTGTAAATTCAGAACTGAACCATGTGATGTTTGTGATCGTGTGTGGAGCAGCTTTAAATCAAAGTGTGTTCGTCACTAAACGCTGACGCTGTCTCTCACTTCCTGCTGGTTAACTGTGTGTGGGTGGGATCTGTTTGTTGTGTTTGCTTTCATGTTCTTAATAGTTTCCCAGCCTTCAGATACAAATGTCAAAGTGTGTGTGTGTGTGTTTCAGACTTTTATGGAAACACCCATAAAACAGAAACAAGAAGGAAAAACCCAGAAACCTGCAGAGTTTAATGAGTCAGTGAATCTGCAGGTCTGGGTTTTGCACAGGATACAGATCCACATCCTTCGAAGGCCGATGGAGTCACACAAGGCCGACCCAATTCAAAGGCCCCTTCAAATGCGGCCTTCTTTCCCCGGGAAACCAAGGCTTCACCTGTCGTATCCCAAAATTCTTTGCACATTGGTGACCAAAAGCAAATGTGCCGGACACATTTTGTACAGGTGTAAGTACTGGGGTTTATCTCTGTCCATGATAAAAGTTTTGTGTGAGTGTTTGCTCTATGAGCCGAGGTCACACATGATACTGTGAATTTCCATATATCCATGTTGCCCCTGGCCACCTGTAATTATTGACTTACAACAGTAAAGAAATGACGTGTTGACATGTGACATGTTGATGCCAAATCAGCTTAAAACATCAGGAATGTGTTTTTAATTTCAGGATAAACAAACACGTCCTGACCTGATCTAATTATTTTGTTACCGCCTCTCTCAACATTACGGTAACCGTTTGAATTGGACAAAAGATCAGCTACTGCGCATGTCACAGTTTGACACCCTGCTGCCTTCACTTTCTGCGGGAAAATACCACTTTACCAAATCTGCCTGTGATTCATACGGAGCCCCGTGTAATATAATATATAATGTACATGTATGCGAAGAATACTACGTTCCTACTGTATGTGGTACTTTTTTATAATACTCCTATTGGTGAGTTCGTTAAATTACAAGAAAGAATAAACGCTACGTAGAAGAAATGACTAGGAGTCCATGAACGCAGCACAGTAAGCCCCGCCCCCTCTGGCCGGCGGCCGTCGCGGTGCGTTCACGGGAGTTTTTTCCGGAGTATTTGAAAGTTGTCAACAGAGGGAAGAAGAAGAAGAAGAGAAGGAGGAGGAAGAAGAAGAAGAAGAAGAGGAGAAAGAGGAGAGTTGGGGAGTGTGAGTGGCTTCAATCCGACGGCAGAGCTCCGAGGAGGCGGCATGGGCTGCACCCACAGCAAGGTGAGCAAGTCCCGTAGAAACCGGTACAAACTCGGTGGAAGTTGACGGTCGTCCATCAGCAGCTGCAGCCGCCGGGGGCGACCGGCTGAACCGGGACTTAAAGCTCCGTGTGGCTTGTTTTACCTGACAAGTGTGGAGGTTGTGGAGCTGGCGCAGGTTTTTTCTGACGCAGAAAATGCGGTAAAACCAAAACAGGACGTTCGTTTTTTTTTTTTTCTTTTCTTTTTCCTCTCTGAACATCTGTTTCTCATCTGGCGTCGAGTTTGAATCCCCCGGTGCGAAAAGTAGATGAGCCCAGTTTTTATAAAAGTTTTTTCTGTCTCCTTTAAAAGCACCATATTAATATTAAAGTGTATTTTTATGAGCTTAGGTCGATATTTATTGGGTTTTGTTGTGAAAGGAGCCGCAACGTGACTTCAAAGTGCAGGATTTGTAAATGACAGCTCGGATTGTAGGAGTTGTAGTTTTTCTTGGTTTTGTTTTTTTAGGGTTTTCTCTATTTAAACAGACACATGCTGTGTCAAGTCATGCAGTACACTGTAGTACTGTAGTACTTTCCCACAGAGTATAAAAAGTATGTTTGACAGCTGCTCTCTTCCTCTAGTTATTGATAGAAAATGACCTCATGTGGGCCCGTGGTTTCCAACATAAGGTCCGAGGACCTGACAGGTGCCGGTGTGATGCGGCTTTATCTGAGTCCCTTCTCACCTCTGGTTGGACCCACTTAGTGTGAAACGCTTCAGCTGACGGAGAGGGTCGAACGTGACGGGTCTGGGTGTTGACCCACATGAAGAGGAACCGAGCAGCTGGAGCCTGCAGAGGTTTTAGAAACCTTCACAGCAGCAAGAGGACTCTTCAGGGAAACTACTGGCCCAGAGAGTCCAGACACTAAGTCACAAAATATGTGTTTTACTGGGTTTTACAGTCAGGCTTCATAATGTGGGACTGTGGCGATTGGTCATCTGCTGTACATCAGTCCCGTCCTACATCAGTCCATCATCATCTCGTGTGTTAATGCAGTCCAGACGTGTAAATGTGACCGGGCCTGACCACGTAGGATCGTTGTCTCGACTCTTACAGGAAAGTGACCACGGTTCTCGTGTAGACGTGACACATTCAGACACAGTCAGATCAACAGGAAGCAGAACTCGTCCGACGAGGCCTGTGTTGTCTTACTGCAGTTTGCTGAGAGGGGAGTGCCCGTCCAGAACCGCCTGAACTCGATATTGATGGATGTTGAACAGGCAGATTGTGACTTGGCCTCTGTGTTGGTCGTGTTGTTGAGTCCATGTGTTCTTCCATTATTCATTTAAAACAAAGGTTGAGCTTCAGCTTCAGATCAGTGGCTTCACTTCAGTCTGGTGAGGAATTTCACACTTCAACTCTTCATGGAAGCTGCAGGGTTTTGGTTGTGTTGCTCAGACAGAATCAGACGTCTGACTAACTCAGTCGCTGCTCTGGGAGCTTGTGATGGACACGTTTCATTTGAAGGTGAAGTCTTCAGGTCTCAGTTAAAACCCAAAGGTCACGTGACAAAGAAAAGCATCGATTCTCTCATTGAGAAACAGGAACCAGCACAGCTTCTTAAAGGATTAGTGTATCAGAACAGGGAAAAGTACTGACCCTGTTTGACCCTGTTTATCCCTGTTTGGCCCAGTTTCCCTAAGTATGGCTCTAGTTTGGCCCTGTTTGGCTCTAGTTTGGCTCTAGTTTGACCCTGTTTGGCTCTAGTTTGGCTCTGGTTTGACCCTGTTTGGCTCTAGTTTGACCCTGTTTAGCCCAGTTTGACTAAGTATGGCTCTAGTTTAGCTCTAGTTTAACCCTATTTGTCTCTTTTTCAGCTCATTTTGGCCCAGTTTGGCTAAGTATGGCTCTAGTTTAGCTCTAGTTTAACCCTATTTGACTCTTTTTCAGCTCATTTTGGCCCAGTTTGGCTAAGTATGGCTCTAGTTTGACCCTGATTGGCTCTTGTTTGGCTCTAGTTGAGCTCAGTTTGCCTAAGTTTGGCTCAGGTTGTGAGAACTGCAAAACTTCCTGACTGCCATTTCCGAGGAACTTTACTTCTCGTTTTTTTAGTTCCTGTGAGAGTTTTTCTGTCTCCACCTCAACTCAGTGTTTTCACAATGAAGCTTCAGTTTGTGTCATTAACATCCAGTCTGTGAAATATTAGACATTTCTCCTGGTCCTATCTGCTCTATTTCCTCCACACGTCTCCAGGTGCTGCTCAGGTTTTTCTCTATTATACTGTCAGGTCCTGATTTTCACGGAGTCCTGCGGGATGGTGTCAGACTTCGTACCCTCTGTGGTATCCTCAGGAATATTTTAATAGCGGTGAGTGTTGATGAAACACGAGGCCAGGAGTCGCCCTGTGGTTCCCAGAGGAGCTTCTGCTCTTCACTGCTGCTTTAATTAAGTTCAAGTGATGAGTGGGTGAATCTGAAACTTCAGGATTTAACATCACAGCCTGTTTCTGCCTGATCATGAAGAGTAGTTTCCCCACACAGGTCTGGGATCAGGTCTCAGGTGTTGCTGTTCCGTTAGTTTCTGCAGGAGCTTCAGTGAATTCTTTGTCTGCTGCTAAAACCTGAGACATTTGACACATTGGAGGGAAATAAAACGAGGGTTTCATCCCCTAACGCTTCTCGACGAGCTCTGCAGAGTATTTCAACACATCAGCGACGTTTTGTCACGTAGCTGAGACTCATGACGACCTCAGGAAAAAATCCTCCAGAAAGAAAAGACAGCGATGTGTTTGTCTGCTCTTAAAAAAAAAAAAAAACATCTTTAAAATCAAAATGTGTGAGCTTTGCCTCCTGCAGCTGAAACACAGGCCTGCAGCAAATCACATACTTGGTTGTTGTGTTTCTTCTGAGGAGGAAAACACTAAAATCACTGTGGTGCAGACGCATGTGTGTTACTGACCTGGTAGCACAGCGACTGACATGCAGGACAACAGACTCCTGACACAGCTGCAGCACTGCTTTCAAAGGTACAACTCAGTCAGACCTGAACACACAGATGTGGACCCTGTACTTTAGCTTCATTATGACTTACATTTTCCATGGACAGCACTCACGGCAGCAAACGCCAGGAATCCACTCAGAAACACAGAGACAGACCTGCCTGGGAATCCTGCTGTTTTAAGTTTCCTTCAGTGTCAGTTCATCCATGGCTTCACTGCTTCGCTCCTGACGTGGACGATCTGACAAACATCGGACAGAAATAATAAAAATAAAGGCCGAACACGATCGTTGCTGCTGTATCTGCTGTAAAACCAGAGAGCTGTATATGGAATGTCAGAGTTTTATTTACCACTTTCTGTTAATGGGTGAACTCACAGGTCAGAGGTCACCTGTGTTTAGCTCCAAGTCTGGTTGGTCCTGGTCGACCAACGGTGAAGTCATCATTCTAGTGATGGTTTATAAATGTTTGTACTTTTCTGTAAGTTTTATTCTCCCCTTGCTCGAACAGAAACCCGTTCACCTGCACAAAGTAACGCTGCTGCTTGAGAAGCTTCCTCACTGTGAAACGAGACGTGTCGTTTGCTGGTTTTTCGTGAAGCTGAAGAGTTGTGCAAACAGATCTCTCCCCTGATTTATTGCCTTTTTAAAAGCAGGGGCCCCTGCGATGCCTTCAGGAACACATGCTTCTCCTCCTCCTGAAGTCCACGTCTCCTCCTGAGCCCAGCGAGCGACGTGTTTAAACCACAGAGATTTATTGTGTCAGAGTGGGGAGGAGAAGTGTTTATACCCTGAGAGGGCGTGGGTGAAGCAGCGTTTCAGGGTGTGTTGTTTGCAAACGCAGCAGGCAGTTTGGTGTATTGTGGCCTGGAGTGGGATCTTTTTGTTCCTGCGCAGCGTCGCTGTGTATTTGAGACAGTGTTGAGCAGTAACACATTACAGCTGTGACTTTTTTCCACTATGGAGTAGTGGAGCTGGCCTGATCTCTGATTCAACCATGCAGACCACCAGTCAGAAGTTTGGCTCACACCTATGTTTCAGCTGTTACTGACATGTTTCAGCTGAACTGGTCCAAAGTGGTTAAGTGTCAGAGGGAAAAGCAGAAAGTGAATGGAAATGTCAGAGATGCAGTAGCGGCTTCCTTCCATCTTTTCAGTTCCTCCAGGTGTCCCAGCTTTGGCCGAGTCCTTCCAGCGAGCTGTGTGTTTAAAGGCAGTGTTGGAATAATATCATTAAACCTCTGTTAGGAAGATTTCAGGCGTTTAATGATGATTCCATTAAAGTTCAGGATCTTCTGCAACACTCTTCACGCTTGTTGATGCCATCACAGAAATTTTCTCTTCTTTTTTCCTTTTCTACCTGTTGTGTCAGAAGAAAAGCAAAGGAAAGAAGGGGGAGAAGAGTCAGAAAGACCAGAGCTGCAGAGATGAAGGCGGTGAGTGGTTTCCTTTCTCACTTCCTGTTTTCTTGTACCATGAAGCTGTTTTTAAAGATTTGATGCACCAGTCAGTTAGTTGAACTTTGGCTCTTACTGACATTAAAGCTGGAGTTCCTCAGGGAACCTTCTTTGGTCCCTGCATGGTTTCAGTCTGAGGATCAGAAATGAGCCAGTCAGCTTTTTACAGTTGGTTAATAACAATTAAAAATCTTGTTTTTAACCTGATTAGGGCAGCAACTAATATTATTTTTAAATTATTGATTAATTTTCTGCTTATTTTCTTGATTCATTGTTTGCTAAAAAGATCACCTTTGCTGAGTAACGCTGCTGATTTTAAAAAAAGATCATATCAGTAGAACCATAGTCAGTTCTACGTATGTTGTCCTTGTGTTGTCCATGCAGACAACTGATTTATGGCTCCACGCTGATTTAATGCCCCCTCTGATTTGTCTGATCTTTGTGTCTCAGCTGTCACATGTCCCAGCTGAGTAAAACTAAACCTGCTCTTTGTAAAAATCAGTTCCTCTTCAGACGTGTTCAAACCTGCCGCTGCTCCCACCTGAATTTGTACTTAGGATTATTAGGAAAACACAAAGGAAACATTAGTCCTTCGGAATATTACATAAACGCGTGTGCATGTTAAAAGTGCACCAGGCTGCAGCATGTTTGTGACTCTCATTGTTAGGTGCGAGGTCTTTTCTGCCAAGTGGAAATAGTTTTATAATGCGCTCAGTAATTTCCAGTGTTGACAATTATCCTCATTAAGTTGCAGATAACTGAGGTGTGTTCAGCCTCGAGGCTCAGAGTCCGAATCAACACGTCACCGAACATGAACGAAGAGTGTGTGTGTGTGTGTGTGTGTGTGTGTGTGTGTGCGCGCGCGCGAGCGTGCGTGCATGCGTCTATGATTCTGTGTATGTTTGTGTGTCTGTGTGTTTTTTCCGTGACGGTGACATCAAACCTGTGTGCAGGTGTGGCATTAACCCTTTGGCAGCTGCAGAGACAGACGTAAAATCAACAGTGTAAAAACATGAACAGCTGTAACCTGTAGCTTCAGGAAGGTTTCACTTTGTGCACATGGCTGCAGTCGCCCACAGGAGCCTGTGTCTGTGTGGAGTCTGCATGTTGTCCCTGTGTCTGTGTGGGTTTTCTCCTCCCACAGTCCAAACACATGCAGGTCAGGATTAGGGTCTGAACCCAGGTGGACCCGGGGCCTTTCTGTGTGGAGTCTGCATGTTGTCCCTGTGTCTGTGTGGGTTTTCTCCTCCCACAGTCCAAACACATGCAGGTCAGGATTAGGGTCTGAACCCAGGTGGACCCGGGGCCTTTCTGTGTGGAGTCTGCATGTTGTCCCTGTGTCTGTGTGGGTTTTCTCCTCCCACAGTCCAAACACATGCAGGTCAGGATTAGGGTCTGAACCCAGGTGGACCCGGGGCCTTTCTGTGTGGAGTCTGCATGTTGTCCCTGTGTCTGTGTGGGTTTTCTCCTCCCGCAGTCCAAACACATGCAGGTCAGGATTAGGGTCTGAACCCAGGTGGACCCGGGGCCTTTCTGTGTGGAGTCTGCATGTTGTCCCTGTGTCTGTGTGGGTTTTCTCCTCCCACAGTCCAAACACATGCAGGTCAGGATTAGGGTCTGAACCCAGGTGGACCCGGGGCCTTTCTGTGTGGAGTCTGCATGTTGTCCCTGTGTCTGTGTGGGTTTTCTCCTCCCACAGTCCAAACACATGCAGGTCAGGATTAGGGTCTGAACCCAGGTGGACCCGGGGCCTTTCTGTGTGGAGTCTGCATGTTGTCCCTGTGTCTGTGTGGGTTTTCTCCTCCCACAGTCCAAACACATGCAGGCTTGCTTGGTTGGTGACTTTAAATTGCCTGTAGGTGTGAATGCGAGTGTGTGTCTGTCTCTCTGTGTGTCAGCCCTGTGACAGACTGCTGACCTGTACAGAGGGGACCCGGGGCCTTTCTCCCATTGTATGCTGGGATTGCCCCTCCCCCAAGAACCAGAATAGACTAGCGTTTTAGATTTACAGTCTAAATGAAGTGACTTTAGATTAGAACCAGGTGGGAGGACTAGAAGTAGACGTAAATACCTCCACATCTGGATTCAGACAGTTTGTCCTCTTCTTCCTGGATGATCCTCCTGTCTCTTTGCAGGTCTATTGAAAATACAGGTGCCACCTTCAGGTTCTGTCAGTTCCATGTTAGTTTTGTGCTGTTCTCTGTTTGAAATACTGTCTCTCTTCTCACTGGTCTGTGTGCAGGGAAGCAGGAGTCATGTGAGCAGGACGTCTGTCTGGAGAAGCAGCTGGAGCGCTTTGAGTGGCAGCTGAGGATTTTAAAGGAAGTGCTCTCAGCCAATGGGAACCCAGAGAGGGCGGAGCTTCTGAAGGACCACGCTGATGAAGAGGTGTGCGCCCTCGTCCTCAGCATCTTGGATAAGGTGAGGAGAGGGTTTAAAACGTCTTTACTGCTGCAAACTGGAACCAGTAACTGATACAGACCGGTTCATGTCAGGCTTCTTTCAGCAGACGACTCTGGTTTCAGGCGATTCTTACCTTTACTCCTTCCAGGTCTGATTACTGTGATCCACTGCACAAAGAATCAACCAGGCTTCTCTCTCTCGTCTGCAGCTTGTTAAAAACGCTGATGTTGGTAAAAAGACCACAGTTGCTCCTGTTGTTATTTGGTGAGAACTTCAGATCAGTCTGGGCGTCATCTGTGTAGGAAGCATGTAAAAGTCCAATAGGTGGGTCCAGGAACCAACCATAGGGTCATGGTCACATGTTCGCCTGTTTCATGATCAGAACCTCAGCCAGACTAGTTCAGTCATGTGACCACCTGAATCTGCAGTCAGGGTTTCGTTTCATTTCGACTGTGTCCTCTTGCACATTAGCATTTTCACGTGTTCTTTGCTGAACCCGTTTTTCTCTCTTCGTATGTTTTTAATATTTATTATGACAATTTAAGCTTCTGGATTTAAGGAGCCTTTTTTTTTCAGGTTTTTCCAGACATCGTCAATGTTTCGTCATCATTTTCCTCCTAGTGTTCAGTAAAGTTTGACCTTATCTGATCAGTCCAGTCTCTTCTGATCTGGGTTACAGGTGAAAACGGAGACGACGGCCGATTTAAACGTCCTGCATGAACAGAAAAGTCAAACTGCGACTGGGGAACATGAGAGACATGTGGAAGGTGAGTTGAGCAGGTTATTTGTGTACACGACCACATGTGGAACAGCTTTTTGTGGACGATGTTTCATTAATTCACATGTTCCGTCGTTTAAACACGAGGTTTTGGATATTTCGTACATGAGGTCAGCTTGTTCCCAGATGCCTGAGCGTGACAGAAGAAGACAAAGTGTGTGGACTTTGAACAGCAGAGTCTCCAGATTTTCTATAATTAGCATGTGCACGCTGAGCGTACATGGACGACATTGTGCAGCTGACGAGAGCCGAATGACGTCTGAGCACTGAGCTGATTTACTGCACTGTGGATGGAAAGATATTAGAAACAGGTTCCTGATAAACCGTCTGGGTCCGATACAGGGGCTCGGATAATCAGCTGCCAAACTAAACCCTGTGATCTGTGTGTAAACCTTCTTTCTTCTTCCAGATGTTCAGTTTGCATGATTAAAGAAATGTGTTTGTCAAACATCAAGATTTTAATGAGTAAAATCAAATATAGGACACTGCAGAATAAGCAACAGAAAAATGTGAACTGAAGTTGTGTTTATTTGTTATGTTTGTGTTGGGTCTCCAGTTTTTCGTGTGTTACCTGTGAATGTACATTGAAATGTGCTACATGACTGTTTCTGTTCCTGTCTCTGGCAGAGCTGCAGAAAAGACACGAGCAGGAGAAAAGTGAACTGACAGAGAAGTTTGATGCTGTGGAGAAAATCCTGACGGTGAGAATGTTAAAGCAGATGAAACACCTGGACAGAAACAGCATCAACGTGTCCTGATGGTTTATTGTTACTGTGTGCACTTTTACCACATTATGAACTGTTTAGTGTCAGAGTTAGTCATTTTGTTGTTGGTGGTGTAAACAAAGGTGAAGGTGGAGGAGCTGACGGCAGAGCTGCAGGTCTACAACGAGCTGAAGAGGAGAGCTGAAGAATCCACGTTTAAGAAAGACCTGCAGAGAAACATCCAGGTGTGTGTGTGAATTCCACATGGTACTGATATTAACAATGAACTCTGCTGTTACAGTGTAGATGGTAGGCATTAGTCAGAATGGCTCAGGATATATTAACATGAATGAAGTGGATGGTGCCATAATAACATGGAAACCAGTGGATGCAGAATATTTTCCTCTAAAACACATTTACTGAAGTGCCAGAGTCCTGATCGTAGCTCCCGAGTCCTGATCGTAGCTCCCGAGTCCTGATCGTAGCTCCCGAGTCCTGATCGTAGCTCCCGAGTCCTGATCGTAGCTCCCGAGTCAGCTCAGATTAGCGTGAGAAAGAAATCTGTTTGTTCATTGGTTGGTTGATAACCAGCTGCCACAGGTGGAAATTCACATGATGACTTGTGTCCCTCTGTCCAGGCCCACGGCAGCCCAGGTGCATTCTGGGAGTCGGAGCAGGAGTCTCTGGTGTTCGTCATCGAGATGAAGAGTGAGCGTGTGCAGGAGCAGAGCAGGAAGCTGCAGCAGATGGAAGCTCTGGTCTGTGGTTGCTGCTTAATCTCACAGTTGTGCTTTTATTACTGTGTCCAGGTGTTTTCACCTGCAGAGAAAACTCCTCTTTCATCAAGAATTTTTCTTTTTCTTTTTTTTTTTTGTTTGCTGTGTGTTTCCTTCCACTCCTCCTCCTCTTTCTGCACCTGGTCTCTGTGTTTCCTCCTGTTCTCAGGTGGAGAAGAATTTGGCTTTGGAGGATCAGATCATCCACATCCTGCAGCAGAACGAGGATCTGAGCGTCCGGATAGAGAACTGCCAGACTCTCATCCAGTATGTGCTGCAGTACATGAGTATCAGAAAAATAAAAATAACAGCGCCAGTAACATGGCGCCACCTGCTGGACACCTTACATCTGCATCATCGCATGTTTTCAAGCTTCACATTAAAATTATAGGTGGAATATGTGTGAAATATGGAAAACCCTTAAAAACAGCTTTTTTTTTTTTTTTTTCCTTTCCCTGGTGTAGGCATTAAATAGTGGTATTATAAAGTCTTAAACCTGGTGAACCCTGCAGAAACTGAGGAGATTTGTAAGATGATTTATATTGACAAAAAGTAAGAAGACCCAGGAGATCTGGTTGTAGTGCAGCATGTGGTTCCACCTGAGTTTATTGGACTCCTTTGGTGCCCTGTGGTCATTTTTAACCCCCTTTGTTTTTGGTTTTTCAGGCAGTTATCAAAAGAGCAGCAGGACCTGAAGAGGGCGCTGGAGAGCCAGGCAGCAGTAAACCTGAAGCTTTCTCAGGAGAAAGAGCAGCTGATGTTCAAGCTGCGACACCGAGACTCGTGTCCGACCAGCCACCTGCCCGCCATGGTGCAGGAGATCTCGCCCAGATGACTGTGATGAGCCTCAGCGTGGACCCGGTGTGTCCTCATGTACATAGAGACTGTTTGACTGTGCAGCTGCTGCAACAATTCACAAGGTAACATGCAGCTGCTTTAGTGTTCAGTGACTCTGGACTAGAGTTCACATCCTACCAGCCACCAACAGGTAGCTGCTCTGGGTTCACGTTTCAAGGCTTCAAGCCGGAGCCCGGATACATCAATGCAGAACAGGAGCTGGTCGCGGGTCTTACTCTTCTATGCACTTGAACAGGTTTACCACTGAAGAGCAACCACAGCGGCTCCAAGCTGCATCCTGAGCCAGACAACAGTTTGGACCTCAGAGCATGCTGGGTAAATGTGCTGTCTGTTGAGCTAGGTTTTGTTTTTATCTCTTTTTTACAATGAGGAGAGTGTGTACTGACCCGTTCTTCTACGATGTGACAGAGAAAATGAAAAGGCAGTTTGGTTTTGTTGAAGTAATGAACCCACAGGGTCAGATCAGTGTGGTGGCTCGACTGCACCACACTGAGGAACCCCAGGAACCTGCAGTGACTCAATGCGGGGCTGCACTGACACCGGTCCATGTGAGCACTCACAGCCTGTCGAGCTAGCCGGCATGCTAACTGTAAACTCAGACTCAGTACTGAGAGCCCCGTTGGACAAATGAGTTAAAAGGTTGATGTAAATCTGGTGCCAGGTTGAGCCCCTGCAGTTACGGTTGGGGTGATGGGTTCACATTAAGGTTGGGGGGAAGTAAACATCAGAATCTTCTCCTGAGTCTTGGGATCTAACCGAAACCAGGTGTTCACTGTGTGGCTGCCATGGCCCTGCCTCATGATGTTTTTAATGAACTGGTTCAGGTTTTCCCCAACAGTCCTAAGGTCCCATAAAGGTATTAAAGGCTCCGGCTGAGGCTTGTTAGCATCAGATGTTTCCACATTGAGGGAATTAAAGTGGAAATGTCAGGAATAAAGTGGAAATGTGACTTTATTTATTTCAATTGGTAGAGCTAGTAACTATTCCTGACATTTAGACTTTATTCTCAGAATAAAAATAAAACCTTCATCCTTTTCCCTTCATGTGGCCCAAATACTGTCAAACAAATAGAAATACACGTGTTTCAGAGGTAAAATCCACCACACTGAGCCTGATCTCAGGGTTTTCAAAGCGTTTGAGCCTCAACATCAACAGTAAAGGACTCGATAAAAAGGCGTCTTGATTTAAATCATGTCGATGCTGATAGTTTTGGATTTTCACTCATTTAGTTACTTTAATTCAGAGGATTAATCCTGTATGTTGCTGATTTTTCATCAAGTGAAACCGACAGTATTTGGTACAACTGTTCAGTCCTCACATAACGTGCCAGAGAACATGACTCTTCATCATTCACTGATACACGTCTGCTAACGGTGTTTCTGCCTCAGCTGCTCGTATTTACGGTTTTAGAGTTAGGACCTGAAGGCAGCATAGGTACCATACACGAAGTGAAAGGTTAATTGAAACATGTTTGTACTGTGGACTCCTGTCATGTTTGTGGAGCAGGGTTGTGTGAAATGCTCAGAGCCTCCACCTCCGTTTTGGACTTTCTCTCACGGTTTCGATCCATTAGAAACCGAACAATGATGCAAATTCACGTGTGACTTCACCAAACTCAGGTTCTGTGAAAAATCCTTCCCTGCAGTTACTTTGCAGAGGAAGAGTTTTGGTCCGAAATCCTGCTGGTGTGACCGAGGCCTTTGGTCTCTGCCACACTGACAGCTGTTTCCAGTTTAATGTCAAAAACATATTGTTCATTTACATCCAGATCTACTTGAGAAAGAATCACAGGACACTAATCACTGTAGCTGCCTTGCCTTAGGAGCTTGGTAGTATATGACTTTTTAAAGATGTGAAAACTCCCATTTTGAGGGTTGTTTTTTTTTTTTTTTTTTTCTGTGAATGTGTTGATGGGATTTCTGGGTATGTTATTTTTGTAATTGTCAAAAAAAAAACAAAACGAAAACCTTTCTCCTTATGCACTCGCACTTTGACCAGTATTTTACCAGCAGTTTGTGTAGGAGAGTATTTTTTTCTAGTGTTGTATAGTTTTGAATTTCTCACCTTCATACTCATGTGTTTGTTTTCAGCGTGCCTTAGGTACAATACTCTTGTTGTTTTGTTTTTTGGGTCAACTGAATAAAAAGCTGCAACTAAAACGGATCATTGTAATATATGTGTTTTATGTTGTGCACACACGATTAGTATAGAAAATTATTATCGTCCTGCACATCATTTCTAACAAACCATTTAGGGGGTTTGATAATGAGCTAATCTATTTATTTATTTATTTGGTTCAGTATTAAAGATGTCTCTGCTGAGTCTGGATGAGATTAATGACTTTAAACACTTTTATTAATCCTAAAATAAGTTGTTGTTCAGTAGAATTCATTTATTAGATTATTCTGACTGAGGCTTCAGATGTTTTTCATCTGTTTGTTTGTTTACCAACAGTGAAATCAGTTCCAGCTTCACGTGGTTCTGTTCGGTTTGAGCTGTTTAATCCACATACTGGGCTTAGTGTGTTTATATAGTCTATGGTCAGCTCATGTGTTTGCTGCTGGGATTCAACCTTTGACCTTTATATTCCAGGACAAACGGCAGCAAACATCAGCGAGCTTCCTCCTGCACTGGGAAAAGGTCCTGCAGGACGTTTCTGCCTCTGCTGCACCTGCTGAAGGAATCGGAGAGCAGTGAACTTTGACCTTCTGTCGTTGTTTTTGTCTGTTTTGTGTAACCAGTAGATGCAGGATGAAGTGATGTGTGCGGCTGTAGTAGCTGGTAACAAAACACAGTGACAGTAGAACAGATGTCAGTAAACAAAGGCTCCACGTTGTCACGGGAGTCAAGTCAGTAATCGGCCACCAGGGGGCACAGAATCACCACCTGCAGTAAATTACCATCTACTTTGTGTTTTGACCAGAAGATGGTGCCACAACAACAGCGACAGCACTGCAGGTGACACCCTTGGGTCTGAGGGATGTAATTATCCAATAGGATGCTGAATTGTTGTAAATGTGTGGTTTTCAATGTGATTTCATTCTTGTTTGTCTTTTGAAGACACAGCAGGAACATGAGGCTGTGATTCATCCTGAGTCTGGACGGGCTGGATCTTCACCGGACTGTAACCATCGACATTTAACCTGTGACGTCACGCTGCCTGACAGGTACAGAAAGAACAGGTGTGTGTGGCCCAGACTCTGACACCGAGGGGCCCTGGACCACAAGTGTGTGTGAGAGCGGATGTAACGGGATCAGTGTGTCAGTGGCTGTTTGACAAGCTGAGACAATTCCTGTGTTTGCTATGGGTCACAGCCTCTGCTGCCATGTCACAGTGTTCCCATGGCTCTTCACAGCCACCTGGAAACACCTGAGGCGCAGAGCAGAGTGTGTGAAGACGACGAATGGACTGTCCTGAAGAGTCGGGGAATCGGCTTTGTCCTCAGTTACAGCTGTGCAGAGTACTGGAAAAAAGCTGCCAAAGAAAATGTACTGTTGCAGATTATTATGGAAGCCCAAATGCACCATGGGTAATCCAGTGGAGGGTAACTGACAGTGACATGGTGATTAGACATGGACTTTCTGACCTCTGGAGGAGGAAGTCCTTAGATAGGAAACATCTTGTTCCCATGCTGGACTTTTGATTTTAAAGCTGCAAGAACTCAGGTGTCCCCCACAGTCTGGTACCTGCAGGGACCCAGATCCAGGCCCTGGTGTCTCTCAGCTGTACTACACCCCATGACTCTCTGCTACCTACAGCCCTTCTGTTGTTATTCCAGCTTCTCTACCCTGTGTTAGCAAAGTCCACTCTGTCAATGAGCCCCCCCTGCCACCTGGCCAAGGTCAGAAGAAGCCAGTAGTGGTTTCCAACAGCAGCCATGGAGGAGTCTCTGCAGCTCAAAGTGGGAACCAGTGGCTGCCAGAGCCAAGAGGCGGCGTTCTTTAGCACAGAGAGAGTGGGACAGAGAAAGACCAACAACCAGGGTTAACATGGCTTTGGCTTTTTCACATGGAGAGAGTTCAAAGCAGCCAAAGGACTCACATTGGATCCACATGGGGCCTTCTTCCTTCTGGATGTGTTAGCATCTAAAGCTAACCTGTTGATTTTGGTAGCATTAGCCACCTAGCATGGTCCTGACTGGACCTTTGGACTGAATGGGTCTGATGTGAGTTTGGGAGGAACTGGAGCTTTGGGGAAACAGTGCTTTGGGTCACATTAGCAGGAACCAGAGCATCTACTGGACTGACACATTTACTCCCTAGTCAGCTAACGCTAGATTTGGACTGGACACTTTGTCCCAACCAGGCATCCGTAGTTCACATCGTAGCTTTAGGTGGAATGGGAGGGGAAAAGAGCGAGAAGGAGGAGCTTATGGTGGGATTTAGTTTAGGTCATCAGACCCTGTAGAGGCTGAGGAGACATGAGGAGCAGCAGCTTTAAAGATTTTCATAAAATCGCTCAAAAATTCAGAAAGTTCAATTTGAGAGTTAATGAGCAAGTCTGGTTAAACTGTGACTCTCAGCTCAGTGCGACATGACGACGATGATAAATCTCTTTGTCTGCACTGATTGTCCTTTAGCCTGGTTAAAAGTGATAAACCTGAGAAAGTGTCTCAGTCTGAAAACTCTGAACCCTCTGTAGTTTCTGCTTCATGTCTTTATAACCTAAAACCACCAGGAGCTTGTTTCACCTTCCTGCAGCTGCTGCTTTCTGCCCAATTAAATCAGAGCTTTTGGGAAAACAAAGTGAAAGCTGTGCGGTGATCCATCGACTCGACTAGTGTAGCATCACTGTCGCCACGTCGCTCCACTCGTCCCCGCTTCACGTTTTTAAGTGCCCTTTTCATGTGCGACATAAAGAGAAGAGATTAGAAGTGGAAAAAATAAATTTGCAGTTATTTCCTGTTAATATCTTTCCCTTGTTGGGCTCTAATGAGAGGAGTCGCCCCTTCACTTTCAAGAGGGCTTAGCAGCAGTGAGCTGGCTCCAGGCTGCAGGGACAATAATCACATTTTAACTCAGCCTCACACCCTGAGCCCTCACAATGACTCGCACCACTTAATTCCTCCTTTCAGAGCTGGCGATAAAACGCCAGAGGCAAAATTAATAGATGCTAATGGCTGCCTTCAATCAAAGCCGAGCGGGCTCCAAATCTGCCAGTAAGGCCTATTAATTAACATGTGGAGGGGGCGGAGGGAGCAGGATGGGGAGGAAAAAGGGGCTCTGCGGTTCACACGGGCCTCTGCAGGGCAGCCCATTGAGGCTGGAGGCAGGGGGGCTTTGTGGAGCCTCCCGGGCCTCAATTAGAGGCTCTTGAATGGGCTGGCATTTGTCCTGCAGGTCCCAAAGCTGCACAGGAAACTCCGGGTCCGGCCCGCGAGGGTCTGGTCTGACGTCTGATCAGGCCTGAGAGGTGACGGGGACACGAGTCGCAAACACAAGATGACCGGCTCCGTTCACACTGAACCCCTGGATCAGTCCGTCCTTTAAAACATCGACCTTTGGCCTCTCACACGTCTCATAAATGTTCCAGCTTCAGTTAAATCTCAAACACACCCTGTTTCTTTGGAGTTCGGTCGTGTTGTCGTCTGTTAGTGATCATTTTGGGCTTTTTGGTTGTTTTGTGTTTCTTTTTTTCTTTCTTCTTTTTGTCTGAGATTATTGTGAGTCTGTTTTGACTTGTTTGATTTTTTTATCTGTTTATGGTCATTTCTGTCTAATCTTACGTGTTTTTGTGTCTTCGTGGTCTTTACCTTTGTGGTCTCTTTGCATCCACCTGTACTTGTTGTGTCTCTATAACTTTTCATTTGGTGTGTGTTTTTATTTACTTTGTGAGCCTCAGCTCATTTTGTGTCTCTTTGGAGTGTTTTTGTTTGTCTCTGTGTGTCGTCGGCTCAATAATCCAGACCTGGTCCAGATCTGAGCGGATGAGGAGGAAACGGGGCAAAGAGCGGCAGTTAGACCAAAGGTGCTGTAACAGTGAATCGGTGAACAAATTATTTTCAGATTTTCTCTCTTGACGCGTGAATTAAAAAAAATTAATAATGTCTCAGAACTGAAACAGATTTTTAACAGATTTACAATTTAAAACTTAGCTGTTTCAGATGTTCCTGATGAGTATTCAGCAGTGAAAAATGCTCTGGTTAATGTTTCACACGGTTTCAAACCTGTTTGCATGAAAATCAGTCAAATATTTCATCCATCGTATTTGTCAATTTAAAAACACTCATTAAAAATGAACAAATAGGCTTCTGTTGCTTTAAAATGTCTCTAAAAAAGATATTACACCAAAATGTTGTTCTGTGTGTGTGTGTGTGTGTGTGTGTGTGTGTGTGTGTGTGTGTGTGTGTGTGTGTGAGCGACAGGTCAATTAGCACAGAACAAGACAATTGACCCTGGAGGTCAAAGGTCAGAGGAAACCTTTCTCTTTTATCTGTTAATGTCAGTGAGAAGTTTCTGCTCAATTTCCAGCTGCACAAACAAATAAATGGTGTTAGTTTGAGTGTGTGTGTGTGTGTGTGTGTGTGTGTGTGTGTGTGTCTGTGTCTGTTCAGCCCAGAGAAAATCACCAGGTTCACAAAAAAACCCAGACTTTTGTAAAACACGTCTTCCTGTTTGAGATCACAATCTTTCACATTATTGATTATTGATTCCCCTCATTAAAGCCCCTGTTGTCTCTGATATTCCAGGATTATTCCAGGATTATTCCAGGTGATGTGGATCCTGCAGTTTATAGATCAGAGTCACTGCACGTCAGTGAGCGACACCATGAAAACTACAGGACGTCATCAGGTGACAACGATTCATATTTTGTTGTTTCCTTCAGTTTGACTCAGAATGAAAAGTGTTTTCTCTCTCGCATGTTTTCATGATGTAAACACAAGGTTGTGTTTTTTTGTTTGAAACTATTCTCTGACATTTCACACACTGAACAATCAGTTGTTTGCTTTAGAAAACGACTCTTGGCTGCAGATTCTCCTGTTGAGGAAACAACAAATGAGCAGCACAGATGGTATTTTCTGCACCAAACACACAATTTAATCCTAATTTTTTAAATACGTTTCAGTTTTGATCAGATGATTGAAACGATGTTGAGTTTTAGCTCTAAGCTGGTTGGCTAATTTAGAAATGCCCCCAGTCCACAGAGCGACATCCTGCTGTCCTAATGAGAAGCGGCTTTAAGGAACAAAAGGATTAAAATGATTTTACAGCAGTAAATTTAATCAGAACAGAAAAAAAACCACAATAAATTTTTATTTAAAAATTATTATTGTAACATTTATTATAGTTTCCCAACATTAAAAAGACGCTCTCAGCTCAATTTTACACATTTGTTGAGTTTTTGCAGAAGGTGGATCGAACTTTTCAGGCTATTTCTGAATCCTGCTATAAAAATCCAACTTCACGTGATGAAGTTGGTCCAGAAGAACCGGCCGCACAGACCCGGACACCAGGCAGCAGGTTTTAAAAGTTAATAATTAATAATAATCAATAATAATCCTCTCTTTCTTCTTCTTCTTCTTCTCCCCTCCAGCAACAAAATGGCAGTCGGAGCAGGTTGTTGTGCGCATGCTCAGCACACCTCTGGCAGGGAGGGCAGGGCAGGTATCTCCGAGCAGCCTGTTGACTGACACACACTCCCGGCTCGGCTCAGGCTCTAGCATGTGGCGGCAGGAGGCGTGAGGAGACACCGACTGATCAGAGCCCTGCAGCCCCGCCGCTCTCTACTCAGACCCGGCTGCCGCTCGGAAGAACCTGCGCCGCACTTTGCCCGAGACTTGGACTGGAGTTAGTTCGGTTTCATCCTGCACGAAGCGGCCGCAGCGGAGCGAAGTGCGGCCACAGACACCGCCCAGGACGCAGGTGAGAGGAAACTTCACCCGCGACCAGGTGCAGTCATCCGGATTTGCGCACGACTTTTACGCACACGCGGACTCTAGGGGAGTTATGGCTCTCCGGGGGAAGCTGGGAATCTGAGCTCCCCCAGTCCGAGGAACTGGACCAACTGGACGCCGATTTGTTAGTATCTTTTCCATCTTCCTCATCCGCTCAGCTCCAGGTGTTTAAAATGTTCCAGCACAGCAGCAACAAGAAATGCTTCACCATAGAGTCTCTGGTCGGGAAGGACGCGAACAGCGGCGGCGGCTCCGGAGATGAGCCCATCCGGCCTACGGCGCTCAGGTTCCCGGAGTCCCTGCACCCCGCGGCCGCCGCCGGGGTCTTCGGCTCCTGTTTCCAGGGGAGCAGCGGGAGGACTTTGTATTCGGCCGGGCCGGACATGGTGCTCCAGGAGCCCGGGACGCACACGCAGAGCCACGGCGGGCTGCCGCTGCACCCGCTGCAGATCCCCCCGCAGAGCTTCTTCAGCCCGCAGCACCGGGACGCGCTCAGCTTCTACCCGTGGGTGCTGCGGAGCCGGTACCTGGGACACCGCTTCCAAGGTGAGCCTGGGGAAGGTGCGCGGAGCTCGATGTCCTCTTTTTATTTATTGTCTTCAGATTTAGGTGCAATATATATTTTTTTTAGCTTTTTGTGTTTCGTAGTTTTTTTTCTATTTAAATGTTCAGTTTTTTCCGCGCGTGTGTTTGTGCTGCTGAAACACGAATCAGGGTCGGTCCGATCAGGAAACGTGAGGAGTTTGTCTCCTCAGCTGGGCCTGTTGGACTCTCAGGTGGGAATAACAACACGGCTTGTTCCTGGTGATAAGAGGTGCAGGAGCCGTTTGACAGTTCGCCCGTGGAGTCATTTTCACAGCGTGTATCGATGATGGATTCAGGTATTGATCAGTTATTGAGAAGCAGAAAATCAGATTGTTTCCAGCTGCTGTTTGGTTTGATTTCATCTCACCATTTAATCTGCATCTTGTTGTTTTATTCAAATCCTTCTCAGGGATCGAAACTGCGCCAACACAGGTTTTAAATGTGCGTTTAGGAAATTTTAGTTTTGCGTCAGTGCAGCTCGTTTCTCGTTTAGCCCGTTTAGTGTCACATTTCTCTCTCGTAATAACATCCAGCTCCACGCCCGGAACTCCCTTCACTTTTCCTGATAAATTAAGGTGAACTGTGCGTGAGGTGCGTGACCGACCTGACACAGAAAATCAGACGTTCACAGACAAACATGAGGCCGAAGCGCGTTAAACAGCGTCGGTTTACTGTGAATTTAACGCCGAGTCTGGAAATGTTCAGTGTAAAAGTGACACCCGGCTGCGCAGCTTCACATCAGAAATGTCTTAAGGGTTTTATTTCATATTTTCCCAATTCGACTCTGTACAAATGTTAATTAAAAGTGTCGTTTAACAGCAGAAATCCTCACAGCGCCTGCGCGTTAAAAATGAACGTTTCATTAAAAACAGCAGATCTTTGAATCTTTCCATGAACTTTCTTATCGCCGAGATGTTTTTGTTTCTGTGGCTGTTTTCAGAAACAGAGAGCAGCATCTCCCCGACAGGCCTGTAGCTCCGCGTTCTGCTCGGATCATTACAGAAACCTGGAGATGTTCGAGGCTAAAATCAGATGTTCACAGCTGGAGCTGAATGAAAATCAGACGCTTCTTTTATTTCTAAGTCACATTTTCTCTCATTTTCCTGCAGCTGATTTAGTCTCACGGTAAAAAATCACATCTTTGTATCATCATTAAAACACTGAGCTGATTCACTTCAGTAGGAAATTATTGGAATTAAGAAAAAAATTACCGGAGATAAAAAATTAGATTTTCAGAGTTTTCAATTCAAATATAACAATAATAATAATTAAGGTGGAGTTGGTGCCAAAAACAATAATAATTCCAGATAGAATAAGACACGTGCACAGAATAAAACCTAAAGCTTATTAAAAAATAAAAATAAAAAATGATGTCATGGCCTCTAAAATACTACAATATTTAAAAGGAAATGAAATCAGGGTTGAAGTTTAATTTAAAGTTTTATCTCTGCTCCTGAAAATAATTTAATATTTTAAACTTCTAATTTGAAGTACTTTATATACCACTGGGTAGTTGATGTTAACTACCTTATATATTTCTAATTTGAAGTACTTTATATACTGCTTGGGAAGTTGATGTTAACTACCTTATATACTTCTAATTTGAAGTACTTTATATACAGCTGGGTAGTTGATGTTAACTACCTTATATACTTCTAATTTGAAGTACTTTATATACCACAGGGTAGTTCATGTTAACTACCTTATATACTGCTAATTTGAAGTACTTTATATACTGCTTGGGTAGTTCATGTTAACTACCTTATATACTGCTAATTTGAAGTACTTTATATACTGCTTGGGTAGTTGATGTTAACTACCTTATATACTGCTAATTTGAAGTATTTTATATACTGCTTAGGTAGTTGATGTTAACTACCTTATATACTGCTAATTTGAAGTACTTTATATACTGCTGGGTAGCTAATGTTAACTACCTTATATACTTCTAATTTGAAGTACTTTATATACCGCTGGGTAGCTGACGTTAACTACCTTATATACTTCTAATTTGAAGTACTTTATATACCGCTGGGTAGCTGATGTTAACTACCTTATATACTTTTAATTTGAAGTACTTTATATACTGCTGAGTAGCTGACGTTAACTACCTTATATACTTCTAATTTGAAGTACTTTATATACTGCTGGGTAGCTGACGTTAACTACCTTATATACTTCTAATTTGAAGTACTTTATATACCGCTGGGTAGCTGACGTTAACTACCTTATATACTTCTAATTTGAAGTACTTTATATACTGCTGGGTAGCTGATGTTAACTACATGTAGTGAAGTCCAAGGATGAAGTAGCACAAATTGGAAATACTCAGGTAAAGTACAAAAACTTCAGTACTGGACTGAAATAAAGTAGTTGAGTAAAAATGAGGTTCCAGCACTGATCAATCGAATGGCGGATTGATCATGAAGCTGATCAGATCCAATCACTGGCTCCTGCAGCTTCTTTAATGTTTTTCTCTGATTGTTTGTCCTGAAGCTTCAGGCACATCAGGATTAACATCTGTCGTTGTTGACAAATAAGCAACATGATCGAATTCAAATCAGCTTTATTGACACATCACAGGTCGACGCTGAGCCGATCAATAGACCAGATTCTGAGTAAAATGAGCTTTGATTTGTTTTGTTTTTTTCCCCTCGTCATCATTGTGATCTTGTGCAGATAATTAGTTTCATTATCTATTAAAATACAGGATGTTTTATCACTTTATTCCTTAATAGCTTTGTCTATAAAACACTCGTCTCTATATTCAGGGAATAATATACAGATTTTAATAAGTAAAATATGAAATGAAGCCAATTTTTATTCACATAAAATATTTTCTTCCCATTTTATAATGTTAGAATTTTCTGCCTCACTCTTTTAATTTTCCCATTTTTATTTTATGCATTTGTAGTTTTTTTGTTTTTGCAGCCAAAATGATGGTTTTTATCTCTGACACTGCCAAAAGAAGAACAACAAACATTTGAACTCTGATCTTAATTTAACTTGTGGACTTTTATATTCAGTGTTAAATAAAAACCAACATGAATGTTCTGGTTTTTCTGGAGGAGAAATAAACCAGATCGTCTGCACGGCCACAGCTGGAAACAGCTGGATGCAGTTTAGGCTGTAAAATAACATCATCCTGACAATAGTTTAGCTTCTCAAGCTGTGGCACTGGACCCAAACGTGGTCGCAGGGCTCAGTCTGAGGGTCTGATGTGTTTGAATCCTACGACGGTTTTTGGACTTTAGGATAAACACAGGAAACTTCCTGTTTGCCCAAACTGGAAGTGTGTCTGAAGCCTCATTTTTAAAGGACAGTTTTCTTTTTTTCTGACCTGTAGTGTCACTTCCTGTTCTCTCTTGTATTTTAGTCTAAATGCTTCTAATCAGGACATTTTCTAACAAACTTATTTCTGCATAAATACAGTGACGCAGGTGCAGATCTGTGTTTATTCTTTCTGGTAATATGTGGCAGCGTCGTCGTTCGTTTATGTTTCTTGTATTTATTGAATATAAAGAGATAAACTTTATTCACCCCTGAAGGGAAATTCAAGTAGTTTTGTAGTGAAAGTAATCACATTTAAAATAAAGGGACATTTCAGAATAAAATGACGCAGTTAGAAACAGAGTGAAGTCATGTCAATATGACTCGATACCAAAATATAATCTTGAATTGAAAAGTTGTGTAAACTGCAGTTAAACAGCAGCTCCTCACATCTTCAAACACAATATTTAAAATCAACTTCAGCTCCTGTTTAAATGAAAAACTCTTTGTTAAACAGCTTCTCACTGTAGCTTTTATTAATCTGGAGGAAACTGCATCTTTTGGGGACTAGTTTCAGCAGCGGATGAATCCACATCTGGTCTCTAGTGAGTATTAGTGGCAGTGAGTGTTGATGGAGGAGTCTCTGCTCACAGATACATCTGGAGCTGGTTTTTGGAAAAAGACGGGCCTCCCATTGTTGGTGAGGAAGAACCATGTGAGCCAGGTCAGCGGTGTGGCTCCCTGCTGGGTTTTTAATAGTTTTTGGACAATGGAGGTCTAGGGCACACAGGAGAAAGAGCTTTGAGATGCTCGGACACTTTCCTCTAGAAGCAGCAGCATAAACAGTCAAAGTGAGTAGAGTTACCTGTCACACAGGTGAACCCCATTAGCTCACACACATTTTTATCCCTTAGTCTCTGCTTACAGTCTCCTGTTGCTCTGGTCTGGGATCAGGTGTGTGCAGATAGAGACAAAGGTTGATCTTTTTGTGACAGTTCGGGTGTTCAGGGTCTCAACCTGAGGTCTGGGGCCACGTTCGAGTCCCAGAGGAGACTGCAGGGAGTCCTCCAGCCTCTGACAGGACAGTGTGGCAGCTGTTCTGGCGCTCTCAGCCATGTCTCATGGTCTTCTTCAGAAGACCAGGTTTGCACAGTTGTCATGGTAACATTTGTATGGATTTCATGAGCAATTTATTGGCTGTGTTTTGTCGTCAATCACTCAGATTCTTCTGAGAAATATTTCTGACTCATGGTTTTATCTCCTCGTTCAGGCAACTGGCACCAATCAAATGATCAATTATTCTCGTTAGTGATTAGTGTTTTGTGAAATAGTTAAAAGATGTTTTGTTACATCTGTGACATCGACAGTTTTTCCTCAAGCTCAAAACGTGAAGTAAAAGTTTGAAAAAGTGGAGCCTTTGCAGATTTTTGGATTAAAAATGTAAATTATGACTTTAAATCCCAATTTAAAGCAGCGTTTATTCCTGTACAAATACTCACTGCGCTGTAAGTGTTCATTACAAATACTCACTGCGCTGTAAGTGTTCTGTACAAATACTCACTGTACTACAAGTGTTCTGTACAAATACTCACTGCGCTGTAAGTGTTCTGTACAAATACTCACTGCGCTGTAAGTGTTCTGTACAAATACTCACTGCGCTGTAAGTGTTCTGTACAAATACTCACTGCGCTGTAAGTGTTCTGTACAAATACTCACTGCGCTGTAAGTGTTCTGTACAAATACTCACTGCGCTGTAAGTGTTCTGTACAAATACTCACTGCGCTGTAAGTGTTCTGTACAAATACTCACTGCGCTGTAAGTGTTCTGTACAAATACTCACTGCGCTGTAAGTGTTCTGTACAAATACTCACTGCGCTGTAAGTGTTCTGTACAAATACTCACTGCGCTGTAAGTGTTCTGTACAAATACTCACTGCGCTGTAAGTGTTCTGTACAAATACTCACTGCGCTGTAAGTGTTCTGTACAAATACTCACTGCGCTGTAAGTGTTCTGTACAAATACTCACTGCGCTGTAAGTGTTCTGTACAAATACTCACTGCGCTGTAAGTGTTCTGTACAAATACTCACTGTGCTGTAAGTGTTCTGTACAAATACTCACTGTACTACAAGTGTTCTGTACAAATACTCACTGTACTGTAAGGACCTGAGGAACACAGACCACAATCTGCCTTTTCTGTATTTAAAGCTTTTTATTTAACGTTGTCATTCGAACTTTTCCGTCTTACGTTCATTCTTTTTTTTTTTTTACCTCCTCTGTGGTTTTCTTTCTCCTGTCTTGTGTGTTTGTTGTCACCCAGTGTTAATGTGTGTCAGTGTCAACTCTGCCTGCTGAGGAAGGTCATGTGACTGAAAAGCTAAATGGACGTAGAAACTCGGACGGTGCTGAAAGTTTCTGTTCTGTGAAGCTCAGTGTTGACGTTTAGTTCGCTTCTGTTCATCGTCGGTCACTTTGCACATCTTGGAAGTGAATCTTTTCTTCAGTGACTCTATCTACTGTGGATCTGCTGAGCTGATGGGGAAAGAAAATGGCACATTAGTGCACAGATATATTTGCAGGCTTGATTGACACGATGCTAATGGAACAATTTATTTTATTGATGGATTTATTTTGAAAGCATGAGCTGAAACCTGTCAGAGGCTTCAGATCGGTGTGAAGGTTGTTTCATCTGTTTTTATTCCTTCTGATGGTGTTGGACTCTTCTTCACTGCTTTCATCATCAAATCATCAGATTCTCTTAAGATGCGTCACAATAAAAGCCTCGCAGCAGCTGTTTTGTGGAGGGCTTTTAATGTGAAACTGAAGAAGCTGCTGGTAATTAATTAATTAATGAATAAATGAATGAATGAATGAAGTCAGTGTTTCTGTAAATACACGTCACACTGAATAAACCAGGTGGGACTTTGTGCTACAGGTAATCTCCTCCCTCAGTGTTTCTCCACCCAGACATTCAGCTGCTCTTATTTGAAACTGTGGCTTTACTTTTAATGCAAACTTTCCTAAGTTTCAATAGGAAACTGGGAGTGTTTATCTGGAAACATATGAATAAAAGTCGTTGGGGTCAGGGTCAGGGATCGGTGCAGGTGTTGTTTTCCCAGTGTGCTGCTCTGCTCTCAGGCTGTTTTGGTGATGCTTCTGTTTGTAGTTTTACTGGACACGTCTTTCCTTCCTGCAGACGTTCTTATACTGGTGCAGCACATTTAGCATCCAGCGCCTGTGTGTGTGTGTGTGTGTGTGTGTGTGTGTGTGTGTGTGTGTGTGTAGAGCCGTGTTATTGATGCCTTTCTGGCCTGCTACACCTGCTGACACATTGTCAGCTTTGATTGTAATCACGCTGCCTCTCTGCTCAGCTTCAGGCCTGCTTTTACATATTTGCATGTTTTCTGCTGTATTTGCTGTGGTTTTGAGCACCGTTTGAGCTGAATGCTGTTAATCAAGTCTGGCAACACCGCTAGTTGTGTTAGCTCCTGGCCTGCTAATCAGACGTGTAAACAGTAATGGGACGGTGACCGTTAGCCGAGCAGGTGCACGCCGGGACAGAAACGGATCCAAACAGACACAGGGTCAAGAGGATCACTGAATAAATGATCAGTTCCAGGTATGAACCCAAAACATACAGGACAGAAGAATAATGTTGCTGCCTGATGAGAACTGGCTTTTACACACAGGGCTCAGTTTATTAGGAACCCCCATGTCAGACTGGTCTAATCCAACAGTCCTGCAGTAAATCCTCCTCCATGAAGGAAATAATGCTCAGTTTTTGTTTCAGAGCTGTTTGTGTTATTTTGTCCACCGTGTCTTTCAGTCAGAGACGCTAATAAACTGACAGGAGACTGAATTATGGAGTTTAGTGCAGTAACACGAGGGTCGTGTGAAGCTGTGGTGCGTTAAGGTGCAGCAGTTTTTCTTATTTTTGTTTCTTTTTCTCCGTAACATGAAACGTCCCTATTGTTGGTCCTGTCTCTGTGTTAAAGTAATGCATGCTGCGCACGCACGCACGCACGCACACACACACACACACACACACACACACACACACACACACACACACACACACACACACACACACACACACACACACACACACACACACACACTCTCTCTCTCGCAGGTCTGGACTTGTTTTCAGTGCCAGGGGAGCCTGATGTGCCATCTGCCCCCCCTCCTTTCTGTCTGTTGTTTGGTTAAAGGTTTTCCAAGCCAGACTAAAAATACTACACTGTGTGTACTGAGAAGTACAGATGAATAGATGAATATTATCTTATAGTTGGAAAGAAATACTTCAAATAATTAAACAAGTGGATACATTTCAAATTAAAAGCCTTTTTAATAATAATAATAATACATTTTATTTCATGGCGCCTTTCAAAGTCTCAAGGTCACCTTACAGAGGGAAAAAGGAAGCATACAGCATGAAATACATAGAGTGCATTAAAACAACGATAACAACAATACATAAACAGAGGGCCAGAATGTAAAGTGTAGAGTATCTAGGAAGTGGGCGATGTACAGTAAAAGTAAATTGCAACACAGAAACAAAGATGACAGAACAACAAATATGAGACAATATGAAACAGGCGGAGGGTGGTAGAACATCACGGGCTGCTTTGAGAAGTTGAGAGAGTTGGGTGGAAAACGCTATAAACTCTATATATTTTAGTGCAGTGACTTGTGCTCATGTTCAGATTTAAAGCAGACTTTTCTCCTGTACTTCCTGTGTCTGTCGACCTCCATCTACTGCAACTAGTACTAGTACTACTACTACTACTGCTACTACTACTACTACTGCTGTTATCCTAGTACTGCTATTACTATTACTACTGCTATACTACTACTGCTGTTATCCTAGTACTGCTATTACTATTACTACTACTACTCCTATACTACTACTGTTAGCCCACTACTTCTATTACTACTACTACTATTGTTATCCCAGTACTCCTATTACTATTACTATACTCTTACTAATATCCCAGTACTGCTATTACTATTACTACTATTACTACTGCTATACTACTAGTATTAGCTCACACCAACTGCTACTACTACTGCTATACTCTTACTGTTATCCCACTACTGCTATTACTACTACTACTACTACTACTACTGTTATCCCAGTACTGCTATTGCTATAATTACTACTACTAGTATTAACCCACACCAACTGCTACTACTACTACTACTGTTATTGCTATACAACTACTGATAGCCCACACCTACTACTACTACTGTTATCCCAGTACTGCTATTGCTATTACTACTACTACTACTGCTATACTACTACTGTTAGCTCACTACTACTATTATTACTACTACTACTACTAGCCCACACCTACTACTACTGTTAGTACTACTGTTAGCATGGTACTACTGCTACTATTAGCCAATTACTCTTACTATTGCTACTACAGTTGCTACTACTACCTACTTCTAGTACTGGTAGCCTACTACTACAGTATTTCCTCCTGTTTTACTTTTCATTCACCTCTTCCTCATTTCTTCTTCTTCTTCTCTCTTTTAAAGAGCAATAAGAGCAGGAAAGAAGAGTATCAGGCGCCCGTTTGTTTGTTTTCCCCGTGTGTTTGTGATGGCTCGCCGCCATCTTTGCCTAACAGGTACCCGCCGACTGAGCCGTTTGATTGACAGCTCACAGTTCATCACCTGTTTGCTTACATTCTTCTTCTTCTCTCATCACCGCAGCTGAAGCCGTTTGGCAGTGAAGAGTCAGTGATGTGTTCTCGTCTCTCTGCACGTCTTTGTTTCTGCATCGTTTTTCATCCAAACTGAAGATTGGATGGGTCACTGACAGGACCCACTGGGGTCCCTGATCCAGAGCCTGTGTCTGAAGTGACTGTTGATCCTTTTGTCAGAAAACGACTTCGAGACACAAAACTACTGCAAAGACACACAGGAACAACAAATAGGTGGCGAGTGACAGCAAAGAGGTAGAAAAGTACTACAAAGACTCAAAACGACACACTAACAATTACTGAGACACAGAACGACCAAAATAAGAGACAGAAGGATCACAAAGACAAAACCACTGCAAAACAAAGACACAACAAAGACTGAAGTGACCACAAACAGGTGCTTAACACAAAGTGACTACAAATAGGTGCAGAAGTACTGCAACTGCCAATAGATGCAAGTAACCAGACTGACAAAAGTACCACAGGGACACACAAGACCATAAAACCACATAAAACCCAGCAACGGAGACACAAACGACTGCAAACAGAAAAAGCAGTTTGTAGTCGTCTTGTGTCTCTGCTGCCTCAGTCTGTTCTTTGCCCTCAGCTGTTTGTTCTTTGTGTCGGTGTTTGATTTTCAGTGTCTCGCTCTGGTTTACGCTGATTCCGTGATAATCTGCTGCGGTGAAGGTGAGACGCTCTAAAAAGTCTGAGCCCACGTTTTTAAGTCATTGGGCAGAAAAATTCCCACGATTCATCAGCTGAGGATGGAAACAAGCTCTAATCAAGACTGAAAGTCGTCATGGTTCAGTATAAATAGTTGAAGTCAGTCAACAGGAAGCTCAGTGATACAGAGATGCTCTTTCCATCACTTACTGCGGCTGCTGGAGTAACAACACAATGTTTGGGCACAGAGCAGGCTGCGTCGTCTCAGACAGTGGAGACTGATCCGAACTAAGTGCACATGCTGTCCACATACTTTTGACAACAACTGCTCTTTTTTTCTTTGAGCATTGAAAATGTCTTAAACTGACGTGGACAGAAACTGTGTTTAGCCTGTGTGGTTGTTGTTGTTGTTGTTGTTTACTGTTGGTGTTCCTGTTGCCGTAGGATGTGAGGTGTGTTTAAGGCCATTAGGTTGCGTCACTGCTGCACGTTGTCATTATCTGCCTCCAGTTTGTCACCTGCTGTTGCATTAAAGGTGTAAACCCTTCAAAGTGAAGGTCATCGGAGACCAAAGAAGAAGGAAACACCAGCTGACGTTTGGTTGGGCCTGTTTTTTCTTCTGTATGGTGCAAAGACTGTTCTTCTTCTGTGAGCATATTCTGGTCCTGATCCAAATGTAGCTGAGTAGTTTAGAGAAATAAAATAGGAATACTCGTCAGTATATACAGAGTATATGGATTATATTTACTAAGTTGTAGAATAAGGTGATCCATACGTGAGTGTGTGTCAGCGTGCAGACATGTCGTCAACCACAGGTGTGATGAACTGACATTTTCAGTCAAATGACTTCAGTAACATTCACAGTAAGAAGCACATAAACACATCAGGTCGTCTCATGTTACAGTTCAGTTGGTTTTTATGTGGTTTTCATGGGCGACTCGGTAAAATCTCCAGTATTTTCTTAGATTCTTTCTGCGTGACTTATATTTTAATCTGTGAATGTCTTCGAAAACCCTGTGTGGTTTGGTACAGCAGAAACCAACGTGGTGTCTCTGACCCGCCTGGAAACGCGACGTTACGCTAAAGAATCGTCTTGACTCATCTGACATTCAACAGGAATCAACCGTCACATTTGCAAGGCGAGACAGCCACAGCTCGCGACTCCGACTTTGCATATGAATACGATATTATAGAAGCTAATGCTGGATAAAAGGTGTGAGCACGTGTCTGCTTTCTGCACGCCATCATTGTCCTCCTCGTCTCCTCGAAGCCGCCAATCAACCAACATTTTTGCGTGTGATGTGTCGGCGGCCTCGTGTCTTTCAGCCGAGCAGCAGCGGTTAAAAAGAACTAGTGCATGGATTTGTTTTTATGTAAAATACATTGAAAAATTTACGTGTAATTTCAATAAACGGTCAGAAAACTAAGGCAGATGTTGAATGTGGGTTTGGACACAAAGAAACACAACGTGCAGTTTTACCGACACCGTCTCGATCGGACGCGTCGACACGTCTCATAACCAAATGGGTTTCTGTTTTTGACTTCCCACGATGTTTTCTGTGGTTAGGACAAAAACCAGCAGAAGAAAAATCCAGTTTACTGCAGACAAAGCCTACTACAGAGTCCAACTACTTCAGACCTTTGGCTGAAAGTAACCAAGTACATTAGTCAAGTACAGTATTTATGTGCAGTTCTGAGGACTGTACTGAAGACTCTTGTCATAGATTAGCATAAAAACCTGCACAGACTATGGATTCAGCTGCTCAGATTGGATGTCAGGTCTCCAAAGACTTTTGCATGTAAAGAGCTGGAGCTTGTAATATTTTTGTGTGCATATACACTTATATAACTTATTTTTGTAGTTTTGTTGCTCATTCCTTTTAAATAACATTGTCCTCAGTAACTGGAGGTGAAAAGTAACATTTACTCAATGTAAGTACAGTTCTGAGGTACTTTCAGGTACTTTCACCTTCATTTTTACAGCCTAAAGAGGTAACGACGCTCAGTGTTTGACAGGAGAAACACTGTGCACAGCTCTGAGTGTGTGGGGCAGATAAACAACAGAACATTATGTTTTAAGATGTTTTTATTTTCCCAGTCTGAAAACTCCCCCATGTAGGGTTTTCTGCAGCAGACTGACACGTTTTAGTGACATTATGACGTTAGGAACTTTGAGATCCAAGTGTCACAGTGAGCAACATAAAACCATGTAACATGTCACTAAATAGAAAAGCATTGAGAGAGACAGACATCAGCAGGAGTCACAGCTGGAATGGAAAGTGAAAACATGAATCAGAGATGGTAAATATTCAGATAAATCCAGATGTTCTGTGTGACTGTGGATTTGTTCTGTGGTGAGTCAAACAAGGCGTTTAATGACTTTAACCAGACGTCGTTTGTGCGTCTGGATTTGGAACTCTTTGTGGTCGTTCTGTGACTCTTTGTGGTCGTTCTGTGACTCTTTGTGGTCGTTCTGTGACTCTTTGTGGTCGTTCTGTGACTCTTTGTGGTCGTTCTCTGATTCTCTGTGGTAAATTCTTGACTTTTTGTGGTCATTTTGTAACTTTTTATGGCCATTTTGTGACTGCTCATTCTGTGACTCTGTTCGTTTTATGACTGGTAATTTTGTGGCTGGTCGTTCTGACTCTTTGTGGTCATTTTGTAATGTTTTATACTCATTGTGTGACTGTGGTCATTCTGTGACTCTGTGATTGGCTGTTCTGTGACTCTGGCTGGTCGATCTGTGACTCTTTGTGGTCATTTTGTGACTCTGTGGCCTGTGACTTTTTTATGATTTATGACTCTTTTGGTCATTCTTTGACTCTTTGTGGTCATTGTGACTTTTTAATGGTCATTCTGTGACTCTATGGTGATTTTGTGACTCCTTGTAGTTGTTTTGACTCTTCGTGTGGTCTTGTGACTTTTTGGTGTCATCTCGTGAGTCTTTGTTTTGTGTCTCTCTGAGCATTTTGTGTTTATTTGTGGTGCTTTTGAGTTTTTTTTGTGGCGTAGATGTTTGTAGATGTTGAAATTCTGTGGTCATTTTGTGAGTCTTTATTTTGTCTCTGTAGTTGTGTTGTGTCTGTGTAGTCAAGTTTTGTCTCTTGGACTGTTTTGTGTCTCTTTGTGGTTGTTGCTGGGAAATGGTTAAAGTCCAGGGCTCCTGACCTCTCGGGTCTCTGGTGCTGTGTCCAGTCTGCCTGATCAGTAACTTATCAGCCTGTTGGTCTCACTGCCAGTCCACTGCCCACATCAGGAAACTCTGTGTACTGTCTGTGATTTTTCTACTTTCAGCCACTGTTTATCTTCAGATCTGACCTTTATTAACCCATGAGTGTGTGTGTGTGTCTGTGCAGGGGAGGACAGCAGCCCAGAGAACCTGCTGCTTCATGGTCCGTTCTCCAGGAAACCTAAACGGATCCGGACGGCGTTCTCTCCGTCTCAACTGCTGCGTCTGGAACGAGCCTTCGAGAAAAATCACTATGTGGTCGGAGCCGAGAGGAAACAGTTGGCCAGTGGGCTGTGCCTGACAGAGACGCAGGTAGGCATCATGGGAAACTGAGACGTGGCTTTACGCTGTGTTATCAGGTTTCAGGTGGATGTAAAAGACTAAATAGTAAAAGAGTTTCAGCAACAATTGAAATTGAAAAAAACGTTAAATAAATGGAAAGATAATTAAGACTAATCCTTAAATATAATTAAAATCCTTAAATAAACAAAAACAAATGATTCAGAAAAAAGTCAGACAGCTGCTCCCTAAAAATCTGATTGATTCTTTTAGTTCATAATTTAACTTTTACATTTAATTCAGTGTAAGTAAAAAATGAAAGAACGATCAAACACTGACTGAATCCACAGGTAGATTTTATACGATAATAAAAAAAGCAGCAGTAAATATTTTTAACGTGCTCTCAGAATAAAACCAGGCGGCTGGCGATGGTCCAGATCGGAGGGATGATGGGAGGAAGTGAGTCGCTGCGTAGTCAGATCCCTCCGCCGTTTCTCAGGCATGATTGACAGTGTTTGTCATCGGGTCGCCACGGCAATACGAGCCCTGACGCCAGTGAATCATCCACAACTATTTATGAGCCGATTTCACAAGAGCAGAGTAATCCATCAGTCAGCGCAGAATCAGCCATCAGCAGTTATTAATCCACAGCAATGGGAGCTGCAGTCATCCCCAGACTTTAAGGGACCGCAGTGATCGAGGGATCACCTGCCGATCCAGATTCCAGGGCCTCGATCGCTTCAGTTGAATAAACGGCTCTCGGCCATTGTTCACTAGTGGTGGAGGAAGTACTGAGTAATACCACAATGTACAAATACTGTGTTTAAAACTCTCTAGTTAAGTAAAAGCAACTAGTATCAGCAACATATATTTAAATTGTCAAAAGTAAAAGTACTGCAGCCATGGAGTAAGACTTTTTTATTTTTAAAGTAGTAATACCACAATTGACAAATACTGTGTGAATTCAAAATGAGTATTAGCAGCAAAATACATTTAAAAGGTTTAAAAAAAGCTTCAGCACAGAGTTTAACAGGAACAAAACAAAGTGAAAACAGAACCAGGATTTATTATTAGTACACAGACGGACATGTTGTTACTTTGGCTGTTTCCTCTGCTTCCAGTCTTTATGCTGAACTACATTACCCATGTTCTCTGGGCTGTGATCAGTCAGAAAGAAAACATCCTGCTAATTTTGAAACTATTATTCCTAAACATGTTTATGAAAGTTGCTGACTTGGCAGTTAGTTTTTGTTAGAGGCCAACAGGAAAGTGATGTCCAAACCCAGAGACCACAACCATTTAAATCCCTAAATCCAGGACGATGAATTTTGTAAATTTAGCGTTCGGCGTTTCCTCTGATCCAAAGCTTGAGCTCTATATTATTTTGGTGAGTATATGTTAATATATAGAAGCTGCAGCAGTAGACAAAAGTATAAAACATCAGCAAAGTGTATTTAAAGTACCAGAAGTGCAGAATAATGCATATGACATACATAATAACTGATGCATTAATGTGTAGCAGGTGGAGCTACTTTTATTTTACAAAGTGCTGATGAAAAAGTCTCATCTAAACTATAATAATACATGATCATTTATTTGTTGTATGAGCTTCAGAGTGGACCCAGTGTGGGTCATTACAGTACAGTTGCAGTATCAGGGCTCAGCCTGTTTTATTGACGAGTGTCTAAAACTCAGTGACCTACTGCTGAGTGCATTTATGGTAATCTATCAATAATATCAGATCCATTCTGCACAATGAGTACTTTTACTTTGGATACTTCAGGTACATTTGGATGATGGTACTTTTGGACTTTTACTGCAGTAACATTTGGAATGTAGTACTTTTACTGTGAACAGAGGATTTTTACACTGAGGTGTTACTACTGTTACTGCAGTAGCAGTTAGTAGATCAAAACAACTGAGTGATTATTTTCATTATCAATTAATCCGACAATTGAAATCACCAGTTTTTTTACTTGATCGATTCATTGACTAATTGTTGCAGTAATTAATACTTAATTAATAGGTAATTCTCTCCAGTGATCAGGGGAAACTGTCTGTAACCAGCTCCCTGCACTTTACTTTGAGTCTTTAACCAGTGGACTCATCAGCCTGACGTCGGTATCATAATTACACAACGTCCCGTCTCATCCGATATTAAAGTATCACCTCGGGCCTTTGGCTATCGTGTCGATCTGGAGCCCGTCATCCAGATTTAATGTCACTCTGACAGATTGTGCAACCTGAGCTCTTAGTCAGCGGCTTCGCTTCTCCAGGACGAGTTTTAACAGTTCTGCATGTCACACAGTTGTTTTACCAGCGCTCAGATATTAAATCATCCTGTTATTACTGACAGCAGCAGCAGTAGCTGCCTGCGTTTTCAGGCATTTCCCACCTCTGCTGTGTTTATCTTCGCTTTTCTAGTTTTACTGCTGTAGTTTGTACAGTTGTCGGTTTATTAGGAACCCCTGTGTCTATCAGTCTGCAGTGGTGGAAGAAGTACTCATGTACTTTAGTAAAATTAGCAGTACCACACTGAAGGTAAACAAGTCCCACTGAAGTAAAAGTATCTAAATCTTATCAGAAAAATATACTTAATGTATCAAAGTACGAGTACTCATTGTGCTTATAGATAACTGGTCCCTGTCTGTGTTTTACTGTGATATCTGAACTTTCTGGATGAATATTCCTGCTGCAATAATGTACATGTTGAACTTCACTGCAGTAGTTGTTTAAGATTGGACCACTTTGAAGTACTTTATAAACTGTGGATACTGTGCATCACACTGTATAAGGCCTCACTCATCAGTTTGAAGTTTTCACTGGGCAGAAAAACTGACACTGGAAAAGTAACTCCAGCTGTCAGACACACGGAGTGCAGTAAAAAGTACTATATCAGCCTCTGGACTATAGTGAAGAAGTATACAGTTAAAGAAAATACAAATAGTGAAGTACTGTAGTTTGTACTGAGGTACAGCACTTGAGTTATGTTCCACCACTGCTTGTCTCTATATCTATATATATCAATCTGATTTGAATGACTTTGTACTTTATTGTACTTTGGCTCTTGTAAATGTAGGATTAAGGAGTGTTTACGTTGTGACATCGATACTTTGAATGAGTCCTGCTTATCACCTTACAATGAATTCACCTGTGTGTCTGCAGGTGAAGGTGTGGTTTCAGAACCGCCGGACGAAGCACAAGCGTCAGAAGTTGGAGGAAGAGTCTCCTGAAGCTCAGCAGAAGAGGAAGGGCAGTCAGCACGTCAGCCGCTGGAGAGCGGCCACACAGCAGGTCGGGGGGGAGGACGTGGACGTCATCAGCGAGGACTAGTCTGCATAGACGCACAGCTGTCAATCATACACAGCCAAACACACACATCACACACACACACGTGCTCTAACACACACCTGTAAGACTTTTAAGTGTGTGTTCTGACGCCTTTTTAAAGAATGTCCAGAAACAAACTGGTGACTAATGTTGAGCTGAGCTGTAGTTCAGTGTTTTCACTGCACTGAAGATTTTTCATTTCTCATCAGCATTTTCCAAATTTGGTTCTGGCTCTTCCACATGAATATAAAGCTGAAAACAAAGGAGAAAGAGAACTGTTCTTGAGCACACCATCCAGTGAAACAAAAGTGTAAAAGGCAGACCCTGAACGCACCATCAGGCTTCCCACAGTGTAAAGCAGCAGAACTGAGCTGTGATCAAACTAGAAGTCAGCAAAGACAAAGTAAAGCTGCTCAGACTGGATTAGTTCACGTTAATTCAGGTTTGTTTTAAATCTCCTCAGGCTTAAACGTGTTTAAAGTCTTTGTAGAGACTCAAAGTCAAGTTTCCAAGATGTTAGAAAATATTCATGGCTGGTTTTTGGTAAAAAAAAAAAAAAAAATCATTTGTTCAGTCAGATGAGGCGCGTAAGATCAGAGAGGAACCTCAATTACAAAATAACTTGATGTTGCAACATGAGCTCATATCTTCCTGCTCTTTTTGACATGAAAGCTAAACAAACATCATCCCTGTGAGTCATACAGGAGCCCTGCAGGTCTCACAAATCTGTCTGCAGTTTGGGAGCATCAGTCATTTGTGAAACATCAATCTGCACGTAAGCAGCGCTCACAGTTTGCTGGACCTCGACTGTCTGGTGTAGGTGTGTCCCTAAAGACGACCTGCCTCTGGTTTGTGATCAGAATCTGCAGAACAGAATCAAATCACTTAAACCTGTTGACAAATCTGTCTCTGGCCTTAAATTTAGTTTGATTACAGCTCAAATGTCTCTGCTGAATGTAATGTAAAACATAGCAAGACTCTAAAACTTAATCACACACACACACACACGGCTGGAAACAAAAACAGAAGTGGACAGCTCACCTTTCCGAGGACTGACAGATGTCCCTGAAGGCATCATCGCTCCTGCAAACAGAAAATCAAAGAGACAACTTTGCCGTTATGGGCATGACGGAAAAACAGAAAAAAAAACTGCAACTTCCTGTTGGAGTTGGACTGAAGAGGAGATGTGACGCTTCTGAGAGGCAGAAATAAAAAAAAAAAAAGTCCAAATGTGGTCACAGCTGTCGACTGAACACTCGGCGGTCGATTTTGGTGCCAAACGAAGCCAGCGTCCTGAAAAAGAGACGACTACAGCGAGAGGAGAAGCTGCTCCGTGAAGGTTTCTGAGCGTCTGTCTGCAACAGACGGCAGCCGGCTCGCAGCAAATCTGCTGCACCCAGAGACGTGTCTGAAACTAGAAAATAAGGTTCGTCCAGCAGGAAAACAGAAAAGGAAAAACAGGAGGGAGTATGTGACCCTGAACCCAGATTAAAGTTTTAATCCTCCTGTTAAAAATCCTGTTTGTGATGCTCGTACAGCCCAGACTGAAGCAGAGCAGGATTTTAGTTTCATGTTGACACCTGGGGGGTCTCTGTTGGCCTGTGGTCACACCAGCACTTCATACAGTCTGTTTCTAGTACTACGGCCTCTGTCGCTGCATTCAACTGAACAGGAAGTTTGTACAAACCATGGTAGTTCCCAGCAAATGTAACATCAGCACATTATTTTATTATTAAATTATAAATGACACCAACATTAAAATGAGCGACTCACCGAGATGAAGCCCCTGCTGTGGTTTGAAGGCACCTACAACGAAAAGACAAGAAGAACCCAGTGTTAGTATGATATGGTCAGTTTCCACAATAAGAAAAACATGTCAGCCGATAGCTGCTGGTAGCTGTGTAAACAAGAATACAGGAAAAATGGAGCAACACTGAAGCCCAGGCTTTACTGAGCCGCTGTGTGATGGGTCTAAACATTAACATGTGGATAGAAAACCTCAGGTTTATATAAAAACAGCTACTAAATGAGAAAATACATGTTTAGTGGGATGTTGATGTGAGAAATCCTGTAAACAATGTGCAGACACTGCTGTGCTCGTTCTGTCTATAAAAGCATTCTGGGAAACGTGCCGAGCATCACAAACAGGATATTTAACAAGTGGATGTGGTCTTTCAGAATAAAAATGAAACTCTTCACTTCCTGCTGGAGGAACTGGTCATTTTCTATATTCAAAGATTTGTTGGAATGAAAAACAACTACAGTTACACCTCCAGCATTTTTTCCTGTCGTCAACAAAATGCCACAAACAGATCCAAACCAACTCTCATGATTTTCTGACTCTACTCTAGTTTTTACCAAACAGTGTATTTGTGGGGGACTATTTTCAGCAGCGGATGAATCTAGATTTGATCTCTGAGGAGTGTTAGTGGCAGCAGGACTGAACTGATGTGTTTCTGATGGAGAACAACAGAGATGTATCGTGTTGGTTTGGGTCTTTTTAATGGGATTAAATGAAAACAAGAAAAATGCTAATTAATCATAATTAATAATAAACTATAATGTGACCACAGGATTATTATACTGATAATATCAGCCGTCAGTCCCATGAATCATTAACAATGAAGTCACTTCAGCAGGAGAACTGCAGTTGTTTTTACAGGGCTGATCCTGGAGCAGCTTCAACCACTTCCACTTTTCATTTTTGTCTTTTTGCAAACAAACATACACAAAAAAAAGTAGGTATTTATGTAAAAATGGATTTGAAATAAGTATTCTATGCATCTGATGTGTATATAATGATAATAATAATAACGATAATGCGTGGACTGTCTTGTTTGTCCCTCTCCCTGCATCAGTTCATCTGTTTCTTCTGTTTGTTTCTTCCTGGACAGATTTACCTCATCATCTCCTTATGTAGCACTTCTTCTTCTTCTTCTTAGTCAAATCTATTTTTTCATCGTTTTAGGATTGAATGCACTAACTGTACAACTCGTTTCCTCTGAAAAAGGAAAAAAAATAAGACAGAAGCTTTGTACTTCCTGTGTTCAGATTTGGAAAAATATGAATAAAATGAAACAAAACTTTTTTTTTTTTTCCTGTGTTTGTCCGGATGAGGTTTCTCCTTATTTTCCCTGTTGCTTTTATAATTATTCATTTTATTTCCTGAACGGGTGTCATGGGAGCCAAATTACTGATTAGAGAATTAATGTGAACCGGGCTGATGATAAAAATACATTAAAAATTACGAGGAAACTGTTATGAGGGCACAAATCATCTTATTTTTGGAATAAATCTAATTTTAAATTTGGTAATTTGCTGTTAAAGACGAGCTGAAGGAGAAAATAAACATAAACATGTCAGTGTAGCCTGACAAAAACCGGGAAACTATTATTATTATTAGGTTATAATTAGACTATTTATTTGAAACGTTTTCCTGTAATGAACCCGCTGAAAAATAGATCATTTAAAACGAAAAAGGCCGCAGCTCATCGCCTGAAAGAAACCACAGGGATTTATATATTGTCAGTGCTGAAAATTCTTTAACGGGGAATTTTCGGCGACTATTTTACTGAAATGAAAGTTGAACTTTGAGAAATCAGAAATGTTAAAAATGAAAAATGCGTCATTTCTAATGAACAGAAACGGGTGTTCAGATGTGCTGTTCGTCTCCCTGACGGGCAAAAAGAAAAAAGATGAAAATACAGTACAAGCGTCAGTCAGACCTGCAGGACTCCAGAATCCTCCGCGGGCTGCACCGGCTCAGTCCCGGGGTCTGCTCCCGACGGCCTGCCGCTCACTGCGGCCTCCGGCTGCGTCTGCTCCGGCCCCGGATCTGGATCTGGATCTGTACACGCAGAAAGTGGATTATAACACAAACCTACAACATACCCATGGATCACCTGTGTTCTCACAGTTTTCATGGCCAAATTTCGCATTTTAGTTTCGTCCTTTTTTTAACAGGTCTAAAATAATAATAATAATTTTAACATCAGTTTGATTCACGCTCTGCTGTTGTGAAGTCAACACAACAATACAGGCCTTAAATATCTAATAATTAGCATGTTCTTTAATGTATAATGAATTTAATAAGGCGCTTTCATTTGGTTCTGCGGTCATTTTAACATTTATGAAGCAAAATGTGCGACTAACAGGGAGGTCACATTTTCTAAGAAAACTTTTGCTAAATTCGGAAAAAAAGAAGAAAAAAATTGTACTAAGTTTGTAAAACGAAGTATTTTCAGCTATAAGTATGTCAGTATCTTTAAGGGGATGGGAGGAATATTTCTGGAGTAATTGAAAAAAAATATTCAGACAGCAGCAGGAGTGGAAGTATAAATCTGATTTTGTACTTCCACTTTGTCCTACTTCATCCTTGGACTTCACTACATGTCAGAGACAAACCTTGTACTTTTTCCTGCTCTACATTTATCTGATAACTTTAGTTCCTTTTCAGGATCAGATGGATCCAACAAAATACAGACTGATCATCAAACTTTATTGATCCCTGGTGGGAAATTCACAAGATACCCAGCAGTATATAAAGTACTTCAAATTAGAAGTATATAAGGTAGTTAACGTCTGCTACCCAGCAGTATATAAAGTACTTCAAATTAGAAGTATATAAGGTAGTTAACGTCTGCTACCCAGCGGTATATAAAGTACTTCAAATTAGAAGTATATAAGGTAGTTAACGTCAGCTACCCAGCAGTATATAAAGTACTTCAAATTAGAAGTATATAAGGTAGTTAACGTCAGCTACCCAGCGGTATATAAAATACTTCAAATTAGAAGTATATAAAGTAGTTAACATCAGCTACCCAGCGGTATATGAAGTACTTCAAATTAGAAGTATATAAGGTAGTTAACGTCAGCTACCCAGCAGTATATAAAATACTTCAAATTAGAAGTATATAAGGTAGTTAACGTCAGCTACCCAGCGGTATATAAAATACTTCAAATTAGAAGTATATAAAGTAGTTAACATCAGCTACCCAGCGGTATATGAAGTACTTCAAATTAGAAGTATATCAGGTAGTTAACGTCAGCTACCCAGCAGTATATAAAATACTTCAAATTAGAAGTATATAAAGTAGTTAACGTCAGCTACCCAGCAGTATATAAAGTACTTCAAATTAGAAGTATATAAGGTAGTTAACATCAGCTACCCAGCGGTATATAAAGTACTTCAAATTAGAAGTATATCAGGTAGTTAACGTCAGCTACCCAGCAGTATATAAAGTACTTCAAATTAGCAGTATATAAGGTAGTTAACGTCAACTACTCGGCAGTATATAAAGTACTTCAAATTAGAAGTATATAAGGTAGTTAACGTCAGCTACCCGGCAGTATATAAAGTACTTCAAATTAGAAGTATATAAGGTAGTTAACGTCAGCTACCCAGCGGTATATAAAGTACTTGAAATTAGAAGTATATAAGGTAGTTAACGTCAGCTACCCAGCGGTATATAAAGTACTTGAAATTAGAAGTATATAAGGTAGTTAACGTCAGCTACCCAGAGGTATATAAAGTACTTCAAATTAGAAGTATATAAGGTAGTTAACGTCAGCTACCCGGCAGTATATAAAGTACTTCAAATTAGAAGTACATAAGGTAGTTAACGTCAGCTACCCAGCGGTATATAAAGTACTTCAAATTAGGGCTGCAACAGCTAATCAATACTGATAAAAATTGATAATAAAATAGTGAATGTATTTAGCGATTATTTAGATCTAGTGATGCAGATGTTTGCAGCTGTACACGGTGACACGAGCAGCTGGAGAGGAAAATGGCAGAAGAGCAAAAGTCTCTTTTTCCACAATCAGTTTTTACACTGTTACTGTGAATGAGGTTTAGGTGGTGACGTGGTGTCATTTAAATACATCATAGTGACGAGCAGGTTGCTCAGCACAAATCTCATTAACAGACTAAACTGTTCATTTACAACATGAGCTTCAGTGCTCAGGTGAAGCTGCAGAGTGCAACAGAAAAACATGCTAAATTAACAGGAAAGTCCACTTAGTCACGTATGTCCACGCTCTCAGCAAACTACACCCCCCAAAAGACCAGAAACACAAACCACACAGCTGTGCAGAGACTGATCAACAACAACACAGGACTGATCACTGATCAATACTTCCACAGGCTAAAACTGATCCAGATATACTAAACACACATTAATGAGTTCACTTTACTCAGCATCCAATGGGCACAAGACAAGTTGTGTGTGTTATTTTTATGTTGCTGTTGTGTTACTCAAACTGAAATATGGTACAACGGAAAACATTTTTAACTCACGTGTTTGCAGGCCCATATTTTATTAAATCAAGAAAGGAGGACGGAGTTTGTTGTGGGATCAAAAACCTCAACGGCTGCTTAGGTTGGAGGACTTTGAAATTTGCATTAGCATCTGAATTTGTGATTAGCACTGATTAGCCACTGTTAGCATGCAAAGATGCTAAACCACTATGGTAACCATGTTATGATGGAATACATGCTAAACAGGTAGCATTTAGCCGTAAGCGCCGCTAACACTGAGCTGCTAGCATGGCGGCAGTATCTACCCCATCACGTCTCCCAGGGGGCGCTGTACTGACCTTTCACCTTAGCTACAAGCCTAAAACTGCTGGCAGTAGATTTCAGAGACTCAGTGTTTTTATAATCTTCATAGCTGCATGCTAACAATTTGTTAATGCACACTCAACTCTGATTGGATGTGTCCACAAAGAGGTCAAAGTTCACCAAATGTTAAACAGAAGCCACATTCAAACATGCAAGTGGAAACCGGTGCAGCGATTCAGGCCGACCCCACTGCCTCCGACTACCTGAACCTACATCTGTGTGTCAGGCACCGAATTCACGTGCACACTTTTTTTTTTATTTTCTTTTTTTTTTTTAAAACATTTAAAACTTACAAGGAAGAAGAACTGAAAGTTTTAACGTCAACTCTGAGCTTGTTGTGTCTGACACTGTCAAAACTGGCGCCTCTTAGTCAAATAATGCAACAGTAATATAGAAATAACTGTGTGTTATAACAACACACTGCTATTTCTATATTACTGTTGCATTATTTGACTAATGCACACACTATAGTCTGTCACACACTAACACACACATTAAAGACACAAACGTTCAATCAACAGAGATTTTTAAATGTTCAAGCAAATAAACACAAACATACAAGTGATGAGATAGAAAATTCCACTGGATCAGCCTAAACTCATGTGCAAGAACATTAGTGGAGGCTCACACCGACATTACAGGAAACCACAAACAAACCAGGACTGAATAGGAACAAAGAAAAACCTCTAACATCAGAATAAAGTGTGTTCTGATCTGCACAGATCGACTGTATGAATATAACAGATATTATAAAGCTGTATCCTCCCCCTCCAGGCGCTGCTACCTGCCTGTATGTTGGTGTTGTTGCCATGGAAATGTTTCAATATTCACATTGGGAGGCTGAAATGAAATAACAGATGGTGGGATGCATGTAGGTGCACGACCGACAGAAGCAAATTATCACTTCTTTTTATCTCCTCGGAGTGTACCGACTGTTTAAAACGCCGCCGACTGACGGGGGAGTCCAGGTGAACCACGCCGATTATTGACGGTTATTAACTTCAATTATCAAACCAGCAAACACAGATAAAAAAAGGACAAGACAGGTTTAAAAACAAAAGATAGTCCAGGTTCATGATGCTGAATTTTTTTTTTTTCATGACTAGCAGAATTTAGAACCGGAGCTCTGATCATTTTCATATTTATTTTCATATGGTTTGATTAGATGGGCAGTTTGCTTCCAATGAATTTAGCTGAAAGGATGTTTCATGTTGATTAGATGCTGAGATTAACAGGTTCCTCTTTAGCATTTCCAAACAAAAACAACCCAGAGACAGCAAAAAACCTGATACCGTGGACCAGTTCCAGCTGTGTATAGTTACATTTCTGGTGAGGTGCACATCAGACTATGGTGTAGCTACCCCTGCAGAACCACAAATCAGCCTTTGGACTGATTATTTTTCTACCCAGTGGAGGCAAAGTTAGTCTCAAAGTTAAATATCCCATTAATTACTGGGTCAGATATTGATATTTCCCTCAGGATGGACTACAAATAACTCTGTTGATCCTCTGACATTTCATCTAGCGCTATCGTCAGGTCACACAGGGGGACCGAGGTTCAGCTTCTGACAGGATTAAGGCGAACCACTTAAAAGACCCACCCGGGGACAAAGAGAAGCCAGTTGGTTCTTTAGGAACAAACTAAGATGGACCTTCAGAGACTGAGCTGGATTCCTGCGGAGCAGCTACAGAGTCGCCCGGTGGAAAAACAACAGGACACAGCAGCAAAAGAAAGGAAGTTCCTGTGTCAAACACTGTCACTGCCAGAACAGTTTCATGCACAGATCAGAGACACTGTTCTACTCTGCAGGTGGATGAAGCCACTGACCACCTGAAGAAAGAAATACAGTCTCAGTCCTTTAAATAAACCAAACAGTCTGTTACTGGACTGTTGTTAGTCAACAACACGTTGACTTATGTTTTGGGAGAGATGGTGGTTACGGTTTTAAAAAAGTGAGAGCACTGTTGCACATATGGATTAATACGCCACTGAAGATAGTCCCTAGCAAAAGCACCATTTCCTCATGTGTGTAAAAATATAACTCCATATTTGTGAATAATATCTCCAGAAGGAACCAGCTTGGAGCTGAGAGCCATGGACAGGGCGGAGAGGTCACGGACCCATCCCACTAATATATGGGATTTGATGAGTTCTAATTAAAACTGCCAGTTTTATCTAATCCAGTGGTCAATGATTTCTTTTCTTCTGTTGTTAAACATTTTTCTCTGCCGTTACATGAAGTTTGTTTCACGGAAATCAGACAGACTACAATTAACATCCATCATCCAGCACCTCAGTATGGACAGAATCAGAGGCACAGCAGCTGTGTAACATTAGTCAAAGTATTTATCCAAACGAGACAAATTAACCCAGCCACTCGTTATAAAACCTCTAATCAACCAAATCAGCTTAATTGCTGCAAATAAAGGCAATTAACATTATAGCCTGTCGTTATCCACTCTGGCGCTTTAAAGCTGTAGCTAGTAGGACTGCTGACTTCAGTCAGTATTGATAAAATATCTGCTGATCGCATTTACTCAAATACATGTGTCCATTTCCCTGATCCTTTAAAGTGTGCATCTGTCTGTCCCAGGATTTTATACAAAACAAAAACACACATACCATTTATGTGTGTTTACATGTGGTCTAGTATTTGCATGTTCCTGTGTGTGTGACTGTACACACTCGTGCAAATAGCTCATTAAAGGAACTCTGACGCGGTGAAAGTTTGACTCCGAACTGTGTCTGTTGAACAACAGGATCTGGGAAGAAAAGCCGACGGTGTCCAAACATTTCCAGCAATGCAATCTCCTCAACTTAACGCACACACGTTTGTCTTTGCTGTGGAAACGCTCATTGTTAAAACTTATCCCTAGAAATGTCCCCGTAATGCAATAATGTCCCCATAGTGCAGAAATATTTTGACGGTCCCCACAGCGTGACTGTGTCAAAGTAATACACACACACCTGGCTACAAGTTGTTTCCCAAATTTCCCATAAACCCTCAGTTAGAGAACTGTGACCCCCATCCAATAACAAACAGCTTGCACTCTCAGTATATGTTTATAAGTGAGTCAGATACTGGTATCTCCAAAACTACCTGCTCTAATCCAGTCACATTTAGACCTTCCTAAGACCTTAAGCTAAAGGTTTTACACAACGATTTTAATGTGTAGGAATATTTCATTGTTACACACATGATCATTTAATCCACTCTGCCCTCCATGTCTCGACGTCTGTGAAGAGTATTCAGTATTCTCTTATGTCTCAACCAGCAAAAAATGTTCTTAATGTCCTCTGACTGGTGAAAACAGTGAAGAAAGACACCCTAGTCTCAAAAACTCCCAAGGTGAAAAATCCCACACCACCCAGCATGCATTGCACCTGGTCCATCTCAATGTCCCGTCCATTGCAGTTTGGTTTTAACGCCAACTTCCTCTTGACGAGAGACGAGCTGTAATGGACGAGTTTCCAAAGAGCTCTGTACACACACACAAAGGAAAGATCACTGTTGTTCACTGAGACAAACAGCCGATATACAGGGTTTTGAGAAGGGGGGTGATGTCTCTCTTTAAGCAAACTACCCATAATGCAACACTTCCTGTAACTGTCTTTAATAAAACCCATAGTGTCTGAAATCTACTCCAGAAAAAAAAATCTTGAATCAATATGGCAGTTTTTAAAAAATAATCTATTAAAAAACTCCCTTGAGTTCTCCCTTGTGAGAACGTGCTGCTAATCAAGTACAAACCGGATTTCTATGGTTTTTGATCGTAGTTCAGAACAAGAAGGAGATATTTTATACTGAGGAAGACTGATAGTTGCAGCTCCAACGTTAAACCCAGTAAATATCTATACATGAGAGAACTAAAACAGTGGTGTCTCCTCAGCAGGGTGTTACCACAGCAGAAGTTTAACGAGCAGCAACCGCTGAAAAGAAAGAATGTAAAAAAAAAAAAAAAAAAGAGAGATTGAAGGCCTATAAAAGTCACATCCATCGATTATCATACAGCGATTATGACACATGTTGACTGCTCCACCTCAATAACTGCCAGGTAAATTCACTACATTAAGAGTTCGAGATGATTTATAGGTAATATTCCTCCCTAATGCACCGTTCCCTCCATGTGAGTTGAGAAGCTGCACGCCAAATTACGTAAATTGATAAAGAAAGAGGCCTGTTCTGGAAATGAACCAACTGCACAACTGATGTGTCTTGATCACTGATTCTCTGGGGATAAACCACCTCACGTGGGCCACAAAAATGGTTCAGTTTTCTCTAAAAAAGCCCTAAAAACCTACAGCCTGTCCCACCTCAATTTGTAGCTAAAGAAAATCCCGCTGAGCCTCTGAGGTTGCCATGCCAACGGAGCTGAAGGGGTTGATTTATGACCGCCATGACGGAATAATGACGGGTGTCTGCGCTGAGCTGCGTTTGTACTGAGCTGGAAGAGCTGGTTGAGACGGTGCAGACGCTGCTCCCAGATCAGCTCCACAGCTTCACACACTACAGGGACCAGCAGGAGGGAAAAGCTGATCCAGAATCAGCGCCTGCAGGCAACCTCACCCCCAAGTGTTTCCTACGCCACCACCTGCACGGGCTGCCGTGATTGGCTGAGAGGAGCTGCAGAAAAATGCTGGACCAGTAGATGATGTTTTTTTTTTTTTTTATGAATCGCTGAAAGAGCCCTAATTAAATGTAATGACGGCTGAGGAATTAGACACAGGGGTTGTTGCAAGTCTGCCGAACAATGATTAGGATAATTACACTTAATCATGTAGAAAATAACGTTTCAGTTTGAGGTTAACACAACAGTGCAGACTACACGCACTGTTATTTAGATCACTGGTTTATGTCCATGTTGTCCTGTGGGCTGTGAATCCATCCGCTGTTCTCTTTTCCACACAGACGTTTATTATGGAAGATTTTTTCTCCCAAGAATAAAACATCTTTAAAAAAAAAAAAAAAGAGACAGGTCATTATTTTAGAAATTTGACCTTAAGAAAAGATTGGGTGGGATCAACATCACGGTCGTCACTGATCACAGGTAATTCTGCTGATGTTGAGTTTTTACGGGCTTTAATTTTTTGGGTGGGTATTATCTGTTTCCAATACCATACCATGTAAACAGACTTTGGAGTGGACTTGGACTTGTAAACAATGACTTGTGACTCGCATCAAGACTCTTACATTATTGTAGCAGGAAAGTTTGGGTTTTTACAACCTGCTAAAATCTTTGAATACATCACAGTAAAAGTCTGCAAACTAAAAGGCATGACACCCAAACAACAGACTGTGCTGTGAAGGCATTAAAACCAGATGTCACCTGTGGACATACGGTTTTCAAAACCTCTGAACATAAACTACGTCCTGTAAAGAATAAGGAGAAAAAAAAAAGAAAAAAAAAATCACGGACACTATGTCGACCATGCCCATCTCACAGACTTTTAGCTCTGACCAACAGCCTTCTGGGTAACTCTGGCACATTTACAGAAATGTTCATTAATGTGCAAAGACTCTGCTACGACGACTCTTTTCATTTCATTTAATTTGCTAAAGTGACAAACGGCTGTCCTCAGAATGCGGCGTTAGAAATTATATTGTTTGATATCTGCAGAAAGCTCAGATCAAAAGCTTTAACCCTCCGGGTTGGCCTGGAGTTTGCAGGAGGTTTATTTTGGTTCAGTTTCCTGTTTATCTGCAGGTTCGATGCAGCTCAGATTAATCAAGAAAACACAATTAACTAATTACTGGAAACTGTTGAAAACAGGATTGGACTAGACAGATTAGCTTGAAAATATTAAAGACTTGAGATTTGAGGCAGAATTGCATTTTGCAACTAGTGAACATCTTTCAGAGAAAACAACACTATAAAAAAAAGTTGGCATCACTAAAAAGCTTGAGAAGCAATTATGAAAGAAGCATGTTGTTAAATTCTGCGACTTAACTTTCCAGGTACTTGTGAAAATCAGCGTTTAAGAAACTTATTGGCAGTTTGCAAAGTGAACACTTTACCTTATATATACACACATTTTATCTCTTTATGAAGCTCCACTAAGGAGCTGGGAAAGGTGTAAATATCAATATAGTCTCATTATTGTGATCACGCAAAAATTATTTGATGATCCAACACATAAGATCACAGAATAATTATTTTGGGATCTTGACAGGAGCAGTATTTTCTGGTGATTATGATATAACAGGTTTTGATTTCAGACTGTGATGAGTTCATTAGTTTGGGTTATTTCCAGCTCAGGAAATAATTACGATAAAGCAAAACGTGTTATGTCGAGATCACAAAATAATTGTTCTTTGTTTAGGAAAATAACTAAATAATTACATGACATTTTGAGGGTTCAGTGAAAAGGTGAAAGTGGAGGTTTGATCCCACCTTAATACAAACATTGTGTCTGAACATCACACACACACACACGCACACACACACACACACACACACACACACACACACACACACACACACACACACACACACACACACACACACACACACACACACACACACACACACACCGAGTGTTTCCGCAGAGAGTCGCCTCTCACAGGACAATGTGACCCAACCTGTCGTACAGGTGAACAGCAGTCACAGAGAAAACAGAGACACTAATTATATGAACGTTTGAAACACAAACAGCCACCCACACAGGACGCCATTAGCAATAAATGATCAAGTGTCCTGATCCCATCCGTCATGAACGTACTGAGGTGAAAAGTTCTGCATGAGGATAAAAAGTTGTTGAGAGGACTCAAATAAAAAGCGTCGTGGTGTCTGAATCAGTCGGCACCGAAGGATTTCTAGTTGTCCTGATGAACTAGATGTACACTCATGACAACACTTGATGATGATAATTACACTTGATGACATATAATACACAACAGTCATTAAGCTAATGAGCACAGCGTCACAGACAGACGTGAAGAACAAACTCTGGTGTTAGCCACAATATGGGACACATCTCACCTGCTGCCATTTATCATCAGAGGTTCTGGCCTGGTCACATTGCCTTTAGATGTAGGGTAAGTACTTTTGGGAAATATAATTTCACAGGTGAGAAGTTATCTTACAGTATTTACTGTCATAAATGTGTTGAATTTGATTTGTCACAGTAAATAATTTTACTCTTGAGCTAAAATCTAAAATCTTTCAGTTACTACCAGGTGAGTAGAAAAATGGTTTTTAGGATCACGGAGACGAACCTGCAACTACACCACTATACAGAGATCCAGGCCCTGGTGTCTCTCAGCTATACTACCCCCCCCCCCCCCAGGACTCTTTGCTACCTACAGCCCTTCTGTTGTTATTCCAGCTTTTCTACCCTGTGTTAGCTAAGTCCGCTCCGTCAATGAGCCCCCCCTGCCACCTGGCCAAGGTCAGAAGAAGCCAGTAGTGGTTTCCAACAGCAGCCATGGAGGAGTCTCTGCAGCTCAAAGTGGGAACCAGTGGCTGCCAGAGCCAAGAGGCGGCGTTCTTTAGCCCAGAGAGAGTGGGACAGAGAAAGACCAACAACCAGGGTTAACATGGCTTTGGCCTTTTCACATGGAGAGTGTTCAAAGCAGCCAAAGGACTCACATTGGATCCACATGGGGCCTTCTTCCTTCTGGATGTGTTAGCATCTAAAGCTAACCTGTTGGTTTGGTAGCATTAGCCACCTAGCATGGTCCTGACTGGACCTTTGGATTGAATGGATCTGATGTGAGTTTGGGAGGAAGTGGAGCTTTGGGTAACGTTAGTGCTTTGGGTCACATTAGCAGGAACCAGAGCGTCTACTGGACTGACACATTTACTCCCTAGTCAGCTAACGCTAGCTTTGGACTGGACACTTTGTCCCAACCAGGCATCCGTAGTTCACGTCATAGCTTCAGGGAACAGGTGAGATAGGAGTGGCCAAGAGCGGGAAGGTGGGGCTTAATGTGGGAGTTAGTTACTCTGCACTCACCTGCCTCTTCCTCACCTCAAAACTAACTGCTCATGTTGTTCAGTCTGCAAAGGTTCCCAAAACATCCTAAAATTATAAACCTACAACAGAACATTGACTCTGTCTGCTCTTTCCATCAGAAGTCATATCTTTGCTTTCAAACTACCTGACATCCCTTCTCTCATTTACATCTTAAAACTACAACAAAAACTTACTACATTCACCAGTTTAAAAAAAGAAACATATTCTGCTGCGTTAAGATTTGGATTTTGAGGTGCTGAATTCAAATGAAACAGCTGATTGGCTTCACTTTTTTTAAAATTTATCTATTTTTACCTCATATTGTGTCAAATTTCACCTTCCTGCGTTTGTCCTGGTTAAAAAGCAAAAATGTTTGGCTTGTGCTGCCTGAGATACAACAACAGCCTGTTTCACTGGAGAAACATCAAATGCAAACAGTTTTGAATGTTGTTTTGAATATGAATGAAAGACATGTTAATGTCAGTGAGACTCTTTGCATAAATAAGATTTATACCCTTTTAGTGGCTCACGCTCCTCTTAAAAGCCGACTGTTGACTGACTGTCTCACTGTGAAAATAACTGATAATTAGCATCTTATAAGGCTTCATATGTTGTGGAGTTGAATTTGTAAAGTAACTGTCAGGTAATTATAATGAAGTAAAAGTACATCTCTAAAGAAAAGACGTAAGTACCTCAGTTTTGTACAGTTTTGTACGTATTTAGTCTGAAAATTAACAGTGTTGTGTTCGGGAGACAAGCACCACATCCTGGAAGAGATCAACAGAATCCAATTAAATTCCCTCCCAAACTGCTTTTTGACAAATTACAAAAAACAAAAGAGGGAAGATGAAGGTTTTAGCTTTGCCTCTAGTTAAAGTAAAGCAGTGACTCCAACTCGAAGTATAAAACAGAGTGAAAGTTGATTAAAGCTCCGGAGAGTGATAAAAAACCAGAACATGACTGGACAAATTCCCAACAACTTCCCGGTGAAACCTGCAGCGATCTGAGGCTGCAGATCGGACGTCCCCCATCATTAATTTCCCTCTGATACATGTCGGCACAGGTGATGCCACACAGGTGAGGCAGCTGCAGGCGGGGGCCGGCTGCTCAGGGTCTCCTGCTGAGACACACTGAAGCCTCACTTTGTGGCTCTGTGTTTTAGACAAACAGAGGTGATAGACTCGGCACAGTTACTGGGGTGAAGTGTAAACAGCAGGGTGGGGCCTGCAGCTTACACTGAAATGAGATCGTCCACGTGGAACAATCGAGCGGCTAAAATCACCAGCAGGGAAAAAGTCTGATTTGGCACAAAAAGCCGAACTTCTTGGGGAGTTTAGAAACTTTTCTGTTCACGGCTGCAGGATTAATAGGACTATCAGTCTTTTATTTTGGTCTGCATAGAAAGACAGAAATGTGGTGTAAGAGGCCCTGGGGCCCAAAGTATCAGGCCCCTGGACCAATATTTCTTGCTGGAAATTGAATCGAACAACCACAGGACAGAAAAACAAGCAAAAACGGGCTTAAAACAGCCAAAAACAGATGCAAAATGATTCCGGAAAGACATGACCAGCTGCAAAGAGATCCAGAATGAGAACAAACAGGTGCAAAACAAACAAAAAGATGCAACAAACAACAGTGAAAAGATTAAAAAAGGCCAAATATCACAAAGATTATAACACAAGACATTTGGTGTCATACAGAAAAATCAGTCTCCTCTCAGGACATCTTAAATAATCCAGCATCACTGACCTGTTGCTGTCTGTTGCTTACTGACTGATGTACTTCAAAATAAATAACACGGTTTAGAAATACTGTGCAACACGTTTGATACTTCACATCCAGTGGATAGTTTAATGTTTTGCTGCTATGGGGGAGAATTCTGATTAGAGTATTTATTTATTATTCCGATTTATTTCCATGTGAACCTGCATTTGGCCGACATATTGGACACGTAACCGACCTGTAGGGAAAGCCGAGGACAGCCACACCAAAGCTGGTCGCAGCTGCTGCTCTAACTGCAGGATCACGCTTTTGTCATCACTGCAGCGAAAAGTCAGGATCTGCCATAAATCTCTCAGTGAACAAACTCTGCCTGTTGACATTTCATTGGTGCGTAACAGCAACAAAAGATCCACCACAGGCTGCAGGTTAAACAAGCGACGCAGTGGGGTCAGAAAGGTCAGGGTTAGGAGGAGGGTAGGAAGTTTTGTAACAGAAGTTTTGTTTTGTCTTAAGTCAGGACGGGAGCTGTGGCTTTGGAACCATTTTTCCTAAACTCATTACCGGTTAGCAAACAGTTAACAAACCTGCATGTCTGGATGTTTTGGTAACACGGTCCGGGTTGGTCTCTTAATCTGCACCGTGGGTGTTGGGGTTCACACACTGAGAATTAAGCCTTTCCATGTTTTAGCAGGATGGTCGGTCTCCCAGCTGCACTTTGGCTCTGACCTGGTATTAGCTGTTTAACCTGCTGCACCTTTAACCAAACCCTCAAACCAACAGAAATCCACTTCAGCTGATCCATATTCACAAGGAAACAATGAATATTTCACTTTGAAACTACAGACGTCCCAGTTTCACAGCAGCACCTGAACGCAGCATCACACCAAACAACCTGACTGATGAGCCTCAGCTCTGACTTCCTGTTCCGCTCAGTGGAAACACCAGGAGCTGCAGTCTGAGGCTGAAGGTGTTGAACAAAAGGTGCCATGTGTTGTGTCAGAGGTGTTTCTGTTTTTCCAGGCCTGCATCTCTCACACTTGTTTCACAACACACTCTAATTGCAGCTTGATGCAGATGCGGGAGGGTTTTTTATCGTCGTGCCTTCCTTTTCTCTCCCTCCCTTCAAACTAACGTCTCATTACGACACACTGAGGGGTGAAAATGAAGCCTTAAACACAACGGTCTGAGGGCGAGCCGAGCTGGTGTTAATTATTACCAGAGGCTCTGATGACGTCAGGGCAGGAAGGAGGAGGGTCAGCCAGCAGGAAAATGTTTGGGATGTTTGACATACTTGAAGTTTTGACAAACCAGAGATGAAGAGAAAACACTGTGATGTAAAATGAAGCAGAGGGAGGAGACTTTGTTTAATACAGAAACACGACTGACCAAAGAGCAAAGATCAGAGCTTTAGATTTTTTAATATTCTGTGCACGGATAACAAACAAACAACTTCTCGGTGTATATAAAGTACTTCAAATTAGAAGTATATAAGGTAGTTAACATCAGCTACCCAGTGGTATATAAAGTACTTCAAATTAGAAGTATATAAGGTAGTTAACGTCAGCTACCCAGTGGTATATAAAGTACTTCAAATTAGAAGTATATAAGGTAGTTAACGTCAGCTACCCAGCAGTATATAAAGTACTTCAAATTAGAAGTATATAAGGTAGTTAACGTCAGCTACCCAGCAGTATGGAAAGTACTTCAAAATAGAAGTATATAAGGTAGTTAACATCAGCTACCCAGCAGTATATAAAGTACTTCAAATTAGAAGTATATAAGGTAGTTAACGTCAGCTACCCAGCGGTATATAAAGTACTTCAAATTAGAAGTATATGAGGTAGTTAACGTCAGCTACCCAGCGGTATATAAAGTACTTCAAATTAGAAGTATATGAGGTAGTTAACGTCAGCTACCCAGCGGTATATAAAGTACTTCAAATTAGAAGTATATGAGGTAGTTAACGTCAGCTACCCAGCGGTATATAAAGTACTTCAAATTAGAAGTATATGAGGTAGTTAACGTCAGCTACCCAGCAGTATGGAAAGTACTTCAATTTAGAAGTATATGAGGTAGTTAACGTCGTCTACCCAGCGGTATATAAAGTACTTCAAATTAGAAGTATATGAGGTAGTTAACGTCAGCTACCCAGCGGTATATAAAGTACTTCAAATTAGAAGTATATGAGGTAGTTAACGTCAGCTACCCAGCGGTATATAAAGTACTTCAAATTAGAAGTATATGAGGTAGTTAACGTCAGCTACCCAGCGGTATATAAAGTACTTCAAATTAGAAGTATATAAGGTAGTTAACGTCAGCTACCCAGCAGTATGGAAAGTACTTCAAAATAGAAGTATATAAGGTAGTTAACATCAGCTACCCAGCAGTATATAAAGTACTTCAATTTAGAAGTATATGAGGTAGTTAACGTCAGCTACCCAGCGGTATATAAAGTACTTCAAAATAGAAGTATATAAGGTAGTTAACATCAGCTACCCAGCAGTATATAAAGTACTTCAATTTAGAAGTATATGAGGTAGTTAACGTCAGCTACCCAGCGGTATATAAAGTACTTCAAATTAGAAGTATATGAGGTAGTTAACGTCAGCTACCCAGCGGTATATAAAGTACTTCAAATTAGAAGTATATGAGGTAGTTAACGTCAGCTACCCAGCGGTATATAAAGTACTTCAAATTAGAAGTATATAAGGTAGTTAACGTCAGCTACCCAGCAGTATGGAAAGTACTTCAAAATAGAAGTATATAAGGTAGTTAACATCAGCTACCCAGCAGTATATAAAGTACTTCAATTTAGAAGTATATGAGGTAGTTAACGTCGTCTACCCAGCGGTATATAAAGTACTTCAAATTAGAAGTATATGAGGTAGTTAACGTCAGCTACCCAGCGGTATATAAAGTACTTCAAAATAGAAGTATATAAGGTAGTTAACATCAGCTACCCAGCAGTATATAAAGTACTTCAATTTAGAAGTATATGAGGTAGTTAACGTCAGCTACCCAGCGGTATATAAAGTACTTCAAATTAGAAGTATATGAGGTAGTTAACGTCAGCTACCCAGCGGTATATAAAGTACTTCAAATTAGAAGTATATGAGGTAGTTAACGTCAGCTACCCAGCGGTATATAAAGTACTTCAAATTAGAAGTATATAAGGTAGTTAACGTCAGCTACCCAGCAGTATGGAAAGTACTTCAAAATAGAAGTATATAAGGTAGTTAACATCAGCTACCCAGCAGTATATAAAGTACTTCAATTTAGAAGTATATGAGGTAGTTAACGTCGTCTACCCAGCGGTATATAAAGTACTTCAAATTAGAAGTATATAAGGTAGTTAACGTCAGCTACCCAGCGGTATATAAAGTACTTCAAAATAGAAGTATATAAGGTAGTTAACATCAGCTACCCAGCAGTATATAAAGTACTTCAATTTAGAAGTATATGAGGTAGTTAACGTCAGCTACCCAGCGGTATATAAAGTACTTCAAATTAGAAGTATATGAGGTAGTTAACGTCAGCTACCCAGCGGTATATAAAGTACTTCAAATTAGAAGTATATGAGGTAGTTAACGTCAGCTACCCAGCGGTATATAAAGTACTTCAAATTAGAAGTATATAAGGTAGTTAACGTCAGCTACCCAGCAGTATGGAAAGTACTTCAAAATAGAAGTATATAAGGTAGTTAACATCAGCTACCCAGCAGTATATAAAGTACTTCAATTTAGAAGTATATGAGGTAGTTAACGTCGTCTACCCAGCGGTATATAAAGTACTTCAAATTAGAAGTATATGAGGTAGTTAACGTCAGCTACCCAGCGGTATATAAAGTACTTCAAATTAGAAGTATATGAGGTAGTTAACGTCAGCTACCCAGCGGTATATAAAGTACTTCAAATTAGAAGTATATGAGGTAGTTAACGTCAGCTACCCAGCAGTATATAAAGTACTTCAATTTAGAAGTATATGAGGTAGTTAACGTCGTCTACCCAGCGGTATATAAAGTACTTCAAATTAGAAGTATATGAGGTAGTTAACGTCAGCTACCCAGCGGTATATAAAGTACTTCAAATTAGAAGTATATGAGGTAGTTAACGTCAGCTACCCAGCAGTATGGACTTTTACTTGGAATAGAGTATTTGTACTCCAGTATTTCTCCCATTACTGCAGTCATGGAACTGAGTACTTCTTCTCACACTGGAAGATTCGTGTTATTGTGGTAATTTTTGAAATGAGTGAGTCAGACTGTCAAGCTGAGACCAAACTCCTAAATGACGACAGGAAATCGCTGCAACCTGTCAATCACAAAGTCTCTATACAAACAACAAACAAACAAACAAACATCTCAGAGCCAACGTTGGCCTTCACACGAGACGATAACTGGGCAGATTTTAGGCCTGATTCAACTCTGCCTCTGATCGTGGGGAAGTTCCTGAATTTTAATGCTGTTTGAACTTTTTGAAAATGCAGCTGAAGCTGATCTGACCATAACTTCCATCATGTGGCACCTTCTCTGTCATTAATCTGCTTCCGCCATTTCCGTTTCTCTGAAACCGGTCGACTTGGCGTTGGCTTCGTGTGCCGTCCGTAGACGCGGCTCACGCTGTGTTTCACACATTCGGCTTGAATTGTCAGCAGTTCCACCGACGGGCATCAAGCAGCAATGGCTGCAGGGCAGGAGCAACCTCAGGTGAAAGAGTAAAGCTCCAGGACGGGGCCCGTTTGTCTCGCAGTAATCGCACTGATCCTGTTCACAGCTGGAAACAAACTGGAATAAAAGGCTCAATCAGAGCACAAATTGCTGCAGCGGAAGCTACACAACCTGTCACCGTTTATCTCGCTGCTGCACCCCTCCCCCCCTCGTAAATGGGACGATTTTGATTCAAATTAGCTCCTTTTTGCTCGTTAGCGCACCTATGCTTTCCTGCACCTAATTAAAAGCCACAATCCTGCAAGTTTCTGCATCCGTCAATGGTGGCTCTGTTACCAAATATTGAGCAAGGTAGCACCGTGCTAATTAATGTTAGGAGGAGGGGGCTGGGTGATGGGTGAGGGGACACCAGCTCATTTACATAAACCTTTTCTGAGACAAGAGAAAAACAACAGGACCCCCGGTCCCTGATTCCGAGGCGGCGGGCGGTCGCTGCAGTGTTGCTGCAGGCCCTCGAGCCATTTTAACACCCAGAGTGGGCTCCTCTTCTTCTTCGTTGGTAGGCGGGTGTTCAGCAGGAGACAGTCTAAATAACTTGTTAGATTATATATTCTATTCTGAGTCGACCGCAGAAACCAAAGTGTTACACTGGGGAGAAAGAAGGATCCTGTCGGTTTCAAGATGAATATTCAGTTTTTTGTGCTCAAAATGAACGTGTAAATAATGTTTGATTTCATTGATGTCAGCTGGGTGCTAATCACATTCGAGACAAAGGAAAATTGAATATTGCAACAATTAGCAGGTCTGATGGAGACAGTCACACAACCTTATTGCAGGGCTTATATTTAACTCTAATAAATGACTAAAAACAGTGTCTGAGGAATTGCAATTAGGCTCCAATAGAGGTGTCGGAGAAGGCAAGACAGACAGAGGTGACACAACGAGCAGAAAATGATAATGATTGATGAGAGACGGCAGAACAACAGCACAAAGAACACACTGACATGGAGCCGAAGATGAAGTCGAACCAGCTTCCTGTTCCCAAAGGAGACCGTCTTTTATAGAGTGAAGGAAAAGGAAGTGCAGCTTAGGAAATCTAAAATGGTTTAGCTCATCCCAAACTCTGAGGGATGAAGTTAAACACCAAAGGCTTCATGTACCAACAGTATTCTCAGAGCTGTTATCCAGCTGTGTGTCAGCTGTTTGTCTTAGTGGACGACTGATCTTTCCACTGTGTGACCTCTGACCTCTGTGTGACCTGTGAGCTGAAAAAAACCTCCTGGACCTGGACACCATGAGGACTAAAACCTTCCTCAATGATCAGCAAAAAATCCAACGCTTCTCCATTACAGCTCATGTCTCATCAACAGGAAGTTGGCATTAAACAAAACTACAATGGGCGCAATGCATCCTGGGTGTTGTAGGATTTTTCACATTGGGAGCTTTGGGAATAAGACGTCTTTTTCACTGTTTTCTGTTTTTACTGTCTGACTCATGAAGGGCTGAGCTGGATAAAATAATCATCAACGCACCAGTGGATTATTCCGTTAACTCTTTCAGCCCCAGCCAAAACTACGTACTGCTTCAATTCATCATCCACTCACGGCTGCTTACTAGTTTTCACGTAGTGAGATTTTTTTATGTGACATTATTAGGTCTCATGACACCTTAACGTCGACCAATACCGGATGTGTCCTAAACTCTGTGATGCTGCCTCAGATAAAGAAAACATTCCCACTGATGGACATTAAGAGCTGAGCCTGAGAAGGTTTGATGTGTCAGAACATGTGAACACAGACAAGACATGGTACCAATCAACATCTGGCACATCTGTCAGCCCACATTTCAGAACACGCCAGGAGGGAAAAGGTATGGGTCACCTGTCTGCGGCCGACAATTTGTCCACATACCTCTCTTTTCACCATCCAGATGAGCAACATCAGCAGCAGCTCGTTCTCAGCCCACAGTGTCACATACCGACGCTTTGTGAAGCACCTTCTGTTTCATACAGATGCTGCCGTTAACACAAAAGTGTCAGAGCTAACAAATCTAACCATGTAGTGTCTGTGGAGCACCCTGGGACAAGAACATGTTCTGTTTGCCGCCCTCACAAACTTTCTGTGTAACCCCCACTGGTTGGCAAACCACATTCGTCAGAAAGGTCCATGACAACTCCACTCAGCAGTCACCTGAGTGATAATTCCTACAGGAAACGCAGGTGAAAACTAAAATCACAGGTGACGCAATCAAACATGCACAATTTAGCAGCCAAAACAAAGCATGACATGACCTGATGATGTAGGTGAAAAACCTCAGTGGCTGCAGATGTTTTTCAGAACAATCGGCACTAAAAGAAAATGAAGATTTCCTGGATGTGAACAGCTGTGGCCAAAACTGGACCGTGTCCCCTCACATACGCCACAGACACATCTCTGTTGTCATGATCATATTAACGTTTTACTCTCCTGGGTGTGAACGTCAAGCGTCACAAAACAAAAACCTGGACCGAGCTATGAACCTACATAGCCTGAAGTGATGACAGAGGTTTACGCAGCAGGAGGTTGGCGTCTGAATGTTACTGGCACCAGAGAGAAAAGATTTATGACCTGAGAAAACACATTGGCTGAAACACGACTGTGGTTGGAGATCAGAGGAGATCAGAGTCAAAACGCTGCTACAGTCAGACATGAAAGCCTGATACTGGTGAAGTGATGACTGAACCGGAGGAAGCACGTTTCAGTAAGGTGTTGTTCACTTGCAATTTCATAAATTATATACAAGTGAACTTGACAAATTAACTCCATCTGGTGTGTTTAATGTCAGACACTTGCTGCTAAAAAGTTTAACATATATTCAAAGTGCAGAAAGTTGGAAAGGATCCAGAAGGTGTGCTTTAAAATAGAAGTTTGCACCTGTAAACAGAAATTTGAATATGTTGTTTGACAGGTTTGCACGTTCAGTTTCAGGTTTACAAATTTATTTTCAGTCTGTGGGGCAGAAAAACATTTATGTTTAGCACTAGCATTAGCCCCCTGCTGCTAAAAGCTAACCAACATTTGTCAGGATTTAGTTTTAGAATCAGTGTTAATGCTGCTCCTGCTCTTTGTCACAAACGCCACTGTTTTATTAATTTAGTTTAATTTTATCGAGTAATGTTAGGAAGACACTGGAGGAAAACAACAGATGGAGAGAATCTGTGTCACAGAGAAAACAATATTACAGGTAAAATATTGAGCAGGTTCCTCAGGCTTGTTTAAGATTTTACTGTCATTTTTCTGCAAGTGGTTTGTTGAATAATATTTTCTTTCTTCTGCCACGTCTGGTTTATTGCAAACCTGAATTTGAAGCGACAGCAGTTTAAATTCCATCATTTATTCTGTGTTTAACTTTATTTCACTCTACACGTACAGTAGGCTAATTTACTGTTTGATGCTGCTTTAATTGGGCCTCAGTGTTTTAGCACCCCCAGGTTTCCCAGCCTCACAGAGACATTAGTTAGTGAGCTCAGCTAATTTGTTTAAAAGCTACAGCAGGTTAAGAGGAGGCCTCGTTAGCCGGCGCTGTCTTTTCAAACAGTGAAAGCGAGCCTGTTTCTCTGAACCCCCTCCTTCTTTCTGCTTGTTTAGCTGCAGCCATGCATGCCTAAAAACAGGGAGGAGGATGGCACATCCTGCAAATTAGCAGGCTGATTTCCCTCGCGGGGTTTGGACAGAGGATCCTGAGGCTCATGGCCAGGCTTTAAACACTGAGGCCGGCGTCACAGTGGCTGAGCGAAGATGGCCGCCTGCGATTCAAAGCGCTCCAGCCGGTGTTATTGCAAGCAGGGATTACCCAAATGTCCACTGCACGGTCTGTTTAGCTGCAGCAGCTGAGGAAGAGGAGGACTGTCTTCATCAGTGCACAGGCTCACTGCAGATTCTAGCAGCTGATGTGGAGCCTGAAGTCTTGGACATCATCTCACAGCAGAGGAACAAACACACTAAACACCAAAGTGTTTGAGACGTGCAGAAGACACAGCAGCAGGACTACACTGCACAAACCTGCCACGCTTGTTTTGCTCATAGCGTCCAAGAAGTAAAAACAACTTTATTTAAAAAAAAAAAAAAAAAAACATACACGTTTCAGTTCATGGCAACTAAAGAACAAAGCACACGGCACTTTGAGCGAAGCTTGGGATGAACACGAAAAGTCGCTGGAACCTACAAAAACAGGACCAACCAACGTAGTTTCCACTAATTCCAAAGTCTTTACTACACTGACTCAGAGATGGCTCACTGAAGGGACTGCTTCTGTCAGCAAGTCAATCACATGACTACAAAAAGCCATGAAACAAGAACAAATAGATGCCTCACGACTACAAAGAGAAACAAAAAGACTAGTAAGAGACAAAATAACTGCAAAGACAACAAGATGACTACAAAAAGTGCCAAAACCACGAAGGGACAAAAAAGTAAAAATACATGGATGCAAAGACTGGACACACAGTGCAAAAAACAGAGGCTCAATCAAGTGGTGTCACAACTCGCTGTTGCTCTACAGGGCTGGGGGCTGTTAACATGTCTGCACCCATGGGCCCATTGTCTTAATGCTGTCATATATTATGACATTTTAGACCACAAGCCCCTAAACCTTTGGACTTTTCATCTCTGTGGCTGCAGGTTGTTTTGTCCCCCTCCCTGATTCAACATGACACAAATCCAGCTCCTTAAAGAAATGGTTTCCCAGGTTCCTCTGATACAGTGGAAGACAGATTCATCTTCATTCATCTGAGCAAAGTCTCTGCTAAAAGCAGCAGCAATAACCCTGTTTCACATCAGGTGGTTTCTGGCTGGGACAGAAAAGCTCCATGTAAATGTGAGGAGCTGACTGGAACAAGGAGGGTAATAATGGCATACGTCTTTTACATAAGTGCAATGAGGCAGTAAACTGCTTTGGGTTTGTCTTTGTGTTTGTAATAATGACTCTGAGCTTCATTCTCTGCCTGAACAAACTGTTTCACACAGATTATCAGATACTTAAATGTGGTAATACTGAAGCTCGAACAAGCTTTTCTTTCCATTTAGCAGATATTCAGTCAATTTGTCAGAGATTTAATGAGCAATTTCTCCTTATGACTTTCAAGCTGCTCTGTCTGCGTCTCCTCCCTTAAAGAATCATTTATGCTTATTAAAACATGGCCATTATGTCTTTTTTCCCCCGATCAGTAAAAACAACACTGTTCTCACTACTGATTGATACCAGCTTTTCAGTTTAACTTCCCTGAAAAATCTGTTTCTGCTTGTGTTTCCTCTTTTTACTGAGCGCAGTGTTTTTTATGCTGATGGAAATAAAAAACAATAATAAAACAGGCCACAATTTTGTTATTTGCATAAAACATGCAAACAGTTTTAGGGATTTTTCTGGGTGCTACCCCACTGAGGAACGGACCCGAGAACTATGGAGCGTGAAGGTCTTTTTTTCTGTTTGCAGCCTTTCGCTACTTAGCTCCTCCTTAGCTTAGCCTTAGGCCATCCATAGCTTAGCCGTAGCTCCTCCTTAGTTTAGTCATAGCTCAGCCTTAGCTCATCCTTAGTGCCACCTTAGTGTAGCATTAGCTCCTCCTTAGCTTAGCCTTAGTTCAGCCTCAGCTCATCCTTAGTTTAGCCTTAGCACCACCTTAGAATAGCATTAGTGCCTCCTTAGCTTAGCCTTAGGTCATCCTTAGCTTAGCCATAGCTCCACCTTAGCATAGCATTAGCTCCTCCTTAGCTCATCCTTACCTCAGTCTTAGCTTAGCCTGTAAACTCAGATCAGAGTTCAAGCTCCCGTGTTAGTAAATTCAGTCCTGCGCTGAAGCTGTTTACACTGCACTCAGCTCTAACTGCAGCTAGTACATGATGCTGCACATCTGGCAGAGATCCAGTGTCAGAGCAGGAGTTTCACTGTTGTCACTGTAGACAGGTACTAGTTTCTCTTTACCTGCAGCGCAAGGTTTTTTCTGTAGCCTCTTTTAGCATTAGCATGTTAGCTGTCAGAGCTGATCTGAATATCAAACTTCAGATGATATGTTTTTTGTCAACAGAGCAATGGACTATATTGCTATCAGTTGATACCATCATTACAAAATAGGTCTGAAATAGTTAAAGCACCCAGCTGTAGTGAGGCACATCCACCTGCTTAACCTCAGTGTTCCCTCAGTTTGAGCTCTGGGTTTGGTCTCCACCACCTCCTGAGGGAAATCTCTGGCTCTTTAGCTGCTAAATGCTCCACTATGTTCACCGGCTTGTCTCTGACTGTCTTTCTGTTTGCTGTTGAGCAGGTAGAGGACAGTGGCTTTTTACAGCTGCAGCTCTGGAATAAGTTGGAAACACTTTGACTCAGAAAATCAGGTGCAAAACAAAACAGAGAAGCTAGACGAGGCTAAAAAGTTCTATGAGCTGCAGAGTTGGTACTGTAACATTTCTGAGATTTTACTGCATCAATATGAGCAACAGCTTCCACATTACAAAGTGTTATTAACATAAGATGTTGAAGTGCAGCTTTAAGAAACACAGAACGTAAATAGGCTCATTTCGCAGTGACAGTAAAAGCTGAGAGATCAACAGTCACGTTTCTCCAAACGCAGTATAATAATAGTTCACATTTGGTGAGAACTGCACAGAGAGCCTCTGAAGAAAACACAAAACTGACTGGGCTGTTGGTACAGAAACCTCTTGCCAGCACAAGACAGTCGGTGTGAGTTTAAAGCGTTGGTTTAAAAGTTGTAATCGTAAGCATATGCACCACAATCTGTTCTGTTATTTATTGGTGCGCTAATCACCGAGCACAGCAACATTTCTCTCCTTCTCCCTCACTGCCTCTATGAGAAGCTCATATGAATCTGGAAGGATTTCACAAGTAATAATTCATAGGCTAATCTCACTCCATGACTCTAATTAACGCATCATTAAAAGCATAATTCAGATAATTATAATTTCTCACTTTTTAAATGAGAGATGGGGAAGAAGGGGAAGGGTGTCTGAGGAGCCAATTTAGTGAGTGAAACAGATTCTGAGGCAGCGCTGAGGCGAGCGGGTGGGTGGAGAGAAACAGCAAGACAAAAAGAAAAAACACCAACAGCACACGCTAAACACGTTAAAGTCGGTGAGAAGTACGACCGTGGATCAAACCAAACAAGGCTGACGTGATCTGGATCTCTGCCCAAATATTCACCTCAGCATGTTTCATTCAGGCCATGCATCTTTTATTTTGGTGCTAATTTAGAGGAAACATAGATTTTACAGGATGATGGGTTTAAGGCAGAGTCTCACAGTTTGCCAGCAGAGTTTGAAAGTGAGGGAGGACACTTAGTGGTGCTGCTGTTACACTAATGCTGCACAACTGCATGAATATGAATGGTCAGGGGACTTTTATCCAACTACTAAAGAGGGCAGCAGTAGGGTAAGTAGTGTTACTAAAGCTACTGGTACTATGCTGGTTTCTCAGTGGTGATAATGTGATGCATGGAGCAGAAAACAATCCAGGTTGGAAAAAAAGCTGTACAGGAAAATGCCACGATTACTCCAAAGAAAACTCAAACAACATGGCTGCTTTTATTGTGTAGCAACACTGGAAATGACAGAGAGAACTGGTCACTGCTCAGACCCTCCGCAAGAAGCCACAACACCAAGGCCTCCAGCCTTTTCTACCGACAGCTACTCATGTCTTACTCATGTCGACCCTCCTCACAACCAAAATACTGTCACTGTATAGTTGACGTGATTCATACACTCAGGTGTTGTCAAAACAACAGGAATTTGGCTATTGCAGTTTGGACATGGTGGGATGTATTATTACAGAAGTCCACTGCAAATAAACATCCATAAACCCAGATCTCAGAAAGATAACGGCTCCACCTGCCTGAGGATCATCCTCTTTATAAGATTTATTCAATATCAAACAAATTCATTGTTGGTCAGCAGGACGTCACGGGGGTCACAGCAAACAGGAACTGTTAATAGTGAAATGTGGCAAACTTCATTTTCTGAACAAAATCCAGGACTCGTGTTGCATCATGACTCAGTGAATCCAACGTCTGTTTATAATCAGTGCAAACGTCTGAAATATTAAAATAATCTGTTCTGTTTTTAGGAGCCTCTGGTTTTGTCACCTGTTCTGCACTGAAAGAATAATTTTGACTCGTCTTCATACTTTGCATCATCTCCACACACTGTATGTTAATGAGAGCTGAAGAATTCAAACTGGTACAGCACAGGAACAGTGTGTGTGTGTGTGTGTGTGTGTGTGTGTGTGTGTGTGTGTGTGTGTGCAGACTATATGGATTTCTAGTATTCAGGTGTGTGATGTAGTGTCATCAGGAGGGTTTCTGTCGGCCCAGCAGATGTTCTGGCTTTCTGGCGACTGTCCAAATCAATTATCCCACCTTCAGACACACAGACATCGACACAGAGACACACACACACACCTCAGCTCTCTCATCAGAGGTGTGAACGAGGTAAGCATTGCACACTTCCATATTTTCCAAAAGAAGCCCCAATGCCATTAAAAATCTGCCTGTTAAAATATGCATCTCTGCTCTGACGCTGCAGGCTGTGCATGATCAAATCTGTGGGGCCTTGAACTGCTGATGATTTGGTTAAAAATGACATTTCCCGCCCAACAGCCACATGATTCGGATCATTGACGGGTCTGTGGTGTCAAGAAAGCAACACCGGTCAGATGAGGACAAGGCTCTGGATTCCAGTCTGGGGCTAATTTGGACATGCTGTTGAGGGGACGAGGGACTTTCAGATGGAGTTTTATGGATGAGGCCATGCAGCTAAAGAGTCATAGTAACATTCTGGTGAGTTCAGAGCGGACTGAGACTGCAGAGCTGGATCTACTCACAATAACTGAAGCTACTTCAGGTCATAGTGACGTTAAGTGACTCTCAGCAGCTGCTCCACAGAGCTGAAAAGCTATTTCTCCAAGCGTGACCTGCACTTTTAAAGGAACATTCCACTGAAAACCTGCATTTGACATATTAGACACTCACCTGCCGTGACCTGACAGATGACTCTGAGGGCAGACCAGCTTCTTCTAGCTGCAGCCTGCAGTCTGTGTCTTTGACACTGGATAAATCCAAACTTTTGTCTGGATGACTGCTTTTACTTCTCACCCACTTGATAATTAAAGTGCTAAAATATGTGCACATCTTCCAAAACCCAAACCTTTGAAAACATAATAAGCCGGTTCTGTCTGAGACCAGCAGCCGTCCTCATTACGAGTTCTGGATTGTTTGTACCTTCTCACCTGTCTGAGAGCTGGAGGTGTGAACTCCGCTGCTGCAGGTGCCGAGATGATGTCACCTTCCCTCCCCGACCTTCTCCCGAACGACAGAAAGTGCAGAACCATCGTCGCTGCCGTCTGTGATTCACACCCCTCCACCTGCAGTCAGAACAAAACAACGAGTTCACACTCAGGCTGAGCAAAGGTGGTTTTCACTCACTCTTTAGTTTAATGGGCGTAATTGAACAATTTGTTAGCAGAAGATTTGGACTGTTCCTCTTTTAGACCAGGAAGAGTCTGATGAAGGAAATGTTAAAAACTGTAAAGTCGTTTAGCAACAACCTGTTTAGATGTTAACAAAAAGAAAATAAAAGCTCCACACAGACGCTGAGAGCAACAGTCACTTTTTTCTTCTGATCCTGATGTACAAAAAAACCTTTACTGTGCCAATAGTGTAAAAATACTATGCTACAAGTAAAGGTCCTGCAGTACATATAAGTACAATATGAAGTACTACCAGCAAAACGTACTGGCCTCTGTGACTGATGATGTACAGTCTATTTTAGATAATCAGTTTTCGATCCTGAGGCATCTGTGTGTGTGTGTGTGTGTGTGTGTGTGTGTGTGTGTGTGTGTGTGGTGCTGCTGGTTTGAACCCCTTTACCCTCAGTTCAGTTTTTAGAGGAAACCTGCTCTATGCCAAGTCCTTCCTCACAGATCTGCACTTTTTAAAAATAACAATTCGCAAACTGTCATGAAATATTAGAATAATTTCACCTGTTTGGGCGTCAGACTGTTACTGATGTGAAACCATGTGACAAGTTCAGAGCGGAAGTGTCTAGGTAGAACTGCTAACAGCTCAGACTTCGGAAACAATGAGGGACTGAGAGTAGACAGTGCTTTTCTATCAAAAGTTTTGTTTTGTAGTATAAACTAAAGGAAAAAGTAACTACAGCTGTCAGGTACACATGGTGGAGTAGGAGTATAAAGTAGCATAAGGTGAAAATACTTAATAATTGTACTTTAGTAAATGTACTTAGTTACCTTGCAGCCCTGTGTCCGTCCTCCACATCTTTAGGTTCCCCAGCTCTGACTTTACGCTGGAGCTGGATGTGAATTTGCTGTTCATGAGCCTTTTGTTGAATCTGTGCCTTCTCACTGTTTTTGCAGAAAAGAGCAGTAAACAATCAGGCAGCACGGCTGCTGGTTATGGGGGTTGATCTGACAGATGCTGTCAGCAGGAAACATAACAGCTGCTGCTAATTAACACCACTTCTGCAGGTAACTTTGAAAAAAGGCTAAAAAGAAACGTGGGTGGAGTTTGGTTAAAGCTGGAGTCTGTTCAAACACAAGGTGCATGTTATTATAACATCACAAACAAATCAGCCTCACCAGGTGGATTCACTGTGCTGCCATGCTCCACACCCTGCAGGGTCTCACTTCCTCAATGTGATGTATTTCCTATTGAAACAGGAAGTTTGGGCGGGGCATAATTAGCTATCAGGTTTATCGTCAAAGGAGAGTTTCACGTTGATCCAGGACCGAGTCACTTTAAACTAACAAGACTGTTCCAGTAAAACAACAATTAAAAAAGTCACAGCGTCACATACACTCAAGACATTTTATGCTCCAAAATTTCTCTTTGAGTTGTGTCTTTTTCTGCGGTAACAGCAGAAAGTCTCCATGAAAAATGAAAGAGCTCATGCTGCCATAAGCTTTAACACCTTAAATCAATGTAATTATTCTGTAATCCTGACCAGTCAAAGCGGCTCCTTCCAAAACCAAATCTGACAGACATTTCTGCTGCTGATCTGCCTCATCCTCCCAGTAGCTCAAGTGTTTCTGCGTTTGGCTGCTGGCTGCTGAAGGCCTGGAGCTGCAGATGGCCGGCTCGTGCCCAGTCCGAAATTTTCCACACAAGATGGCTGGATGGGCTCCCGCTCGCCAACGGCCGGCTGCGAACACAATGACGAACGTCCAGTCACTTCTTCAGGAATGAGTGGAGCACAAAGCCTGATCTGAGGGGACGGGCCTCGAGTCGACATTTCACCCTCCACCTGCTGCAGAAGCCTGAGCCACGCTGACGGAGACTTTTATTCATCTGTCACTGAATCTCCACTAAAAATAGATGCATAAAAAGCACAGGACGGCTCAGAAATAGCTGTTTATGTGGGCATTTTAAGAAGACGAGTCAGTGAATGAATGCTGGCTGTTTTTATCATTTGTGCGTTTAAATGTCATCACAATTCAACAAAAAAGAGGCAGCAGGAGGGGAACGTTTGCTTCCTTCTTCACCAGTTTCCCCTCTTTGTTTCCAATTCGTTGTGAAATTTCTCCACCAAATAATTTTTGAAAAACACATTTCCTGCTGCTGATCGTAAGTGTAGGTGTCTTTTCTATTGATCCAAAAATTTGTAATTTCTGGATCAACACGTTTCCATTGTTCCTCAGTGTTTGGAGGGATAATTTGTGCATCCCCTCCTCTCATGGTGGGTGTCTGAGGCTTGACCCGAACAGATGATGGCGGTGAGAGCCCAGCTTCCTCCCAGATGATGTGGTCGAATGTGGGAAGCGGTGTGAGGATGGTGGGAGTTTGGCCTGGTTCAGCCTGACGTTGCTGTGTGGGCGTCAGTATGGATTTGGGCTTCCGCTGGGGTGTATGGACAGAGTGGACGGTGGAGGGTTGGGGTTGGATCACGGAGGAATGAAGGTCACTGTGGGCTGGCAACTCCATGTGGGCATTCAGACCAGTCACAGATGAGGTTTCAGTTTAGCTGAACTAGTTTCAGGGATGGCGGCTGTGTTTGTATCTTCTCAGGTTGTTTTGCAGCTAAACCTTGAAATACATCAGAGATAGAGAAAGACTGAACCTACAGCCCTTCTGTTGTTATTCCAGCTTTTCTACCCTGTGTAAGCAAAGTCCACTCTGTCAATGAGCCCCCCCCCCCGCCACCTGGCCAAGGTCAGAAGAAGCCAGTAGTGGTTTCCAACAGCAGCCATGGAGGAGTCTCTGCAGCTCAAAGTGGGAACCAGTGGCTGCCAGAGCCAAGAGGCGGCGTTCTTTAGCCCAGAGAGAGTGGGACAGAGAAAGACCAACAACCAGGGTTAACATGGCTTTGGCTTTTTCACATGGAGAGAGTTCTCATGTGGATCCAAAGGACTCACATTGGATCCACATGAGGCCTTCTTCTTTCTGGATGTGTTAGCATCTAAAGCTAACCTGTTGGTTTGGTAGCATTAGCCACCTAGCATGGTCCTGACTGGACCTTTGGATTGAATGGGTCTGATGTGAGTTTGGGAGGAAGTGAAGCTTTGGGGTAACAGTGCTTTGGGTCACATTAGCAGGAACCAGAGCGTCTACTGGACTGACACATTTACTCCTCAGTCAGCTAACGCTAGCTTTGGACTGGACACTTTGTCCCAACCAGGCATCCGTAGTTCATGTTGTATTTTAGATGGAAAGGCCCTGATTCCACCTGTGCAAAGCATTTTAAGTGTCACAGGCAACACTAAAGGGGCTGGTTTTCATTTTGTAGCAGGTCAGCACATTTAAAATAAATTAAAAGTCAAGAGTCCAGTGAAGAAGATGCAGCCAGGCTTTAGTCCAGTCACTGTGAAGTTGTAGAACATAAGATCACAAACCTGATGAATCAGATTGAGACCAGGGTTAAGACAGTAACCAAAAGGGAGAAAGATGAGTAACTTGGTAACAGACTACAATTTAGACTTTGGCTTCCAGAAACAATAAATGCAGCAGGTTTTTTAGGTTTTAGTCAGTACCACGCAGTAAAACAGTAAAAGATATTGAAAGGAAAAGAAAACATATGCTTCTATTTTTCAATATCTTGCATATAAGACAATAATATGCACAAAAACCCTCATATGCAAAAGATTCATAACTTGTTCACACATGTTCACACATTTGATCTTTTTTTTGTGTAAACAAGATAAATACGTGCCCACAAAAATAATGTGTGAAGATAACAACCTGTGCAAAACAGCTAAAAAAACCCACAGTCTTATTGACGTCTGTGTCAGATTAAAAACTGCAAAATATGGAAACTACTGTACTCTCATGAGCATTGGTATAAATAAATGTATTACCTCTTAATGACTTCAGGACATAAACATCATAATTAAATGTGTAACAGTGAGCGACTGTGTACAAAAATAAAAAGTCAGGTTTCAGGAGTTTAGAGGCTTTTTCAGGGCAACTGTGAAGCCAGTTGGATTGAAATAAAATAAAATAAAGACCCAGGGTGAAAATGAGCTGGTGGCTCCTTATTAATCATCTGTGTAGTGGAGAACTACAGTATTTACAGTATATATGTCATTGTTACAGGTGGACTAAGGGGGTCTCGAGATCTGTGCACCTGGTCTGGTTGGTGATCTAGATAAACGAGCAAAGGAGGAGGAGGAGGAAAATAGAAGACAGATATCATAAGCAGATATGAAGAACAAAGCAAACAATAAAGGTAGGAAGGAGAAAACGAAGCAAAGATGAAAAGTAAGATGGAAATACTTCAGTAAAATCCAGCAATGAACTGTAGGAATTACACAAAACAACTCTAGTTCTTCAGAAACCAGCAGAAAACAGTTATTTTTATCATCATACTTCAATACAGATTTTGGCACTGGAGGTGGAATAGTTGGTCAGCAGCCTAGTTGGCCGGCATCTCCATCTCCATTAGTTCTTCAGGAGGAATAAGGAACATATGGATGAATCCGGATAAATGCCACCAGAGGGAATACTTGATATTTTGAAATATCCTGAAATGTCAAGGCCTGGTACAGAGATGTGGCTTTGCCACGGTCCTGTTGCCTTAGTTATTTGCATACTGGGTAAAATCTGATGTTTGTAAAGAGGATGTTCTGTGTAGAAATATGGTTCGCACAAAATATTCAGGTAAACAGTGAATTTTCATAAATGTGGCAGAAAGTGACAAACGCCAGCAGAGTTTTCTTCTACAGAAATGAAATGACCTGAAGTCGTGTCTGAAGATAAGACCGTTTGTGTTCCCAGCAGTCACAGTCGAGGAGCACATGGTCCGCCTGTTCGTGGAGAGGAACGGTTTCATTTCATGCAATAAATCTCTCGAATGGAGATTTTTGTAAGAAAGTTGCACGTTGCAGCAGGAACCAAGTATTTACAGAGCCAGCCTGTTCTCATTCCCACAGCAGCTACTGATGCTACAGGGTCATCAACAGAGAGCAGGGCTAACACAGTCGCCTCTGTGCCTCACATTTATTTTATTTAGCAAACCCAGTCCTGCTTCCTGCTGCACTGGATGGTCCAAAAAATGGACCACAGCCTTTTCCAGCTCTGCCTTTATACACACACAGTTTGTTGGAAGGACTCCTGGAGGAAACTGTTTGTATCCATTTCCAAGTCTTCATTTCCTTCTACTGCAGCAGCAAAGATGGAAAAAAGCCATCACTGCATCTCTGACATTTCACTTCGCTTTGGACCAGTTCAGCTTCAGCCCTGGACCTGAGCTTCCATGTCAGTGACACCTGGAAAGGACACACTGGTGTCTGTGCTCACCTGGATTACGCTGTGTGAATAATGCACTGACTATCAAGTTGTGTCATTTTCTGCTTTTGCACAAATCCTTAGTTGTTGTTGTTGTTGCCCTATTTTTCTGCAGAAAGACACTAAAGGTGAAGAATCTCGTGTTTTATTTCAACAGGCTGCAAATTGTCTTAATTTGTGTCTGCTGTTAAAGATCTGGGAAGAGCTTATCATAAACACAGTGTGTGATCTGCAGTCTGATCCTAAACCTCTCCCCTGGTTTGGTGTTTCTGGTTAACCAGTTGCCACGGCGCCTGTGGTGAACATCTTAAGTAAACAAAGAACCATTGCGCAGTTACCGACAACAGACGTCTGTTGCTGATAAATGGCAATTATTGATTTCCACAGAGACCACAGTACTGCTGTCAGAGCGAGGAAGGCTCACCACACACTTCAGATCTTTATCTCCCACTTCGTCAGATGATTCATGGTGAGGAGCTGCAGGAACTTGAGGTGGTTCAGTCATGAAAACTCACAGGGACAGAGAGCAGGAAACACTCGTGGGTTTTAAAACAGGAAAAGCTCCAGGTAATACTGAATGTTCAGTCAGTGTGGAGGGAAAGAGCATTTGGTTTTTGGCAGGTGTTAATTTCTGCAGCCACAAAAACATCAAACCTGATGAAAACAAAATTTCACATTCAGCAATTTGTCAAAGTCCAAATAAAGTGTAACAAACTGAAAGCAGGAAGGTGTCTGGGCTGTAGAATCGTCAGGCTCCGGGTTATGTTTTAAAGAATGGAGTCAAACAGTGGACTTGGACTAACGGACGGGATGTGAAGAACTCTGCAGGGCACAATGCATGTCTGCAGCTGCTGCACATTATTAAGCATGAAGAGTCAAACTGCCTACAGGCACACAGGTTGTAACTGTAGCATCCAACCTGTAAATCATCCCAGGTCCCTCCCAGTTGGTCTGTCAGAGACATGCATCCTGGAAAACACAGATGAAATACTGTTAACATGCTGCAGAGGTGAAGTAAAAGCTTCTAATAATGTGCAGCAACATGTTTCCAGACACGTGTCAGTGGAGGCAGCAGGCAGCAGCGTCTGAGCACTGACCTGAGAACAGGGCACAGTCCTTTCTGTGCAAACCTGCTCAGATTAAAGCTCGGACTCTGCGCTTTAACGTGGAATTCATGATTTGATGTCAGATTGGATGTGTTGAAGCACAGAACCTGGAGCAGAAACTAGTCTGGACTGTAGCTCAGTCAGAACTTGGTTTTCCAAGATCCGTGACCCTAAGACGTCAGGAATTTGCTGTTTAAGTCCAGTTTGTGTGCAAACTGCTTTCAAACGAAAAAGCTTCTTCATAGCTCAACATCCAATAACTAGTTTAGCTCTCAATCTGTATTACTCCGACTAAAGAGCGAACATGACAGGAGATCAATGGGAAACCTGTTTTCTGGTCTCGCAGCAGAGCCCAGAAGTTGTGGTTTCACTCCAACCATCCTGTTAATTACAGCCTGAGCAGCAGGACTTTATCACTCTGAGCATCCTTTAACGTCTGACTCTGCATCAGATCAACTAAAACCTCTGGACCTTCAAAGCATCTGGTGGGTGCAACAATAAGGAGTGGGAAACATTTATACTGTGGATTTCAGGGTTTAACAGAGTTGGGTGTTATTTTCCTTGACAGAAAGGATGTAAAGTGTAAAAGTTGTGCAGGTTTGAACAGGAAAGGTCCTAATGAATTGCAGGATATTTCATGCATCAGCTGTTGCAACATTTGTGATGCTGGTCTGGGGCCTCAGGAACCTTTGGTGGCTGAATCTGTGTGGCTCTGGTCTCTGCTGGAGCAGGACTCCTACTGAACTCCTTTGTTTTGGTGCTTGGACTCTGAAACGCTTTCCAAAGCCAGAGGAGAGGAGCGAGAGCGCGGCAGAGAGGAGGACTCCAACAGACAGGGAGAGAGAAAAGCAAAATGAGCGTTTAGCCGCTGGTGTGAATTGCCTTTCGCACCAGACAGATTTCCTGATCCCATAATGGCTCGGGCTCACGTTTCCTGGTGCAAAATCTCGGCGGCGCTTGTGTCGGCTGCACATGCTCCGGAGGCCTAATGAGGCAGCATTAGCCAGGGGAGACGCAGTAATTAGAGCCAACGTCAGCGCCGAGGACAGATGGCACGCTAAGACAAGCCTCTCAACTTCACCTCCGCTCTGTGTGTGTGTGTCTGTCCTGAGAGAGAGGGAAGGAAAATGTGTCAGAAGAGAGAAGAGAAAGACGGAAGACACGTACAAATGTGTTGGAGAAATGAGGGAGAACAAAACAGAAAGAGACGATTTGACACAATAAAAATAGAAAAGGAAGGAGGGGGGGAGAATGCACGACATGGCCAGAAGTATGTGGACAGATGACAACCATATAGTAATCACTGTTGGAAGGAGTACTGAAAGCCTTTACTGCAGTAACAGTAGAAATACCACAGTATAAAAATCCTCTGTTTACAGTAAAAGTCCTGCATTCCAAATATTAATGCAGTAAAAGTCCAAAAGTATCATCATCCAAATGTACTTGAAGTATCCAAAGTAAAAGTGGTCATTGTGCAGAATGGCCCATTTCGCATATATACTTCTAATTTGAAGTACTTTATATACCGCTGGGTAGCTGACGTTAACTACCTTATATACTTCTAATTTGAAGTACTTTCCATACCGCTGGGTAGCTGACGTTAACTACCTTATATACTTCTAATTTGAAGTACTTTCCATACCGCTGGGTAGCTGACGTTAACTACCTTATATACTTCTAATTGAAGTACTTTATATACTGCTGGGTAGCTGACGTTAACTACCTTATATACTTCTAATTTGAAGTACTTTCCATACTGCTGGGTAGCTGACGTTAACTACCTTATATACTTCTAATTTGAAGTACTTTCCATACCGCTGGGTAGCTGACGTTAACTACCTTATATACTTCTAATTGAAGTACTTTATATACTGCTGGGTAGCTGACGTTAACTACCTTATATACTTCTAATTTGAAGTACTTTCCATACTGCTGGGTAGCTGACGTTAACTACCTTATATACTTCTAATTGAAGTACTTTCCATACTGCTGGGTAGCTGATGTTAACTACCTTATGTACTTCTAATTTGAAGTACTTTCCATACTGCTGGGTATCTTGGGAATTTCCCCCCAGGGATCAATAAAGTTTGATGATCAGTCTGTATTTTGTTGGATCCATCTGATTCTGAAAAGGAACTAAAGTTATCAGATAAATGTAGAGCAGGAAAAAGTCCAAGGTTTGACTCTGACATGTAGTGAAGTCCAAGGATGAAGTAGCAACAAGTGCAAATACTCAAGTAAAGTACAAATACCTCAGAACTGGACTGAAGTACAGCATGTGAGCAAATGTGGATAAAAAAGGAAAAAAGTGAAATGTTCAAGGAGCGAAAGGAAGAAACTGATCAGAAGAAAGAGAAAAAGATAAGATGGAGTGTGAGGTTTGGACAAGGATTTAGAAGAGGCTGCTGAAAGAAAGAAGGATGATGAAAAGAAAGAAGGAAAAAGAAGGGTTGGATGAGAAGGGAAGAATAAAGAAATGAGAGAAGACAGAAGACCAAATGTGTCGGGAATGAAAACAGGGAGCGTTGGAGAGAGACGAAGGGTGAGATTGTGGAGGAAGATCGATAAAAATAGACTGAGAGGTGAGGAAGGAGAGAGCATGATGAAAGAGGAGGAAGAACGAAGACGCAGGACAGGATGAAACAAAAATAGACGAATAGGAGGACAGAGAAAAAAACCTAATGAGGAAACGTAAAAGACGAGACAAAGCAAAGAGGACACGAGAAGATGGGAGCTCGTCTTGTCTTCAGCATGTCACAGTCTCTCAAAGACGATTTATCGCCACTTAGCAGCTCCGCACCTGCCTTTCAGCAACACTGATCAGACACAAGAAGAAGAAACGCTCTTCTTTTTCACCGCTGAGAAATCGGTGACTCAGATAAATTACGATAAAGTGAAATGAAAGAACAAAAGTTGAGAAAAGAGAAGATGCGATAAAAGGGGCTGAGATCATTTTAAAGAACAGGAGATATTATGGCTGCTGTTCGGTAAAGCATGAAACATAAACAGTTGATCAGCCTGTACACGATGAAATGACCACGGCTGCTGGGTCACGTGGTCCGGCATTAGACAGGTGTTCCTAATAAACTGACAACTCAGTGTATCTATATGTCCACCTGATCTCACCTATGATCTCACCTGAACATGAACCTGAACAACAAAGCATCACTTCTTGCTGATTTTTCCTTTGGTAAAGTGAAACCCAGGTGTGTTTCTGGGCTCTGAACAGAACCATGTTAGCTGCCGCCCCCTGTTTCCAGTCCTTATGCTAAGCTAAGCTAACTGCACCCTGACTTTGGCTAAAGTAAAACAAGATCAGATGAAAAGACAAGTGAGGATTGAAAAAGTCCTTTAAGTGAACTAATCATTGACAACACTCCACCTGTATTTACCTGTCAAAACAATAATTACTCCACAGTTCACCTGAATTAACACGTGCTTTCTGCAGGGTCCTGAGTTGCTTCCAGGTTAACACGGTTTATCAGAGCTCGCCCTCCGCCTCATTATCTTGTCCGTGTCGTCTCCTCAGGTGTTGTTGACGTACATGATTAATTTGCCGTGGTCAACCTGGCGTCTCCAGGCGGATTCCTCATTAACAGTGGGCATGATAACATCATGTGCAGTGTTACAGCTCTACCTGTCCTCGACGCCCCCTCTGACACTGTGGTTTTGACTGTACATAATTATCATTGTCACTATTTTCCAACGTGTTTCATGAGCGTGTTGTTGATGGTAATTTATTGTTCATGTAATCAAATATTGCCGTGCTTTCTGCATTTGCCCGGTGGCACGTATAGTGTTAATTAGGCTGCAGGAGAACAGTGTGGATGGAGGGAAAAAAAAGAAACGTGGAAAGTTGTTGACAGCCAATCAACTTCTCACTTTCAGAGAGAGATAGAGTGGTGTAAATAGTACAACGAGAAACACTGGTGGCAAACGGCTGCTGATCTGCAGCCAAGCAGGGCCTGTTTGGTATCATTAGCAAGTTTTTTTTTGGGAAGGAGGGATATTAATATGATTTGTCATCTCAACTTATGAACATATGAATCAGTGTTTACTAACGAACATGCAGCTCTGTCTGCAGGAATCTGAAATCTTCATGTTGGATCAGAGGATTTTTAACAAATAGCTTGTTGTTTGAAGTACTTGATGGGTGTCGTGCAAACACATTATACAATATTAGCATTTTGACTGGAGGAAAAAAACGTTCAATGCTCATGGCTCGGCATTTTTGGTGCGACTGTATGTTGCAGAAAAGAACACGCGCAGACGAAAATGGGATTTCTGTTAAAAAAAAATTGATGAAATAAAGAAAAAAACGAATTTTCTCTGTTACACGCTGCATGTTGATTATATCTGCAATATCCAGATCACTGTTTTTTTAAGTATGTACTAAAAGAAAAAAAATATTTACATCTTAACAAATCACGAATATGTAAAGTCAAGTATCCATGAATCTGAAAAATGTAAAATATCAAAAGTGAAAGTACTGCACAGTAAACAAGAACTGTAGCTGTCCCCCTAGAAATAATGCAGCAGAAGTATAAGGTACAGTAGCATAAAATAGTATAATATAATCATTATACTGTGCTGTGTAAATGTATTTGTTTTCTAACACCAGTGATAAGATACTTGACCCCAAACGTTTCCACATTTAGTTTTACCAGTAAATGACACTTTCCTGTGGAAAAATAAAACAAGGCCACTACAGGGAAATACGACTGACGGCTCCAGCTGCAGACACTCGACCAAACCGACCGTCCGACCATCAAAGCGCCGATCGTGACCTCAAACTGCACGTCAGGCTGATCTGGCAGAACTTTGGCCTGGTTCTAAAACGAGTGTGTACGACAGGGAAGCCCGGTGGGAACAGAACCACCAGCCCTGCTCTCCTCTCAGGAGGGAAGCAGCCACCTCAGCTGCTGACTGTAGCAGTGTGACACACAACCACACACCAAACACAACTACAAACACACAGTCGCACACACACACACACACAGGGGAAATGTGCAAAAACACACAAAGCAGCAAATTAATGTACTCATACACGCAGACACATATCCTGAATCACGCACCAACACCTTCAGACTACATTTTTACACCTGCAGCACAAACACACAGTGTATACATCTGCAAACACACACACACACACACACACACACATACACACACACTCCCATTTTACAAACACCAGAAACTTTGCTGTTTTTACCCCTTTCACTGACACACACACACACACACTGAAGACTTTACTGTCCAGACTGGAAATTAGCCTCGTTTGCTGAGTCGGTACACTCTGGTTTTTCACTTCATTGAACAGCAGCCTGTTATTTACAGCTTACACCTGCCCTCTCATGCTAGTTGTGCCACAGTGGTGGGCACATCTGGCACTCTGCTTCTGTCCTGTCATTCAGTTTAAGGTGCCTTTGGCCTTACGCCTTCCCTCTAACTAGACGCAGGATGTTCACATTTCACGTTAATAGTACAATCAAAACGTTATAATTATATATATTATTATACTCTAAGCACATGTTGACAAAATGCATTTTGCAGTTCACCTTTATTGTCATCCTACATCTAGAAAGAAACTGAAAAAGGGAATATTAGAACAGTTAAACATGAGCCTAAAAACCAGGTGTGAACGCGTGAACAGCCTTGAAGCTGTGAGGACCAGACAACATGTCCCCACAACCACAGAAAGACACAGTCAGTTAAGACAATTATGAATGTTACTGTACAAATACTAATATTTTGTGGTTTTAGTGAGTGATCTCAACAACTATACAACAATATATATAATTCTAATTATCAATAACCTTGTGTATGTTAACATGTGGATGTAAATCATGTTTTGTGACGTGTGTTTTCTATACACACGTTTTATGTTTTCATGTACTTCTACTACGAGCACAACTGTAGTTTTGTGAACTGTCAGTAATATTGATCAGAGTTAACTAGACAGGTAAAGACTAGACGGCTGCCTGTTGTGTAGTAACAGATGCTGTTTGATTTTCAGGTCTGACACATGAACGCAGCCTTTTTCTTATTTTCCAAAACCACATTGCCAGACTTAGCTGCACTGGCAGCTTTGTTTCATTTTATCACCAGGTTCAATCATCAGGACAAATATTATCATTTCCACTGAGCCGAAGCTGATCAGGGTGTGAGTGATGATGGAAATACCTCTGTGTCTGTGTTCATACGCTCCCTTCAATTTCTGTTGCGTGGGTGTGTGTGCATTTATGTTGTAATTGTGCAAGTGTGAGCATTTGGGGGTAAATGGAGTCCATGTTGGGGGGTGAAAGTATGAAGGCGGCAGCACGGAAGGCCCTGAGCAACAATCTGCGGTGACAACAACATGCTATCTTCATTATCAACTCTCTCCCTCTCTCCCCCCACACCTTCCTCTCTGCAGCCTGCTGAACAGCTGAGGTGTCAAAGCTAAACAAGGCGAGGATGAAGATGAGGAGGAGGAGGAGGAGGGGATGATGGTGGCGGGGTGGTGGAGGTGGTGCTGGGGGGCATTCTGGGTAACTGGACAGGATTGCGTTCCCACCAACATCACCAGACCACTTGGGAATGGAGCCTAAACACATATTCAGATCATCTATCGGTTTAACTGTTGAGGTTAGTTCAGGTGTTTCATTTTCATGAAAGACCAACAGGAAACTTCCTGTTGTTTCAAATCAAAACTGGCTTAAAACTGTCGCAGATTATTTATCTTTAAATCCTCGCACTTAGCCCTGATCCTGATCCGAGTCCTAAACTTAAATATTGAGTTTGGTCTGATACTTTTATTTACTTGAGCACTGATAAAATATGTAATTTACAGCTGTAGCTGCTAAATATGACACAATACATTTCTCATAAGCTGCCAGATCCAAATACTGGAGATCCTGAATACAAACAATTTATTAAATTACGGATCTGATCTGAATGGAAGTTTAACTGGAGAATGTGACTCTGTGATGAGATCCTCTAAAGAGAAGATGTCTCACTCTTTTGGGAGATGTTGAACTACAGAAACAGTCCATTTTGTTTGTGCAGTGGTGTCACACAGTGGAGCTTCTTTCCTCCCAGAGCTGCCAACAAGAGTTCAAAGGGTTATCAGAGGTTTGTAACCGACACCACGTATCAGTTTAACCTGTTTCATGCAGTGATTGTGGCTTTAGTCTTGTTTTTCTACATTTTTCCTGTTTCCAACACCCTTCATCAAGCTAACCCTGACAATAGGTAGCATGACCTGGACACTGACCTCAGTGACCAAAGCATCCACCCTTACTAGCAACTACATTCCCTTCGACACTTGGTTGACAGAGCAAATTAGCGGGCTATAAGCAGGAGGTTTAGGGGACGGGGCCGACGTGTAACCTAAACACAAAGAGACTTCATGTGCATCGACTAGGGGCTGGTGTGTAAAAGGATTTTACCTGCTGAAGCTGATTCCTGGAGGGACAGCGAAGGATCAGTTGAGATGTTTTGACCTTTGGAAAAGCACTTTAGGTGGTAGTGTGTGTGTGTGTGTGTGTGTGTGTTTGCAGTTAGCAGTGGACGACAGATTGGCCCCTGAGGCGCTGCAGGTGTTTGAGATGAGAAAGAGAAGGAGGGAGCTAAAGAAAAGACGCAGAGGAAGAGAAATGAAAGAAACACCAGGAGAAAAAAAAACAGACAGCTAGAAAAACAGAGGGATGAACTGAGTTAATATATTTTCAGGTTTCAGCAAAACACTCCAGAGCTGGATCATCTAATGGAGCACGGTGATGCCACGCTGAAAGCTAATAAAAACGTAGCCAAGCCAAACCTTAGTTATTCTTCTGTTGTCTGTCATTTTTCTATTTTAACCTATTAATAGTTGATATGTATATTTCTCGGGGTTACTAGAACTACGCAGTGACAATGAAAGCATCCTCTTATCTTATTCTTTCAATGTTTTCTTCTAAATAATCTTGTCTTTCTCCTCCCTGCAGGCTGTGACCCAACCTTTTCTTCCCTAGTCCAGTCTGAACAGGTTCCCTGGACTTGGAGAAGCTTTAGGATCACGTCTCTGAGAATTTCTTGTTGGGTTTTTCATTGATGCTTCCCAGTGTTGTGATCTACGGCACAGACCAATAAGCTAAACCAGGTTCTGGATTCACATTACACTCATTCATTGTTACTGTCAGTCTCTGGATGGGCTTTGTGCTGAAGAGAAAAAAAAATCAGCAGCTGCTTCCTGTTACAACAAAACCTTTGAAGCCATGACAGAGCTGGAGCACAAGGGGATCCTGGGTATATTTGGCGTTGGCGTGAGGAGTTCAGGCATCAAGAGGCTCCTAGTAGAACCACTGCTTCTTCTCATTGACAGGAATCAGTTTGCATGTCTTGGGATCCTGGAGGAAAAGATGTGTCTTTATGTTGCTGCCACCTGATAAACTGCAGAAAACAGCTGGATGAACTCCAGACTCTTCTGGTGCCTCAGGACGTAGTTTATCGTGTCACTTTATGTGAAGTACTAATGGAAACGGTACTAAAAGCAACCGGGGCTGCACAAAAACCCTGAGTTCTTATTGTAGCTCCAACTTGTGATCTTCCAGTTACAGGACGGTGTGTCTCATCACAAGACGCCCCTGCCATCATCTGCTGCTAATTACTGCACTAACAGACGGTCGGCTCTCCCACACCTATCAGACACCACCAGCACACTGGCAGCAATATGTAACAAGACAGATAATTTTGGAAAGTCAGCTCGTGCAAAGATTTCACAGTTTGTCTCCTAATGTTCTGAGTCTCTGGCTCTGACTTTCAACTGTGTACTGTCTGTACTGCATGGAGGCCATGTAATAGTAGTAGTAGATATTAGACTGTGTACTGTCTGTACTGCATGGATCTCCTGTAATAGTAGTAGTAGATATTAGACTGTGTACTGTCTGTACTGCATGGATCTCCTTTAATAGTAGTAGTAGATATTAGACTGTGTACTGTCTGTACTGCATGGAGGCCCTGTAATAGTAGTAGTAGATATTAGACTGTGTACTGTCTGTACTGCAGATATTAGACTGTGTACTATCTGTACTGCAGATATTAGACTGTGTGCTGTCTGTACTGCATGGAGGCCCTGTAATAGTAGTAGTAGATATCAGACTGTGTACTGCCTGTACTGCAGATATTAGACTGTGTACTGTCTGTACTGCAGATATTAGACTGTGTACTGTCTGTGCTGCATGGAGGTCCTGTAATAGTAGTAGTAGATACCAGACTTTGTACTGTGTGTACTGCAGATATTAGACTCCGTACTGTCTGTACTGCATGGAGGCCCTGTAATAGTAGTAGTAGATATTAGACTGTGTACTGTCTGTACTGCATGGAGGTCCTGTAATAGTAGTAGCAGATATCAGACTGTGTACTGCCTGTACTGCAAATATTAGACTGTGTACTGTCTGTACTGCAAATATTAGACTGTGTACTGTCTGTACTGCAAATATTAGACTGTGTACTGTCTGTACTGCAGATATTAGACTGTGTACTGTCTGTACTGCATGGAGGCCCTGTAATAGTAGTAGTAGATATTAGACTGTGTACTGTCTGTACTGCAGATATTAGACTGTGTACTGTCTGTACTGCATGGAGGCCCAGTAATAGTAGTAGTAGATATTAGACTGTGTACTGTCTGTACTACAGACATACACCATCATATCTGCTATATCTGTATTTATTGATCACTGTTCGTAATCGATCACATTTCCCAGCATGACTGAGCTGTAACCTGAAGTTTCTAGTGAAGGTCTGATGTGGTCGGTTCCTCTTTGCTTTTCCTCTGTATTTCCTTGGATCAATGACCAAAATCTATATGTGGTCAGTATAAATGAAAGATGGACGCCGCGTCACTACTACCCCACTATGACGATGCCACGACACGCAGGACAACACCAGGCCGCCAATCAAAGCTGTCGATCATCTAAACTACACCTGTTTTATAATCTATCAGAAAAATGACACTTTCACACCCAAATCAGCAGAATAATATCACAGATCAGAGCGGGGAGACCTCAGGGATCAGAACCAACAATCCTGCTCCGTGACCTCGATCATCACCACCAGAACCCGGATCATTTGAGGGAAAACCATATGTACGTGCATCTGCTTCCTGGGACTCCAGCAGAACCACGGACACTCAACAGCGATGCCTTGAGCCACCGAAGAGATTTTAAACTGAGCGGCCATCTGTCTTTCTCCTCTCTGGGTTCTTCTTGGCACCCGAGGGTGCAGCCTTTGGAGGGGATGGGGGAGTGGGAGGGCAGAAGGAGTCGCCCTCCCCTTGACACAATGAGACAAAAAGAGTCTCCAAAGAGAAGAAAAAGACAACTGCTCATCCAACCAACCCTGCTGAGACCAGTCCCAGCTCATCAGAGACAGTTCAGCTCTGGTGACGACCAGTTTAGAAAGAAAGACGGTAAAATAAATAACTCCTGAGTTACTGGCTGTTTCTTCCTTTTATCCTGAGTTGTTGAATCTTTTATTACTTGTGGCACAAACTATCAGCCTGAACATTTTCTTTGTTAGTTTGATGACAGCACTTGGTCCCTGATCGTGGTCTCCCTTCCTGTCGCCCCCCTTCGACTGACACCACTGAGGGGGGAGGCTTTCTGGATTGAAGGATTTGGCAGAGTTTAGTCTCTGAGAGTCCAGCGGAAATGGGAGGACAGGTTCTTCAAAGCCTCCCTGCCTGAACAGGAGAGGCCATAATGAGGCTGAAAGAGCTGGGAGGAGCTCTGGAGGGCCGGCCCCCGCCAAACAGACGTGACATGAAACTCTCATCAGGGCTTTCTGAGCAGCTTTGCTTCAGACAGGAGGAGGCGGCTGCTGGTGGATTTTGGAACAAATCCATACGCGTTCAAAATCAGCGAGGAACCTTATTTCCACCTCCTGATGTTAATGCTGTTCACTTTTAAAGGGAGATGTTTCTCCCCCGTGGCACCATTGATAACCCCCCTAATGACCTGCGTGAACGCAGCCTCGAGGAATGTTCGCTCACCTTTGCAGAGGAAGTGATCAACACAAGCCCTTTCTGCTAATTGAGGAGAGAAGAATACGGTGCGCGCCCCCGGCTGCGGCCCGACAAATGAGAGAGGTGTTTAGAGAATAAGAGGTGGACGGGGCCCGACAGTGGGGGCCCAATTGTCTCTGTGCAACACGAAGGGGATCAGCAACTGGGAGGGGAGAGCAGGAGGGATTTCTGAACAAATCCAAAAGGAACAAAGTGGGATTATCAGGTTCCCAGCGGCATGGGGCTATTCCTCCCATAACGTCATTAGACGGCATTAAAGCTCTCTGCTTTTCTGTCCCTTCACATGAGTGAAACCCAGAGCAGTCCTGCAAGAGATTAGTCCACTACAAGGTCTAATTGACAAGCAGGACTGCGGATCGTCAATGAAGTGATGTTATCCCTGCCGTCGCTTTGAAACAGCAGAACAAGAGCGGCACAAAAAGGATTAGTAACGCTGATAGCTGCGGGGGAAAAGAGGAGTTTAACTTCCTCCTCAGGAGTTTCTTTACTTCAGATTAAGATATTAAGGAATGCACCGCGTTAAACCTATTAGCATTTTATTTTCCCCACCTTTACAGCTATATCCAGCATATTTTTTATCAACATAATAAGGAAACTTGTAAATGTGTCTGCTGGGTGTCTTTAAAATGTTTACTGACAACAGGTTCTCTTTCCTCAACCCTAAAGGAACAGCTGTACATGTATGTACCAAATGTGATTTGGAACAAATTAATGACAGGTCCCAAAATCAGCAGCATCACCACAAAGTTATGACAATGAGGATCAGACCCAACAGTTTCCTCTTATAGAGAATTACTGACTAAAATAACATTAGTTCAAACCATCCGCTCAGATAAACATCCTGGTAACAACAGGAGCTAACGGATGTGGTTTGGTTTCTAAAAGTTTTAGTCGTGTTCACATTAAAAACGTCTTTCTCTGATGAAAACTGCTGGTCCAAATGTTTTTCATCAGTAAAAACTCTGTTCCGACACACTCTGGGGAACGGACACACTGTTGGACTGTAGAAAACTAAACTTCCTTTGGATAATCTCAAATAGCTGTGTAGCTCATGTAGTTTTCTCTTTTCTATTACTAATGAACAGCAGAGTCAAGTCAGACTCACCTCTCTGCTGCTTTCATTCACTAATTAATCATGATCTTTCTGATTGTGTCAGTGAAACCTAACACTCCCTGCTGTTGTTTCACATTAAAAGCCTGCCAAGAAAGCAAGGAATCAAGTCTTTTGCGACACTCTAAGACACTTAATTTGAAACTTATTTACAAGAACTAAGATCACACAGTTTTTGTTCTAATAGTTAAATGTTTTGGGACGTTATTTCAGCTAAATTTAATCGCACGTTTCACTACAGCACCATGTTTCCTCCAACATTACTGTGAATCTAACAGTCATGTATATTGGCCATTGCAGTGATTATAACCACTGGCTCCTGACAGGTGCAATCAGCCATCAGGCAAGAACACAGCAGGAACTCCAGAGCGACCACCTGATTTGTTCCTGTGTCCACTATAAAGCTCATTTCAACTCACGGCTCTGCAGAGAAAGCAACCATACCTAATGTCCCACTTGAGCCCCCATAGTCCAACGCTGTAATTAAAGGGTGATTAAGAGGCTGGAGTCGATGAATGGGAGCTTAAATAGTCTAAATACCCCATGCTGCTCTGCTGTTGGACACAGCGTGGAGGACTTAATTGATTCAGGCTAATCAGTGGTCAGAATTAAAACAGTCACAGTTGTCTGGGAGAGACGAGGGTGTGGGGGGGGGGGGGGGGGGGGGGGGGGGGGCAGTGAGAGGAAATGAGGGAGGAGAACAGAAGGTGGAAGTGAAAGAAAAAAGAGGAGGAGGAGGGAGGATGTGTGTTATTGTGGAGGGAAGAAGCAGCTCGGCAGAAGGCGTCTTGTATTATCCTGCATAAATTAAGAACGCTCACACACACACACACTTTACAAACACACTGGCGGATATTAAAGGAACAGTTTGTCGGACAATTAGGTGATATGGAGACTCATTAGCGTGGAACGTGATGGCCAACTCCACGTCCAACTTTGGCATCCTGACGACTCTGCAGCACCAAAGATCCAAGTTACACCAGCGTTTTTGATGGGGTTGTATTTTTGTGCATATCAGCTCCAGTTAGATGATGTTTTACTCACCAAATGAGACCAGAACCAAGTGGACTTTGATCAGAGAGGTTGGGAATAAGCGCTGACCTATTTGTTTTGAGATCTGAGCTGATATGAGCTAAAAAAATGAAACAGAGTGAACGAGACACTGCTGGCAGATTTAAAAATAGACATCTCTATAATGTCTCGCACCACAAGACTGGTTCACATGTACGACTCATTTTTAAGTCTCTGCAGAAGACTTAGTAACGATGTAAGCTTTCACCACCCTCCTGCCCCGACTCCTTCCTGCACCGCGTGCCCTGAAAACCTCCAGTGTGGACCTTACAGCAGGATGCTGATCAGCCCCAACCACCTTAAAGAGCTCTGCATTAATCATCATAACTGACCCAGACACCACAGGATGTTTGCCCCTCACATCTGTTCTTCTAAATGTCACCACTAAGCTCTGCTAACATGTTGACAAAACACATTACACTTCCTACAAAGTCTTCAAAATAAAAGCATCTGGCTGGTTTGTCAGTGGGAAGCTTTTAATGTGAAGCAGCACCAACAGGAAGGGTTAGGTTTGTGTGTTTGCAGTAACTTTCAGTAAACAATGAAATAACTGGTTTCTAAAAAGCAGCAACAAGAAGACCAGAGTGAAACTAAACTCCGAACCACCAGAGACTCAGGCTGATGCTGCAGACGTCCAAAGAGAGCTGGACACAGAGGCTCCTGTACTCAGGGAGGAGACTGCCAGGGGCCAGCTGTGGTCGCCTCTGATACCAAACAGGACCAGAGCAGTGGGGCTGGGTCCTGCTGTGAGCCTGTGGTGGAAACAAGTGTCACCCCGGTTTGACTCGGCACAGCACGGCTGAAACCGAACAACCAGGCCTGATGGACAAATCCTGTACTTCTGCAGGGGTGGAAGATGTACCCAGATCCTTCACTGCAGTAACAGTAGCAGTACTACTCTGTTAAAATACTCCATTATAAGTAAAATCCTGCATTCAAATCCTACTGACAGTATTATCAGCAAAATCCACTTAAAGAACAAACCAAAGTGATCCCATCGGGTCACGGGTTCAGTCCAGGCAGCAGCCTGAGCAGCAGGTTAACTGCCTGAGGTCCGAAGCGCAAAAGGCTTTCGGCAGCATATGTCACGTTACACAGTCGCACTGCTCAATGTTAAAAAACGAGTAACTTCACCCAACAACAACAACAACGCTGTGAAAACACGACGCAGCGCGGAAAACAATGGCTGCCTTGTGTGCCGGCGTGTTTGGCACGACTGCCCCGTGAAATATGTCACGGCAACATGTTCGGCCCCAGAGTGGAAGTGAAGTCGACGCCTCCAGTTCTCACAGAGCGAGTAAACTGCAAATGAATCACAAGTGACACACACATGAAAAAAAAACTGTCTACAACTCACAAGCACACACATTACCATGCATGTAGTATATTAGACACACGCACACGCACACACACACACACACACACACACACGCTGTCACACTCAGTCATATTTAGGCCCAATAACAATCAACAACTTGTTTTTTTCTGCTGCAGAATGACGACATGTTCATTATAGCCCCATCACACAACACAATGTGTCACAGCTGATATACACTCACAGATACATTCAACAGTTACAGTCACAAATGAATCTCAAAATGATATTTGCAGACTGTGTTTCCTCTTATTTCTGCGAACTGTTAATTCTACATTTGGATCCATGTGTTTGTTAAAGCTCAAAACACAAACCTCACACTTGACTCAACATTTATCTTAAGACCCAGCACCGCTCACCGCAGCGTTTCAGAGAGCAAAAGCTTCGGGTCGAACCAGTTCACAGGAAAAACAAAGTCGACATTTTGTTTTTGTGGCCACTAAACAGTGAAACTGTGTGTTTCTGTTTACTGAGGAGTCACGGGAGAAAATTAAAGAATGAAACTACACATTTCTAAGCTGACGCCCCTGCAGTTAAAGGCTCGTTTTGGGACTTTTGCCTTATCTGACTCAGTCTGTGCAGACTAGAATACCTCTTGAGGGAAACTTGTAATATTGGGCGTTATAAATAAAAATGACTTTTAAAGAGTTACGTTTTCAGTAGGACCCAGTGGACATGGAGCTGAGAGCCACAGAAAAAAGACTCTTGGTCTGCACATGATGAAAAGAAACACACAGGATAAGACCAGATCCTTTTCCATGCAGCTTCTATCACTTCAGTGTATCTGCTTTTTGGATTTTTTATTGCAATTGCACAAAAGTGGCCGGTGGTGCAGGAACACCGATACCTGTTGGTCACACAGGAACATAAAGCCTTCCTGGTTTACTTTAGGAAAGGAACCTCAGTTCTTTCTGAGCTGCTGAGTGTTTGCACCATCATTAACTGCTTCAGTGACTGTTGACTCAGTCATGGTGATTTCCACAGATATGGGTTCAGCCTGTGGTTTTCGGGCTGCTTTCTTTCTATGAAACAGGGTTCAAGTGGGTGTTAACAGCTTAAATAAACAGCAGTCGCGCAGGTGAGAGTTACCTGCAGACACGTCAGCAGGTTGGTGCAGAGCTGGGGCCTGTACCGGGGGATTTCTACTTCATTTCATGCAGGTGTCACTGTTTGGTGTTCACGGTAACATCTTACTGTCCTGTCTGATGCGCTCAGTCTTTACTAGAACTCTTCTTGTTTTAAGCTGCGGTTTATTCTTTAGTCCAGTGGGGTGTCACAAAAGTTAATTAGGTCACAGGAGTCCGGTACTTAGCAGTGTACACAGCTAGAAAATCTTCTTCTTCTACGTTTGGTGTTCAAAAAGAAATGGCTGCAGCCTTCTCACTGTAAACAAAGCCTAGGGAGAAATACTATATATACTGAATATAGTTTCTTCTTACTGAGTTTTTTTGGGTGCTTGATGCCCACGATGCAGTGGGAGGAGGATTCTTGCAGAAACAGGATCGAACGCTCCCTGTGGATGCGTGTCCTTTTGGAGAATTTACTCAACGTAGATGTAGCCTGGACCTAATGAAGCAGTTTTAGTGGGATGAGAACTTGGGAAGTGTCAGGATGACGACCTCAAGCCGGAACATGCCGGTTTGACAGTAAAGTTTTTCTTACTGGAGTTTTGACCTTTTTTATTCCTCCAGGCAGCTTTTCACTATAGGCCACCAGGAAAACCTTCCACTACCAGACTGGAGTCAAAGCAAACACCTGTAACCAGACTGGGTGTAAAAACATCTCTCACCTCTACAGTTTTCCTTTACATGAAATATAAGCAGGATATTGTCTCCATGTGACTCCTGAGAATCAGTTGTACAGTTGAGTATCACATGACTTAATTATTACTTGATATTGTTTTGATGTGTGTGTGTGTGTGTGTGTTTTGAAGCAGCTGCTGTGCATTGGTCCCTGACGACATCGCTGTGGTTTGGTTAATGATGGAAGCCAAGCTGCAGGTACAGATGGCCGAGAGGAGACAGTTACCAGCAACACACACACACACACACACACACACACACACACACACTGTACAGACACAGCTTTTAGACATGACACCTGCACTTAATGTTTTTATTTTGGAACTAAATCTTTGTTTTAGTCAAAAAAACGATAAAGGATAAAAATATTTTTTTTATCAGTGACGTTCGTAAGACTTACAGTCAGTTTATTAGGAACACCAGGCTCATTTTCCATGACTATGGGTAGTTGTTGATGGGTGAGTGGAGCTGCACGCCCTGCACACCGACTGATCATTCAAACAACATGTTATTGCTGCACAATTATAAAAAAGGCATAAATGACATTTAAGAATAATAAATGTGAAGGTTCAGTTTGACTCTAATACAAACGAATCCTGGAGGCAGCACAGTGGCAGACGTGTCGTTCATAGTTGTATAGTCTGGGCTCTGCACACACCCACACTGAATAATACACATCCACACACCCAGCGGCTCAGCAGCACGTCTGTGACACACTTGGCAGCAGTGTGTGTGTGTCTTTATGTCACTGCAGGGACACGTTTTTGCTCAGTGTCATTGTTGTGAGGTCATGCTGTCTGAGGGTTAGAGGTCCAGGTCAGAACCAGGTTCAGGTCACAGTCAAGGAAAAGCTTGGGGTTGGTTGTGATGGCTGAGGGGCTGGAGGTGCACTATGTTGGAGAGGGTCCTCACAGCTACAGAAAGACTGTGTGTATGTGTATGTGTGTGTGTGTGTGTGTGTGTGTGCGTAGCCACACGTTAATTGTGACCCGTGGGCTCTGTGTGAAGGCTTGGTATAATTATCTGTGTAATTGTCGTGTATTTTGTAAAGTGCCAGATCATTTAATTCAGGATTAGCTCTTCTCACCTCCAACGGCCGAGGGCGGTGCTCTGCTTTCACCCCACCCATACACACACACACACACACACACACAGGCGTCTCCAGTGACACCTCAAGGTGCTGCTGCTGCTGGTTTCATAAAGAGGTAAAGTTGTTTAATCTCATCTCACACACAAATACACACACAGTCTCCTGCTCTGTCATTCTTCCTGTTGACACATTTGGGTATCGAGTCACCTGCGCACACACACACACACACACATGCACACACACACACCCACACCCACACCCACAGACACACACACAGACAGCCAGATCTGATACGCACACATATCTACTGATCAAACACATTTTCTTGTGTTGCAGATGTTCCAAGAAATGGACAAAGCCGCCATGTTTACCAGCCTCGATAAACACATCCAAACACACAGGTCACTGATGTACTTAGCAAGTGTTTGCTGTACAGAATAAAGAGGTGTGATCAGTTTCAGAGTGGGTTCTGAGGCTGAACAGCTGGATGGAAATATTTGTATTATAAAGATAGAAAATTAAGTATCTTCTTTTTTCCCCCTGCTTTTTGATGTTTTAGATTTAATTGGAAAAGGATAAATTCACATTTTACTCTTTATTTATAATAATAAATTATAAGAATTTAAAAATACTTTTGCAAATAACCAAAACTGACACCTGTCATTTCCTAAAGTCCTCAGATCCTTCCCTGCGGCTCCAAACGGGGCTCAGATGCTTCCAGTTTGCTTTCATCCTCCTGAGACGTGTCTAGACCCTGACTGGAGTCCACCTGGGACAGACTGATTTGAAGGTCAAGACAGAAACCCGGACCAGAAGTCCAGAACTCTCTGCAGACTCTGTGATCAGACTGTGCTAAGACACAGATCTGGACCAGACCAGGGAACAGAACCAGGGGATAGAACCAGGTCTGAAGCTCCGAGTCTTCCCAGGAGCACAGTGGCCTCAAGCAAACAGAAGAGATTATTACTTCTGACAAAGTGAAGGCTGAAGTGAAAGGTGCAGCTCTGACTCATGTAAAGTTAATGTGCCAGTGATTTGCAGTAATTTGGTCAAATCTGTGAGATGTGACACACTTTGTTGTTTTTTCTTCACTCCAGAGCAGTTAATCCTCTAAAATCCTGTATTCAGGCTACTGAACACTTCCTGAAGCACTCCGATGGCAGAGTGTGTGTGTGTGTGTGTGTGTGTGTGTGTGTGTGCTGTAACACACCGATCAGACTGACACCAGTGAAACTCTATAGCCTGTTTAATCGGCCAGTTCTCAGTCACGCTCATGTTGACTTTAGCTAAACCACAGAGGCAGCGAGGACATCACACTGTGTTTGTGTCCGTCTCTGTTATTTGTTGTCGAGTGACTGAAGACGAAGAAAAGGGAAAAAACAAAATAAAAGTTTTACTTTTAAATATTATTCATTTAATCATTATTTTAAGAAATAATCTAGTTTTACACATTCATTCATGAATAACATTTTATTTTGTCCATTGTATTAAACAACATCTTTAAGGACCTTAGGGTGTCTTAACTTTGGATATTGTATATCATGGTGGTAATACTTTAATTTATTTTCAAATGTTATTTTGCAGAAGAATGTTAAATGTACTTGAAGTATCCAAAGTAAAAGTAGTAATGTTGGAGCTGGTAAAGGTGGAGCTGATGTTAACTACCTTATTTACTTCTAATTTGAAGTACTTTATATACCGCTGGGTAGCTGACGTTAACTGCCTTATATACTTCTAATTTGAAGTACTTTATATACCGCTGGGTAGCTGACGTTAACTACCTTATGTACTTCTAATTTGAAGTACTTTATATACCGCTGGGTAGCTGACGTTAACTACCTTATGTATTTCTAATTTGAAGTACTCTATATACCGCTGGGTAGCTGACGTTAACTACCTTATGTACTTCTAATTTGAAGTACTCTATATACCGCTGGGTAGCTGATGTTACTACCTTATATACTTCTAATTTGAAGTACTCTATATACCGCTGGGTAGCTGACGTTAACTACCATATATACTTCTAATTTGAAGTACTCTATATACCGCTGGGTAGCTGACGTTAACTACCTTATGTACTTCTAATTTGAAGTACTTTATATACCGCTGGGTAGCTGACGTTAACTACCTTATATACTTCTAATTTGAAGTACTCTATATACCGCTGGGTAGCTGACGTTAACTACCTTATATACTTCTAATTTGAAGTACTTTATATACCGCTGGGTAGCTGACATTAACTACCTTATATACTTCTAATTTGAAGTACTTTATATACCGCTGGGTAGCTGACGTTAACTACCTTATATACTTCTAATTTGAAGTACTTTATATACCGCTGGGTAGCTGACGTTAACTACCTTATATACTTCTAATTTGAAGTACTTTCCATACTGCAGGGTATCTTGGGAATTTCCCACCGGGGATCAGTAAAGTTTGATGTTCAGACTGTATTTGGTTTGAGTCTGAACATGGATTCATTTACTGTATATTGTTTGTGTAGCTGCTGTCTGTGTCTTGTACTACACAGTTTTTAAACACACTTTAAAACTATGCTGCAGCATTTTGACTTTCTCATAACATTAATGTGTTGCCTTGTTTTGCATATTACATTTATAGCAATTTGACATTTAAGAGCCTTTTGTTGTTGGAAGACAATCGCTGTGCTGCACCTCAACTACCCAGGCAACAACAGCTGGGAGTTAACTCAACATGCAATTAAAATTCCTCAGCCTACTGATGGACATGCATATAAAGAAAAGTCGCACCCATGTACATTAATCCATTTATACACACGCACGCACGCACGCACACACACACACACACACACACACAGTTGAGCCGAGTCCAGAATAAACAAGGCGTGTGCTGTCAGTGTTTACATACCACAAAGATACATGATTGGCATTTGGCATGTACTGCAGTTTCCTCTGCTGAAAGGATGTTTTACACACACACACACACACACACACACACACGTAATGTTAACGAAGAGAATTGTACATGACTGACGAAGATGAAACTTGCCACCTCATGCACATTACATGTTTCCAGCTGTGCCAACCCTGCAGAGGAGAGAAAGACTCATAATGTATTAGTCAATGTTTGTTTTCATTAAAACTTGCAGCAGATGATTTTCTGTTTGTAATTCAGCCCAAATCCCATCCAGAGACTAACAGCAGCAATGAACGTGGTGCACTCAGCCTGATGTTTGACCTGCTGCTTCCTCCAGCCCAACAAAGCTGCAACATACACTTTGTTATTGTTTTACTGGAATATAGTGAAATTACTTCACCCCGTTAATGATTAACCTGCTGATCTGAAGTGATCAATCCATTAACCAAAAGTATTTTTTACTATTTTCATAAGGATTCAACATAATTTACTGATTGCAGCTTTTGCTTTTCCTTTAAATTTTAATTTATTTATTTCTAATGAATTTGAGGTTTAGACTCTTGCTTGTATTGTAAATGCGTCACTCTGTTTAATTATAATCTGCATTTCTCTCAACCTTTGACAATATTGTGTGATTCTTTTTAATAATCAGCAGATGAAACCAGAAGAAAACGGTTTAGGTCCCGACTATGAAAATAAAACACTGCTCCAAGAGCAACAAGCTGCTCACACACTGATCAATGAATAATAATAATCTAATGATGTACTGCATAATAGGGAGTACTTTTACTTTCTATACTTGATATACAATATTTAATATTGTATAATATTCTTACAGTGTGGTATTAGTACTTTTACTTGAGTAAAGGACAGAGTACTTTCTCCACCACTCTGTCCATCTGTCTGCATCTAATAATCCATCCATCTTGGCAGGTGTGCACAGTGGTTTTGTGATCATGTGACTCTCTCCACACTGTGTGACATCCAACAACTCCACATTTATCACAGCCGTCATTCACGCCGTCACTGTCACTCAGGTATGTTGATAGATGGCATCGGTGACGATTTGTGTCAGATGACTTTTAATGGATGTTTTGAAGAGTAATTTACGGCCACTTGTCACATCCAGTTTACACCTCTAAATGCCAAAGCTTCCCCTCCCTCCCTCAGAAAAAGAAAATGCTTTCTGTGACTCATCTTGCTGCTAAAATACCTGTTATTATCCTCGACAGGTATGAAGACTTATAACCCCCAGCCAGTCATGTTAGGTAATTTCCACATTTTCATCTTTCAAAAGCAAACATACCACCGTGCAGCACTCGCTCGAGGTGTCCTGTCCGTCTGTCGGTAAATTTACTACCAGGCCTCTTCTGTCTGCCTAAATATACCATTACTTTCACATTTCCTTCCTGAAGATGTGTGCGCCTCACAGAAGAATAAAGATTCAGCTACGTGACCACACAGATGGTGCAGTTTGGTCATTTTGCATGTATATTACATGTTTAATGCAGGTTGTGTGATTACTATTCATGCATTAACAACATATCCTCATCATGTTAATATAAAGCATGTTCCACGTTTCCAACACTATGTATTTGCAAAGGTAAATTAGCATATAAATGTACTTTACAGGGATGTGTGTTCTGGCCTTCATACGTTATGTCAGTGATAATAAAACAGGATGAATTTTGCAGCGGTTTTGTTGTCATCAGGTGAGTAAGTATAGAAATTTGGTCAAGGCCTTAAGCGGCACCAGAAAGCTCTGGGAGAAAGAAGAAATCAGCCACACATTAGGGAAAAATTCTGTCACATTTTATAAGTCAGTGAACTGGAGGCAAATCTGATATCAGGAATGATCTAGTTTGTAATATCTAATATTTGTACTGTTTAAGGGACTTCCCTGACCTGACTGCTGCTGTTTTGTGCTTGTTTTGGGCACATTTGCTGTTTGCAAGCACCTCCAGAGGTTCATTCATCTAACAAAGTAAAGCTAAGGGAAAACTTCTAATAAAGTAGTTCATCAGGGAATGTGTTTAGGTCCTCTGTGGAGACAATTTAAACACCGACCTTGATTTCATGCTAACCTGCGACATGTTTTGTTGTGACCTGATAAAGGACTTTAACAGCAAATTAAAGAAAAGATCAGCTGAAGGCTCATGGAGCTCTAATGTGTCAGAGTGTGGGTGGAGGGGTGGATGCAGGGAAGTGTGTAAGGTGGGAAAGGGGAGGAGGGTCAGTTCTTATCTGATCTAGACCACTTTAGGAAGACACCTGTGGTATCCCGGACGATATATTACCACCTAAGTAGCCGTAAACCCCCCTGAGGTTTAGTGAGTGAGGTGGGTAGAGCTGTCAGACAGCTGCAGGCAGGAAGTAAAGACGACAGGCGGGAACTCCTTTATTTATGGAGCAGTGAAACAAGGAGATTTATCAAGGAGGAGTAGCAGACAGCGAAGGTGATCAGGTACAAAATGACAAATGATAAGAGACAAAAGAATGACGGGAAGGAAAAACAGCCACCCACATTTCATACCTTTACTCCAACTGCTTCTTCCTGTCACTCACTTCAAATCAGTGTAATGGGTTCCATCATTTAGTTTGGATCTATAGCTGACTGACATTTTTTCTCGTTTATTGTTAAAAATAAATTATTGTTAAGGTTTTCATTGATCCATTTGGATTAAAAACTGATCTTGGTCGTGTTTTGTGCAGTTACTGGCCCCACCAACCTGCACACTGTTGGTTGTTTATTGATGTTGTTCTTTTCTCTCTCCTTTATTCACTCACTGCTTAAATCGAGGCAGATGGCTGCACAAACTGAGCCTGGTTCTGCTGGAGGTTTCTTCTGTTAGAGGGAGTGTTTCCTCTCTACTGGTCTAAGGGATTTGTTGTTGTTAAAGTGTTTTGAGGTGATTTTCTAAAATTTATTTTTGGTGCTAGACAAATAATTTGAATTTAAATTGAATAGTTTTGCATTTCTGATTTCTGTTTGTTGTCGGTTGCCTGGCAGAGCCTGGTTTTATTCTCAGCTCTGATCTCGTCGCTGGTTCTGTGTTATTGACAGTATCGATCGCTGATCTGATTATTAGTTTGATCTGTCCTGTCAGTGTCTGCACAACTTCTCTTTGATCTGCTGATCTACCTGCTGGGCGAGCTCAGAGGATGTTTACTCCACACCTAAAGTGTTGACAGGTGTCATGGGGGGCTGCTCAGGTGAGTCTGTGTGTGTGTGTGTGTGTGTGTGTGTGTGTTGGTGATAGACACTCCCTTTATCTCCAGGTGTGTGCGTTGCTGAGGGACACTCATGCATTTCTTCTACATCAGTGTGTGTCTGTGTGTGTATGAGTGTGTGTTGATGTTTCTCTGCTCTCACATGTGTGTGTGTCCAGGTGAAGGTGTGTGTGTGTTGGGGGTATGAATCCTCCTGTTTGCCCCTGGGCTCTTCCTGTAGCAGTGTATGTTTCCACCCCCCAGGCCTGGGGACTTTACAGGCTTTAACTGAGGTCATAACAGCTCCCCAGTGAGGACAATTAGCTGCTAAACACCTCCCTGCTCGCCGCTGTTTGTTTACCCCCGCACCGTGTCTGTGGCATGTTAGCTTTTTGTCCACGTATGTATTTAACCGTGTAGTGCCGGGTCGACGGGTACACCTGGAGAGTCCGAGGAGGAAACGGAAAGAAAGACAAGTTTGTTGACGAGACGAATTTGAAAAGACTCTGAAACCATAAACACACACTGACAGTTTCTACCTGTTGCACCTGATTCACACAAGGCCACTGTGTCACAACCCCACTGCATGTTTAGCCTTTCCAAAATAACAGGGTTCAAAGAAAAATCACAAATATACAAACTGAAATAATCTACAAAATGTTGTGGAAGCACAAATTGAGGTTGGAGTTTTAAGATCTCTTACCGACCACATCCACTTCTAATATAAAAAACTTTTAAATTATAAAAAGTGAAATGAAGGCTTGGCTTCAGACAAAGGAGCAAAAAAAAAAAAAGAAGGAAATGCTGCAGACCAGAATCATCCTCTTAGATCATTTCACCACTTCTCCTATGGGACTTTGACTTCACCAAACACTCGTGGACGTTCGGACATCTGTGGACATGCCTGCGATGAAACCCGCCACATATCGAAAAGTTCATTTTTAGCGCCGAGGCGTGGAGGCCATTTACACGGAGAGCCGGGTGACGGCCGAGGTTGTGCCGAGACACATCGTCCATCAGTGTCCCCGTAAACACCCCACTGAGTCTCTGACTGCTGCATGTTTCACATGATTACAGAAGGTGTCACTTTATAATCGAGTCATATTTCTGAGTTAACAGCCGGTCGGTCCTGAGGAGGAGATGAAACCTGTCTGTCTCTGCACAACTTTACAGACTGGACATGCAGCGCTGCAGGAACTTTAGTCTTTACCGCAAGAAAAAGTGATTTTCTAAGGAAGAAAGGATCAGGAAAAAATAAGAGGAGAGGTTAGGCTAAAGAATTTAAGGGGAGAAGAAAGGAAAATAACACATGAATGCAATAAAATAAAGGAAATATAGAAAAAAGTGGAAGGCCATAAGAAGCAAGAAAGAAAGGAGAAAAAGGAAAAAGCGGAAAAGAGAAAAGAAAGACTTAAGAAAAGAAGGAAGGATTCAAAGAAAAAGCTGAGAAAAAGCAGTCAAAATAGGAGAGGACAGGAAAGAAGGTAGGAAAGGAGGAAGGATCAAATGGAGAAATGAAACAATGACAAAAAGGATAGAGGAAGAAGGGGAGAAGAAGAAAAGAAGTAAGAAAAAGGAGAAAAAACCAAGAGAATAAAAATGACAGAAAGATGGAAATAAAATAAAAAGAAAGCATGCAAAGAAACTAATTTCTCAAAAAGGAAAGAATAAGGAAGCAAATAAGGGAAGAAGGAATGAGAGAATGAAAAAGGATCCCCCAGAGTCTGTGTCATTTGTTTAGATCCTGCAGTTCCTCGTACAGGTGTGTGGCCTTGCAAATGAGAAGCTCAGAGCTTCAGTTAGTGACTTGCAGCAGGTGGTTATCAGCTAATGAGCCCTGAGAGGAGCAGCTAACACCAGCACTGTTCAGTGTCTTAGGCTCACACAACAAGCTGCACTGTGACTGAACACCGGACTGAAACGCTGTAGGTGTTTCATCTAGAATTCATTCATTGATTTCCCAGAAACTCACATATTTCCAAACGTAAGCATCAGGCTGCACGTGACTGGACACTGGCAGGACATGCTGCGTCAAACACACGGACAGTAACGAGAAACTTTCCAGAGATCAGTTTATATTGATTTAAGACGTTTTTGAAGGAGTTCAGTACTGATTAATATTTCCATCAGTTGTAGTTAGAAATAACACTGGTTCTACCAAACTTTTTATTACTGCTGCCTCCTGTTATTATTGTTAATAACTGCTATCACCCCCACAGCCGTTCCTTTGGCAGAGGGAGGAACGTGGCTGGCCGACATTCCCTTTGTAGGAAACCTTCATAAAGACAGAGTCGGCGCCGTCTCTTTGACTCTGGCAGCTTCTTTCATCGCAAACGTCCTGAAGTCGACTCACAAGTTTTCAAACAAACCTCGCTGCACGTCTTGCCATTTCCTCCTGTCGCTCTGTGCTGATGTTTCCCTGACACTGTCGCTCTAACGTGGATTCTTCACGGTAAAAACTATGAAGACGACAGGAGTGATGATGGCGCTGACCTCTTTGAAGCTGACACAGCCCCTTTACTCACAGAAAATATTTCATTAGGACTAAAAGTCCAAAATACAGAAGAACTATCACCAAAATATACTATCTTACAAAAATATATAATATACAAAGTAAGATAGATAACAAAATGTTGATAGATTGACAAAACTGATTATGTTTATTTTTATTTACTGCATTGTGATTTAAAGAGCAACACTAAACAGATGACTGTGTTTCTGTTCTTTATATTTACCCTGCTACAGCTCAGTACAGTTTACTATAAACTAAAATCACAACGTTTTTTCTTTAATGGGTTGATTTTGTGTAGGTCAGGAGTAAAAACATTTACACCATTAACTCACTGACATGATCCGACAGATGCCTGAAAGATCTGTGAGTGAAACCTAAAGGCTCTTTTCAGTCTGTAATTGGGGAAATTCTTGTAAATCAGAGTTGAAATTTAAACAAGCGATCCCTGGAAACCCCTTAAGGGCCCCCCAGGGGTCTCAGGATCTCATTTTGAGACCCTGCGACTGTACTCGCCCAAACTGTCAGTCAGTGTTTCTTAACGCCGGGGGCCTACAGTCATCTCCTAAACGGTAATTTATGTGTTGTTGTGGAGGACAAATTGCTGCAGGAGGTGCACCATTAGCTAAACTGCATTTCACAGCAACGTGTTTTCACCTGCAGCACAGCTATGCCAAAAATGTCATAACTCAGCGCCGGCCCGGCGGCGGCGGCCAGAGACACAGGTTTTTACAGAGAGAGGGGGGTTTACTGGAACTCCAGCACACTGTCAGAGACAATATATGACTGTACACATTCTGACACACTCACAAACAGCCACTGATGCAAGCAAACATACTAAAGACAAAAACACATGTGATAACACAGATTGTAGATAATCATATGTCAGATATGTCTCCGCCGGACCACTGGGAAACACTAAACCCTCTGTGGCATCTGCAACCACTGAGTTACTGCTCAGTCAGAACGACTTAATACGACCACATGTTAAACCACAGTCAGACCTAAACCACATTCTGATATGGCCCCACTGCTGTGGCCCCTACCCTGGTACCCACAATGGCACCAACTCCATCAACAATTGACAAGAACATACATCGCACCAGCAATTTTACCAGTACAGACTCAGTTGATGACTCAGTTTGGCACCAAAAAGGACTCGGTTAGGTTTAGCTGAAAAATGACTCAGTTAGTTTTACCTACAATAATGACTAATTAGTTTTAGCTGCAAAAATGACTCAGTTAGTTTTACCTACAATAATGACTAATTAGTTTTAGCTGCAAAAATGACTCAGTTAGTTTTACCTACAATAATGACTAATTAGTTTTAGCTGCAAAAATGACTCAGTTAGTTTTACGTACAATAATGACTAATTAGTTTTAGCTGCAAAAATGACTCAGTTAGTTTTACCTACAATAATGACTAATTAGTTTTAGCTGCAAACAGGACTCAGTTAGTTGTAGGTGCAATCATTAGTTTTAACGACTTGGTTAGGTTTAGGTGGGGAAAAAAAAACAGCTCAGGTGCGTTTAGGTGAAAAAACAACTTGGTTAGAGTTAACTACAAAAATGACTCGGTCAGGTGTAAAATCAAAACAATTAATGAGCAGAGAAGTTTACACCCTCACTCTGTTCCTCCATGCATCTAAGTGTAGAAATACTGTGGTACAAGTAAAATGCATTCACCCCCAGTACTTTTAAAAGTCCTTTGTACTTTGTCCCTACCCCTCCCATTTTTTTGACACCAGTTATTGAGAGAACTGAGATAATGTTCAGTATCAAAATTTGACTGCAAATTACAGATTAACACTTATTCGTACTTAGATAAATCTGTTAGTTTTCACAGTTATTAAGATTCAGTGCTGCTGAGGAATTAGTCTGAAAATCAAAACATCCTTGTAACACTGTATTATCTATGGATTTCCAGGCTCTTATAAACTAAAACGAATTGGAGAGTACTTACCATGTGTACTCACACACCACAATTACAACCAAACTGCATGACACTCCCCAGTGCGATTTTAGGAGATTCTGAAGAAATGACATAATCTGTATTTGTATTTCAGCATGACAGGTTTTAAAAACGTTCTTTATGACTGTCGGATCACATGACAAATTGGTTTTAAACCTGCTGTGGAAACGTGAACATCAGTTGATCTGAGTGAGCCAGTTAAACAAAGGTTCTCAGCCAGTAACAAACAGCACAGCGCTCTCCAGTGGTCTGATGCTGAATCACACTGGGGTCCAAGGTTTATGAACAGAGTTAAGAACCATTCAGACTTTTACCAGGTCTACTGCATTAAAAATGCTCAAACTTTCCCCCAGCCTGTTTACACTGGATTATGGAGATAACCTGTGTTTTCATGAGATATATGAAAAGGTCAGAGGTCAGCACTGACACGCCTGGGCCCTCATCTATTAGTAATCAATCACTTTACTGACATTGCATCGTTTGAAGGCACTCAATTTGTAAGGACGTTTTTTTACAAGTGTCTGACAAACACACAGGTTGGTTAATGGATGGATCAATGAACAGGCCTACCAGGGGCACGCCCAGGGGCCCAAGGGGCCCAAGGGGTCAGGGGCCTCCTAGGCCAGAGCACTGTTAACCTTCTCACTGGAAAGTCAAACAGCTAAAAACAACTACAACAAAACACAAAATCACATCTTCCTCCTACAGAGGAGGGGGCCTGTTACATCTCTGTGCCCAGGGGCCCATGTCTGTAAAAGTACATCGAAAATATATTAGAGAATTTAGAAGTCAGGTTAAACAAACTGTGTTTAAAATTAAAATTAAAATTAAATTTTTTTTTATTATTGAATTTATCAATTTGGGCAATTGTTGGATTCATTAAGTGTACATCAGAGGTGGACAGTAAACAGGAAGAGGCAGAGAGAGGTGGGAGACCAGCCCGCCGTAATCACTCACCACTCACCTGTTCACCTGTCCTTCAAGGCAGGGGACAGTCAAGCAAAGATGGTGGTACAACATTAAAGCTGCACTGAGGAAACCATTCGACTACCAGCGCGATCAAAATCTAAATATTTTCAGGCTGATCCAGTGACTCTGGAAAATCATTTCTGCCAGAAGGTTTGTTGTAAGACCATGCTGCGCCTCACAGGCAATAAATTATTCTAAATTCAGGGTGAAAGGCAGTTGGTGCAAAGATCTGAAGATAACGTGTGCTCTCCTGATCTTAGTGCTGCATTCGCTTTAGGATTTTAGGTGATGGTGGTTATTAAATAATCTGTGCTGCTCAGAGAGAAATGGCCTCAGGTTTTAATATATTTCATGTCATTTATCTTTAGCTTCAGAAATGGGATTTTTTTGGGAATTTTTTTTTTGGATGAAGCTATTGGAATAATTTTGTCTGTGTAATACTAGACTGACTTTACTGTATTTTAGAACATTTACTAAGAACATTTACTCGTGTCCTTCACTTCAGTTCTGAGGTATTGTACTTTACTTGAATATTTCCATGTTATATTACTTCACATCCTTCACTACATGTCAGAGCCAAACCTTTACCTGATCATATACATTCATGTGAAATGGGCCATTCTGCACAATGACTACTTTTACTGTGGATACTTCAAGTACATTTGGATGACAGTACTTTAAGACTTTTACTGCAGTAACATTTGGATTGTAGGACTTTTACTTGGAACAAGGAATTTTACACTGTGGTATTTCTAATTGTACTGCAGTAAAGGATCTGACTACTTCTTCCACCGCTGCATTTAATATCTAATTTATGCTCTGAAAGTGTTTCATGCATCTGTGATGATCTGCAAGTTCCACATTAAACAGACTGAATCTTCTCTGGTTCTTCCTATATATGCCTTATAGTGTGTGTGTGTGTGTGTGTGTGTTGTCCTGTGAAATGTCTGTCAGGTTCAGAGAAGCAGCCAATCAGAGTGTGACAGACGAGTGAGCGTCTGACCATCTGTAGGTGGACTGATGCCGACGCAGCAACACACACACACATACACACACACGTACACAACTCACACCTACATTATAAAAATGTGGATCACATTTGGTCCCGTTACTGTAACTGTATATATCCCTGATAATGTTTACTGCACCGTGTACTTTAAAGTTGAGGCTGTCAATAGAAAACAATATCTCTTTAATCTGACTGAAATCATTCTGATCAATCTTGCCCTTGACAGTAAAATATGTTACTGTAATAATCAGTAATCAATAATTACTGATCAGTCTGTCTCACACTATAAACTTGATCCAAAGTCTTGCTGTATGATGCTGCAAAAGGCAAACGTTCGGGGATTACAGTAGGCCTTACTTGGACCTGAAGGCCAAACTAGAAATATGTGGCCCTGCGACACATCAGCAGCTTCCTGGGAACTTCTAATAACTGTGATTATGATGCCATGAACTCATTAGTCATATTTAAAACCACAAATTAGGACAAAACTATTATCACCATGTGATGAAGGTGCAAATATCTGTCCATCGGCAGACTAGTCTAACACCACCCAACTCTTCAAACCACAAAGTCTGAATAAAAATCAACAATCATGCAGAATAAAAGCCTGTCACTAATATCAGAATCTGTATTTATTCCAAGATCAAAAAGCAGCAGACGAGACATTTGCTTGTGTTTTGACTCCGTCTGGTCCCTCTGAGTTTTATTAGTCATGTAGTGAATATGATTACATGCTCTCATCTCTCCAAGTTTATCTTTTATTTTTGCTAATTGCTCCATAATAGAAGCATAATCCTTCACATTCATTAACGAGAGCTGAAAATTAAGTGTTGGCACCACATCTGTTCCTGAGCCTTCAGCATCTATAAATACATGTGAACCTTCTCTCTTAGTTATTACTATACAATTTCCATTATCTTATATTACCACTGCGATAAGGAATTATAATCACTAAGCGGGGAATTAAAAAATTAGCACAAACCTGCAGGGCAGGAGTGCTGCTGGGGTCTATTTGTGGCAGCAGAGAGGTGTTTTTCCCCTTCACAGCCACCTCCAACAAAAGGTGAAAATTGCACCCAGGGGAGAACAGCTTTTTGTGGGGGGAGGGGGTGTAGCTTCACCCCATCCTCTCTTTGTCTCCATCTCTCTCTCTGGCTCTACCCCAAAAACCCACAACTGTATCATCAGAGCTGGTATTTGGTCCAAGGGGCCCCCAGGGGCCCCCAGGGAAACACAAAGTGCTGATATCCAGCAGCAGGGGGAGGCTCGGACAGTCTACCTGATCAACACGTGTTCGCCCTGCACACAGAGGCAGACGACTGCGCTGTTTTCATGAACACTGACATTACCATGGTAATTATCAGGTTAACGTCCAACTAGCTGTGAAATTTCCTGATGACATTCCAGCTTCTGAAGGGACAAACCATTTCAGCTTTTAAAAAACCAGGAGCTTTTTCTCGAGATGTCACATCTGCAGACATCCATCCATCATCAGTGCCCCACACACTCATTTTTTCCTTTGGACTTACTTTTTTAAAAATAAGAAATCATCAAAAACCAAAAACTTACTTAATCTAAGTAATAAAGAGTCAGTTACACTGATGATTATTTTACTGCCATTTCCACATCTCCTCGTATTACTGAAAAAAAAGGTAAAGCAGCCCCTTTATCAGAGATCTGCATTTGTTCAGCTTTATTTAATGTTCACACACACATACACACTCTGACATAAGAAGAAACAACCTCGCAGTATTTTCTGTAGATTGATTTATATAAATACTGAATATTGTACAAATACATGGCACCGTCTGTCTCTGGAAAAACATTCTGGCCTGTGAATCTTCTGCCTTTCACACTCTTGAGCGCTCCCTTGAGGCCGACCAGCAAATAACAACAGAGAACGAGGTGTCAGCAGCCCTCTGAATAGGAAACCAAAAGCCCGGACAGTAACAAGGAACCAGAATTTGTATTAAACAAAATGGTGGCAGTTTGGAAAATCTCTCGGGAGGACACACTCTTTGCTCATTTGTTTCAACAGCTTCTCAGAGACTTTTGTGCAGTTCAAGGAGCCAAACTCTGAATCTTCCAACAGGCAAAATGCAAAAACATATCAAAGATACACAAACTGAGCTTTTCTTCAGCAGTTATGTGTTGACAAGAGGTGACTACTGCAAATCTGACAGACAAGTATTTGGCCTTTTTAAGCCTCTTCAAATGTAGGTCATCAGAGCCCTGAGTACTGTCTGCAGGCTTGACCAGTCCTTTGTAAATGAGACATCTGCAGTGGCACAGTCAGGAACCTGATGTTCCCGATGGAGATTTTAAAAACCTGTAGATTTTTTTTTTTTAATCAAAATGAGTCAATAATTACTGAGGTTTGATTTTTAAATAAAGATTTTTAAGAAGTTTGTGTCAGTCAATTAGCTTTTTGCTCAGCTTTAGAAAAAGATCTTGTAATTATTAGATGGTTTTTATAACTGTGAGATACAAAGTTCAAATGACAAAAAAGCCTTTATTTGTTGAATGCATTGTCTTTCCATTAAAGAGGGAGATACTGTCAAAATAAAACAGACGTTTCCTGCTTTCCACCCAAATAAAACGAGTTTCAATGAAACCTCAGAGCTCACATTCTTCGTTTTAATGTCATCAGCAGGAAAATAAAACACACACAACGAGATACTGCTCGGGTTAGTAGTCATTTCGCCAATAACTGAGGAATCCTCAAGCGCTGAGGGATTTTCTATTTCATCCTTTCTCCAAGTCAAATAAAGCGTCAGACGTTACAGTGCGATGCAGGCTCAGCAGATGTACGGGATATCTGGTGAAGCATGCGTCGCTGGCATCTCTGCTCCATTTGCATGAGCCCGGAGTAAAAAAAATAAGTTTGCCTTCACACCAAGGCAGCAGGTACCAGAAAAACCAACTGTTCTAGTTCAGTTCAGACCAGTTTGGCTTGGCTCCATTAAAAAAAAAAAAAAAAAGCTGTAACAGTCCAATTATATCCACTGCGGTCTGAGGCCTGATACCAGTGACAAAACACCAGCAGTCTCCCAGTAAATGTCCCAGAATTGACCAGTTTGACAAGTAGGAAACCATCATGAGGAGGTTTTAATGTTCGATCAGGTTTTAAAACATCAGTTTTACTGGGGAGATGTAGCTAAAAAAGGAAACTTCCAGTCTGGTTGAGTCCATTTGTACCGTTTAGATCAGTCATTAAAAACAAACAAAAAAAAAAACAAAAAAAAACCAGCAGGACCAGAACTTCACCATGAGTTTCTGTGCAGCACCCCAGAATCAAAACAGACACCCTGTCACCTGTCCTCTATACCAGAAGACACCAGGGGGTCTGGCTCTGGTCACACTCCAGTTTGGTGTTGATAATGGTGCAGGGAGCGCCGCCGATGGTCAGCTCCTGTCTGGACTCCACCTGGTAACGAAGGTTAGTCAGACCCCCCTCCGGGTCCACCTTAAACTGCTCCTACGGGGAGGAGGGACGGAGGGTGGGGGAGGAAGGACACGAAGTTGTTCACCAGAGGTTTTACTGGGAATCCTAAATTATTATTTCCCTGGGAAATAATAACTGACTTGCAGGCAGTGAATCTGAAGCGGATTTTTAAACAGAACTAGTAAATGAGGAAAGTGTTATATATATTTAAAAATCATCCAATCCCAGTACAACCACATAAGATGTGGTTTCTGCCTCAGTAGCTCTGAGCTGTTAAAGACACGACATTGAGAGATTTTAAATTCCCTCACAGATGTTTTTCTTGTTCCTTTTTCTTCTGCTGCTGTCACTTCCTTAGAGATTAAACCTACATGAAATGCTTCTGATCAACAGAGGAAGATTTTGAAGATGTTTTGTGCTAATCTGTGTTTGAGAAGAAGCTCATTGCTGACGTCAGTGCACTTACCTTTAGGCTCCTCATGTGTTTTGTGAATTTTATGGAAAAGCGTTAAACCTGAGCTGCAGGCCATGGTGCATAAAACCATCGTACCATGAAACTTGTCGGGTTCTAAGAGTTTTTTTTCCACGACTCACATACGGCCTGAGAAACAGATGAGCAGCTCCACCTCCAGTATTTCTGATTTTTTTCCCCAGATGAACGTTTGTACCTGTTTCTGAGTGGCAACCCTCTTCTGGTCCCTCTTCCTCCAGGCCGGGTCGTGAATGTGGAGGAAGGTTTTGTATCCAGTAGTGATTCCACTCGGTCTGAACAGCTGCAGAGAAAACACAAGTCATCGATAAATTTACCTGTCAGACCTCATTTAATCTGATAAAACAGCTGATCTAATGGCTCTGACTCGAACTTAGCAGGACTCACTCACATTTGTTGAACTAACAGACGAGCTTGACTTGTTGCATAATTTTATTTTCTATACCAGCTGCCAACCTTTTTATTGCTGTTCTGGACCACACAGAAAATTACAGACTATTAATGTCCACATGACTTCAAACCTGTTTACTGCTGAGAAAGTTACAGGTTAACCTACTTCAGTAGAACAGGTTTAGAGAAGTGAGTATCTCACTGACACGACCGCTGTTCGCTGGAGACTTTTACCTGCAGCTCGGCTTTTCTCAGTCTTCGGTAGAACTCGTCGTCCTCTCTGCCCCAGCCCCAGAACCGGTTTGACATCCCATTACACTGGAAAACAAGACGCAGAGGTGATTGGTGTTTTCTGTCTGCAGACACACAAACTACAAAACACAGTCGTCACACTGAGCGTCCCAGACCTCAGCAGCTTAAACAGCTCCATCTAGTGGAGAGTTTATGTTATTACACAAATCTGGGCCAACGTCACAGGGCAGCTTCCTTTAAAATGAAGCAGGAAGAAGAATGGTTTGTTTGTGTGGGTTTCTGTCTGAGCCAGCCACATAAAGAGCTGAGGTGCAGACAGATGTGAAGGACAATGTGCTGATATTACATAATCCACATCTGTTAAACAGCAGCAGAAACATTTGTGCTGGATAATATGTGGCCTCTGTTGAAATGTCACATTTTCGTGACCAAAAGCTCAGATGACCACTGACCCCTGACAGAGCCTTTAGAAACCAATAGACCCAGTGTGAAGCAGACCAGTACCATGTGGTAATGCTTCTTGGTGAGCAGCAGGATTCCTCCTACGTAGGTCTTGTAGTGGTAGAGCGGGTGCAGCTCAGGCGAGGCCACGTGGAAGGGCCCCTCCTCAGGAAAACTGTAGTCCAGAGCCTCGTTCAGCGGCAGCAGGTCCACGTCGTGCATCGCCAGGTAGTCGGTGTCGTTACCGCTCTCCAGGTAACCCACGTTGATGAGAGACGCTCGATTAAATCTGGAACAGCAGTAGACAAAAAAACATTACAACCTCAGCTCAGGTATGTTTTATGCTGTAACGACACAGATCTGGATTCGCTTAGGTTCTCCAGACTTCACAGAGGGTTTCTGGATTTCTCTGCACTGAGAAGGAGCAGCTTCAAATTGGTTGTGTCCAACAGGCTTCAACCAAACTGACTGTTTTCAGTTCAGCTCTCATTAAAGCTCCATTCTCTGTCTTCTTCTTTTGTACAGAACAAGAACAAAAACCAAAACACCACAATGAAGTGCAGCATGCTTGGCAGGATGTAGCCAGCAAGCAGAGGAAACGAAGAGTAAAATTCTTTCTTCCTGTGCTCACCTGTAGTGATCCACCTGGTTGATGACAAGGATCTTGTGGCGAATCTTCTTCTTGTTGAGGAACGTGTGCATGAAGGGAACGAACTCCAGCAGCTCCTCAAAACGCTCTCTGAAGGGGACGATGAGGGCCAGTTTGTGAGGGCCCCAGGATGCGTCGTCCACCGGAGCGTTGGCCGCACAGGGCGGCGGCGGCGGAGGCTGCTGAGGGCCACGTCTGTCATGTAACGTCGAGGACATTTCGCCCGAACAGCTGAGCTGCAGCCAGAGCAGAGAGACGAGCAGCAGCACCATGCACAGGCCGAACAGTTTGTACACTGTGCATTTACCAGACAGGAACCTGGAAACACAGAGCACGGAGTGGGGGGGGGGGGTCCTCAGTACAGTAATTTCTTTTTTCCCCATCAACAAAAAACAATGCCACATAAAAACTGAAAACAACCATGAGGTTTGTAGAAAAAAATCCACTGAGCAGGAGCCATGCATACAAACACACAAACCACAAACCTGCACCTCCATCAGATGATCAGCTACATCACAACAGAAATCCCAAATACTGATTCAACAGTTACGTGAGAGGCACAAAGCGCAGATTCAACCTGCTGTGAAAGGAGGATAGAAACTCACGTCTCTCATGCAGCACAACCATAAAAACCAGGCAAACGCCAACCGGTCGACAGAGGCTCCCAAAACTGCTCCCTGACCTCAGGCTGCACCGCGAACAGCTTTCTAAGCGTAACCAGGAAATCTGATTCAGACTGAATTAAAACCAGAGTTTGGGTATGAAGACATTTAATAACTTTGGAATATTTTGTAAAGTCTCAGAAGTACAAAGTACTATTTCAGGTACTTCTCAGTTCCCTTAATCAGATCCGTGGTTCCTTCAGCCATCTGGGATTTTTAAGGTTCCCATGTTTGGAGGCAGTCCAGCTGAGATTTCTGACTGGGAACTTATCAGCAGATAAAATAAAACCTCATTCTGCACAACATGTTTGTTTTAAATTAGACAGGACCTTGAAATTTCATGTTTGGTGAGTTAGATGCTGAAGCAGCTGCATGTGATGTACAGTCCAGTATCATAACCTGCTGCAGCTTTTCAGTGAAGCCCCATTAGACCTGCTGTGGCTGCATTATTCCCTTAAGGAATGATTAGGTCCCACACTGGATCACTGGAAACCCTGGCCTTTCCATTAACACGTCAAATAAACATGAGGTCACGTGGGCTGCACAGACCATGACTTGTTGAGGCTACTGTAATGAGCTCTGGATATTCCTGGACCACAGTTTGGGAACCGCTGGTCAACACATAAAGCTGCTACTCACTTCTGCTCCTGACGGGGGATTTTAAAGCTCTCCGATCTTTAAAAGGCCAAGAAAGAGGGTCACTGAAACAGTGTGCTTTCAAGACTAGAGTCCTTTTTATTAACATCTGCATCTCTATGTGGATCAAAGCGAAACGTAACGAAGCAGTTTACAGCCTGGTCTGACAGCCTGGTCTGACAGCCTGGTCTGACAGCCTGGTCTGACAGCCTGGTCTGACAGCCTGGTCTGACAAAATTTACAGGAACAGAAAACAAAGAAAGGCTTCCTGCCAGATTCAATTTAAAATACTTTAAGAGCCCACTTCATCCCCAAATACAGACTTTTCAGGTACTTTACTTTGTAGTGCTGATTTGTACACAAACGCACCACAGACACAAAACAACCACAGAGACGCAAACGCACCACAGACACAAAACAACCACAGAGACGCAAACGCACCACAGAGACGCAAACGCACCACAGAGACGCAAACGCACCACAGACACAAAACAACCACAGAGACGCAAACGCACCACAGACACAAAACAACCACAGAGACGCAAACGCACCACAGACACAAAACAACCACAGAGACGCAAACGCACCACAGACACAAAACAACCACAGTGACGCAAACGCACCACAGACACAAAACAACCACAGAGACGCAAACGCACCACAGACACAAAACAACCAGAGACGCAAACGCACCACAGACACAAAACAACCACAGAGACGCAAACGCACCACAGACACAAAACAACCACAGAGACGCAAACGCACCACAGACACAAAACAACCACAGAGACGCAAACGCACCACAGACACAAAACAACCACAGAGACGCAAACGCACCACAGACACAAAACAACCACAGAGACGCAAACGCACCACAGAGACGCAAACGCACCACAGACACGCAAACGCACCACAGACACAAAACAACCACAGAGACGCAAACGCACCACAGACACAAAACAACCACAGAGACGCAAACGCACCACAGACACAAAACAACCACAGAGACGCAAACGCACCACAGACACAAAACAACCACAGAGACGCAAACGCACCACAGACACAAAACAACCACAGAGACGCAAACGCACCACAGACACAAAACAACCACAGTGACGCAAACGCACCACAGACACAAAACAACCACAGAGACGCAAACGCACCACAGACACAAAACAACCAGAGACGCAAACGCACCACAGACACAAAACAACCACAGAGACGCAAACGCACCACAGACACAAAACAACCACAGAGACGCAAACGCACCACAGACACAAAACAACCACAGAGACGCAAACGCACCACAGACACAAAACAACCACAGAGACGCAAACGCACCACAGACACAAAACAACCACAGAGACGCAAACGCACCACAGACACAAAACAACCACAGAGACGCAAACGCACCACAGACACAAAACAACCACAGAGACGCAAACGCACCACAGACACAAAACAACCACAGAGACGCAAACGCACCACAGACACAAAACAACCACAGAGACGCAAACGCACCACAGACACAAAACAACCACAGAGACGCAACGCACCACAGACACAAAACAACCACAGAGACGCAAACGCACCACAGAGACGCAAACGCACCACAGAGACGCAAACGCACCACAGACACAAAACAACCACAGAGACGCAAACGCACCACAGACACAAAACAACCACAGAGACGCAAACGCACCACAGACACAAAACAACCACAGAGACGCAAACGCACCACAGAGACGCAAACGCACCACAGACACAAAACTACCACAGAGACGCAAACGCACCACAGACACAAAACAACCACAGAGACGCAAACGCACCACAGACACAAAACAACCACAGAGACGCAAACGCACCACAGACACAAAACAACCAGAGACGCAAACGCACCACAGACACAAAACAACCACAGAGACGCAAACGCACCACAGAGACGCAAACGCACCACAGACACAAAACAACCACAGAGACGCAAACGCACCACAGACACAAAACAACCACAGAGACGCAAACGCACCACAGAGACGCAAACGCACCACAGACACGCAAACGCACCACAGACACAAAACAACCACAGAGACGCAAACGCACCACAGACACAAAACAACCACAGAGACGCAAACGCACCACAGAGACGCAAACGCACCACAGACACAAAACAACCACAGAGACGCAAACGCACCACAGACACAAAACAACCACAGAGACACAAACGCACCACAGAGACGCAAACGCACCACAGACACAAAACAACCACAGAGACGCAAACAACCACAGAGACGCAAACGCACCACAGAGACACAAACGCACCACAGAGACGCAAACGCACCACAGACACAAAACAACCACAGAGACGCAAACGCACCACAGAGACGCAAACGCACCACAGACACAAAACAACCACAGAGACGCAAACGCACCACAGACACAAAACAACCACAGAGACGCAAACGCACCACAGAGACGCAAACGCACCACAGACACGCAAACGCACAACAGACACGCAAACGCACCACAGACACGCAAACGCACCACAGACACAAAACAACCACAGAGACGCAAACGCACCACAGACACAAAACAACCACAGAGACGCAAACGCACCACAGACACAAAACAACCACAGAGACGCAAACGCACCACAGACACAAAACAACCACAGAGACGCAAACGCACCACAGACACAAACGCACCACAGACACAAAACAACCACAGAGACACAAACGCACCACAGACACACAAACGCACCACAGACACAAAACAACCACAGAGACGCAAACGCACCACAGACACAAAACAACCACAGAGACACACAAAACCAGCACAGTCACTGTCTCACAATCAGCTCGTGTGTCTGCCCGGGGAAGTGGACCAAACAACAATAAACAATAATCAAAAACAAATAATTGATAAGTTACTGTAGTTTGCCGTGAGTGGAGGAGCTTCCTAACAACCGGCTCCTGCCGTAAAACGCTTAAACCACCGTAACGAGGACATTTAGCTTCTCACCGTCTGTCCTCCTTGAAGTACAGGACCGGCTTCCTTCTCGAGGAGTACATCATCCTCACCAACCCGAACCGGACCAGTCCGGATCAGACTCCCGACAGGCTTCAGCTCCTCAGACGGACACACAAGCACAAGTCGTTTCTCTTCATTCCTGTGTCCTCACTCCATCCTTCCTCAGGCGGACTAAACCCAGTTAAAATCCATGTTCGTCGGACCCATGTGTCCCGGTAACCGTTACTGTCCACGTAGCATGCGGCGGGTAACGGCCACGGCGGATCCGGATTTACAACAACGCATTTTCCGCTTTTACCTTGTTTTTATCCGCGACACCGTCCAAACACCGAGTGCCCGGTACTGCCTGGACCCTGGGACAAGTCCCGAGACGCAGCGAGAAACCACACTCGAGATTTTCACGACAACTTGACGCTCAAAAACAACAGAAGCCGATTGTCCTGCGCTCCAGCCTCAATATGAGTCCGGGTAGGAACGGTGACAATTGGCAACAAAGGTTCCTACGGCTTTTATTAATGTTAAAGGAACAGTACAGCAGCAGTAACACATGGTAAATTTAACAACACTGATTAAATACCAAAGTCCTCGAAACGTGGACTGATAGACATATACAAGGACCACACCAGTATCTTGTTTTTGTCTTGTCTTTTTGCTTCTACATTTATTTGTGGTCAATTTTAATCTGTTCTAACTTGTCTTCGCTCATTTTGGTCTGTTTCTCATGTTTTAAAATCTAGTTTGCATTTCCTTTTTAATGTGGTCTCTTTGCACTTGTTCTGCTTTGCTTTCTCCCTGGTTTGCATATGGTCCCTTAGGCTGTAGGGCCTGTGGCCAGATGACCTGTTCAGGAATCCATTTTATAATATAATAATATATATATTAACTTAAATACTGTATAGTATATACAATATGCTGCTAAAATTACAATTTGCACCATATTGCACCATTTCCTGTACACTTTGTATTGTAGGTTTTAGTAGGTCTGAAAAACATTTCATCAAACAGGCAAAATTCTTCCCTCCCATTTATTCCCTTTTGCATTCACATTTCACTCAGGTTAAAGAGTTTAAAATGCTTCCCCCTCAAAACAAGTACAGTTACAATCCATAAAAATACTTTACATGTTTAGGTGGAGATAATCACGAGAATGAAAGAAACAGCATCTGTCAAATCAAATGTGACAAACTTTATTTCGAGTGCAATTTCAGACAGATTTCACTTGGACAGAATCGCTTCAAAAATAAAATAAAATTCAAGCCCCCTTTTCCAAACTAAAACCTTCACCAAATGATTTAAATTCCTGAAATCTGAAACCTACCAGCAACAGAAACTGCTCAATACAAACCACCAGAAAATAAAAAGCAGAATAAAATCTTAATAACTGCATATAGAAAGACTTCCAAGTAAAACTAACCAGCTGTCTCTTTTCAGGTTTTCACTCCTCAGATTTGATTCCACAGGTTTTTACTGAACTTCAGATGACTTGAAACTATTTTGACTGCTCATTTATGCTGAATATTTAGCGTTTCAGGTCTTTAGTTTTGCAGTCCTGTACATTTTTGTCTTCCTGCACCTAAACATGGGAAAGCCTTGAGGTACAGATCATGTGACCAGTGGTGGGAGCTGTTGGTGAAGCGGAGCTGAGGCGCTGATTCATGACGTTTGGACCCATTTTTTTAAACTGTTTTTCTGCATCAGAAGTGTCATCACTTTAGCTTGTAATCTTTAAACTGGGAAACTGCCAGCAGAGACTAGAAGTGGGTTCAGTTATGTCAACACAAAAGGATTTTCCATGAAGAAAACCTAACTTATACAAAACCTCTGACAGTGTCTTATGCAAAAAAAAAAAAAAAAAAATCTAACGGGCTACTGAACGCCTCCTGGTGCCAAATGATTAATACCTAAAGATTCAGAATTTCTACGCCTCCACCCATAGACAACATACAACAAACGTACATTCAGTTTGGACACAGTAAAAACTCAGATTCAGTTAAACACACACACACAGAGGGAAAAATCTGGTTTGGTAGGATTTGGTCGAGCTGCACGTGTAATAAAAAAAAGGGCTGAATGAGAGCAGAGAGTAGCATTATCACCTTTATCAAACTCTTTGCCTCCACTGACATTTTCCTTAGACACAGCACATTCTGCACCAGGAAAGTATTTCAGCACCAGACAACATGACGGTGTGATTTCTGATGCATTTGAAGTCTGGTTGGAAGAAGAGACAGTGTTGTTGGAAGGTAAATGGATCGACCCGTGAGAGGGTATATCACATCTATATTTCTTAAATAGATAACAAATGCAGGCTGTCCCACAGTCTCAAACTGTAAAGATGTTGTGCTTTTTTTAACACATTTGTATTTTTTCCATAGAGTCTGAGTTTGGCTCTTAAACACTGGATCAGAAATGATCCCAGTCTGTTCAAACCTGTGGAAACATCACAGATGATATAAAGCCCGGTAGTTTCAGTCGAAGGCATTTACCCCTGCATTCAGATGGTGATGTGAAAAAAAAGAGCTGCAGAGATCAGGAATAAGTCTGGACACTACAGCTTCATGGTTTAACAGTAGATGAAAAAGAGTCTTTAAATAAACATCAATGTGCACGCAGATTATTTGCGAGGACAAGTTCTTTGTGCGCATCTTGAGAAATGAACCCCATGTGACTGCCATGAACATCAGGATGTGAAGCGAACAGAAACAATAAAGGAGCAGAGAGCAGAGCCGTCCGTTTTCCTGCCAGTGTCAACATTAACAGCATCACAGATAATTATTGCAGATGATTACGAGCTTTGTTATAGATTAATCTGCTGTTTATTTCAATGAACTGTTTGTCTTTCTACACTTCAGAAAAACGTCCAAATCTCCAGTGAACTGAACTTACAACGTGTGGAAAGCATCTAATCCAGACATTTAAGGAGCAGGAGCCGTCAAATATCCGACTTTATGTCCAAGCACACAACAACTGTAGCCAAACCTGCGTTTTTCTACAATGTGTGCCAATATTTGAGTGCCAATAAAATTAAGTATATTTTACCTCTAGAGTTATAAAAATACTAAAGTTTTGAGAGGAACAGTTAATGTTCGTTGACTGTATTTCCCCTTGTTAAGGTTTGTTACAGCTGATCTGATGATGGAAGCTGCATGAATGTCTGAACAAATCTCTAGTGGCCAGTAACATGTCACATTCTCACTGCAAGAAAGAAAGAGGGAAAATTCATAATAATAAAAAACAGACTTTATCTGCCTGATGGAACTGGTGTAATGTTAAACAAAGCAGCCAGTGATTCTGTCTCTGTCCAAATCCCATCCAGAGACCGACAGCACCAATGAATGTGGTGTCCTCAGCGTAATGTGTGTGGATCCAGAACCTGGTTCAGCTTATCGGTCTGTGCCGTAGACCCCCATTGTTGTCCAAAAACGATTACAAACACAGCAGGGAGCCACACCGCTGACCTGGCTCACATGGTTCTTCTTGGGAGGCCTGTCTTTTTTCAAAATCCAGCTCTTTCTTACAGACTCTGAGGAAAGAAAGAGTTGACTGTACATGCATGTGACCTCTGCCCCACTTATCAATGACCAATACTGAATGTGCTAAATTGGGATTTGCACTGAATAAACATACGCACAGAAAATCAATGGCTGCCTCCTTTAACAAAACCAGTTCCACCAACCTTATGCTTTAGATCATCCCTGCTGTTTTGCAGCAACAACAGGACACAAACATACATGTGTGACATGAGACCTCATCCATATTAAAGCAGTGAAACCTGCTCTGAAACAAATCGACCTGTGTAATAAACAGAGTTGTCACATTTTCCCTGATAGTCGACTGCAAATGTGAGGAACTCTGCGAGGAACAAACAGGGCTGGTGTGGAAACAATACGAGCATTAATAAAATTAATAATAATGTTATCAAGCTGGTTTCTCTGCGTCCTGTCTCCTCAGCTGCTTTTTCCTTCAGCAGCAGCAGCAGCCGCTGCTCAGCACACACTCATTCACACACACACTCACTCACTTTCAGAAACACACCAAGCTCTCCTCCAGGAGTCAAGTTACACCAGTTTCTTGGCCTCAAAGAAGCTCTTGAGATGTCTCATCTGCCAGATGCCGATGGCGACCAGGATGAGGGTCTGAACGATGGACCACCAGAGGACTCGCTGGTTGGTGCTCTCGCTGGTCTGACGGAAACGCTCCTCACGGTACTGAGAGACAGCAGAAGTCGTGTGATAACTTTTAAAACTACTTTTGTTAATAATGCTGAACATTCACAGTTTGCTGCTCCTCCAGTGTGAGACCTTTGTCATGTTCCTTTGAACTGGTCTGGATTTTTAAAGTTTTTTTTGGCTAAAGAAAGTCCTGAAGGACAATATGCCAGTCTCTGGCTCTCATCAGAACAATTTCTGTATTTCTGCACAGTAATAATGTAATTGTGCCAAGAAACAGAGACAGTGACTGACCCTCTGGTAGTTCTGCTCCTTCTGGATCTGGTCCACCTGCTCCATCAGCTGTCGGACTCTGAGCTGCAGCTCCGTCAGTTTGTCTTTGGCAGCGATCTCAGCGTAGTTGTTGGCATGTTCGCCCACCTGGATGTCCAGGTGAACCCGCTGTAACACAACAACCATCACAAGATGAGCAACTAGTTACAAAACCGCAGCATCGTGACTATCTGATAGTGAGGTAACAGCAAAAGTACAAAATGTAACGTAACATGCACTGGCAGATGTTACCAAGATCCACAAACACACAGCGTCACTGTCAAACCGAACCACACTAACTTCATTTAAGAGGAGTTCTAGCTGAAAATAGTCTGTGGTCATATTCATGAACAGGTACCGGAGTTAAACAACAGAAGGTAGTGCATATCCTGACATTTATCAAAAAAAATCCACTTATTGGGAACCAGAGGAAATTTTCTCTGTAACTATCTTGGAATAAAAGTTGTTGTTGACTTCAAATTTAACTGTAACAGCTCAGGGCCCCTGTGTGTTCTGTTCTCACCAGCATGCCTCCAGCAAACAGGGCGAACTTGGAGGAGTTGGAGTGCAGGCAGATCTGATGTTCTCCAGGGGTGTGTGACGTGAAGGTAAACCTTCCCTCTGAGCCATACTGACGAGACAGAATCACCTGCAGGAAACACAAGAGACAGACCCGTTTCATCCTGATCAAGTCCAAAAGATTATAGTTCTAGTTTTAGTTAGTCCTTTGGATCACCTTGTCGTCAGGATCTTTGACTTCCACAAACATGCCCAGACCCTGAGTGGCCGGCAGGTACTCCTCGCTCTGCTTGTCATACAGATGTGTTCGGTAGTTACCTGCAGACAGATGTGCTTCTGTTAGTCCTCAGCTGACCCATATGGACCATTAGTGATAGACTGAAAACAGGCCTGTGTTAAAACCAGATGGGGTTCTACACGCCACGTTTTAGTCACAGGCCCGTATTTGATTAAGGTGGACGGTGAAACAACATATTGACCTGAATCAGACCAAGACTGCTGCGTTTTTAAAAAGAGTTAGTGACTGATACAGGAATGCAAAAATACAACTTGTCTAACATATGGTTTCAGGATGGCGGCTCTGTGAGTGTTTCTTAGCTGTAAATATAAATAAGATGTGAATATAAACTGCAACAGACCAGATCTCTGGACCTTCTTGGGACAGGAAGACAACTTTAGCCCAGTTAGCCAGTTAGCTCAGTGGCTAAAGCTGGTGAGCTAGCTGTTAGCATTAGTCCGAAACTTCCTGTCACTCACCGATAATCATCGTCTCATCTGGGATTTCCTCTATAAAACATTTCTTCTCCGTCTCTCCGATGTGAAAATACAAAGACGAGACGAAACTGCAGAAAACGTTGAGAAGTAAAACCGACAACACACACGACTGCATCCTGACAGACACCATCTTGCCACCGAGAGAAAGCTCGACTACGCATGCGCGCACACAGCAATGCCACGTAACCCAACGACCCAGTGTGACCAATCGGCGCACCGCAGCATGATTCTGGGTATTGTAGTTCTTGACTTTTAGACCCTTGTATTTACACAGTTGTGAGCAAGTACTGCTCTTTTACATAAGTAAAAGTACCAAAATAATCCTATAAATTTAAGTCACAGTCATGAATTTAATAAAGTTTATCTTGTCTTTAAAAAGCGTTTAAAAAGTAAAGTATTCAATGAAGAAAACACTTTATTTGTTATGCATTACTGTGTGAGCAGGTTTTTAATGTTGGTTGGCTGAGGTGGAGCTAAATTATATTTATTCAACACCAACGTCCATATTTGGGAAACATAAAGCACGAAATAATTCAGAATACGAATGAAATGATATAATATAATATATAAACAGCAAAATCATATACAGAATTTGTTATTATATTTTTGTGGTTATTTATTTCAAACCATTATCGTTTTTATTTACATTTATTTCATTACTACATGGACTCAATTATCTCATTTTCTGAAATTGATATTTAACTTAACCTCTTCTGGTTATATCGATATTGTGAGATTTTAAATTGCTGCTTGTTTACCTTTGTGTAAGCTGCTCTTATTGTCATTAATATTATTATTGGTAGTAGTAGCAGTAGTAGTAGCAGTAGTAGTAGTAGTAGTAGTAGTAGTAGTAGTAGTAGTAGCACTAGTAGTAATAGTAGTATCATTTTCTGGCGGTAGGTGGCAGCACTTGCTGTCTGTGGTTTATTTTGAAAGTGAAGTAGAAGCACTTCCTCCAAGCGGTTTCCATGGTAACGAGACATGGCGCCCGGTAAGTGCCGTGTGATTTGTCCTGTCGGGCCGTTTTTATTTCTTTTTTTTAATTTGTTTTTAACACGAGTGTATATTGATGCATGAATGCTGAGCTGAGGAGAAAATCATTAAGCCGTGACGTTAGTCAACGCTAATCTTTTAACTAGTCTCGCTGTCGGCTGGTGAGGTAGTAGTTAACGTTAGCTAACAGCTCGTCAGCTAGCGTTAAACTCACGTTAACGTTAATTAATACTATTTAACTTACCTTTACCGCTGTACTACTGCTTAGTTATACCACTGCATTAAACACATAGTTACAGCTACTTCTACTGTTAGTTTCCCTAATTTTGCCTTCCTAGTTGTTCCAGCATCATGTTTGTAAGAATGATCTGTCTTTTGTCTTACTACCAAATAAAGATTTGTGGAACAGAAACCTTTCACCATGTGTTCAGATGTAATTGACCAAATGATTCATTCAAACAATTACCTACAGATAAATCGATAATAGAAATAACCGTCAGTTCATCAGAGCACAAACCTGACAAAACCTCACAAAGTGAAAACAATCAGCAGTTAAAGTGACACTCGCTGGATAATATCTAGCGAAAATGAATCACTAACAATTTTGATAACTTGCTAGTAGAAATACTTAATGAAGCAAACAGAGATTGTTATTTATTTCCATCTGCTCCAATGTAAAGATCTTCTTTTCTCCCCAGGTTTATATATGGTAACTGTAAAACTGACACCTTGATTCATTTTATTTTTAACAATATTTTGGTCTTCAGATAGAAAAATCCTACTAGTATGTTATGAATTTTGAACATGAAAATAATAATTAGTAACATGGAAAAAGGTCATCATTTGATATTTATAGATGTATCACTGGATTATAATACCAAAAACCTAGTGTCATGTTCCAGTAAATAATATAATATATATGCATCATAGTCTGAGTTTACCTCTAACAGCTGTCCTGTTTCTCTGCAGGGAACCAGCCGATCGTATCCTTAACATGAAACTGCTGCAGAGCTGCTTTCTGTGTCTCGTTCCTTCAGTCTGTTCTCCTTGACCCTGTCGTCCTCAGCTTTCCTCCACTTCTCTGCAGATCCTCTTCTACCTCAACAGCTGGTACTTCGCAGCCTTCTACCTGGCAGAGATTCTTATGTTCATCTATAAAGGTGTGTGCCCTGCTGAAATACATGTCCATATGTACAGCAACATATGTCTCTGCAGCTGCTGAGTGCTGACAGATTTACTGTCTCACTTCTCACATGTTGTTTTCCAGATCGTCTAAATCTTTGCTGTGTCTTTATCTTTGGTATCACATGGGCGCTATAAGAGCTGCTGTAGAATTAGCTTCAGGATTTTCCTGGAGTGTGTTTGACCAGATACAGGTTAAAGCTGGTTACATTTCCTGTTGGTTTCCTGTTGATGTGTCGTCACAGAATCCAAAATCAAACTAACCAAACAAGAGCAGGTCAAAGGTCACAGTTGTCATATTTGAAGATGGAGACAATCATTTCACTACAGAATTTAAAGTTAGAATAAAAGGAAAAAGGACCTTTTTCACTGTTAATTTGCCACATCCTCTCTGCCCCATCAAATAACTCTTACACAGAAAACATTTTGTTGATGTATTTTTTTTTAAACTGTGTGTTTGTGCAGGGATTTCACTCCCTTACCCGACTGATAATCTGGTTCTGGATCTGGCACTTCTGGTCCTCTTCCTCGGCCTGGAGACCCTCCGGATCTTTTATGGTGAGTGAGACACCATATGGAAATATTGTACCAAGTATAAAACAAAAATACATGCCCACCTGTCTTCTGTCTCCTTATGTGGACAAACAGAATTAAAATCTTTGGAGTCAGTTCCTTTTGTCCTCTTTAGTTTCTTTGGTGCCACCTGGTGGACAACAACTGGTGCTTTTTTTAAAATTTATTTTTAAAGGCCAGGATGAGAAAAAAGCAAAGTGCAGCTGATGGAAAAATAAAGGGAACACTGTTTTCATTTATGAACATAGGTAACTTTTAGCTTTAGAAGAACTTTACTGATAGTCTTACCCAGAGCCTGTACAGAGCCACACTGGTGTCTTCAAGGTCGTGTACACAAAACACAGCTTATCTGTGGTGACTCCCATGAAGTTTCCCACGTCCATCTCATGTATAAATGTTGTTGCAGAGAAAAGTGAATTGTTCTTTCTTCCTTTCTTTTTTTCTTTCTTCCTTTTTCTCTTTGTTGACAAATTGGTAATTTGTACACATAACATCTCACATGGTGTGAGGTTATTGAAGAAAAATAATCAGTTATGTAAATGAAGCTGAAACAAAGATGCTTTTCAGTATGAAAGCTGCAGGTCACAGCTGCTCTGACTTTCTCTGTGATGGATCATTTGAAAAGTTAATACCCAGCAGAGCGTAATCTGCATTGATGTGGATTTTGTCCAGAGCTGTGGTGATTATAAAAATAATGGATGGGAGTGACTGTTGATTGAGATCAAATCACATTTTCATCCAGGCTCAGTGTCTGATGAGAGGAACAGAAATACGTGAATGAGAGTAACTGCAGTGTCACTGAACAGCTTTACAGTCTGCACAGTCGAATGGTGGTGACAGGCACTTTGACAGCTCCTGGAAACATGTCACATGACTTTGCACTTCATTACTTACAAATGTAAGTGTAGGTGTTGGGATGAATCCAGTGTTTCCCAAACATCTAGTTCACCTTGTTCACACTTGGCTGGTCATGTCAGGTCCACCCACTTGTTCAAAACGTGTTCAAAAAGCCATTTGCAGGTATTTAAGATTTAGAAAGGTTTTAGAAAGCAGACCGTCTGTATTGTGTGTGTGTGTGTGGATCCAGGCTGGAAGGGGAACCTGTGTGAGCGCTCTCTAGCCTCGTGTGTGTCGCTTTTCACCCTGCTTCCCTGTGCCGCACTGGCTGTGTACTACCTGCTGCTGCAGACCTTCGTCCTGCGCCTGGAGCTCCTCCTCAGCGGCATCCTGCTCTGCTTCTACAGCCTCGAGTTCCTGCTCGGACTCCTCGCTGTGTCCACCTTCTCCAGGTGAACAAATCCTCTGATGTGTGGGACCTCTTCACTTTAAACCCTTAATTATGATATTCAGGTCCACTCATACTTTGACTTTTTGTTTCCTTCTGTAGGTCTGCAGTTTACTGAAGACATGCTGAGTTCACCTGAAACACACAATATGAGACTTTTACTATGTTGTAAATAAACACTGCTTATTTTCCTACAGCTGATTTTAGACTGTAAATAGTTTTTTACTGTTGGTTTTGTACAAACTGATTCTATGACCCCTGGCTGCTTTTTTTTTATTATGATGAATGTGTAAAGAGACGCAAGTTACAATAAACCATTAAATGTTTCGCTAATGGACCAGCATCAGCTACGTGATATATTTTCACACTATAATCTGCAGTTTATTAGAAAGAACTTCAGACGTACGAGGGCAGCATCATGCCTCGCAGTGTGCAGCCTGCCAGTGTTGAGATGTGTGTTCCCTCAGTACCTCAACCTGAACCGAACCTCATCCTGACCCTAACCACCAAAGGGCGCTATAGACAACACAGTTTAACAGGGGGACCTGGAAACACAAGAATGTGAAAGAAGAATGTGGAAAAACCTGAAGGTTTTCCTGCTTAGTGCATTTCTTCAGCTACACTAAGTGATATTATTCTTTTTAACATTTTCAAGGCGTCTTTCTGTCTTCACGTTTGTCATCTCAGTTACTGATTGACATGCTTACTATCGTTAATGTGTTAAGCACCTGCAGCATTTCACTGCAGCATTATACTGTAGAAATGTCTGGGGACTCTGACTGGACAGTGAATTATTCTCTAGTGGAGAAGACTGGGGGAGACTTCCTTTATGGACTGGGTGACACAGCACGGACAAGTTGGACATTTGAAAGTTTGACATACAGGTTGAGTGACATTAGATGAATATTTACTCAAGTGGGGCAGATTCACTTCTCACAGTACATAAGTGAAGGACAGTGATAGTTATATTATTGTCATAGCATTGTATTGTTTCTCCTGCACTTATATTTATATGTTTGAGCAGAGTTAGCTGTTCTGGGTGAAAGATGACGACCTACAGGAAATAAAAACAAATAATAAATGTTGGATGAGTTACCTCAGTACGAATCTGCTGCTGTTACGTTAAACCGATGCACCAGGCTGCCTAGTTCATATTAATTCTAAACTAGCAGGGAAATGGCACCATCTGCTGAGCCTGTTTTCAAAAACAGACTGTATGTGGATTAATGAGTGAAGCTAAACCACTTCCTGCTGCCGGTTCTGGACTGAACACACACTGAGATCCATTTGAACACTGCACTCAGAAAGAAAAAGCAGAGAATTTGTGTATCTCATCAAAACACTAAAAGATTTCTTTCAAAGTAAAGTGGCTGATGTCTTCATGTACCTCTTCAGTATTTGACACTAAATTTATGAGGCGGTGGTTTCAAGAGCTGAAATCAATGAACTTAAACATGGAGAATGGTTTGAAAATGGTGAAATTGGGACAAAAGACAATTTAAATTGGTAAAAATAGTTTGACAAAGCACGAAGCTGCATTTTATCTGCAGAGAAACTTCTGAGACAAAAAAGACAAACTTCCCCGCACTGTTTTTTTGCATATATTCAAATTACATAAAACTTTTTTAGGGAATAGTTTTCTTCCTCAAGCCGTCTCTAATCTCAGATGACTAATTTAACAGCAGGCGAACAGGCAGAATGTGACTGGCAGCGTTGAAAAGAGGATAAAGAAAGCTGAATGCTGCCTCGGCCATCAGTGCCGCTCCCCCTGACCTGCACATGTTTGTGCTCGCAGGGCATTTGTTCTGCTTGTCAAAGTCGCCGGCCAATTGGGTGAAGCTCGTATTAAAAAGATCAGTGTATTTGCATGTCTCCACGATGGCTGCCTCGCTCGTTTCTCTTTGTGAATATAAAGTAGACAGAACTTAAAGCTGAGAGGTTTCATTACCGAGTCTATCGCAGCCGTGCAGCTCCTGCCACACAAATTAAATTGTGCCACTTTGCTGAACACCGACCTCTGTTCATAACGGCAGTTTCATCTCCACAGTGTGTCCACAGTCATCAGCCTCCACAGAAACTTTTAACAAAAACTCCCAGTATAGTGTGATTCAGATTTTTATACATTTTCTTAAAACACAAAGACTCTTTCAGGTCACACTGTGGAGGCAGAGCAGAGTCGAGGAGTGGATCAAATCTAAGAGTGAAGTGTCTGACTTTTTTTAGTCTCACATAGGTCTGTGCATCAACACTGACAATAGCTCATTACATAGTGCTCACACACAAAAGAAATCATATGGATAACTTATAAAATCTGCTGTTACCAAATCTATTTATGGACAAAACATAAAGTCTAGTTTATATTTTATCAGCATCATCAATAATCTCATCAAGGATGACTTTTTTCATCTGCCTGTATACTGATGATAATATTATCACTATCTATCTATCTATCTATCTATCTATCTATCTATCTATCTATCTATCTATCTATCTATCTATCTATCTATCTATCTATCTATCTATCTATCTATCTATCTATCTATCTAGGTCATAGTATAAACACACATATAAGAACAGGAAGAGTTAAGAGCTTAGGATGTTGTGATTATTTTGAACTGGGAAGCTGTGAAAAGTTTGGTCTCTAATCCAGGACGTTAAAAAATATATTTTTACTGTTTACGGTGGATTCAGTCTGGATTTATTCTCCTGTGGGATTATCCCGGCATTGAAATAGGCTATTTTATATTAGCCCATACCTGTTTCTAATGAAATTCAACCTAAATCTCCATCTATTTTTCTTCACACAACATCCTAAGGGAGAATGGTTTGGATGCTTGAGTTAATGTGAACATCTAAATACACAAACCAGAGGTACAAGGCCAAATAACCTCACTCAACAGGATGTCGTGTGGTCCGTGCCAGGGTTGGTATATTTTTAATAATGTAATATAACAACAAAAGCTCAGGTACTTGTGTGAGGTGTCCTGTGGTTCTGCCGTAGTTCTGCCAGTAAACCAGTAGATGCCAGTACAACTCCACCAGTCTGAGGCGTGAGCTCCAGCAGCAGCAGCCGTTAACCCTTCAGACGGACGGAGAGCTGAGGGAAACAGACGAGAGGAGACAATAAAGAAACTGAGATGAAGAGGAGAAATGTGAAGAGAAAGGAGGGGCAGAGAGACAAGAGAGGTCATGTGATCCCTGACTGACTTTTATTGATGAGCTCTGAAAGAATTAACCCATGAGTGGATCATGAGCATCGGGAATTCTGGGAAACTGAGTCCTGAAGGAGGACTGACCTCACCCTGAAGCTCTGCCTAGTTCAGTACTAACATGGTGGAGTATCTCAGCCTGAATCTTCACTGGGCAGTGAGCTGGAAGTTGTGTTGTCATGTTGCACTATTCATAAACAGACATTCACTTTATGTAACTGCCAGGATTCGTAGTGGATCATATAGAATCGATTACTGTTGTAATAAATAATTCTCATTAGAGAAGAGTTAACTAACCAGTGTGACCTGTGAGGGTCGTGATGAACCTGAGCTTCATACCAAACAAATAAAACAGGTAAAAACTGAGAAATTAAAAAAACAAACAATCCATTTTACTCAGATTGTTGGTTTGTGAACAGGCCTCCCTTCAACAGCAGGAGGAAAATGGGGAGTTGATTAATCACATTATAAATCATTTTCGAATGCATCAAGTCAGCCATCAATCGTTATTACACAGCAATTTTTTCCTAATGAGTTTATACCTTTAACGAGGTTGGCAGGCGAAGCGGCCAATCAGAAGTGGAGCTGTCTAACGAGCAGCAGGAGGGGGCGGGGCTTGCACAGACAGACGGATGGATGCATCTCTCCTCTGAGCTGTGGTGACAGAAAGCAGAAAATGATGATTTACTAGGTGAGCTTTTATTCACGCCTTGTCCCCGATGAATAAAGATCAAATTAGAGGTTTATGAGCTCCGCTGTCTAGCCTGACATTTATATGAGCTCTGGGCTCGGCTCGCTGTGATTTATGTTTACAGCAGCGCAGGAAGGAAAAAATAAATAAAAAACAAATGAAGTAGCCTGAAATCACATTCTGATGCTCTGTCTACAACAGCTCAGAGACAGAGAGGAATGATGGGAGAGGGCGATGAAAAGCGCAGAAGGAAGGAACTCCTACAGTCACAACCAGCAATGGACCAAACAGTTATTTCACCTTGAAGTATAACACCCTCACAGTTTGGGCTGAATTTTAAAGCACCTCCAATGCACCTACACAACAAACGTCTGCTCAGACTTATGGTGTTGACTTAATCCGTCATTAGATATTTCCCCATTGAAACATAACATTTTGTTATCAGTTATCTAAACGTTACTTGGTTTTATTTTGACAAAGTTCTTGTTTTGACATTCGGGACCATTACAACAATGAACGAAAGGTTTTGAACCATCCTGCATCTCTTTGTGGTTGTTTGACAGGGTTTTCAACATGAAATGTGAAGAGTAGCTTCAAACAGAAGCTGACAGCCTCTGGGCCTCGCTGGGTCTGTGGCCAGCAGTCTGCTCAGTAATCCCTCTGTGTGCACAGGTAGGGAACCTGCACCCACTTGATGGCAGTGAAGCACCACGGTTCGACTGTGGGAGGAAACAGAAAAAATGGCATTTGTCATAAAAGATGGAGAAAGCAAAGAGGAGGAGGAGAGGCTGGGAGAGCATCCATAATGTATGCGATCAGTCAGAGAGAAACACTGGAGGAAGATGCATATTTGCAGGGGTTATGATACTAATGATGACACAGATGCTGAGGCCCACATGAACCGACAGAGAGTGAGTGAGCTTACTGTCCATCACTCAAACACAGAGAAGACAAAGAGCCGAACCGGTCGTTCATCCTAAAACCTGATTCTCTGCAAACAAGAGAAGAAGAATCAGCTGCTTAAGTGGAACAAATCGGCATCAGGACTCAGAACAGCAGAGAGACCACATCCTGGTTTCAAAGTTTGTAGAGACGCAGGTTTGAGGTGAAGATGAGAAGGAGGCAAGTAAATTAGAGGATCGTACAGTACATCAAGAAAAGACTGACTGAGTAATACATTTACAACAAAAAAGAAAAATACCATTAGTTACTTCTCACCCTGACCCAAACCCAGTCAGAGTTCTCTTTTGATACCAACAGGATCAAAGTAAAACAGTCTCAGCTCTGTGACTCAAATCCACATCAGTCACAGGGGTATTTTATCTGTACTGAGGTTTGTTGGGGACATGTTGATCACGTTACTAAAGAAAACCAACATGTGAAATCCATGTACATGTACTGTAATATTTTCTAAAAATGAAACATGCTGGGCAGTGCGGTGGCTAGTGGTTAGTACTGTTGCCTCACAGCAAGAAGGTTCCTGGTTTGAAACCCATCAGGGGCCTTTCTGTGTGGAGTCTGCATGTTCTCCCTGTGCTTGTGTGGGTTTTCTCCAGGTACTCTGGTTTCCTCCCACAGTCCAAAAACATGTATGTCAGGTTGATTGGTGACTCTAAATTGCCCATAGGAGTGAGTGTGAGTGTGTGAGGTTGTTTGTCTCTATGTGGCCCTGTGATGGACTGGGGACCTGTCCAGGGTGGACCCCTGCCTTTCACCCAGAGAGAGCTGGGATAGGCTCCAGGAGATCCCTGGGACCCTGGTTAGGAATAAGGGGGTCTAGATGATGGATGGATGGATGAAACATGTTATATTTTGGAGCTCAAACAGACAACACACCACGTTCTCCAGTGTAAGATCAATTTCTAACCCTGGGCAGAAAGTGGAAGACTCCCTGATGTCAACTACAAACGTTCAGATGTTATGAATTGTTGGATCTTTAAACTGGTGCAGCCTCAGTTTAGGCATTAACCATAAGTGGTTCTAAGTAATGGAAGCCCACTGTGTTCAAATACATGGCTATTTCTATATTAACCAGGTTTCTAAAAGCATATTTCACTAATTGACCAAAATCATAATTACAATAAGAAAAGCTGCTGCTGCTGCTGTTGACAGAACCACCTGTCGGCTTCACTGCAGCTGAACCTTAACATTAACAAAATATGTTGTGTTTTTACTTCACAATGATCTGGTACCTAAACCAGCAGGAGGAAAATATTCTCTGCACCTTCCACCTTTTTTGTTTTTAAATACGTGCACATGGCAGCTAGAGTCTGGTTTAGATTGTGGGTCATGATTAAAAAAAGTTTAGTCCACATTGAAGGTGTCTGATCTGCTGCAGCTGTTCTGAGCGTTGGTGTTGCAGAATCACCCAGTATGAATATTATTTAACTACGTTTATTTAAATGATTTGTTTATAATAATCACAGCAGCTCCAACAAAGTTTTACACTGTATGAAATGATGACGTGACCGGTGGTCACTTGGAGAAAAGAGCTGGTGCTAAAAAAATGACTCTGCTGAGAAAAATGATTGAATTACTCACAGTGTTGGCTCCTTTTCTCCCCTGGTTGAGAACACTCGAGGGCTTTTAGAGCAGAGCTGATGAATGACAGGTTCCCCCATAGAAATGAAACCTGGAGGAAATGAGAGCGATGACAATCTGACAGTTTAGATCAGCCAACTGGATCAATCGGTTATAAACAGTTTTTAAAGAACAAACAGGAAACGTTGGATCGTGATGGGACACAAACTCTGATCTCCAGTCAAAACACAACCATAGGTCGTTAGTACCAGTAGCTCATTATAACCAGAAATTAGGTTTCATGGTGTGGGGGTTAAAAAAACAACAAATGCTGCGTCAGGAGGAGGCCGAGGGGATGGATGGGTCGATTTTGACATGAGAGGCTGCTGTTTGTTTCCAGCCAAGACAGGAAGTCCTGTAACCTTAGGGAAATATTGCACACACACCATGATCTTATTTTGAAATACTATTGGGATGGGAACCTTTGGGAATCAAAGTCTCAACGTATTTCAGTGACAGATGCCAGTACACCCAATAGTACAAAGTAAACATGGAGTGGTAATAGTTAATTCACCACATTTAGCTCCGCAGTGTAAACAAATACAGGTAAAAGAAAACTGGCCTGAAGTTGCAGCCCTAATTCTAACCAAGTAGTTAGTTAGCCACATCCATCCACCACCTAAACCTCCAAACCTCCAAACCTCTAAACCTCTGTGTTACCTAACAACTGCTTCATGCATCGGACGCAAATTGAGACGTGATGAATTTAATTCTTGGGATACTGGGCTGCCTCAAAGCTGGAGTCAAACATCCCCGTAGCATCAGTGTGTTGTTGCTGCACCGACCATTTAGCTCCACTACTACACCAGAAGGGCTGAATCATTATAAAGCACAACCGCTGCCAGAGGGAGGAAGCTTTTTTATCTTTTCCATTTTCTTTTTGAGTGTACCCCTCACACTGAGCCTCACACGGAGCCACGGATGTCTCTGTGACACTCACTGTGCAGATACTGTGCTCTTAATGCTCAGCCTTATTAGACCAGACACTGCTAATAATTCTCCGGCTCTCATGGATGTTTAATTCATGTTCCTCTCAGTCTGACACATTCAGCTTCATTTCAGCTCCAACAAAGAGCAGCTGCTAATGGTCTTTTCAGAGAGGAGGATTAAAATAAAACACACCGCTGGACGGGATGAGGAGGGAGGACAAACTGCAAGAAGAAGCGACTCTGTCAGGAAAATATTAGCTCTGCCAGTGTAATAAGAACCCTTAACTGTGATAAAAGTCTGACATTTCAGCCAGGAAAGTCTACACAAGAGAAAACAGTCTCAAAACACAGGCTGTTAATTAGTCTGTGAATACTTGAACATTTTTTTTTTTACCAGTCTCAGTAGATTCAGTTTATGCAGTGGTATAAAAAAACAAATTAAAAGTGAGAAGTTCTACAGTACATGTGTGATTTGTTTCGACTCAGCCTGTCGTTAATATTTGGATGGTCGTCTGTGTCTCACTAATGAAAGACATGTAGTTTAAGTGTCCAGCCAAGTGTCACGTGCTTCAGACTCTGCAGAACCTGCAGCTTCCCTCTAAAGAAACTGTTCCACATTTGAGGCTATGAAGTTATTTATTTCTACGGGACTGAGCATATTAATCACAGCAGGGTTTGCCAAACAGTTCATTTGCACCCTGACACAACTAAAAGCCTCCTGTATCCATTAACAAATTAAATTAAGAAAGATTAGGAAGTGAAGGAAAAGCCCTGAGTTTTGCTCACTAACAATACAAGCAGAGCGAGATGGTTGTCAGGCTCCGTCTGCGTGTTAAAGGGAAACTTCACGGATTTTTCACCTCAGTGTGGTGACAAGTCTTGGAGAAAAATGTGCTTAAAGCGTCTTCAGTCTCCAGAGACACCTGTGATCCCTGATACTTGTTGAACACAAAGACTACAAGCTTGTAAAGTTACAAAAAAATCTGGGGGTTTGGAACAGAGACGTAAAAGTCTGATTCAGGTCTGTTTGAGTTAGAGTCCCATTCAAGTCTGACGTCTGGGGTTCAAGACTGAGTCAAGGCTCTAATGCTTCCTGCCTGACAGTTTACAGGTGCCCAGTGACGTTGTTGGCCAACCTGGTGTCCTCCATGTGTTTTCAGACCAACTGCTCAATGTGTTTGGGGATTTCTTTGAGCTGAACTTCAGCTGAATAAACCTGAGGCTCCGCCCATTTGACTTTTCTCTATCACTGTTTATGTTTTAGTCAAAGAACCAGATATTTCCTGACACATTTATTCATCTCATGCAGTGATGATTCAACCATGTATGACTTAAAAAGAGACAACTGCAAGTAAAATCTAGTTCAGCCTGAATCCAGGGAACTGTCCCCATTTCTGCAGCATTTAGGAGCTTTTTAGCCCATTTGGGGCATATTTCCAGAGATTTCCCTCAGGTGGTGCAGAGACTCATCCACCAGGGGAAACTGGTTGCACCATGTGATGGACTGGTGACCTGTCCAGGGTGGACCCCTGCCTTTCACCCAAAGAGAGCTGGGACAGGCTCCAGCTGATCCCTGAGACCCTGGTTAAGGACTAAGCAGGTACAGATGATGGATGGATGGAAACTAGTGGCCACTTAACTAGACCTATGGGTCCAATTGTTTTGATTGTGTTTTTTTGTAATTAAACTATTTCCAATCTCCTTGTTGTGTGATTCCACACGTCAGACCACACAGAAACACGAACAGGTGCCAGAACCACAGCGGAGCCATTTGTATTCAGACCGTCCAGTTTCACCATCGCAGGAATAAAGAAAAATAAGAAAAAGAATTTCAGAGCTTTGATGAGCTGGATGTGTGAGTCTCTGTCTTTCCTCCAGAATCAGTGAGTCGGACGAATACCAAAGAGTCAGGGAGCCCCGCGCTGCAGAATGACAGGCTGAACTCAGATCACGATGTACAACAACAAATCTGACGCCGTGAACGGCTTAAACTGTCACTCAGTAAATCCTCCAGTCTCTTGATCTTTCAGCAACATTTAAAACCAGACAGTGGTTAAAACGGACAAATCAGCATTTCAAGAGTTTTTAGAACTACTTTCATCGCAGTTCATTATGAAAGGACTGATACTGTGATCAGTTTACTTTCTTACACTGAATTTCACTCAGGGTCATAAGTTTTAAAGCTGTTTTTCTCCTCAGGAAGAGGAAGCATTCGCTGCCCTCCCCGTCAAAATAAAAGTCTGAAACATACCACCACGTCTGTTCTATTCCTGTGAAGTATTTTACTTCACTTTACTTTATTGTCTGTACAGAGGTTCTGGACAGAAAGTCATATTCGACACTACTGCATAAAACATACAACACACACACATGAAACACACATTATTCATTTAATTTATCCGCCAATGGGATAAATGACCTTTTTTCTGGTCAGAGTACACAGTAAAGTACAGAGTAGAAATTGTGAAAACAGCTCTTGCATTGTATTCTGTCTTTGGCCAATGATACTGGGTTATCTGTTCTTGGCAGATGTCGCACGGAGTCATTTGTTTACAAGTTAAAACTTTCAAGTCCAAGACTATGTCAGGAACAACAAGTCCAAACCAACAAAACCAAGCCAAGATGAAACCCAAACCAAGACCCACAAGTCCCACATTCAGACCGAGTTCAAATCAGAGCAGTTAGTTATTTTCAGTCTGCTGAACTGAATGTTTTTATTGATCACAGAGTTTATTTTGTTTCATCAGATCAAGTTTGTGACTCAAGTCCTTGTTTTGTTCTTGGTCTTAGTCTGTAAGTGTCGATGGAGTCGTTGAATTCATTTGGCTTCACTTGAACTCAGTTTAGTGGTTATTTTATTTCCCTTTGGAAGCAGATCTGCTCCTCTCTGCTGGTGAACTCTCCTGTTCTTAGTAAAGGAGGTGAGGAATAAAACAAGAGGGGGAGCAGGTGTAGAAAAAAGATGAGGAAGGAGACATGAGGAGAAGACAGTGAGCAGAGGGGTTTGGAAACCCTTTTTTTCCACCTGGTTTGCTTGGCGGCGTTCTCCCCGAGGATCCTCCACCTGTCGATCCACGCCGCCTCCTCCGTCGCTCACATGTGGGCGACAGCAGCTCACAAGCCAACCAAAGCCTCCAGTCTCTCACGAAACTTTAGATTTCCTCCTCACGGCCGTCATACCTTATCGGGCTGATGGACAGATCTCTCTGGGGATCTCAGCGTTGAGCTCCAAGCTGCTGAGGAGAGGAAGGTAGTCCAATCAAAACTGAAAATAATAAAAATCGCTCTCAACACTTTCTCCTGTCTGAAAAAAATAAACCTGCATTGACAGAGTGTGAAGACTTAATGAGCAATGACAATATGTTTGTTTAAGCTTTGTCAAAGATCTTTCAGCAGGGGCAACAAGAAGGAAAAGACAAAATACAACAAGAACAAGACAGAAATTCAATTTAGATTCTTTAAAGTGTAATATTTATTTCTCATCTGCAGCTGCTAAAGTCCAGGTGATGCTAAAGTCAGACCACAAGATATTAATAAAAGAGTTTATGTCATAAAGACTTTAAATATCTTGTTTGAGACAGACACTATATCAGATCAGGTGGATGACATGTCTAATGTCACGTCTCCTCCAGAAATTATGTTTAAAAATATCAATATTCTTCTTTAGGTTGAATAAACATCTGTAAATTTACAGACTGGATTGTGTTTGAATGCAGCACCACAGTGAAACAGTAATGGATCATGACTCTGTGGCACGTTTAATGTCTGTGCTAAAGTTGGTATTTATCATAAACTAAAATTAATCCAATCTCAAATTCACCAAGACCTGCAGAGTAGTGTAATAGGCAGGATGATATCTATCGATTTTGAATGTTTGACTTAAAAATTGATTGTTTTCTAAAACCAAAACATCTGCATTTTGCTGCTGGGAGAGAGTTCACTCTGTTGTTGCATTCAAGGACACTCCGGCATCTTTTATTTAACAGTCTGCAAGAATCAACCATCATTTCCTTCTTCATCGTGTCGATTTTCTCCTAAGTTCAATTTTCTGACAGAAGTGTCTCTGTGTTTTGAAGTGTCCTTGAACACATCACTGTGGAGATTTAATGTGGCAGGTTTCAGTTTCCTAGAAGTTCCTTTTTTATGGTGAACTGAACAAAATTGAATAACTACAGCTGGTGCTACGATTTTATGGTTTTTTCACATTTGAAATTTGACAAAAAAAGGAAATAATTAGTTTTCACATGCACCTGCTTTTTTCTAACAACACACTCACAATGTGTCTCTGCTGTTGCATTCAAGGACACTTCTTATATTTGAGACTCAGAAAGAAACAATAAACCACCATCTCATGTTTTCATGTCACTGACTTATTTTTAAAAATCTTTGACACACAGGAAATGATTTTTCTCTCGGTGTGTTGTTGTTTAATTTCCTGACAAAATATTGTAGTATTCCAGTGTCAATTCTTGGGTACTTGAATGCACCACTGAAATTAGTTTGACAAAAGAAAAAAAAAAGTGTTTTGTTGGGTTAATGATCTGTGACATGTGTCATGTTTCTGCACGTTAATGTTTATGGTGAACTGAAATCAACTCAACCTAAAATTAGCAGAAATTGGTGGAACAGCTTGTGACCGTTATTTCTGACAAACTGAATTGACGTGTTTTAAGAAATAAAAAACAGAAAAGGGAAATCTGCATAACTGCATCTCTGATTGCTGCATTCAGGGACACTTTGACAAGTCACTTTCCCCTTTCCACAGTATCTCTGTCTCCTTACTGTTTGTCTTTGATTTTCTGAAAAGAATAACACTTCAGGTGTCCTTGAATGCACCACCACATGAGGAAACATCCGGGTGAGTGTGGTGCCTCTCTGACAGCGATTCCATGGGGTCCTGGTAAGAAGGAAACCTCCCGGCATCAGTGTAAATACACACTTAATGGGGTAAAACATGAGAAAATGGTGGCATGGTGTTTTAAAAGAGTAATCTGTGACAGGTGGTGTCTTCAGGCCCCCTCCCAGAGAAAACTCACATCAGCCTCTGTCAATAAGTCACATTTTCCATCACAGCGTTTCTCTTTCAACATTAAATCATAAGATCCAAACGCGGCTCGATGAATCCGAGCCTCAAAGCAGCGGCTCCTTCCACTTGAGTTTTGCTGACATCTCGTTCAGAGTCTCCGGTTTTAAAGTTTAAACACAGATGTGTGGCTGCCTCAGTTCACTTTCTGAATATTTTAAAGAGAAACTTCACAGGAGAAAGATGAAGGTGAGAGGCTGCTGCCACCCAGATTAAACAGAAAGCATTAACACCGACTGTCTGCCTCCACGCTCAGGTGTGATGGTTTTAATCCGAGGGCCGGATTTCCAGATAGCTCTGCCTTTGTCAGTTCCACTCGGCTCTCTTTAAACATCCGTGCACCTGTAATCAGAAAGTACAGCAGAAAGAAAGTTTTAATTAGGCCAAAACTTCTAATGTTCCTCTTCACCAGAGAAACTTATTGCCCAAAGACAAAAAGACTTAAAGCAGCGTTACTGCAGGCTGTTATCATAAATCAGCACTGAGCACGTGCAGTGGGACCATGTGTCCTGTCCGGATTATTCCTTTTGACTCGGCGGCTCCTGGACAGGACAAAGATGTGTCTGGTGCACAAACACCAGCAGACAAAGAGTTTCCTGCTCTGCTCCCACTGTGTTTGTGAGAAATCAGGCCACTCGTTCAGCTCGAGGTAAAGAAACTGTGATTTCTCAGGTGATTTCTGAAACAGCGTCCAGATGTTGAAACCCTATGTGAAGTGTGAGTCCCACCTCGGTCTGTTGTTAAGATAATGCACAGTTTTTGGCCCACACTGGACATCCAGACGAGATTAAAGCCTGGCACAAACTGGGATTTTATGGGGCATTCCTTTTCAAATGGGAAGTCTGGCTCCGACTGGAAGACCTCCTGAAGTCGGATTTCCACCTTAGAACAGAGTGAAAACTGCAGTAATATGTTTATCAGCGCTTCTGTCCAACCTCTGTCTGTGGACGTGTTGCTGCTGTGTTAATGTGTTGATATGGCTAATGTGCCTAGATCTTGGTTTTAGCACCTGGTTACTGGAGCTCATTAGACCCAGATGCAGTTTGACATCAAAGTTCCTGGATCACTGGGTGGTACATCAAACTTCTCGTTTTTTAAAGAGCAGCTCTTGTGATATTTTGATAAAGACATTTTCTGAGTTCTTGTATATTTAAAGTCATTTTCACGATGTGCTAAAGATCCACAGACTGGGTAACTCTGTGGAGAGATAGTTTTACAGTAACCCTGGAGGAAACTTGGATTTCTTTGGCTGCTACAGTAAAAACCGCGGTCTGGTCCTTTAACACAGCAGCTGACTCTACACACAGGCCTGAGAGCTCGCTCACCCTGCTCTCCTCTCTCTGCCCCGCTCATGAATAATAAAATCAGAGCTGAATTATTAATGCAGATTTTTGCACACAATCTGCAGGGGCCATTATCCAGATCTGTGATGGATCTCATTTAATTCTGACAGATTAGATGGATCCACAGTCCTGCCTCTATTGAAGAACCCAGACCTGCTGAGGTGATTACACAACGATAATCTGGGGTCGTCTTGATTAGCGCCGAGCAGAAAGGTTAGAATCAAATTTTCCATATGAAAAAGACTGAGCTTTGTTTTTCTCGTACAGGGAATGGAGGACATGGGGGTCCGACTCTGGGCCCACCATTCCTCCATCTGTGAGAGGTTGGGGGTTCAGACGGCGTGGCAGAATGAGCGCTCACATATCCACTTATCTTTTGAAAGCCCACAAACGAGGTAATCCTCTTATTTGACACCTCGACCAGACGCTCATTACCTGCAGCACTTTCTGCAGCCGACTGCTTCGGATTTCGTGTCAGGATGAGTTTCCTTCTGTTTCATTTATATGAAATATGAAGCTGGGTGGAGGAAAACACAGAAACACCCATCAGCTCAACATCCCTGCCAAAAATAAACTCACATTTCCATTCATTTGACCTTAATTTGCACTAAATGTTTATGCAATTAGGAAAGAAGACACTTTCATTTTCATGAAAAGCGCAAACTGATTCTGAGCACTGTAAACAAAAGCCAGATTCAGGAACTTAAAGGGCAGTGGTGGAGGAATTATTTACAGCTTTTACAACCCAGAGGGTTGGTGGTTCGATCCCTGGCTTCACTGGGCATCACACTGAGCCCTAAGGTGCCCCTGGTGTATGAGTGTGTGAGCAAATGGGTGAATAGGACATAAAAGTGCTATACAAGTATGAGACCCCTTACAAAGTGCAACCAAAGCAGACAACACCGATGAACTGAGCTGAGCAGCCAATCAGAGCGCTCTCTCTCTGATGGCGTCTGAAAAGGCGCCACCAGGTGGCCGACCTGTGCCAACACACCGTACAGAGAAAGTGACAGATGCTCAGTGACAGTCCATGTTTATTTCTTTGTGAAATATTGGAGCATGTGAACATGCAAATAGAAAAGACGTGTTTCCTGTGTCTGATGTTTTCAGACCAAACGTTCAGGGTTTACAAAATGCGTCGGAGAGAACTGAAGATAAAACACAAAGATTTTCAAAATAAATCCGGCACAGGAAGTGTCTGTTTTTAAAAGAAGCTCTGCATCACTAGAAGCTGATTTTCACTTCACAAACAGACACTGACACTGAAACGCAGCAACAACGACCCAAAAAAAAAAAAAATTAGGAAAAACATCCTCATGGAGTAAAGAACACTTTAGTTTGTGGTGTAGAAATGAGATGCTGGGTGTTTCTCCTCTCCGCTGAGCCCCTTCACCCCCGCTACTCTTCAACATGAAATAAAAAAAAAAGAAAAGCCAGGCCTCGAAAAATCAGCTGACAACCTGATTGGTGTGTGTGTGTGTGTGTGTGTGTGTGTGTGTGTGTGTGTGTGTGTATGTGTGTGTGCTCTCGTCTTATCTGTGCTTGTCTGATCACAGGCGCTGTTAAACTCCCACGGCAAATCACAGATAGAAAGCAACTCCCCAGAGAGAGCAGAGAACAGAGACAAAAAAAAAAAAAAAAAACTCAGAAAAGCATCAATTAACATGTCAGGGGAGGCAAAGGAACAGTTCCTCTCCAAAATCCTCCAATATCCCCTGTGGAAACAGGAAGAAAACAGCTGAGTCTCTCCCTGGATTGTCTCTAAAACACCGAGGATTCACTGGGAACTGGTCTGTTCATCAGTCTTTAAAGCCATAAAACCACACAAGAACCAGTCAAATACAGTGAAACTACAGACGTTAGACTGTTTCATTCAACAGGTTCAAAAGCAAAATCACATGTTCTTGAACCTTTTTAACCACAGAAATAAACTCTTCTGCTTTTACTGTGAAAAGAAAAGAATTACTCCACAACAGTCAGGGCTCAGGGCCCCTCTGTGCCCCCTCTGTGCCCCCTCTGTGCCCCCTCTGTGCCCCCTCCTGCATCCAGACACGATGTTTGTCAAAATTCATAAAGGAGGTGAACTATTGAGAAAAATCTTATTACTGTTAAACAATTTTTTGTTCAACTCACCAAGTTATTATTTAAAACAATTAGAAAGAAAAGCAGCAAATGTTCTTGTTTCAGAAGCTGAAAATAACATTAACCCTTTGAAAACTGGCTGCCATTTATATTCTGCCAATCAGTGTTATATTTTATAACACACTGATTTGTTTTCTTTGCAAAGTATAATATTCCTCTGAGATGTGGTGCAGAACAAGTATAAAGGGTCATGAGTAGAACAAATATCTCAAATTTGTCCCTAAATGCAGCAGATCCCTCCAGCCCTGATGTTGGCTTGTGTACCTGCAGTGGAAAGGGGCTGAGGTCCACCGTAAATATGAGCTGTGAGTTATGTGGGTGTTGTGACTGTTTCCACAGATCCGCTCGGGATTAAAACGTCTCCTCTAAAGGTCAAATCCAAAGCCAGGGTGCAGATGTTCCTCTTGACACGAGCTGTAACATCGTGTGATCCTGTCAGAAGATCAGTCAGAAACGCAAACGTGAAGCCCGCTCTGCTTTATCAGAGGAAATCATCAGCCTTTAATAGTTTTTTAATGAGTTTGTGGAATGCACTCTGGCGACAGTCTAATAAAGGACAAGCTCTGCTCAGAGACTCGGGCTGAATAATGTATAAGGGCAGAGGTAGCACTAATGAAAAGATGATGAGAGGCATTCCTGGGAGAGGGGCAGTGCGGGCGAGAGGAAAGGTGCCAGGAAAAGTTGAAAGAGAGGTCCAATTAATCTTCATGTGCTTACAGAAGAAACTAAACAAAGGCAGGAAAAAGGACGAGATAGAGAATGGCAGGTTGGGGAAAGAGCAGCGAGACCCGCAGAGCCGGAAGAGAGCGAACAAAGAGACTCTGCGATCGCTTTTAATGATTTCATTTCCACCTTTGAAAGCAGAGAGCCAAGAAAAGACTCCTAAAGGAAAGATACGTCAACTTTAGGAACCTCCAGCAAGGTGGAAATAGAAATCCACCTTATTTGTGGCCTGGAGGACGGGAGAAGTTGGAAAAGACGAGGAAACACAGGTAACGATGTGAAGGAAGTAATAAAGAGACACAGCAGGAAGAGAATAAAAACTCAAAAGAGTTATTTTCTTCAGCACCAATAACAGGTACAAGTCACTGGGTCCTACAATTTAAGATTATAAGACGTTAAAGTAGAAGATGAATCAGGGTGGGCTTGATGTTTGTTGGATGAGCTAAAGTGACTGATCTGAAAGCAAAAGAAAAGGTTGGAGCAAAGAAAGAAAGAAACCAAGGAGGGAGAAAGGAAGGACTGCAGGAAAGGAAAGGAGGAGGTAGAAGAAGGTTCAGTGTGTGTGACTCTGCTCTCCTGTTAGCTCCTCTCTGCTCGTCCTCCTCTGAGCCTCCATGTTTGGGACGTTACATCAGCAGCAAATGCAAACATGCGTGAAGAATCTGCTGCACCTGAGCCGCCTCCGATGAGCTGAGGTCAGACGTGGTGTCAGACGCCTCCGACTGTGTTTCATCAGAGTCGGTCGGGTGAAGTGAAGCGCGAGTGAGAGTTGGTTTGTAAATGAGGAGGGAGGAGCAGCTCCACACAGGGAGGAAGGAGGATGAGGAGGAAGGTAAGGAAACAAAAGGTGGAACTGAAAATTAAAATAAAAAGGAAGGAAAGGAAGGTGGTTTAGTGGTTTGCACTGTTGCCTCACAGCAAGAAGGTTCCTGGTTTGAAACCCATCAGGGGTCTTTCTGTGTGGAGTCTGCATGTTCTCCCTGTGCTTGTGTGGGTTTTCTCCAGGTCCTCTGGTTTCCTCCCACAGTCCAAAAACATGTATATCAGGTTGATTGGTGACTCTAAATTGCCCATAGGAGTGAGTGTGAGTGTGTGAGGTTGTTTGTCTCTATGTGGCCCTGTGATGGACTGGGGACCTGTCCAGGGTGGACCCCTGCCTTTCACCCAAAGAGAGCTGGGATAGGCTCCAGCTGATCCCTGGGACCCTGGTTAAGGAATAAGGGGGCCTAGATGATGGATGGATGGAAAGGAAAGGAAAGAGGAAGCAAGAAGGTAAATGAGGAGGTAGGAAAGTAGAAGGAAGAGAAGACGCATGTGGGATGAAAATTAGAGGAAGAGGAGACAGAAAAGGAAAGGAGCAGTCCTAAAGGAAAAAGGATGTTTTGAAGGAAGGCAGAGAAGGAACCAGGTCGGAAAGTAAAGCAAGAGGATGAACTAAGGAAATAGAACAAAAACTAGAATAGTGGCATAAAAACAAAGCTAGACTCAGAAATGATCCATTTCAGATCTGGCAAAAGAGAAAATACTGTCTGCTCAGTGAAGGTGCAGCAGCTTTGCAGTTTGTTTTCTGTCTTTTTTCAGTGCAGCGATTAAAGTCTAATGAAAGTGTAGAACAGGAGGCCAGTCGCAGGTCGGGGATCGAGGATTAACGCCGGGGTTATCTCGCCCAGGTGGAAAGATCACCTCTTATTTCCATAAATGCCATTTAACTGCAGGGCCCGGCGTGTTTGGCCCCGCTAATACCTGTTCATTTATTCCTCCAGATTCCACCGCCGAGGTCGGAGGTCATGGGCTGATAAGTCACCCTGACCTCAGAGGTGGCGCCTGTTCTGGGTTCAACCTCCGCTGAAGTGAAATTAGGGGGAAGGAGGTGGAAGTTGCCGTGAGGATGAAGAGCTTCATTAACACGTTTCTTTAAATCTCAGGATTATTCAGACAGTTAACATTAATTCTCACATGATTAAATCCAGAAGTTCAGGCTGATCCACTTCAGATTTCAGTGACCTGAGGACCCCACTTTAAAACACAGGCTTTCTGTAAAATTCAAATTAAACTTCAGGCCACACATAAACCAAGAGACCACACAGGTTCTGGTATTAACAAATGCAATTTAAGTTTTGTGTCGGACACAAACAGCAGTGACACTAAAGTTCATCTGTGAAATAAACGTCCCAGTACGTCGGTGATGAATGTGCTCACGGCCGCTAACGGGCACAAATCCACTAATCTGACTCTTTAAGAGTTTTTAAATGATTTTGGCAGGTTTTTAATTTTGGATGAGATTTAGATGCACAGATCACCTGATGTGGATCATATCTCACTCACTTGTGACGTTTGGGGAGAATTTAGTAAAACCTGCTGCGTTCCTTGTTTATCACTGCACCGTGATAATGACAGTACCTAAACTAAAGCGGGTGCTAGGAGGCTGAAAAGTTATTGATTAGCTGTTTAGCAGTGACGGTTGCAGGTAAACAGAATATTCTCAAAGCCACTTGATGGCTGAGATTATAGTGTTCATGTAAACGTGTTCATCCACTGTGTCACTGCTGCCTCTACACTGTGAGTGTGTGTGTGTGTGTGTGTGTGTGTGCGCAGCCCAACATCAGACTTCAGTTCAGCCCTCGTGGTTTTTATCTCTCCTTCAAACAATCCTCTCTCCTGTTAGCTCCTCTCTGCTCGTCCTCCTCTGAGCCTCCATGTTTGGATCCGTGTAACCTCGTCATGTACAAACATGCGTGAAGAATCTGCTGCACCTGAGCCGCCTCCGATGAGCTGAGGTCAGACGTGGTGTCAGACGCCTCCGACTGTGTTTCATCAGAGTCGGTCGGGTGAAGTGAAGCGCGAGTGAGAGTTGGTTTGTGAATGAGGAGGGAGGAGCAGCTCCACAAACACAATGCTGGGCGGCCACATTTACTCAGAACGAAGCTCTAAAAGATTTTTTACATTTTCTGCTCAAGCACAAAAAAAGTCTCCAAAATAAAAGCTGTTCCCGTTCTGCTGATTCCAGTCACATCCCTGCTCTCTTCTCGAAGGTCTCTCTATATTTTACAACCAAAAAGTCCCAACTGAACCAAGGTTGCAGATGGAAGTTTGGCCTGTGGCAGCAGCTTTGGTTTGGAAAACACTGATCAGGAAGTAAAGGTTTGACTCTCAGAAACACCCAGTTTAAGGAACAATATCTCAGTGTTATAAATTTGGTCGTAACTAACTTTCAACATGAATTATTCAGCAGCTTGTAAGATTTTATGACCTTTCGGTGTTTCCAGACCCCGACTTCTATTTCCTGGCTTTTAAAAAGACACTTCTGACAAAGTGAATATAAATATTTGAAATGATTGCACCTTTAAATCCAGACAAACTCAGAATAAGTGTGCAGAGGTCACCAGTGACATTAAAACACCGACAGCGACTCGTCTCTCAGGCAGCAGTTTAAACACACAGAGAATTAGAGAGATTAGCCTCGTGCTAATTTCCCCTGCAGCTCTGAAAATCAACCAGCTCAGGTTTTATGGAGACGCTGAGTGGCCTCCTCCTCAGGTGGACTGTAAGCAGACTTTGGATAAATCCAGCTGGCTTTGTGTTAATATTGTTCTCTCTGACTTATTCCACATCATTTCCATCTGTGGAAAAAGCAGTGGCCCCGCTGCCCAGGGGCCCTGCTGCCATCTTTTATTATTTATGAATCTGATTAATAATCTGCTGCCCTGCTGCAGGAGGAGCCGAGATCCATAAAAGCACCCAGAAGAAAAGCAGCACCAGGGTGTAATTCCACTTCAGCGTGCCGCAGAGAAGAAAAGAAAAGAAATCATCATCTCCCACATGTTTAATGAGAAGAAAAGCCAAGACTATGCTGCTTCAAATCCCACACTCAGCTTGTTAAACTGAACTTTTTACTAAGGCTCAACCACAGAGGCGGGGGTTAAACGCTTTGGGGGGGGTGAGCCGAAACATACAGAGGGTCCAGGAAGGAGACAATTACAGGTAGAGGAAAAAACAACAGAGCAGAACAACAACAAACCACAACTGAAAGCTGCAGATGGAGGATCAAGCGGTGTTTGTTAAGGCTGTAAAACAACTCCCTTCCTGATGTGCTTGGTTTATTGAACAGGTGTAAAGACAGGACACGTCTCTCTGCTGTCTCGTCTGGACACATTTAGAGAAAAATGCTGCAAATGCTTGTTCTCTCTGAACTTAGGGGTGGTAGGAATATGGACGGAGTCACATGACACTTTAACACTGAATAAAAAATCTCATGTATGATCAGTAACATCAAAACTGTAAAGGAACATGTGAAATGTATTTGTTGCTTGAGCCTGGCATCTTTCATGGAAGTATCCAAGAGCACAAAGTCACTATCTATCTGTCTATCTGTCTATCTATCTATCTACCTGTCCATCTGTCCATCTATCTATCTATCTATCTATCTATCCATCCATCTATCTATCTATCCATCTACCTGTCCATCTATCATCTACCTGTCCATCTATCTGTCCATCTCTGTCCATCTATCTATCCATCCATCCGTCCATCTATCCGTCCATCTGTCCGTCTATCTATCTATTTATCTATCTATCTATCTATCTATCTATCTGTCTATCTATCTATCTATCTGTCTGTCTATCTATCTATCTGTCTATCTATCTATCTATCTGTCTATCTATCTATCTATCTATCTATCTATCTGTCTATCCATCTGTCCATCTATCCGCCCATCCGTCCGTCTATCTATCCGTCCATCTATCTATCTATCTATCTATCTATCTATCTATCTATCTGTCTATCTATCTATCTATCTATCTATCTATCTATCTGTCTATCCATCTGTCCATCTGTCCATCTATCCGCCCATCCGTCCGTCTATCTATCCGTCCATCTATCTATCTATCTATCTATCTATCTGTCTATCCATCTGTCCATCTATCCGCCCATCCGTCCGTCTATCTATCCGTCCATCTATCTATCTATCTATCTATCTATCTATCTATCTATCTATCTATCTATCTGTCTATCTATCTATCTATCTATCTGTCTATCCATCTGTCCATCTGTCCATCCATCCATCTATCTATCTATCTATCTATCTATCTATCTATCTGTCTATCTATCTATCTATCTATCTATCTATCTATCTATCTATCTGTCTATCCATCTGTCCATCTGTCCATCCATCTATCTATTTATCTATCTATTTATCTATCTATCTATCTATCTATCTATCTATCTATCTATCTATCTATCTGTCTGTCCATCTATCTATCTATCTATCTATCTATCTATCTATCTATCTATCTATCTGTCTATCCATCTGTCCATCTATCCGCCCATCCGTCCGTCTATCTATCCGTCCATCTATCTATCTATCTATCTATCTATCTATCTGTCTATCTATCTATCTGTCTATCTATCTATCTATCTATCTATCTGTCTATCCATCTGTCCATCTGTCCATCCATCTATCTATTTATCTATCTATCTATTTATCTATCTATCTATCTGTCTGTCCATCTATCTATCTATCTATCTATCTATCTATCTATCTATCTATCTATCTATCTGTCTATCTATCTATCTATCTATCTTTCTATCTAACTAACATTCTGTTAATGTTCTATGAATGTTCCCTTCATGCTGAAATATTATAAGACAGGGTGTGTACTCTGCTGTCCTGTGCTCTGTTTCCCACCCTGTGCTCATACACTGCATGTGCATTCATAAATACACTCATAAAGACACAGCGTCAAGCTAAATAGCTTAATGTGCAATAAAAAACAGCAGTGTAATGAACACGGTCAGTGACTGGCAGAGTTTATCATCTTTATTCTAAACTGAACAACACACTTATGGGATTTTAATTAGCAAAGAGGCAGCTCAGAGCTCACAGCTTATCTTAATGTCGAGCCACAGTTTGAAGTATCCTGTTAGTGATGATCTCCTTAACTGGAAATAGAAATTATTTGCAGTACAGTTATGTAAACTGCAGTATTTTGTCCACAGTGAGGCAGAAGGAAGGGCAGTGTGTGGGGGTGTGTGTTGGCAAAGAGGCAAAAGGTGAAAGGTTCAGGTGCAGCAGATGTTCCGACAGTAAGAGGCAGGTAGTTATTGTTCGGCTGCCACCACAGTCAGAAGGTGGCGCTGCAGCAGAGGCTCTAACACACAGGTCAGTCATTTAAAATGCATTAAAATCACAGTCCTTAAGTAATAACACATACCACAGAGAGGCACCGCCCGTTTAGATTAAAGGTGCAAACACTATGATTAGGTGTCATTTCCCCCAGGAGCTCTTGGAGCTGAACAACGCTCTGCTGCTCTGAAAATAAACACAACACACACTCTGCATCCTATCTCAGTTACCGAACCTTTCGTCAGGTCCTTTCAGTTTCAGGTGAAGTTTGATGTCGCCACCATGATGCTACTGAGAAGCTGAGTTAGCTTCTATCTCCTCATCCAAACAGACAGGAAATCCCAGTAAATCCATCGTCTCCACAAGATGAATGCAAAGCTGTCAGGGCTAATGCTAGCTTTGGACTGTTTGTCCCAACTAGGCATCCGTAGTTCACATCATGGCTTCAGGAAACAGGATGGGATGGGAGGGGCTTATGTGGGAGTTTGTTTTGGGCTCAATAGACCCCCCTACCTTCAGCTTCTGATTGGCTGAACACCCCCGATCCAGTGGCCCTCGAGGACCATGTGTTGCCTACCCCTGCCCTGCTCTGCTATTCAGTACAGGACCTCTAACTGTGACTGACACTTCTCGAGGATACTGTTATCTTCACCATCATTATTAAACATCTTGTTTAATCCTGTTCATTCTGACACAGAATCTGCCTGATCCTGCTGCTTCTGTCTGTTTCAGGATCACAGTCGTCTCTACATCCATGAGTTTGCTGCAAACAGCTAATTCTGCATATTTCTAGCTGACAAAGACTGAAGTTACTGAAGCAGTGACAGCTGTATATTATATACGTGGTGGAGGGTTTGGACACTTTTATGCTTTGCACTGAGAGTTTCAAAGTAAAGGAGGTATTGTTAGTATGGCTGGTCCTCAGAGCAAGAGGGATTTTATCTGCCGCCACCAAAATGTAGCTGTCAGAGGTCAAGGGAGAAGGAGAGAAGGTAAAGGAGTTAAGGCAGGACCGACCAGACAAACAGTCCTTCTCTCTGAGCGATTCAGCTGCTACGTCTTCATCATCTCCGGGTGGAGGACGGCTCATCTGGATTTATCATTCTGTGGCTTTCACAGTATTTTTTTAAAACCAATTGAAAACAAATTTCTTTTTTAAGTGTTCTGGGCGGTAAAGCATGGACACTTTCACTAATCGCCTTTTAACAGGCAGCAGAGAAACGCTTCACATGCTGCAGGAAAACAGATAAACAGTTTGGGTGTAATTATCAAAGTTAATGACAGATGAAGCAGCAGTGCAGATGATACTGTTTAACTCTCAGCACAGGTCAGTTTTTCACGCAGGAAGCCAGTGAGCCTCCATGTTGTGCACTCAGAACATGATGAAATGTGAAAAGGGATCTTTGATGGGAGGAGTTACTGAGCATGCACAGTGTGTTTGCCCCTTTGGTCCTGATCTAAAACATCTCTGCAGCAGCTGGATTGTCATGAAACCTGGCTCAGACATTTGTGTTGCCCCCAGGATGAACTTCTCAAAGAGCGCCACCATCAGGTGGACTTTTAGTTTCAGTTTTTGGTTGAAAAATGAAGGAAGGAACAAAGGGAAGAGCGTTATTGTTATTATTTATCTAATTATCTCTAGATGCTGTGATAATAATATTATAATGAATATTTTTTGCCCAAAGTAACATCCATCCATCATCTATACCCACTTAGTCCTCTTTTATGGTCCCAGGGATCAGCTGGAGCCTATCCCAGCTCTCTCTGGGTGAAAGGCAGGGGTCCACCCTGGACAGGTCCCCAGTCCATCACAGGGCCACATAGAGACAAACAACCTCACACACTCACACTCACTCCTATGGGCAATTTAGAGTCACCAATCAACCTGACATACATGTTTTTGGACTGTGGGAGGAAACCAGAGTACCTGGAGAAAACCCACACAAGCACAGGGAGAACATGCAGACTCCACACAGAAAGGCCCCTGATGGGTTTCAAACCAGGAACCTTCTTGATGTGAGGCCACAGTGCTAACCACTAACCACCATGCCGCCTCCAAATTAAGCGCATTGTGAAAATCAGATAGTGTGACCAGTATGAGTGGACGTCTTCCTCCACCTTCCATTCTATCTTTTCTTTACCTGCTCTTCTTATCACGTCTTCCTCCTCCTCCTTTTCCCTCCTCTCCCTCTTTACATCTGCTTGCTCCCCCCGCACCAGGTCATTTTTCATGCGTGTCATCTGCAGGATGTCACACCTGAGCAGCGTCTCTCTCTGCTGAAGATCTATGAGCCCTGGATTTCATATTTTCAGCTCATTTTCCTCGTCGTTTGTTTTCATTTTTTTACTGATGCGGGTCACTTGACAGTTTGGAGTCATTTTCAAATCTCTTCCACACAAACACTCATACATTACAGCTTTGTGCTCTTCCCCTCACAGGCTGCCATAGGCTGCAGAGAGAGGAGGAAATATGTTTCCGCCACATGCTGATTTGGTCGAGGCTGATGGATATTTGTTTCCATGCAGCCGCCGGGAGTCAGATGGCGACTGTTTCTGCATCTTCATATCCTCTACATCGCCTGATGAGCTCCCGCTTCCTCACATGGAAAATGTCTGCTCAGATATGGTTCATAACGATGGAAAAAAAAAACAAGGTGTTTGGCTCAGGTGCAACATGAGTCATGGTAGAAGGGGATTAGTTCTCAGGACAAAGTTGGCAGTTGTTAAACGTTAAAAAGCAGCAGAGGAACAGGTGTACTGCTGTAACTGCTCTGACAGAGACTAATGATATTTACCACATCTCCGTAAAAACATGCTCTTTGTATGGAAATGTCAGGAAAAACACTGAAAGAACATTTTGATTTAGGGCATAACAAGAAGCTAAACAAAGGCCCAAAATGTACCTTTAGTAATAAATGTTCCACAGTAATCACCCCCCACATCACAGCTTTTATGATTAGATTTGTTAGAACCTTCAAAACCAACGTGCTACAAAATAAAAGCAGTTTCTGATCTCAGGTTTCGGTACCGACCATCAAGGTGTCGACAATCCTTAAATCTTTGAAAGGCTCCAACAAAAACGTCGTATCAGCCACAGACCAGTTTGGTTTTGGTGCCGCCATCTTTCTGTCCCCCCCAGAAACTTGTCCCGTCCCTTAATGTTCCCGTCCTGTGGGGCAGACATGAGCAGAAAGAATCTGTTGATTCCAACAAGAAAGAAACGATGGGATCAGATATTTTCCTATTGATCGGATCATTAACGGTTTACACCCCCCCCCCCCGTCTCATTCCCTTTGGAAATTCCTTCTGATTGGACCAGGCCAGTGTGTTCCCACTGAGGTGGTCACATGATGCAGGTTTACTCTGATTGGTCCATTACTCCCATTTATTCTGAAGCATGTAAACACATCAGGTCAGTGTCCATGTAAACAGGTAATCAGGAATCTGATTTGAGTCACACAGATGAAATATTGTTCCTGTGGCACCAACCTCAGAAAATGAAAGTGAGGTTGTTAAAATTGGCACTTTGCTCTCCTGTGTTGTTATTAGTGTGTCTTCGGGTACGTTTGTGTTTTATTTCCATGGCGTGTGACGGGGTGGTGATGATGTTGTTGATGTGAGTGTGATGAATGTCAGATGACTGTGATTCTGTCGCTAGTCAGATTCATTTATTTTTGATAGCAGAGCAAGGAAAAATCTTCTATAGTGAGTCACTGGAGTTGGAAAATAAGCCGCTGTGATCTTTCTGCTCTATTATCTGCAATCCTTTTTCTCAGCACACACACTGCACCTGGTGGCCTGGGTTTTTTTATGACGGGGACTGAAAGGAGTCCACCGATTTGTAAAGTCTTTTCCCCTGGAAGTCGGCAGTAAAAGGTTAACAGTCTGCCCGTGATAGATGGAAGCAGTAAGAACATGATGAGGTTCAGTGTGATATTCCCTCTGCTAACAGCTTCACATCAGCATTTGCTGCCAGAGGTTAGCAGCACTGTCAGCTAAAAACGTGGGCGAGGTCAGCGGGCGATAAAGAACAGCAACACAGACAGTGTCCAGAAAACATTTGAAACTATTTGACCAAACATAATTTTAGAGTAAAGGAGATACGGCAGACATGAACTAACTTCTCCCTCTGCAACACAACAGTCCCAGGATGGAGCCATTACAGCTGGTATTTGTGGTTATTTGACAATATAATATTTATTTCTTGTCGCATACTTGAACTGCTTTTATTTTCTACATATTGTATTTGACATTTGTGCATTTTCAGTTTTTTTATACTACCGACATGTAATGGTTTCATTTGTGTCATCTGTTTCATTTTGTCATCTGCAGAAATGTTGTTTCTGTCATGTGTGTTTAAATTTACATTTTAATCTAAGGTTTCCAATAAAGAGTCCGAGTCTGTTGTCGGTGGCTTTGCAAACCAAAGACCCAGGTACTGGGGTTCCCTCCATCTGGATGCAGTCTGCAGACACGGTCTCTGGAGTTTCAGCCGTGATCACAGGTTGCTCCGCCTAATATGGAAGCTCATTTAACTCTACAGAAATGTCAAATTTGTCTCCGTGGTGGAGGGAAACAAGAGGGCCGTCCTCTGAGGCTGCGTATCAGCCGCCATCTGGACGGGACTTCCCTGCAGACACTTCACATGGAAGCTAAATGAACGGGGGCAGCGTGTGATCACGGTGCAGGGAGACAGTGGCTGAACGGGGACAGTGACAGTGGCGTCTACAGAAGAAGAGGAACTAATCAAACTCAGGTCTCTGACATTTCCATTCACTTCCTGCTTTTCTCTCTGACACTTTGGACCAGTTCAGCTTCAGCCCTGGACCTGAGCTGTTTCCCTGTCAGTGACACCTGGAAAGGTTCAAACCTTGAGCTGGTATGATGCTGCTTTATATTTCTACCCCACTATGTTTAGCAGCCTCAGTTACTGTGCAGATTCAGATAATACAAAATATAATCAACAGGTGATCACTTAGCTCAGACTCTTAGAGCTCTGGTTCTTCTGTGAATGAAACTTTCCCACAGCTTCAGCAGAGCGGGTCGTCTTATATGATGGACCAGCAGTCCTGTTCATCAGTCTGAAACCAAAGGCTTAGTTTGGCCTCTTGAATCTCCTCCTATTGTGAGAGGAGGTGGCAGGTCAGCACTGGGTAAATGATGTCCATTTGTTTTAGGGACCTTATGGGGCTCTTCGTGGTTCTTGTGTCCTCAGACGTCTTGTTAGGTCATCACCATGATGGGAAAACCTGACTTGTAATTAAACGTAAATTCTACTTCAGTGTCTGAGTCAGACAGAGAGCAGGTCAGATGAGGTTTTGTTTGCAGGGACAGAGACAGATTATTTAATACGTGTCTCAGGGCCAGGAGGAACCATCAATGAAGGTTTGAATTCAACTGAAGTGAGCCGTTCTGCTGCTGAGGGTTTTTCTTTCTGCCACTCTGCTGAGCATTTTTTACTCTATTCATCTGTGTGCAGAGAGCAGGAGAATCACAGCGATCACAGCACAGCCAAGGTCTGCTGCCTCAGTCACCCAGTGGAAAGCTGTAAATCTGCCTTTTCTTGCAGTTGAAGTCCTTCACATCAGACCGGCTGCTGCTCACAGAGAGAGGCCGGCGGGATCAGGGACGGCGGCTGCTCCACATTCTTTCTCTTCACGTTTTATTTCCAAGAATAATCTGAATATCATCTGTTTGATCATGTGCATGATGTAAAAAATAATTTAGCGTGGAATTCCTCTTTTAAAGGTCTGACACTGTCTCATCACTGGCTCCTGTTGCAGCTCACATCCAGTTTGAACTGTGAACAGATCAGCCGAAGGGAAAGATCCTGTCTGCCTTGTTATTGTACTGCACTGTACTCCACTGTAGGGAATTACCAAAACAAGAGAAGCTGGAAGCGGAACATGTAAACAGATTACAGAAAAGAATAAAGGTCTTTGAGTTTGATGATGACACTGGACGAACCGGATGTTTTTGTGTAGAGTTCAGGGCCCAGGGCCCCACAAACAAAGACCAGCATGTGGATGTGATCCAGGAAGCTTTGTGAAACACCAGGGAGAAGCCCAGGAAAGGTTCATTGCAGTAACGTGTGTTACTAATTAGGACGAGAGTGATTTCCTGCATCGCTTTGATGAACTCATGATCGTGAAACGGTCGCACTCCGAGGAGCCTCGAGCTCGACTCCGATCAGCTGATACGGAGACGACGGCGACATTAACTTTGATCTCAGTGTAACTCGCTGATTATCTCATATGCAAATCACACCACCACCTCCCAGCTGACTTTCACACAGTTACATCATGAACATGTTGAAGAAAAGCACATGGTGCTTTCTCATTTATGGCCTCACATGTAAACACTGTGTGGAGGCAGCTCAGTTCATCTTTTACACTGAAAAGTCAGGAGGGTCCGGGGCCCCTAGACCAGAGAATCATGAAGGGACTGTTGACCTTTTTTTTGGAACTAATGAGTACAGAACGACTGCAAAGACACAACAGTGGTTGCAAAATTATACAAACTCACTAAAAAGAAAACAGGAAACAGCAACGAAGACAGAAAAAATGCAGTACGAGCTAATAAAAAAACAAACAAGTAAACAAGTGGAAAATGACTGTGAAGAGAAAATAAGTTAAAAATGACGATCACAAAAAGAGACAGAAAAGAACCTCAAAGACAGAAAAATGACTACAACTCCATGAAAAACTACACTAACCAATTGCAAAGATGCACAATAACCAAAAATACAGTCACAACTCTGCACACGATTGTCTTCCTCTGGGAACCATGACAACCACGGCCAATATTAGAAGAACGACACTAAGGCAGATAATTGATTGTTAAACTGCGTTAAATGAAGAGCTGCTCTGTAAATAACCATTAGATACAGTTTTAGGTTAACACAGTGTGACAGTCGTCGTCCGTTTCTTCAAGTGTTCGGCGGTACAATCATTTCTAGACAAATATGGACAGGTGTTTTGAAGACGTGGTTTTGTTTCAGAAACATCCCTGATACACAGAAGTCTGGTCTGTGCACGTTGTTCCCACGTTTATTTCAGACAACATGAGAAGCTGTTGCATCAGGCACTGACGCTTCATGTGGAGAAGAAGAGAAGAAGAACAGCTGCCGCCATGAAATAATCCTGACAAAACACAAACACACCACAATACTTAAAGCGTGATTAGAGGGCCACCTGCACATAAACACTGACACCACAGTGAAGAGTCTGACAGTAAATCTGATTATACCGCTGCAAATAATATTTCATATCTGACTCCTGCAAAAGAGAGGAAGAGGATTTATGGAGCATAAACTGGGCTCTGAAGACAGAGCTGAAGTGCTGATGGCAGATTATTGATCAACTTCCTCTTTGACGGCGGCACAAACGGAGCTGCTGGGATTTGACAAGAGGGTTGCCAGATCCAGCTCCAAAAACTGTCCAGCCAGCCCAGAAACGATTTAAGATCTGCTTAAATGGCCTTTCTGGTCGGATTAGCCGGGTTCGGCATGAAGACTGGAAGTCTGGGAAAATTGCTAACCCAGCACCATCAAAAGTTCATCAGCAAACTTTCTGATTTACATGCTGTGTCTTCTCTGCTCACAGGCTTCCCACCAGCTTTTCTATAAACAGACCGCAAACCTGGCAACCTCATCAGGTTGCCAAAACTCATGCTTTTGGTGTGAGAAATCTCTTTGGGTGCAGTCACTCTAACATTAGCAGATGTCATGATGCTAGCTAGTTGACACTTAGGGTTTAGGGTTCGGTGTGCTGCCTGCTACCTGAGCTCAGCAGCCAGTCAAAGTGAAACCTCAACGTCTACAGGTGTCTGAAAGAACGTCGGAGAGTTTTATGGGTTTGGACAGAACCTTGTCACGATGTTCTGGTCTCTCTATAGAAGATCCCATACATGACTGTACTTATCACAACTGGAGCTCAATCAATCTGTATTTCTATATCACTTATAAACAACTAGTGGTTGAGCAAAGGGCTTAACAAAAGCAAATAAAGCAATCACCATTAAACAAACAGCAGAAACACAATAAACTATAAAACAGAGAATCAATACAAAACAATCAGAGCAGTGAAAAGGCTGGGTATGAAAAGAAGGGGAAAATAAATATGGTTTTCATTTAGATTTTAAAAGAGCAAGGTCTCTAATACAGTGACCCTGTGGGGGGTGGGGGGTTTACTGGCTCCGATTATTTTTTGTTATCACATGTGGATTATTAACGTGGTGTCACTACTGTGTTTTTTCATGTGAAGTATGTTTGAAGGGGACAGAACATGGGCCTGGGTGTATTTCCAGGCCTGCTTTGGATTCCAGTGGTAGCTTCTTCTAAAACCTTCTCTGTCTATACTTAGGTTTCTACATGTGTTCAGTAAACACCATAATCAGTGTGTGTCTGTCTGCTGGTGAACAGTGATAGATCATCTAGAGGCAAAGTGTGTTTCGCTGCGATTCTGCTTCTGCTGTTGTTCTAGATTTGGTCGGGCGGCTCATCGGCTTTCCCCTCCCCGTCCTGTGGGATCGCTCACCTGATGTGGTCGGGCGACGTGAGGAACATGACCCCACGGATATGTTGCTAAAACACCGTGCAGTCTGAATATAACACTTCAAGGTGCTGCAGCTTATCACAGGCTGCTCATCTGTGCTTTATTTTACCTGCAGACCGACATGAGCAGTGGCGTCAGGTCCTATCACAGACAGATGTATGTTTAGTGGAAGCACGGATCGTGTCCCATAATCCTCAGATTTCTGTCGAAGTATTTGAACAGACAGAAGCGACTCGGCCTTTGACCGGGATACAAGCAGGAGGTTTGAGTCCTGAAGTGACTCCAAAGTTTGTGATTCAATAGTTTCTCACCAACATCCTTCAGATGAAGAAAACCTGTGAGGCTCCTTGTGCTTAGATCAGCCAACACCGGAAGTACAATAAATAAATCCAGCTCCAGACGTTGCTGTGAGCAGAGAGAAGCTGGTGGAGCAGTGGAAACCATGTGAGCCAGGTCAGCGGTGTGGCTCCCTGCTGTGTTTTTAATAGGTTTTGGACAACAATGGATAAGCTGAACCAGGTTCTGGATTCACACACATTACACTGAGGACACCACATTCATTAGTATGTCAGTCTCTGGATGGGATTTGGACTCAGTAATAGAATCACTGGCTGAGCCATTTATGTTGAATACAAAGTCAAATATTTGTGAGATATTTCACCACAAAGCCTTTAAACACCACACTATAGACAGAGAAAACTAAATAAATATTTGTTGACACCATCCCATAAATGCTGATTTTTTTAGGGACTTCTGGGCTCAGGAGGTTTAATGTTTTGTATCATCCATCCATTATCTGTGCCCCCTTAGTCCTAACCAGGGTCACGGGGATCTGTTGGAGCCTGTCCCAGCTCTCTTTGGGTGAAAGGCAGGGGTCCACCCTGGACAGGTCCCCAGTCCATCACAGGGCCACATAGAGACAAACAACCTCACACACTCACACTCACTCCTATGGGCAATTTAGAGTCACCAATCAACCTGACATACATGTTTTTGGACTGTGGGAGGAAACCAGAGTACCTGGAGAAAACCCACACAATTAACTCTTATAAACAAATGTTGGACAGTTAAAATCAGCTCCTTCCAAATTTCACACTGGACTCCAATTACTGGGCTGCTTCTTGTGTCTGCGTATTTTTGTCTCTTTCCGACAGACCCTGGATAAGTTCAGGTGCATCGCGACGGACAGAGAGGTGTTAAATCAAGGCAGAGAGGTGGTGATGGAGGAGGAGAGTGCAGCCGAGTCGTCGGTGGACAGAATGATGATCGCTGTGTGAGAAACCGCAGAGAAAGAAAAAGGAAACACACTTAAAATCCCAGCTGGCAGAGACCCATCTGACATTTTCAAGGCGTTGAAAATGTCACCGTGAGAGCACGATGAGTGGGTGGATAACAGGAAGACACGGTGCTGAAATATCTGACTGCAGTCATCAAACTTTACTCTAGTACAAGTGTCTGTACAAGTGCAGGGCGGCACAGAAGCTTCCAGTTAAAACAAATGATTACAGAGCTGCCCTCATTCCTGCTAAGCCCTGAAATGAACCTTCCAACACTCTGTTTGTTTTCACACACAGAAAACCAAGACGCATCAGAGGACAGTGGACTCTGAGGTGGGAACGACGTCCGTGTCCTGGTGAACTTTCACGTTCTGGTTCAGACAGATTTATCTGCCGTGTGTGGGAAGAACAGATTTACAGAAGCTTATGAAAAATGACATGAGACTGTGGACAATTTGGAGGCATAGGATTATTTAGTGTTAAAATAGAGTGCACATTTGTAAAGGAAACATTATTTTACTCACTAAAAGCATAAACATTCAATTCCTTGCAGTGTAAAATGAGACTGAGACTGTCTAGTTTATTAAAAAACTACTTTGCAGTGCATGAAGCTTCTTTGTTAAAAATACGGAGTGCGTTATGCACTTAGTTTCAGGTACAGCGTGATAAGTGAGATGTTTTACAGTGAAGAGGTGCTGAGGATGAGCACAGAATAAAAACTCTCCTCAGCCTTCAGGGCCTTTCGCTCTGAATGATTGACGTGCTGAAGCTGTACTCTGCTGATGTCAGGATGTGAGCCGTGATCGATCGATTAACACGCCCGAAACATGGACGATATTCAGCCTGCAGCCGGTCAATACAGGACGCGGGTCATAAAACTAACGTGACAGCCTCCTGCAGGTGAACACGGGCCTTTGCTCGCTTATGGCCGAGCTGAGATGCCACGACAGCAACTGTGATCCTGTAGCTCCGCTCGTCTTCCTGCAGAAACAGGCGGAGAGGGAAACTCACGCCTCGGGCAACAACATGTTCGACAACGAAAAGATGAAGGAGCCGCAGCTGAGAAAGCTCCGAGTGTTCCTTTGGAAATGAGACGCAAAGAAAAGCGGAGCACAGGTGGAGACGTGCTGAAAGAGAGAAAGACTTTCATCCCCAAAATATGAAAACATGCAACTAATGGTATTGTCAGTTTGTGGTTCACAGACTGGGCAGTGGGTAAAGCGTCACCTTTCACCTACAGTCAGAACAGCTGAATACAGATGCTGTGTTTGAAAGTAGAGCTGCTGCAGAACACTGAATATTTGCCTTATTGCTCTTTATGATGAATACAAGTGAAACATCTACATACGTCACATATATATGTATATGCACATGATGAAAAAGCTTTGGACTGCTCCTTTAAAAATGGGATTCCTGTTTCTGTCAGATCTGTTCACTTTCTGTGGATTTGTTTGTTAATTCCAGCTTGTGGATGGACACCGTGTGATCAAAGAGCGTCAGATCCATTTCAGTGGGTCATGAGTGGACCTGCAGCACGACCAGGGGCCCACACAGAACAGAGCGGAGCTGAAATTAATCATTGGTCCGGCAGGCGGGTACAGCGCGACCGTTCCATGCATATTTCATTCATCTCCTCCACACCACGACTCGATCAATCCTTCATGAATAAGAAAACACCCCCATTTAAACTGAGAGCTCATTTGCATCCATCCAACTTCCCCTCCACTCACTATCTGTAACCCGCTGCTCCCGCATCATTCCACCCCAAAGCCCAGCTCCTACAAAGCTCCCCCAGCTGAGAAAGATGCTCTCTGCAGCCACACATGCAGAGGTTTCCTACAAACCACAGAAAACAAGCTGCAACTAAAGTTAAGAGCTTTTACTTTACTGGGAATTGCTGAACTGAACAGCAAAAATCAAACTGCATCTGGTGTTAAATTGTTTTTAATTACAGCTCTCTATTCTTCTGAAGGGTAACAACAAGAGCAAGTCAGTGATACTGAAACACCAAAAATGTCACCAGAAGTATCAGTAATAAAACTACATTTATAAAAAACTACAAAACATAAAGACAAAATACTGCGTGAGATGATTTTCAGTCCTAACTCAGTTAAATCTTAACAAACACAAACATGAAACACATTATCTGTGATGACCAAGAATTAAAGCCTGTAAAGCCACTTAAAATCAGAGCATGCAGAACTCCATTCATAATCCTGCTGTTTTTAAGTTTCCTTCAGTACCACAGTAATCCAGAGACAGGTGTCTGTACATCCATGGGTTCACTGCAAACAGAAGCTGATCCCAGTGAATTCTGCTGCATTTCAAGGAGACTATTTGAAAATAAAACGGGGCTGAAACAGCAGGATGTAACGAGAAGAGCAGGACAGACCTGTAGCTGAGTTTTTACAGCGTTTTACTCTCTTGGTGGCTTTAATTTATTTACTTTATTTTCTCTCTCAGGATTTTGATCCTGGATGTTGGTGTTAGCATATTTCCAAAAACATTTTGTCAGATTTCACAGGAAGCAGGTAAAATGCAGAAGGGCCATGCAGACATGGACATACAGGAGCTGTACTGTACCACATGCTGCTGTGATGTTATGGAAGTTACTGCAGTGTTTACAGGATATTGCAAACTAAAAATGAATGATGTCAGGACATTTTTTTTTACAACTGTACAGCACAGTAGCATAAATCACAGATTTGCCTTCAGATACTTTATAACACTCTGCATTATAGAGCCACTTCTTTCCTTCCTTATTTAATCATACTTATTTTCTGCCCTCTCGTTCTTCTTCCCCCCTTTCCTGCCTTTTTATGTATTTATTTACATTTTCCACCCACGTTGCTTCACTTTTCAATCCCACCCTTCATTCTGTCTTCATCTTTTTCTTCCCTTATCTTCCTCCCCTCTATCCTTCCTTCTGCCTTCCATCCTTCCTCTATTCCTCCTTTATGATTCCTTTTTTCCTCATCTTTCATCTTTGTTTCTTCCTTCCTTTCCTCCCTGCCTCCTGTCTCTCTCTTCTCTTTGTGAGTTTGCATCGCCTTCATGAATCTCCGACTTGACACAGTACCTTCGGTTTGTGTTGCCGCTGCCTGGCTCACTTTGGAGGATTTGGTTTTGATGACTTTAATACCGGCTCTGACCCGCATCCTGTTGGAAACCTGCAGGTAGACGAGCAGGCTTCCCATCATAAATTACCTGTCCTGCTGCTGGGAAATAATAAACATCAGACCGACAGCGGAGTAGGATTACTAATGGGCTGCAGCTAAAGATTTGCGGCTTGGGCGATCTGTCAAAAAATAATAAATAATAAGAAATAATAATAATAACAGTGCCTCAGTCCGACGGGGAAACTCAATCCTGTGTGTGTGTTACTGATGTGACTGACACCCAATAAATAACCCATTTCAATTTTTGAAGCAGTCATGATGATAAAGTCCACATCAGGCTGCGCGCTCACCTGTGTTGATGCATTACGTCCCTCTCGCATGACAAAGTGGCTGTTTAATCACAAATCCGTCGCCATCTTACTGCAGCAGCGAAGCTCCGGGTGGCGGCAGGCAGGCCGAGCACTGGGCTTCTTCCAGGATCCACACTGAAACTGAAATACCCCTGAAAGGCCTCTGCAGTCAGGATGGGTGAACATAAAGCACTTAGCATTGACGGGTCAAGTTTATAAAAAAGGAAAGATTTGCATTTAATTTGTTTTTCCACTGATCAACGACCTTCAGTCAGACTTTCCTCTGTGTGACCTGTGACCTCTGTGTGACCAACCTGGACACCACGAGGACTAAAACCCTCCTCACTGATCAGCAGAAAATCCAACACTCGTCCATTACAGCTCGTCTCTCGTCAACAGGAAGTTAAACCGAACTACAATGGACGGGACATTGAGACGCAACCGGGGGTCTTCTCCAGTCACAGGACATTAAGGACAACTACTCCAGCACTATAGTGTTATACTATGAACAGACTGAGGACAGCAGAGGTGGATGAAACTCCACAATCACAAACTCATTAAGAGAATTAAAAGCCCTTAGCCCTGGGTTGCTGCTAAATAAATGAACACATTTGTCTGACGGCAGAACCAGGCTAGCTGTTTCCAGTGTTTATGCTAAGCTATGCTACACACAGACCCATTCCAATAAATCTGAACGTCTCACTCAGGGAAAGCAAATCAGCGTATTTCCCAAAGCTGAATGGACTAAAGCAAAATCCAACAAAGTGCAGAGACTGAAACCATGAGACATGTGTTGACCTTCCTCACATCAGACTTGTTTTATGGCACCGCTTTGTCTCGAAGCACCAGCTCCTGAGATTCACACATTGTTGGTGGATGGAAATTCATTTGCATTGTATTTTATTAAAAGCTACACCACATTTGGACGGACTGGTGAATATTAAATGGCTGCATACTTGACTCTTGGTCTGTTTGAGAGCTTCTGAAAAAGTTGCATTTTTCTTTTTTATTGTGAGACTGAGCTTTTAGGTCCATTTTGTGTTTGCAGTTTAAAACGATCACAGACAGAAAAGACCAGTCAGGTTTGTTTTGTGTTGTGTGTGTATAGCAGAATAATCCGGTTGTCTTGTGGGGTAAAGATGCAGAGGAAGACCTGAGGTTTGTGCTGTGATTAGGTGAAGCCTGGTCAAAGAAACGCTCGACTTGTCTCTGTGGCTGATGCTGTTTCGATGTTTTGGAGGAGAAGCGTCCTCTGGCGGCCCCTGACCCGTCTGATGCCACTATAATTGGACCTCTTTAATTAGCTGACCGAGTCCCTCTGGTTTTTTGGCGAACAGAGAAGATTTGGCAGGTCAAGCGTTTCCGGTGGTTAGGGACCTCCTGATTGGGCCTTCAGCTTTTCTCGCAGACCTTGCAAGAGCCCGAGAACAAGTTGAGCGTTTAGTTTCACCTGAAGAGGTGAGGAGGGACTTTGGAAGGACTGAGTGTTGTTTCTAGGAAACAGAGCAGCTGGGAACTGAGATGCTGTCAGACGTTCAGACAGCTTGTTGTTGTTGAACGCTGCTTTCCTTCCTCTGAGGGGGTTTCTGCCAGCGGAATAAAACGAGCACTCCCTAATTTAGGACTTATTTGATTTAGCTGCAAATTAAAAGTGCTTATTCCACTGTTGTTCTTAAGATTGCTCCGCATTAGCACCAGTGTTTAGTTTGACTTCTTCGTGAAAAGCAATCATTTCTCCCTAACTGGATCTCTGTAACCACATTTGCTCTGATTAGTGTCATAAAATGCCAGCTCATTGCGGCAGATTGCCCTTTCCATGAAACCTGAGCTGCTCCTGGAAACGCAGAAGAGGAAATAAGAGAGAAAAGCTCAGAGCTCAGAGTCGAACTGGTGGGTGTTTCACACACGGTTTCTGCTGCGAGCTGAGAACAAACTCAGAATGAGGCATCACACCGTTGACCTCGGCTTCTCATTACTGCACAGAGAAACGTTCAGAGTCGAACGGCGTCGGTTCCTGTTTGTATTCACACTCCGAGCAAAAACAAAGCTCCACTTACTTTAATGTGAAGGAGGCATCTTCAGCTTTTACAAGAATCTGCAGCATTAAAACTTTTCCTGGACTGTTTTATTTGAAGCTCCTGCAGCACGTTGGTCTTTAAACGTGTTGACCAGGCTCACCTGCACAGGTGTGTGGGTGTCACCTGCACCCAGTGGGCAGAGCTGCCATTAGCAGGGGTTTGAATTAAAAGAAGAGTGTCAGCGCCACGGTGTGACTTTGTGACTTTAATTGACAGTTTCATGATTTTAATTTGAAAGGTACTGGTACTTTAAATTGACAAACAGTGTACGGGTATAAATAGTACAATATTTGCTCTGATATATGGTGCAGCAGTATACAGTAAAAAGCAAATAGTACAGCAAACAATACTTCAAAAAGTACAGTGCTTTGTTACTGCTGGCTGTAGTTGTTTGGAGTTTTCAGTCATTTAGATTTTGATATGAACAGTAAAGAAAAGCACTAATGAGCTGTTGTGTTAGCACAGAGTGAAGTCACCAACCAACCGAACCTGCATGTGTTTGGACTGTGGGAGGAGAAAACCCACACAGACACAGGGACAACATGCAGACTCCACACAGAAAGGCCCCGGGTCCACCTGGGTTCAGACCCTAATCCTGACCTGCATGTGTTTGGACTGTGGGAGGAGAAAACCCACACAGACACAGGGACAACATGCAGACTCCACACAGAAAGGCCCCGGGTCCACCTGGGTTCAGACCCTAATCCTGACCTGCATGTGTTTGGACTGTGGGAGGAGAAAACCCACACAGACACAGGGACAACATGCAGACTCCACACAGAAAGGCCCCGGGTCCACCTGGGTTCAGACCCTAATCCTGACCTGCATGTGTTTGGACTGTGGGAGGAGAAAACCCACACAGACACAGGGACAACATGCAGACTCCACACAGAAAGGCCCCGGGTCCACCTGGGTTCAGACCCTAATCCTGACCTGCATGTGTTTGGACTGTGGGAGGAGAAAACCCACACAGACACAGGGACAACATGCAGACTCCACACAGAAAGGCCCTGGGGTCAACCAGCTGTACTCTGAGGCAACAGTGTGATTCCACTGCACCATTAAATCGTCGTATTCGTGTTTTCCGGTTCATTTCTATTTTGGAGCTTTAAGATAACTGCTTTGTTTGGTGATTGTTTTTGGTAATAAAAGCTAATCCTGCTCACACTCCAGTTTACTTCATTTAACTAAATCTTTATCACATACAGATGTCAGACTTTCAGATAAAGGCCTGTACAAGAAGTGCTGCTCATATATTTGTGGGTTTAGCTCCAAAGTCTGTACATAAATAAATAACTCTATAAAACACTCTGCTCTTCTTAGAATAAAACTACTTGTAAACATCAATATTCATCCAAGTACTAATCTTCTGTCACTGTGCATTAAAAATCACATCGAACATGTTAAACAGCTGCACAGTGTCCAACAATGAGGCTCCTTATCAAATGCTGTGGTGTTTATTCTGTTCATGTATTAATGATGTACTATGACCTGTCACAGACTCTGGTTCTGGTTTCTGGGCTCAGTGAGGTTAAATAAAAAAGAATGGCAGCTGCTGGGAAAGTGCAAGGGCCAGCCTCTTCTCTTACTGAGGCATGCTGGGGGATGGTGGGGGAAGGGGGGGACTGTAGGCGTGAAGCAGACCTGGCAGGCCTTAATGCAGCTGTCAGGCGTCCTGGTCCAGCGATGCGATTTCCCTTGCTCTGTCCCCGTCGAGATTATACGGGTTTTAAATGAACCGCAGCCGCGGGGAACAGCACCCGGGGAACGCCTGTCTCCGCGCCAACATGAGCCATGATTTGCCGTGCCATTAATCTCGCCGGGGAGATCTGTGCCGATTTGTCCTCGCCAACAAATGAAGCTGTAAAACTTCTCCTGCTCCTGCATGTGTCTCTGCAGATGAATCCTTGTGACAGGAGCAGAAAGCCACCGACCCATGAACCCAAAGCCGCAGACTTTCACACCCAGGACTTCTCTGGACATCTTGGGCCGCTGAGGGGGTCTAATGTCTTCTTTCAAATATTTCATGAGGTTCAACACCTCATTTAACTCTATTCAACATCGTCCACACATTATTGACAGGTTCATCTGTGTCTGATGCTTCTGCATCTGACGTTCTGTCCTTTTTGTTGTGAGGAGCACGTCTCACTGACTCATGGCTGACCTGGTCATGTACTTAAAATATTTATTTGAATTATTTTCCACTCTTTAAATCCAAACATAAAAACAGAAGCTGGTGGTATTTTTGTGTATTTTGTGGCTCAGCAGGTCACTTGCACTCAAACCTTTGGTGTTTTAATGAAGTTCTTCAAATTTCTGCATGATCATTTGAGGAGCTGCAGCCCGACTGTTTGGTGGAGACGTAAAACCACCATGGTGCAGTTCCAGTTCATCGATGCAGGGGGTGGGTCTAATGTACATACTTCCAGTCTGTACTGCCAGTAAAGATGAGTGTGGGTGCACCTGCTTTGGATGGCGTAAGTTATTCAGTGAGCAGCTCTGGCTCAGTGGGCCCGACCGCAGCTACCAGCAGGAGGTTCAGTAGGTTCTCATCGTCCCACACACCTGCTGTGGTTACAGCGATGAACATGAAGCTTTCCTGCTTTACATCAGGGGTTGGGTTTGGGAAAAGGTCGTGGTTTGAGTTGAAAAAGACACTATTTTTACAGTGAACAGTTGGTTTCCAGCTCTCGTCCTTCTGTTCCAGGCTTTGCAAACAGTCTCTTCTTTCTCAGGCCCTGCTCGGCCCTGAGAGGCCCCTGGGAGAGCCACAGAAACATCTCGAGTGTTCCCGCCTTGTTTTGTTTCCCTCCTCTTCTGGGTCCTTTCACGGCGGCCATTAGGCAGCTGGCCAGCTGCGCTGGTTGTGGTTGTTGTGGTCGAGCATCGCTCTCAGCAGCTGCAGAGGAAAAGCAACCCAAACTGCTCAGAGAGGGGAGGCTTTAATGGATTGGAGAAGAAACAGGGTCGGTTAGCTGCCCTAACTGGTCTCCCAGGTCCCCCCCCAGCTTCCATCCAGCATCCCCCCACTGGCTTTCTCTGTCTCTAGATTCAGTGGTGGGTTGTGGGTTGTTGGGGGTATTGGAGTGTTTGTTGTGTCCTACATCAGGATCTAAAGCTGCTTCTTTTCTTTTTGTTCTTTTCCTCTTCAAGAGTCAAATCCCCCGGCTGCCCATTACACACCAGCACACAAGTTTAGATTCTTACTGTGGAGAGAAATACAATTTAGACTCAAGGGAAAACAAGTTTCCACTCATGCTAAAAAACCCTCCATCATAAACTCATTTCGTTCTCTCTGTGTAGATATTAGAGTTTAATTTACAGTATCTGTTCCTAAAATACTGCGGTTTTCATCTTCTCAGAGTCTGGGTCCAGTTTTCTGGACTGTGTCCATTTCTGACATTTAATCCTAATGAAGGCCTGGTTTGGAGCCAGGTCAAAAATATAAAGCTGGAGGAGGGAAGATGGACTGTCAGGAGAATTCACTGAAAGGAAGATGTTTGGAAATGCGGATCAATAGAAATGATTTATTTGAGCTTCATTTCATTTAAACAGCAGTTCAACCACTGAAAACACATAAATTTCAGTTATTAATTGTAACTTTCCACAAGGGAAAAGAGCAAGATTGAAAAGCTAGATCACTCTTTTCTTTTGCTTATTGCAGTAATCATGTTGTGACCTCTCAGAGTCATCTTGGGACCTGAGAGAGAGCCCAGCCCCAAGGTTGAACTACTGGAAATAAAATGAGAAGGAAAAATATTTCCAGAGGAAAGGAAGACTGTGTCCACATATTTTTGTCTTATTCCATTAATATAGAGTGAGAGATGCATTTAACATTTTCATTGGGTTATCCAGGAAACTGATAACAATAAACTGAGTATCACGAAAGTAAAAAAAAAAAAAAGACGAATTGTTCTGCTGGAGGTTTCTGCTGGCTTGGAGTTTTTCCAGAAGAACAAGTGAGCACCACCCCAGCAGGTAAAAGTCCGAAGTTCTCCAGCTCGACGAGGCAGGAGAAACAAATAGAGCGTTTGATGTGAAGAGAGTTCACAGCTGAGTGATGAGCAGCAGGGTGGAGAGCGGAGAACAGAGGATGAGGCCTCGGGGACGCTCGGCTGCTCTCGCTGCTGGAAATCAAAGAGACTCTAATGTTTCTTTCACTTTTCCAGAGGCTGAACGGGAGAACGAGGGGGGTTCTGAGAGAAAGGTCGACCTGCAGCTTCTCTGCTCATCTGGACCTCAGACTGTTTTCACACTTGCCTTCTTTAGTTGGGTTGAATCAAACTCTGCTTCAGGTGTGCAGGTCTGAACCAGATCAACAGCTCAGAGACACTTCACTGGACCTGGTCTCAGTCCGGTTTTTGGATTGTTGGTTAGGGGGGAAAAAAAATAAATTGATATTTATTTATTAATTTTTCTTATTTTCAAAATGTTTTACCCTAAATGATTAGTTAATTATAAATTAATAAGGAAATCATTTCTAGACTGATAAATAATGGAATGAATTGTTAGTTGCTGCCCTGCAGTACTCTGACACCGGAATAATAATAATACTAAAACAATTCAGAGCCAGTTTGATAAAAAATACATAATATATATGAATGAGAACAATATAAACTAATAAAACAACAATAAATAAATAAACAGTGACACACTCCCTCTGCAGCACTGGGACCAGCAGGAGAACAGGGGCCCATCTTTGTGAATAAACTAGTTGGTGGGTCTTGGGCTCCAGTTCAGTTTCCCACTTTGCTCAGGTGGTTAACCAGAATTAGTTTGGTCCAATTAAAAACCGAAACAGCTGTTTCCCAGTTTAAAAGCAGAGGAAGCAGCTGCTGAAGGTACATCTGAGAATAAACCCGTGGTTATAGGAACACGGTGCAGACTGGACCTGCTCTGTCTCTGAGCTGTTTAAATGTGAATATCTTCTGTTTTCCTTGTCTTCTCTGACAATCAACTAAAAACCTGTGGGTTTTTGGAGTTTTATGAGCATCTTTATCACATTTTCTGGCACTTTATACACGAAACCATCAAACTTTTAAAGCAAGTATTTGCTAAATGTGTTTAAAATGAAATGTTTCAGCCTTACAGTTTTCCTGTGGTGGAATAATAATGAACTTTTTGTGTGTTTGCTGGGGCAGTTACAAAAATCTGCTCGCTTAATTTTCCTCACGTTATGAAAGCATTTCACATAATAGACTTGAAATCAAATCATCTGTGAGTTGCAATGGAGTTAACTGTTTAAAATAAAGCATGTGTGGGTGCACGACAGGAGCTCTCTCCTCTCAGACCTCCCAGCTTTACGCCCCTGAAGGCGTGCAGCCTCGTCTGAGAGATGGAGTTAATTTAGCTGAAAGTCGTGGAGGAAAGACGGTAAAGCCGCAGCTCTCAGCTGCTTATCTGAGAGGTGTGAACAGGTATTTACTCCAGCTGGGAGAGACGCCAACCCAAGCACCACCCTGCTAATGCCGGATTATCGGCGGGGCTCTGTCAGCCTGGTTTCACTGGGGGCCTGAGAGGAGCCGATCCGTCAGGTGTTAACGCACAGGGAGCTGGAGAACAGCGAATCTGTCCATGCTCTCTGCTCAAACGCTGCTCCTGTGGTTCCTGGGCTCAGTCTGCAGGTGGAAAAAACAGGACGTATGTTGCATGGATTCATCGAGTTACACTGCGGACTACACCTTGAGCTCTGCTTTTTTATTTACATTTCAGAAATAGAGAATTCACTATGGGTAGTGTCGGTCTGCCCTGTTGTACTGGAAGTTCAGACACTGGAGATATTTGATGGGGAAGTTAAAAACACAGTAACTGTCAGACATCACAGAAAGAGGTGCTCTTTAGAACTGCAGAACCTGCTTAAGTGGATTAACGTGAAGCTGCAGTTCCTCCCAAATCCACATCAGATCCCATCAATCCAAAGGTCCAGTCAGGACCGTGCTAGGTGGCTAATGCTACCAGAACCGACAGGTTAGCTTTAGATGCTAACACATCCAGAAGGAAGAAGGTCCCATGAGGATCCAGTGTGAGTCCTTTGAACGCTGTCCATGTGAAAGAACCAAAGCCATGTTGATCCAGAAAACACAAGCTGAGATCTGAATAAATAAACTGGAAAATCCAAATAATTACCACATTTTACAGACTTTCCTCTGGGTGGTTGTAACGACGCCGAGGAAACTAATAACCTCCCTCATCAAACTGAGAAAACATGCTCATATTCACACTGACTTCAGACAGACTATTACCTCCAGTGAGAAAAAGGCCTTGATGAAACTTAATCTAGTGCCTGCTTTAAAGCAAAACTTCCACTTTTACACAAGTTATCAAGAATTTATCAATAAACTTCTGTTAAATGAACTTAAAGTGACCCCTTGACCCTCAGGACAAACTAGACTTTGTGAGTTTTCTGTAGTTTTGGTTTTATGTAACTAGAAAATAACTGTTAAAGTTTTAGTTTCATATGTGACACAGTCAAAATCAAACCTGCTGCATCGGACCAGACTGAAACTCTGATTAACGTGACGGACAGGCTTCAAAAACGCCTCCTCGCCAGTCAAGTGTCACCTTTAAAAACAGCCTTCAATCATGTTTCACTGACAGGGGGAATTAAGTGGAGAGGAAGGATGAGAGGAGCTCAAAATGAATTTTTCCCTCAGTGATATTATCGCCCTTGTGTTAACACGGCCACGCCGCCGCCTGAAAGCCCGATAAGAGTGACTCCTGCTTTTCCAAGTGCTAAAGTGACAGAACAAACCAAACCTCTATCTGCCAGGAGTCGAGGTTTGAATATTTGTGCAGCGGCGTCGTGTGTTTCTCTGCATGTCCTCTCCCTGTAAGTCGCAGCTCAGGTCTTTGTGGAGGATTTTGGTAAATTATACAGCAGCTGATAAAGCCACTCGGAGTATCTGCAGCTTTAAGAAGTTAAAGAAGAAAAAGAAGATGGACTAGAGAGCCAGGGAGGGAGGGGGTTTTAGAGCAGAGTTGACTTTGAAGAGCAGCTGGAAGATTCGTTTAATCCACTTGGTAGATTTGGCAGCACAAAGAGAGGAGGACGAATCCAGGCTGACTTAAAGTCTTTCTCCTCTTCCCTTTTTATAGTTTCTGTCTTTTTGTCCCTGCGCAGACCGACGCTCGTCACTGTGATGCAGCCTCTGTGAGGACAGGTATTACTGAGGATTTCTACTCTCTCAGAAAAGAGAAAAATCGCCATCTCATCCAGTCGATTATTGAGCTCTGTATTTTCACACTTATTTTAAAATGACTGAAAAGTGCAGAGACAAACTTTTCAAGTCAAGTAAGATCAAGTTTTAAAGAAACAAAACTACAGAATTCCCAGCATGCATTGCTCTAATGAATCCCACTTCCACACACTGCATCCACGTTTCCTTCACTTGCGTCTTCTCCTTGTGTCTCAGCCCCGCCCCCAAGGAAAGGAAGCGAGGACAGAGGAGCCAGGAAACGAGCTTTAAGAGACATGAGACATCCTTCTCTCCTTAACGTAATGCGAGGCGTCCAATCACAAACCTATTCTGATAAAGGGGCGTGTCTATAACAGACTTCATGCCCTCATGTGTCCTCCGTGTCCTCAGGCAGCATCCTCGCTCCTCAGAGCAGAAAAAGGAGCACTGGGACGTCCTGCATCAGGGTGGACTGACCTCAGGGTCGACCGAGTCGACTGACGAAATGAGAGAACTGAGGTTCAGCCATAGTCTGTGATCTAAGTTCTCTACATACCGACAAATCCATCCATCCATCATCTATACCCACTTATTCCACATTTAGGGTCACAGGGATCTGCTGGAGCCTACATGCTGCCAAACGTACGAGGGAATCAAATCTGTGTAACGACTGTCTGTGTGACTAAACACTGGAGTTAGTTCAGTGCTGCTTTATGAGTTTTGAGAGAGGTCAAACTAACTCAGTTGAATTTATTCACACTTTCAGGGCAGCTGATGACGCAGGTGTTCTCACTTCACAGACTTAGTCACACATACACTTTATGATAGCTCGTTTTTTCTGCATATCAGTGTAGTAACACACAAATCTCACAGCGGGGGGGGGGCTGCTACAAGCAACAACTGTTTTTATTATCCAACCTCATCACCCCCACAAACACATAACACACAGTGGAAATACTGTGCAATATGTATCTCACTTTGCATTATCAATACCTATGGAGATTCCTCTCCTTCATAACTGATCTCAGACAAGCCAGAGAACCTCGTTACTCTCTGAAGACACGGAGATTCAGGTGTCCTGAATGTTTTATTGACCTAACCCACATTACTGACTAACACACGTCTGCATGTATAAGACCCAAATTCAATCAGTAACAGCTGCGAGGCCACAATGAACAACCGTAGGTTTTATGGATCAGCAACATCTGGGAGAATTTAGAAACACGATTAGTCACCATGGCTCTGTGAGATCTGTAAAAGTCGAACAAAACTCTAAATAATAATCCACCTTATACCAATAAGTACCAGACCCGGACTGGTCCCAGTACCAGGACTGCAGGGGAAGGAAAAGGTTAATTATAAGGATTAGTGCCAATTCATTTGCAGTTCAGTTGTTTAATCAACAACTCATTTCAGATGTGGACTCCTGGTTGGTGTCAGATACAGTCGACTGTCTGAACCACGTACAGTTACAGGTCCTTTAAATATTCGGAGCGAAGCTGAAACTTTCCTGTTTCTTTTAACTGATGAGGAGAAAAAAAAAAAAAAAAAAAAGCATGAAATTCTAAAAATGGCATCTGGTTTTAAATCTATATGTCCGTTCATTCTTTACTGGAAGAAAAAAAACAGAGTGTAATTACATGGAGCTTTCTGGGCCTAATGTGGGATTGATTCGTTACTGCAGGACATCCTTGAACCAGATCCTTAAAAATGAAGCGAGAGGAAAAGGGGAACGGCGCCTTAAGTGAATTTAAAAATGCAGGAATAATTACACATATATACTGCAAACTAATTAAGAAGCTGTGAACTCTGCGGCCTCATTCCTCCCTCACAGTGATTATTGGACTCATATTTCAGGCTCTCGCAGCTAAATCTGCTGCCGCAAACGGACGAGGAGGAGCAGCAAACTCGACCGAAATGGACTGGTGACATCAGACATGGACACGAACAAAAAAAAAAAAAAATGAAAAAGGAAGAAAGTCAGACTATGGTTACTATTTCAAAGTCGTCCTATTAATTGTGTTGGAGGAAAGAAAAGGGAGAAAGTCTGTCTGCTAAGAAACATGGATATTTTTATAATTCAATGGATGTAATTTATATCTGCAGCACGATGAAGACTGCAGCAGTGAGGACAGGGTCCAGCCAGAATAATGCCTCAAATTATAGGAATAATAATCATTTTAATTATTTGAATTATAACAACAACAAACACACTGGAAGAGGCAGGAATACAAATGCAGCAAACAGGGAAACACAATTTGAAAATTCAGTTCCTTGCGTGCACCCCTAATCTCACTAACAGGGACTACAAAAATATTAGAGAAAGCGGTCGTGATTTTCTACCTGTGATTTACCACAAATCCCATCCAGAGACTAAAAGCAACGCAGCAGTGAAAAACACCAGCTCCAGTCGTTGCTGTGAGCAGAGAGAAGCTGGTGGAGCAGTGGAACCAGATCAGAGACCAGTCGACTCTGTGCTGGCCGTTCTCAGTGTCTGGAGCTGGTTTTTGGAAAAAGACTGGCCTCCCATTGTTGGTGAGGAAGAGCCTTGTGAGCCAGGTCAGCGGTGTGGCTCCCTGCTGTGTTTTTAATAGTTTTTGGACAACAATGGAGGTCTATGGCACAGACCGAGAAGCTGAACCAGGTTCTGGATCCACACACACATTACACTGGGGACACCACATTCACTGTTGATGTCAGTCTCTGGATGGGATCAGTGGCTGAGATGAGATTAAATCTTATTTAATTTTAATTTTTAATATTTTATTTTTTCCTTTTTTGTTGTTTGTTTCCCACATTAAATCCTCTCACAGAGACAAACACACACACAAAGTTGAACATGCTCACACACACACACACACACACACACACACACTGTGTGTGTTCTCCCTATGTTCAGGCCATTTTAAAATGAGCACAGTAAAAAATCCAAAACTACACACACACACTGATGACAGATCAGTAACCAATCAGCAGTCTAATTCTGTGCACGTATGCTCCACGTTAAGCTTCCATCAACACTGATGGGCAAGAGACTCTGGCCGCAGGCGAGGATATTAGCATCACCCCCCACCCGTCACCCTGCCCTCTCTCTGCCACATTAGTCGCCAGGCTCACCGGGGAAGCCGACACTGAGCCAAATGCTTCCAAACCCTCCTGACTCCAACATGTGCTGCCATTAGCAGCGCACTAAATAATGTACTCCGACAAAAAAATCTCCAGATGGGACCCGACGGTAGAAGCCAAAGCTGAGAGCAAACTGGTTTCGTAGAGACTCTGAGAACAAACAGCACCCACAGAGAGGAGCAGGCCAGGACGAACACTGAGAAAAGCTTCACGCTAACACACAACTCAAATTTAAAACAACTACACAACACTGAACAATCCAAATAAGTACCACATTTTACAGACTTCCCTCTGGGTGGTTGTAATGACACTGAGGAAACTAATAACTCCTCATATTCACACTGACTTCAGACAGACAGTTACCTCCAGCGCTCACACTGAGGTGTCACTGGTATCAGTGTCTCACAACACTTGCTGCTTCCTGTGCACATGAATATAAACATCCATCCGGTTTCTTCACATGTACTAATGTCAAATCACAGCGACACCAACCTTATCTACCTTAAAAATATTATTCACCGAGAGCAGGTTTGGAGAAAAGACTGAAGAGGGAACTTTTCTGGGTTTAATCTCTTTAAGCCTGAGAGGGTTAAATGAAGAATTAAACTTGAAGGTGTGTTTGTAGAGTCTGCTGCAGCCTCTTATTTTCTTTAATTAATTTACTCATTTAAACGAGCGCTGGGTGTTTTCAGGTCAGCTACAGGGATTAGAGTGTTCTCAGAAAGAGCATCAAACCAGGCTCACGTGCGTCTCGTGCACTCTGGTTTAGATATCTGTGTATTATTTGTGAAAAAGCACCAGGTGTCTCCTTTAAAACCAGCAGGAAAATCTTTAAACGCTTCCTAAAGGCAGAGAGGATGAGTGTGATGTGGTAAACTCCCAGAGGCAGCTTCATCTTCAGATGCTTTTCATACCAAAACCTGGACACTCAACTGTTTTTTGCACCTCTAAAGACAAGAGAGTCTCAAAAACACTAAACAGTTTTAAATGAAATGAATGTCGGTGATTTATCAGCGAGACTCTAACACCTGAGAGACGTCTGTAGCTCAGCCATCACTCCCTTCTGTGAAAGTTTAATGTTTTATATTAGTAAAACTTAACAACTAATTTCATTGTTGTGATGTCACCTCCCCTCATCCTCTCATGGTTGTCATGTCCTCTTCACCCTTCCTCCTCCTCCTCCTCCTCCTCCTGGGTGTGATATACTCCACTTGTCTGCTCCTCCTTGTTGTTGTGGATCTCAGTGTTCAGTAATAAGCAGCTCACAGAGGAACCAGCGGCTCTTTGGACGCTGCAGCTTCTTCCAGCAACACGAAAACACAAACAGCAGCAGCTCCTGATATAATCATATGAATCTGTGTGTGTGTGTGTGTGTGTGTGTGTGTGTGTGTGTATCACTGCTAATGAATCATAATGTATTCTGCTTGTTTCAGGACAGGACTCGCTGGCAGTGTTTCCAGATTTAAGTAACAAAAAGTAACATTCAGAGCCTGGAACAAGCCCAGTTGTTGTTAAAGTGTGATTTTAAAATTAATTCAAAATTTTATTCAGCAGAGGATTTTTTTTTTTTATCTGGCTTTCATACAGTAGTTTCAGTTTCAGACTGTTTCTCTGGTCACACATCGCATCATTTCATCATTTCAAACGGATAAAGCTCCTATTTAACCCTTCGGTCTACACTCACCAGCCTCTAATGCCAAAGAGAAAACATGTCTTATGAATGTGTTTCCAAGATTATTCATCAAAATGAAATGTCTGATTTTCAGACGTCTTCAGAGAGACGTGTCCCGGCACAGTGGAAGACAAGAAGCCGCAGCCAGAATACTGAACTGACTAAATTAAACATATGGAAATATTCTGCACTGATACTTATGCACTTCTGGTTAAATGCAAATATATCTCACTGTCTTGAACTGTAACATGTGCAACGAAGCTGGATCTGATCTGATCTGATCTGATCTGATCTGATCTGATCTGATCTGATCTGATCTGATCTGATCTGATCTGATCTGATCTGATCTGAATGGTTCAAGAGTTTTCAAGCTGGTTTCCTGGTCAGACTTCAGGTCAAACCATTCCTACTTTTTACAGGTTCCTACTTTTTTAGAAATAGAACCAGCAGGTCCGTTCTCAGCCTGTTTGAGAGAAACTCCTGAGCTTTCTAGTTTCTTCGAACGTCAACACGCTGACAATAATGATGCTGCCACTCACGGCTCAGTTCATAGCCAGAAACAGGGAGGGAGGAGGTGGCGTTTGTGCTGCATTAACACAAATCTGAATTTCTTCATGTTGTTATCTTTGCTGTAAATAGTCAGTCAGCTGTCGTCAGACAATCTCGCTCTCTGTCCCAGTCCAGGCGTCCCACAGAAATCTATTTGTTTTCCAGGTTTGTTTATTCTCCTTTTAAAATCAGACTGACGAGCAGGATGGCGACTGTTACGTCCTCCGCCTTCATGGAGGCTGCAGAGTCAGCAGTGTTTCAAAGAACATTTTCATTATTTTCATCACTTTGTAGAAACCAACTCTGGAGCTGGAGGAATGAAGCTGATTGATTGATTAGTTGACAGAAAATGAATTGACAACAAATTGGTAGAGACTGTTTGTCTGCAGATGCCAGTTAAACTGCGTCAGTAAGACCACAGCTAATTTCAGAAACATCACACACACGTCAGGAAGCAGACTGCTGTTATTTTTACTACACACACTGGAGACTATACCATACAAAGTGCAGACTCAAACACAGGCAGCAGATTCAATCTGGTAAGAATTTCACCCAAATCAACCCAACAATCATGTCACAGTGTTTTATAGTCATTACGGTAACCATGGCATGGCAGCATCTTTCCACAGCAACAACCACAACTCAGGAGTCTGGCTTTTATTTTGGTGCCAAACAGCTGACGGTGAAACTTTCTTTCATTTAGAGGATTCAGGAAGAATTCACAAAAACATTTGAGGCTTTTCATGTTTTAAATTTGAAATTTTGTGTCTGATGGTGTGTGTGAATGTCCCCATCAGTATAATGACACTGCTGTGTCCCCCACAACTGTCTCCGGCTGACTGAGGACAATGACAACAAGCAGATGGTTGAAATGAGACAAGAGACTGATTCAACTACAACAGGAGTGTGTGGTGTTAATTTACACGTTTAATAAACATTCACTGGTCAGTTTCCTAAAACTAATACACTCTAATACAATAACCCCAAAAAATAAAAAACATCTCTGAGAATCCTCTGAGCCCAGACATGTTTCAGCATCAACACCTTCTCCAGTGTGATCAAACCATTTTACACCTCAGGTATTTCTACGTGCACAATGTTAGACTACACCAGTGAGACAAATCATAATTTAACAGATTTCAAGACAGATGCAAAAATTAACCAAATAACACTGTAACATGTGAAATGCAACCATTGAGCTGCAGGATATCATAGGCAACTAAAGACTCTCTGTCTCTATATGCAATAACTCCTGCTACATTATCACTTGCAGGAGCAGGTGGATTAGGAACAGGGGTTCCTAATAAACTGACTCCATGCACAGATTGAACTGAAATCTGAGCCATGTGCTACAAGGAGAAGAACGTCATTAGTTTCCTCCGAAGCTGCTCGGTTCCCATATGTTCCTTCCAGTTTGGCTCCATCAGAAGCTTCTCCATAAATGACCAAGAAATAGAACATGACCACATGTACAAGTGGCCCAGATCTGATCTGAGAACAGCTGGTTTGGTTTGTTCACATGCAGTTGAAGTCTCTGAGTGCAGGATTACAGGTAGACATGAAAACAAAGAGCTGCCTGACACAGCTTGTCATCAGCTGCTGGTTATTTATTCACACACAAGCCACTCGCTAACTTCAAGCGCTGACACCAGCAACAAGAGTTGGAGGAGTGAACCTGGGGTCACATACACTGCACAGGAGAGGCTGTTACTCTAGTGAAGCTCCCAAATCCAGGTGAAGCCGAGCGAAGCCAGGTGAAGGTAAGTGTAGGAAATTAGGAGTAGACATTACTGCACCTGTTGTAAACCCAAACTTTGGCCTTACATTGTTTCCATGCATCACTGTTTTGGATTTATCCCTGTGTTTGTGCCTAAAATATAAATCCCCCCCGGCCGTGTCTCAGTATGCAGCATATGGAGCGTCAGACTGACAGAAGGTGAGTCTGATATTCAGCAGCAGATGAGAAAGTCGACGCCTCACTGTGAGATGTGTGTCTTATCCAATCCCGCCATCACCTCCAACAACAAATAATACCTGAGCCTCGGCCACATCAGCAGCCGCAGCAGCAGCAGCCACCAAATCTCATTAAGTCAGAGATGGGAGAGGCAGCAATTGTTTTTTATGTTGTCCCCCTCTCCACACACACGCACACACATACACACACACACACACACCCTCACACACACACACACACACACCCTCACACACACACACACACACACACACACACACACACACACACACACACACACACACACACTCAGTCTCGTTTTTCCCTTCTCTGCAATGTCAGAGCATAAAAATAAAAGCCAGTCGAAGCTCGTCCTCCTGTGCCGCCTCTGGCTCTGCGACGGGACGCTCTCATCAAATCATTACTTTTATTAACGGTCAGATGGCTTTTTAATAGAATCGCTTTATTATGTCGTTTCTCATTTTCACCCTCACGGTGAAATTTCATCCCCCTGTTTTGTTGGTGTTGTTCTTTTCTCCTTTCATATTTTCTGACGTTTATGGCTGCGGGCTGTCGACGCCGCCGAGAGAAATTTTTACATTTTGGTGGAGGATGCAGGAGGAGGGGGCAGTGAACAGGTTATTGGTTTCTGTTTGTTTCTGATAATTTGCTTTTAGGGAACATCCAGTCCTCTCTCTCGTCTCTCACACTGAAGCTCATGAGTTTCATTGTTTAGGATTTTTTCCTCCTATGTGATGAATCCTGATGTTTCCCTCTGGATTTTAAATGTATCATTTCATCATGTTTTCATGCTCCAGGTTGAACTGTGCATACAAAACAGAGACCTGAAGGAAAAGTCATGAATCAGCAGCTGCGGGTTGAGTCAGATTATTTGACTTGTGGCAGAGGGCCTGTCCCTGCGTCAGCACAAGATGAAACTTGAAGAACTGAATATGTGGCAGGTAAACTCCAACAAGTTAAGGTTTAATCTAATAACACAATCTGCAGATGACTGAGTCAGGAACATGTCAGTGTTGACACCTGCAGTGACAAGACTCAGGACCTGAGGGTGTTCCCACATTGACTCTGGTCTGATATAACTAATATAAACATATAACTTCAGCTTTCTTCCCAACTACTGTAATCAAAGCTTGAAGCATGTTAGAGTGTGGTGTCTTCAAATCAGCTAAAAATGAGTAACTATGTTCTTGTACTCTGCAAAAAGTGTCAGGGTCAATGTTTGGGCACAGTGACACCAACTTTTATACCTATGATATAATTTACCACCAAAATCATCTTGTCCATCTCTGCAGTGTGTGGACGCTGCTTAAACCTTACGACCATTGTTGTATCTTACATTCAGTAATGTTCTGTCCTTGTGACCTGTCGTTAGAGAATTACACAAACACAAACATAAACACAAAACAGCCACAACCGCATTTCTGATCAGCTGTGCTCACTGTAACCATGGTAACTGTACACAACAGAGATGATGGCTGTAACCATGGTAACTGGACACAACAGGATAGAGACAGCTGTAACCATGGTAACTGTACACAACGGAGATGATGGCTGTAACCATGGTAACTGTATACAACATTAAAGAAGATGGCTGTAACCATGGTAACTTTATGCAACAGGACAGAAACGGCTGTAACCATGGTAACTGTATGCAGCAGACACCTGTGGCTGCAACCATGGTAACTGTACACAACATTAATGAAGATCGCTATAACCATGGTAACTGTACGCAACAGGACAGAGATGGCTGTAACCATTGTGACTGTACGCAACAGGACAGAGATGGCTGTAACCATGGTAACTGTACACAACAGGACAGAGATGGCTGTAACCATGGTAACTGTACACAACAGGACAGAGATGGCTGTAACCATGGTAACTGTACACAACAAAGGCCTCAAAAGGTTTAGAACATCTAAATATTTAAAAGACAATTCATCAACAAGACTCAAATGCCAAAGATAAAAACTGGACTAAAATATCTGCGTATTTAAAACGACAACAATCAAATTACTACCATTTGACCAAAGCTAAGTCAAGTTCTGCTTCATGAAAAGAAGCTTTAACCGGAGCATCACAGTCATTTGAGGTGAAACATTATTTTGTTACCCCACTCCAACCTGTTCAACATGGCCGACAACCTGGTCACATCCTCCTGACAAAAACATCTATCTGAGAAGGAAACAGGGTGACTTTGCCCCAAATAATAAGCCTCAAGGGCAGGGCAGAGATGAAAAAATATATTTAATATTATTCTCACTGCTCTTCATTTGATTTTCGGTTATTAAACGATCGACTGCTTTGTCCCTGTCAGAAGCAGAGACAGCTCTAATTGGAGCAGGGCTATTTATCTCCGGCTGGAGTGCCGTGAGAAGGGAGGACAGAGACGGAGTGACTGTTAGCTGAACTGGCAGGTGGTAAAACAGCAATTATAAAACTAAACTGTGTTGCCTCTCAGAGAGCGTGTCTTATTTGTAACGAGTGAAGTGATAAAAAAGGAAAATAATTGGATTTTTTCCCTCTGCTGTTCTCGCCCTCCAAGTCTTAAATGTTTGGGGAAAAGGATCTTTGAACAAAGTTTATTTCATTCTAACCTTTGATTAACAGTTTCCCCACTCGAGGCCATGCTGCAAAAGAAGCAAATTATTCTCAAGATCAAGCCTTTAGTCATCTCATTATCTATTTGCCATCTCTCCTCAGTTTTTTCTTCTCTCCCAGACTCTAAATGATGTGTCTGTCCTCTGAAAGTGGATGTGGTCGTGTGTCTTTTATGCTCATTTACAGTCTGTTGCTGGATTTGGTCTCCCTCCGTCTGAACCAGGCATCTGTGTTTTGATGGGGGGGTTCCAATTAGAGGAAGTGACAGACCTGCTGACGTCGACTGACCTGCCCTGTGTGTCTGTGTGTTTAGACATGATTTGTCCAGACCACCATTGGTCAGACACAGGATTAGGACAAACTGAGCTGACAGAACCAGAACCAGCAGTGACGAAGTCTGACTGTTGTGTTGCCTTCATATGGACCATAAAGTGTCACTGAACGCACCACACGGACTCCAGCCAACAGACAACCAGCACGGTCATTCTGCGCCTGGTGAGAGGAAATACCTCTCCACACCAGCAGGGGGCAGTAGTCTGTATTGGTCAATCAAAAAGGGACAGTGGAAGACCTGTACTGCAAGTATACAAAGTGTGACTAAAACAGGGTTTGCTGACTATTTTCACACCACAGGCAATTTATTAGCACAATCTATGTGTTGCTGTGCAGACGCCAGTCTCACTCAGAACCAGGTATTAAAGACCTGAGGTGAAAGGTCGGGACTCCATGCTGGTTTTCACATTCGGTGACTGCAGCTCTGTGTCTAGCTGCTCTGTAAAACAGACTTTACGAGTCTGACTGAGACAAGTGTAAAAATTAAAGTGACAATGTGTAAATAGCTTTTAGCTTTGGAAATACTGTGTGATGTGTACGTCAAAGTGATCTCATGTCCAATGCATGTTTCTAACATGTTCCATGTATGGTTCTATGGGAGGTGGTTCTAATTAGGGTGTTTGGGATCAGGGCAGGTGTGATGGCGACTGATACCTCACTACCAAAGTACATCCAAAGCGTTTTGTTTGAACGAGCTGGGGTGAGATCAGGCTGATGGGACTGGTATTATTTTACTGGGGACACATTTTGACCTTGTGGTAGCACTGGGTGAAAAGTCACCTGGGGAACCTGATGGGAATTTTGATATTGAGTGGATGTTGAGATATTTCTGACTGGCCTCAGGTCTGACCTTTAACTCACAGCCATCTTGGGATTTTGGGAAATAAAAAATGTAAGAACACTCAACCCCAGAATAAGTTCCTGTCTGAGCTCACAGAGTGAAGTACTTGGCACGTTACAGAGCGAGACTTGGCTGTAAGGATGGACATTTAGTCGTCTGTGTTACTACAAATTTCACCGTGACAATGAGATTTTCCTCCTATTGGAAAATAACTTCAGAGACCAGTGCACCTGCTGAGCGAGACACCCTGTCGTCACTCCGGCACAATAAGCAATCAGGGTTTCCTCATCAGAAATATTTGACTGTCTGAGCTTCAGCTCGTCAAACTCTGCTGCATCTTTGTGTTTCCCCTGGCACCTTCACTCAGCAACTCCAGCCATCGGATACAAACCGCTGTTCATCTCAGCCTGCTCTTTAATATTTCATCTGCAGTGATATGATGTGAGCGGCCCGGCATCTCACCTGCAGCTGCACGAAGAAGCTCTGGAGTAGAGACGTAAAGAGTTTTATTATTCTTATTTGAGCTTTCTCACTCTGCCAGTGAATTATTAACATCGCCACCACCGGCAGCAAGGTCTGAGACAATAAATATTCACCTCATATTCAGACGCTCATTAATTAATCACAATGGACTCAGAATTATGGATTTTAATACTGTGAATAATTTATGGCAGAGCTTGATTTTAACCACCTACAAACATCTGATCAATATGATAGGCTAAGACTGTAAGTAGGAGTCTTCACTGTAGGAAAACAACCAAACCTTTTGGGCTAATTTGAATTTTCCCAGGCTCTTTTTATTTATCACACAGCAACTTTCAATTGTCTGTGAGACTGTTTTTTGTTTTCAGTAATGAGCCCTGTGCCGTGACCTTCTGCCTCAGCAAACATTAGCTTTAAAACGGTCGACAAAGCTGCAGCGTTTAGCTGCTGTGTAACCCCAGCCATGACCGCGGTAATTATTTTCCTCTTTCTAAGCAGAGCAGAAGGAGCAGAGGCCTTAACGTCCATGTCTCCCAGATCTGGAGACAAACACTGTGTTTCCAGACTAAAGGTCAGATTCACTTTATCTCATCTACACTCACAGTTCACAGATAGTGTGTTTATCCCGTCAGGATCAGCAGAACACGGTTTATTGATCGGGAGAACGATGCAGAATCACCAGCTCTGCACTGTAGCCACTAAACTTTAGAAACTTGCATTAAACTTGATAAAACCCTCAGTATTTGCATCACTGAAAACACAGTTCAGCACAAAAACAAAGTATGACTCCATAGCAAAAATCTGATGTCAGCTCAGAAGATGGATGACCAGCTAGTTTGATGGGACAACTGAAGTCCAACTAATCCTGAAGAAGAATCCACGTTTCATTGAAGCTGTTTTATCACTCATGGACACGTCACACAAAGTGGGTGCTGCTCTTCAATGACCATGACTGTACAGACCAGCGTCCACCAGCTGAGCTGCTCCGGTGCACATGTCTGGTTTGGACCCAGGAAAATATTCCTAAAGGCACAGAAGCTGAAATGAAACTATTGTCTGCACAGCTCAGGCCACAGGAAGCTGCCGCCTCTGTCTGCTCCAGGTAAATGCAACATCCTATCACCTATGACCTCCTGTACCTGACGTCTCTTACAGCTGCTGACCAGCTGCTGTTTTCCTAAGACAAGGCACAAAACCGAAGCAGTTTTAGTGCTGAGATTTGAGTGTGGCTTCATTTTATTAACCCTTTGTCTAGAGATGTGTCTGTTGCTGTTTCCCTCTTCATGTGTTTAGCTTATTAGGTGATTATTTAATAGCTGGTCAGTTTTGTACAGCACGTTATTCCCCGATGTTTTTAAAGATGCTGCAGAAATAAAACAAATATGTTGGACCTCTGCCTTTTTATTAAGTGGCATCAGTCTCTTGAGCAGCATTTGACACTTTTGTGCTCCTACAGTGTATGCTGGTTGCAGCGCCCCCTGTTGGCCCACAGCAGCAGAAGCTCTGTTCCCTTACTAAAAGCTGGATTGTGTAAAGAGGATGTGCATGATTTCTCCTCCAGACTCTGCACAGTAATGATCTGCAGCCACCTCTGACAGCTTCACCAGGTTCAGCCTCTGTTTGGACACGGAACGCTTCAAAGTGGACGGCTCACAGACAGCTGTCCTTCCTGTTGCACAGCCGCTTTGAACTGTGGGTAATTGCTCTGGCTCCATGTCCTCTGTGAGAAGCCTGGACAATTGGAAGGCCAGAGGCTAGCGGCTCCAAGCTGCAGCCCACACATCATGACGCATGCGAGCGCTCGTCTGGTGGCCGACACGAGTCGTGACCCGGGTCGACGTCTGTGACAGCAGAGACAAAACGCCAAGTTCCTCCACCTGGCTCTGTAATGAGAAGTCTCATTAACCCGGCATTATCCTGCCGTTCTGTCTGCTCAGCCTTTGGAAAGGAATCTGAGCACAATCTGAACCCCAGTGGCCCCTGTTCCACCGCCCCGGGCCCCACCACTTCATACGTATGCAGCCTGATTAAAAGCGTTGGGGCGGCCGTCTACAGCGTGACTGTTCTCAGAGTGAGATTAAAAGGCCGTTTGAGTTGGAGGAGCCTGGCTGCCACCTCAGGTGTGTTTTTAAGGTGAAAGTCTGTCTGCGAGGTTTTCAGCTTGCTGTTTATCCTGTCGCCTGTCGAAACACCTCCACGCTCGCTGCGGCGTGGGACAGCTGTGAACTGGAGGGTTTGAAAACCAAAAGGCCCCACGTCATCCTCACGGATGGCAGCAGCTGCAGAGCCTCAGAGCACAGAAGGAAATCTGAATTTTTCTTTCCTGTGCATTTCACCTGAACGTGGCTGAGTTCAGCTCAGAGTCCCTCTTCATCCTCCATCCAGTCGTGTGTCTGCGACGCTATAAAAATGACTGGCCATACTTAAGTGGCAGCGTGCAGACTAAAATAACAGGATCTTAAAGTGTGCTGTCTTTGGGTGGTGGTGTTCTAACATTACACACAGACTCTGAAGCTGGTTAAAGCTGGAAAAAGGGAATAAAAAAGGCCTGTTTTGTTACAGTAGCTGCTGTGACACTAACAAACCCATAATCAAAAAACTGAATTTGCAGAGACCCAATGCACGGATAGAATACCGCTGTTTATGTGAGTACAAGTACATACTGATACTAATTAATAATATTTCTGCTAGAAAAGTTCAAGTGCGACTTTTATTTTCATGAACTCCTGTTTGCTTTGATTGAGATCAGATGGAGAAGAGGAAGCTGCCGCTACCATCCAAGATTCAACATAAACAAACATGCAACATGGAACTGACTGGATTTTAACAGAGTGTGAAAATGTGATGCTTAACCTTTATATGAGCCCATAAAGTCGCAGGCTGCAGCGTGAAATGGTGAGCTGGAGAGGAGCCGCCACAGGATTCAACTCGTTTTCACTTGCGCAGCTCATTGGACTCAACATTCATCAGATTAACGTTCTCGTCTGGTTCACAACCATCAGTGGAACGAGCACAGTGTGGGTTTAGTGGGTGAACTGGGAACCAGGCGATTGGACAGTGGGGAGACTGGAGACCTCACATTTCTGCATGTCTGACTTCAGCTTATTAAACAGGTGTTTGGCAAACTGCTCCCACTTTCTCCAGTACAGGTGGATTTTATTGTGCTCCGCTGTGTCTGTGAGTGGCCTTCCCTCCCCCAGACAGAGCGTAGCTGTCGGCGGTCGGCTTTAGTTTTTGTCGTTATTTTCTCCGAACTGCTGAAGATCCTCATCCTCCCCATATATACAGGCTGTTCTCAACCGGCATGAGGTTCATTTCATGTCATTAGCTGGTATCAGGGTGTAATACAGCAACTTTAATGAGTAGAGGGTGGTATCTAACCCTATACTGGTGTAGGTGTAGAGCTACTGGACAAAGTGCAGTGACTGCACACACATAAAAATACAGAAACAAGTTTGTGTTTAACATTTGTTCCTTCGTGTTTTTAAAGCGAACAGCTGTCAGAAAACTGCCACACGTACAGAAACGTGGATTCATGTTGCTTTTCCTCATAAATGAATGAAATCTTCAATTTTAGCATTAGAACCTGTTGTGCCTTGTTTGGATTACGACTCGAACACAAAAACCGAGTGACAGGCCTTTTGTTATTTCGACAGCAGCTTAAATCAAACACTGATGCAGAAAGGAGCGTAGATGTGTTGTGTGTCTGCAGTGCTACACTCAGGACTGACCCAGGACCTGTGCTGTGAGGTCGTGTTGGCCTAGTGATGCACATGGGGCCAAAACTCTGAACCTGATCCACTTGAAGTATGAGTGAATTGTGTTATCACAGCACCATGTGTTTCACATAGTAACTGTCATAAAATAGTGTTTCTGATTATACAGGACATTTATATTTAAATGTGATTTCCCATTAAACTGCCCAAAGAACATGGAAAGTTTTAGGTCTGGAAAATCTACTGTAGCTTTTATCTCTGCATTGTAGGAAAACATATCCCATAACCAGCAGTCAGTGCTCTCTGCATACTAAGATGTTTTCCAGGGTGGGTGTACTCCACCACACAAAACCTGCATCGAATCAAAATGTAGTTTGTAATTGAGACACAGCTTTAGGGATGGTTTTACCTTGTTTTCCTCTAGTACTCTGGATCCCATTGGATTCTGTGTTTCTTTAGTTGTAGGGACATTTAGCAAACAGAAACCTGATTGAACTGAAAACGTCTGTAATGTTTCTTCTGTTCCACTGCAGCTCGTACTGTGCTGCTGAGCTGATTCACAACCCTGTGGGCTGGTTGGCTGGTGACCCCCCACCCCACCTCGAACACCTCCTCCTCCTTCTCAGCTGATTATTGAAACTGTCCTCTGGGTGAAAACGTAAAGCAATAACACACAAAAGCTAATTCAGTTAACCAACAAGCACATTGGCCCCCATACAAGAGAAGGGGCCAAATCTAATAGTCAGGTGGCAATATCTGAGCAGAATTACAGCATTAGTTTTCATCAGTGTCCCCCCAGCAGCTAGGTGGTGCGGTGAAACACGTCTACCAAAATCCAATTGTTGAAAAATGCATTAACTGTGGGATTGTTTGTAGTTTTTTTTTTTTTTTGTTTCCTTTTTTCGTTGCTAAACTTCTGGATGGTGTTTTGAGAAAATGAGCGAGTCCCGGCGTGATGGATGATAACGTGGGAGACCGGATGATGATATACGACAGAGTCGGGTCTGTAAAAACGACAACGTTTTAAATAGCTGTTTGATTTATGATTTACTACAGACACGACAGTGGAGCAGGAAACAAACAGGAACAAAAGCCTCACAGAACTCCATTTAAAAAAACAGTGATTTTAAGAGATTTGTTGCCCTGTCAACTCTTTCTGCTGCGGTTTGATCCTTCTCCATTCATGTCTGGTGAGATATCGACAGTGTTGTTAGATCATGTGAAGGCTGATTTGCTTCTGGGAAAAAGGACATTCAATAGTCAGAAGATGGGGGGAAAAACACCAATTTCTCCTGCCCACCATAATTGGCAGTAATGCCAGGCTTGGCAACCAGACCCCAGTTGCTAGGCAACCGTCTCTAAAGCTTTCAATTTACAAGCCGTCCAACAAATAGATTTTTATACGGGATGTGTAGTGCTGAGTGAAAGGCAGCCAAATGTTTGTTAACTCCTGTTTCATTTCTCATTTAGTTTTTTTTTTTTTTTTTTGTGGTGGGAGCAGAAATGGATTGATTCTGGCAGGAGGCGGGAGTTTGTGTGTCCACGGAGACGCTCAGAAAGTCTGTGACAGGCAGCGTCTCTAGTGAGCTGCAAACAAACTGACAAACAAATGTTTACAAGCATCTGCCTTCACATGTTTTGTTTTTTTGTTGTTTTCCAACTGTGAAGAGGCCTGACGTCTGCAGGCACACAGCTCTGCACCCTAAAAAAAGGGTCAAAGGTCACATCTGGTGGCACAACATGGACACATGTATATATTTGTATTTCTGTACAGAATACACACCAAACAGCTATAACCTAAACACTAAGGCCAGTTCTTAAACTGTGAAAAGTGAAGGACAAGCAAAACGTCTTTATTTTCCTAAATGTCCTCAATTTCAGGTGTAATTACATAAATAATGACATAAATGACCCACATACACCAGACTAACTAATTTAGCTCCCACTGTGGCTGCTTGTGCTGAGGAAGTGAATAAATCTTCCACCATTTCAATACACATCCGTGATTTTAGAGCCAAACTGTGTCAGGGACCAGTTCATGTGCTCAAAACGTTTCTTCCACAAACTGGTCTCCATCACTTTTGCCATCATCACATCAGTGTATTGATTACACTATGCTAATGATAAACTCAATTCTCAGCAGCCTGTCCAATAGTTACAGCATCAGTGGAATAAATTTTAATGGTCAGGACAGAGAGTGAGCAGAACAGAATCTGTAAAATATTTATTAGATCAGAGGCAAGGTCAGGAATGAAAAAATCCTGAAAATTTATTTGAACTCTTACGAACAAGCCGAGAAAGACTGTGTGTTTTTTATATTACGAAAACAAATCTCAATAAATACCAGAGTTATGAGAATATTTTTCTCTAAACTGCAGCCGAACTGAGAGGCAACACAAACACAACTTCTAGGTTTTTAAATCCCTGCCCCTACACACACACACACACACACACACACACACACACACACACGCACACACACACACGCACACGCACACGCACACGCACACGCACACACAGGTCCTGTTCAAAGTCATGGTCTGGGCCCAGAGGCAGGTCACCGGAAACTGCTCTGTTCAGTTGAAGTTATTAATACTTGATGCTGGTGGCTGCTGTGCATTATTTAACAATAATGATAACGGCTGTTCCATTATAGATTAAAGGACCCCCCCCCTCCCCTTTTTTAATCAGGCCCTTCAAAAAAAGCGAAAATGGCCGTGCGGCTGCTGAGCCATCTGACTGTGACGCGGCATGATGAGGACACGCCGACGCCCTGAGGCTGCACTCACACACACACAGAGAAGGCCGGGCTGAACTGGCTGCAGCAGGGACTGACCACTGTCTGTACAACACACTGCATTCAACATCCACTGATCAGGCACATTAACACCACCCTGTGCCAAACAGCTCTGGGCCCCCACGGCCTCTGACACCAGGACGTCACGTCTGCACCATGTCCGGCTCTCTTTGCTGCATCCATGACAGACCGATGATTGTCCGCAGCCTGAAAGACGTGCACCGAGCGTATCTCGAGTCAAGTCAAGTAGCTTTTATTTGTCATTGGAGCCATGAACTGAAACAAGCACGCACATATCTGCAGTTATTACCAGAACCCTGAACGTACGCACAACACCTGTGCCAGCACCTTCAGCAACAAGCCAACAATCAGCTCAGCAACAATAAGAAAGCATGATAATCCTGTAGCAACCATCCACAGTAATAACATCAGTGCAAACCCATAGCACCGCCGTAGGCAGACCATAAAAAAGCCTTTTTACCTGTTTTTACAGCCACCTAGCAAGAGAAAAGCAGTGGGCTGCTGAGTTCTGCTTTGTCAGCGAGCACTTTTAAAATGTGTCGAGCCCTAAAATAGTTTTTTTTTTTTTTTTTTAAAGGAATAGAAATTGTTCCAGTTGGATGAGAGAAATTCTATTTGTTGAAAGCAAAGCACCAGGACTACAGTAAGTGAAAATAAACTCACTTCACCTGTTAGTTTCTTCCTCAGAGAAAGAAAATATCTGCAGTAAATATATTGTCACATACTTATATACACATACTGTAGATACTGGCCCAACAGACCTGTGCAGGTTAGAAAAGCCCACGGACCCAAACAGGAGTAGCGGTGTTTGGGCCGTGCTGGAGCAGAGCTCAGCAGCCCTGCAGCTCTGCTCAGGAGGATGACGAGCAGGAAATGTGAAATGATTCTGATATCTTCTTCAGAAAGAAAATGCCTCTCCTCCTCCTCAGCACTGAAGTGTCACAGATAGCAGAGAGAGCCGGTGGACTGCTAATGCTCTCTCTTAAGGCCAGATAGGCTCATTATACAGCAGCTGGGCCAGGAGGAAAAAGGGGAAGGGAAGAAAAAAACATGTCAGGTCTGGCAGACATGTCTGCTCTTTCCCTTTGTGAAGGTAACAACCTCGTCGCCTTCTTTCACCTCTTTTAACCTCACATAGAAACGCCAACTGGAAGTCGTGGAAACCCTCTTCCCGCTGTGTGGAGGTACAATAATTGGCCTTCATGGGAAGTGGGCGTCCTACTGGCGTGGGGCTAATGTCAGCCTGGCCCCGATTTGCTGTTTTATTCTGCCACAGGCTGAGAAAACCTTTTCTCTGAGGATTAACTGCTGCAGGCTTTGTTATTAAAGACTCGGTCTGCAGCCGGGAGCCGTTAAAGTTTTTAACACTTTCTTCATGACAGCACTGCAGAAACCTAAACAGGCACATGGTACTGCTGGGCAGAGGCATTTGTTTTAAACCTGTGCTTAAGATTTTTGCAGAATGAGGTATTATCTTCCTTATACCAAGCACAGTTTACTTTATATAAAGTAAAGCCACATTCTCAACAATGCACCAAGCGACTGATTAGAAGTTTTAAATGGAAGAGAGAACGTGCACATATGATGCATCACGTACGAGCTCTGTGCAGACAAACTGAGAGCTGGTCTCTAGTCTGGCAGCTGGGTGAAGGTTTATTTTTGCATCAAACACACATGTGACCCCAGGACATAGAGTGTCCCTCCACACTGTACTGACAACTACAGTGTGTCACTGGACACGTTCTTGATAGGAACGTATGTGTAAATAGACAAAATAACACGTTATCATGAAACAGGTTCTTGTACTTCCAGTAGCAAAGAAAACAAAACCAAAGCAGACTGAACTCTGAAACTCTCTCCAGCAAATTACTCTGACCAGCACAGTTTCACTGGAGTCAGGACTCACGTAAAATCAAAGATGGAGCCAGATTTTTTTTTTTTTCTCATCACAACCAAAAACCAAAACACCCACCCACCCTGTAAGTTCATATTTGACCCCCCTGCCCCCCCTCCTGACATGCAGCAGCCTCTTGGGATTTTCCTTCTGTCAAGTTTCTTTTTTAAGAAAGGAAAAAAACAAAGTTCGGACATGAAATGCAGAGAGCGAGACAAGCGAGTAAAGTAACAGGGAAAACAGTGGCTTACTTCATCAGAGGCTGAGTGAGGAGGTCCAGGCTGCGGTCGGAGGCCTGAAAACAGTCCAAGATGAGCAATCCAGGGAAGAACACTATCCAAAACCATTAATGTCCAGAAATGACTCTCACTGGACGACACTGAAAGTAGGAACCTTGAGAGATGAGGCCATCCAGAACACTAGAGAACCGATAACACAGAGATACTGTGGATGCCAGTCAGGGGAATGGAGGCAGGTGTGGCAGACATGACTGGGCAATGAGGAAATGGCAGGCAGGAGTGCAGGGCACAGCTGGAGAGAAAACCTGGCACAACTGGAAGAGGAATGACAGCCCATAGAAAAGTTCAGAAGGCACCAGGACCAGAAGAACAGGACCGGGATTGGGATCTTTTTTCTGATGTTGTAAAATCCCTAAAACTCTTCTTCTCCATTCGAAAGTACTACACTGAGGGAATTATTGGCTGCAGTGTTTAAACTTTTGTCCCATGCCAGATTTATCTACCCCTGAACACCTGAAATGTGACCTGTCAGATGTCTGGGACTGTTTAGAGCTGCTGTAAGGTTGATTTCTATTCTTTGATGGAGTTAGACTACCAGTCTCTGCCTGCACCACTAGACCTGTTTAATACTAGACACAATAAGATAATATATCCATCCATCCATCCATCATCTAGACCCCCTTAGTCCTAACCAGGGTCACGGGGATCTGCTGGAGCCTATCCCAGCTCTCTTTGGGTGAAAGGCAGGGGTCCACCCTGGACAGGTCCCCAGTCCATCACAGGGCCACATAGAGACAAACAACCTCACACACTCACACTCACTCCTATGGGCAATTTAGAGTCACCAATCAACCTGACATACATGTTTTTGGACTGTGGGAGGAAACCAGAGTACCTGGAGAAAACCCACACAAGCTGTGCTGCCCAAGATAATATATATAAATATAAATTTCAAGTTGAAAGAGAGACACCGGAGATTTATAATGTGATAATGATACAAAAAACAAGCACAAGGAGAAGCCAAAAGACCAAAGAGTGATGCAAAATGAACACAGAGATGCAAAATGACCTCAGTGTGATACTGAACGACCACTAGATGATGCAAAATGTCCTCAGAGGCACAAAACATCAGCAAAAAGCTGCTAAACAACTACAGAGAGGCAAAAACACCACACACACAAAAGGGGCCCATTGTGTGATAATCTGTTCATAGATGTAATCACAATGTAAAATATAAATGTATGTTGTATAATATTAAAAACATACAGGTCTCTACCTCCCTTTAACATCCTTTTGTGTTGTTGCAGCGCTTTTCTCCGAAGCCCAGAGAAACTTTATTAAACGTGCACACAGGAGGTGAGCGCTTTGCCGGACGTTTATTAGTTCAGTTGTGAACAGAAACGAGTTGTTCCTGCTGCATTATTGATGTGATGGTCATTTGAGAAACACAGCAGCACTCAGCTCGCTCTAGATTTTTTTTTTTCATAAGCCACTTTAACACAGTGAACATTAGCAGTGACCGCTATAGTAATTACAGAGCAACCAGCACACAGGCTTTTAATGGAAGAACTGGCTGCTCTGAAGTTGAGCAGAGAATTACTGTACGCTGCCTAACGTGTTCCTGTCCCAGAGCCCAGGGATTCATCCACTTTTATTTGCTGGGGGTTTCAGAAATGAACTCCTGGATTATTCCACCATTAGTCCAATATCAGGTGACAGCGGGAGGCTCTCGGTCTGAACACACCGCCCTGTAGCTTTCTTATCTGTTCTGAGGTTTTCTGTTTATTTTTGCTGCCACTGATGAAGCTGGATGGTTTACAGACTTGTTGATCTGTGTGTGTGTTGGGATCTGAGTCATTCCTCACTTTCAAATCCACAGACCCAAACCTGGAGCATGTGGGGTCTAGATGGTACAGTAGCATCAAACTTGTTAACAAAGCAGGTCAATCGCATGTGGTCCTAGATCCAGAAGCTTCTGGTGGAGCCAAACTGGAATTTGTTGGATGTTGTTCTTCTTGTAGCACGTGGCTCACATTTCAGTTCAGTCTGTCCATGGTGATGGATACATGTCCCTGACAGACATGGGGTCAGTTTATTAGGAACCCCTGTGTCAGACCTGGTCGGTTTATCAGGAACCCCTCATCAGATCTGACTAGCTCTGTTCCTCCAACAAACAAGCTATTTACTGAATTAAAAAAAAACATGTGTCTGCACTGAGCTGCAGTTTGAAATGAACGACATGTTGTTGAGTTTGGGTGTTTGGGTGTGTGGGTCTGGTTTCACCTGAAGCGAAGGTCAATGTGGGGTTTTGCTCACAGCTCAGGGTTAATGCGAAAGAAAACTCCAATAAATGGTGTCTTCCCCTGTGTCCTCTTCGCTAAATGCCCCCTTTCTCCCTGAAATCCTCCTTTTTAATGAAGGACTGTAATTTTCACTTCACCTTCGTGACCTCACTGTTGTCATCAGCAATTAAACCTGAATTAATCAAATCTAAAACCTCACAATGAAAACCCGCCGTGCAGCTGAGGCGCTATTTAATCTGTGACAAAAGATGATTTTATCCTGTTTGTTTATCCGAAGGCAGCTTTTCTCTCCGTGTGTCCCCTGCAGCTGGAAAAATAAAATCATAAAACAAAAGACAAAAGGCCGAGAAGAGTTTGATTAAATCAGGACTGAATGGGATTCACTGAGCGGCCATTGTTGGAGGCTGTATATACAGAGTGTGTGTGTGTGTGTGTGTTTAGGTGTGTGAAGTGCCTGCTGATTAATTCATTTCACATACACAGGTGAAGTGCACCGTGCAGGCTTTGCTGCATGTTTTTTTTTAAAAATAAGTTAAAATAATAAGTTTAGTGTTTGTGTCTCAGAGAAAATGTTTGAGCACCAAGTGTAAAGTGTAAAGGGAACGAGGCAGGAGGGTTAATCCAAAGATTCACAGATAATCTGCTTTTGGGAAACGGTGTCTGATTTGATTAAGTAGCTATGGATCCTGAATATTTATTCTGAAGACCTCACAACTTTAATAAATAGAAGTAAATAAGATCTTTACTTCATTTTTGTCTCGTAGAAGCAAATAAACTGTATTACAACATATGAGCTTGATAAAAAAGTGCTTTTCATCCTTTTTGACAATGTTCAGTTTAATAAGAAATGTAAAGCACTAACACAGTGGAAACTCAGCTGATGCAGGATCAAGTTCAGGTTCAGGGATGTACCTGTTGAAAAAATGCAGACGTGACAACATCCTTGTTATAGATTCAGGTGTTTTAAACCTCAGTGTAGTAACGGCTGCCTGAGATAATCCAGTGAAGCTCAACAATAATAGTTTAACAATAGTTAATAAAAATAATAAAAAGCTTAATAATAGTTCAATAATTCAGCCTGTTGCTCTCCGGGTTCATGTGGACTCTTTAGACCTGATCTGTGCTGTCAAGTCTCTCCCCACCTTCGGTCCTAACGTCACTGAGGTTTCTTCCGTGCTCCTGTGTATAAACCCAACCATGTCGCTTTCCTAAACATAACTATGTAGTTTCATTAATAGGAACCTTTCATTAATAGGAACCTTGGATGAGAACGTGCTGGATGTGTCCTACCTCCTGTCTTAATGAAGATGCTTCACATCACCAAAAATCTCTGTGTCGCTTGACTCTGTAAATTTTGTTCTCATCCATAAAAACGAAGTAAAGTGAAGTAAAAAGAAAAGGTTCTGATGAAATTGTTGTTATGGTGGTAAAAATACCATGTAAGCCTCAGTTATCAGTGTCAGGTATCACTGTTATCAGTGTTTTCATAAATTCGCCTTAAGAAGAAAGTTCAATCTGTCACGATGATTCAAGTATTAGCTGGATTTGGATTTGTCTGTACAAAACTGTGTCGATCTGTCCAACAGGTGTGGAGTAAGTGAAAACTTTGAGGATATGAATGTCAGAACCAAATTTTCATGGAAATCCATCCAACCCAGACTTTGTCAAAACATACAACAATTCATTTCCCTGTTTTGGAAAAACTCAGCAGCTGTGTTTCATTACAAATTTGCCAAAACTCTGACTGGAGCCTGTGACTGCCTCGCTGCTCATAAGCTGAAATGATTTGAGTCAGAGGAACATAAATCTTCATCGTGGTTCTATTATCCAGGAGACCTGGGGAACAGCAGGAGATCATTAACAGATGGCAATTAGTTCAAATCTTTACACTTCCAGAGGCAGGATGGACTGCACCCCCCCTGAAGAGCACAAGAAGAAAAGACGTCCAACTCCATAAGGACTTTGACTGGACACACACACCAGCACACACTCTCCTCCCTCACCAGTAATCCACATCCCATAATTGCATTTGGCTGCATTTGGTGTTAAAAAAGAAAACACTCTGGTCTTTATTTCTCCTCATCTGCTGCTTTCTGCCTTCAGCATCGCCCTTCATTAACTCGCCTCCAAAGTCATCAACAAGGCACAAAAAAGAAAACGCCCGTTTCCACAGAGGCTGAATAGACCCTAACTGGAGAAAATAGCACTTTAAGCCGCAAAGACAAACAGGAAGTCAGTGTGAATGCAACCCAAACAGCTGCTCGTTTGTGTCTTCCTGCCTCTCCATCAGCGCTGTCAGGAGAAATTGTCGTGTTTGTGATGACTCTTTCCCATTGAATTTCTTCTGTAACCCTGCAGCTCTGATTGGGCTTTCACTGTCTGACTTCACTGATGCTGAAAAAAGAGAAGCTGGAGAGGTCTTTCTGAAAACCCTCTTCAGCGTTCCCATTCATTCCCAGCCTCGTCTTCTTCTTCTCCTCGCCCCTTTCTGTTCGGCTGAAGACAAAGACTTTGCTTTCAGACAGACGCCATCCTCTATCTCCAGAGCTGCCACAGACACGTTTTATTTTTAACTGTCACTGATGTGTTTTCAAACTAAGATTCCCAGATTGAAAAGGGACACCTGCACACAGTCGGTTGAGGAGAAACCACAATGGCAGCAGAGGTCTGAAGATGTTGACTGGTTCAGCTGTAAGGAGACAAATAGCTTCACGTCTGGATGGATTTCCCACAAGATGAAACCTTGTCTCAACTGTAGTTCCACAAACTCATGAAAAACTGTGGTGGAACAAGATGTGAGAGGTATAAGAACATACCTGTCCAAATCAGTCGGTCCAGACATTACGGAGACTTTAGTCCAGGTGAGTCTGAGTGAGCCCACATGTGAACGGAGCAGGATAGTGAGAATTCACACTCTGCTCGTGGACGTGTTAATGATATTCCTACCACATGACTGGTATGAAACTGGAACCGTCATCATTCTGCTTTAAATCTGCCCTCAAAAGCTGCTCCAAACAGGATAAACGTTAGCATGTTAGCCTGACGCTGAGGTTTCTATGCTAACCTGCTAAAACACACAGACTTCACATGGTTGACTGGTGAATCCTAAAGAATGCTAAAGAATGCTAAAATGTCAACATGCTAACTATAGTGAATCGTTTTGAAGTGGCTTTTATCTGTGAACACATTTTGCAGCTGTGACGTCCCAGAGTTTAGTTCTGTCTGTGGTTTAGACCATGAACACATTTTGGTCCAGGGTCAGGAACCATAGTGTTTTGGGTTAAATGAGAATAAACACTAATTCAACAGAGAACCACTTTTCTCTGGCGTTAACTACGAGCTGAAGACAAACAGAGAAGCTGTCAGAGAAGCAGAAAACTGATTTGCCAACATGTTGAGCTGAGAAACTGAGTGAACAGATACAGACCATCAGTACATTTAGTGTGGACTGTCTGTACAGGGGCTTATGATACTGACAGGTATTGAAGTGTCTTGTGTTAAATATTAACAGCACTAACACATAATGTATGTGTGACTGTTGCGTCTCCTCCCAGCTGTCTGTGAAGTGGTCTATCTCTCCCTCTCTCTCTCTCTCTGTGTCATTGTGAGTCTCTGTGCATCCACAGCAGCTTTTTCCTCATCTGGCTGAATTTTAATTAGCGCTACATTCTTGAAGATCCACATTTTAATGAACAAAACCCCGTGCATGTCGCCGCCACTGCTATCGCTCCCACTGATCGCACATTAGAAAAGGAAACTTAATTAAAAAGATATCACAAAAGGCTGTCAGGCTAAACTCGCCTTTTCAATTACACTTTCTTTGTAGGTTTAAAGCTCTCAATCAGCAAATATCCCAAAGGCCGCCTCATCCTGAACGCTGCTATCTGTGTTTTCCTGCTCATGGTTCAATGACCAGAGATCTGCAGGTCTGAGCCTCAGTCTGTGTACAATACAGTGTAATAACATATTATCGCTGCTGTTTCCTCAGCACAGCGGCAGCACGATAAATCAACTTTTATCTGCATTTGCATGAATATTTTTAAACAGCGTGGGATTTACAGTATTTAGAATTTCACTGTATGTCTTTAAACCTACATTTACTGTTTGTTTTGGCCACTTGGGGGCAACACAAGGATAAAGTGAGCAGCTTAGCAAACAATAGCTAATCTACCGATCAGCCATTACACAGCCGATGCCCAATTTCAAGCAAATCCACCTGGTAAATAAAGCGTCATTTGCTGCTGTTATTTATTGATATTCTGCCATTTATGGCTGATTTGAAAAGAGCGTTTTGAATTATTCGTGCTTGTGTGCAGATAGTTCCAGGTGGGAAAACAGCAATACACATGTCCTAAGCCTTCGACAATGAAAGCAGATGGGACAAATTTGATGCCAGGTGCGACTGACTACAGTTGTTTTCATTGGCTCAGAGTTGGTGGAAGATTGTTTTTGTTTATTTCAAAAGAAGAGAGTAACTTTTCCGCTCTTGCGTTTGTCCAAGTAGTTCTTGCTTGTTTTTCCGCCTAAAACACCAACGAACCTGCTGATATATGTGGAGCAGTGTCTGTGTCCGCTGGCTGGGTCTCAGGTCTCAGTCTTCCCTCAATTTTTAGCTCTGGTTTGGGTCTCCACCACCTGCTGAGGGAAATCTCTGGCTCTTTCTTTACCTATTTCCATTTTGTACGACTTTATACTTGGACTTCACTGTGAGAGGAGCTACCCTGTTGTTTTGGTGCCTAATCCCGATGAAACCATGGTGACTCCATAATTGTGTTTATGATTATTGACGGTCCTGTGGGTTGAATTCTAAGGTGTTGTTTTGGTTGGTTGCCCCCCAAGTGTATGGACATAGAAGAGATAAAAAACGTGCACGGTCATTCATGTGGATTCAAATATGAACTGATTAGATTTTGGTGGTTAAAGGTCAAAGGGCAACATCAGAATGACTACATGTTCTTCTAATTCTTGTCAGTGTAATATCTCAGGAACCCCGTGAGGAATTTTGTGGTCTCAAAGTCAGTGGTGTTGTACAGTCCAACATGTGGAGTGGCTCAGACATACAACTACAGTGCAGTAATTCTAGTTTGATTTCGATTTTTGCACTTTTCGTGTAAATTGTTTTATTTTAAGGACATTTATTTATTTTTATTGTAATCTTTGTGATGTTTAAACAAATATTTTTCACTTTCAATATTAGAGGCATGTACACAGATGCAGTAAATGCCCAGATGAGGCTGAGGTTATTCTTAAATAACAACAGTTAAAATTCACACCATGAATTTAACAGCAATTTACAGGAAAGAGGCACAAATTTTATTCAAATGACGTCTGTTGTACTGCTGTTATGCTGTGAAATGAAATGAATGAATTAAAGGTAAAAATAGAGCTTTGGATCCATCACCGTGATATCTTAGGATGCTGTTTTTGCCAGAAACATGTGGAGATGATCTTATTTCACTGTGTATAGTTTCTAGTTGGTGTTTAGAAATCTAGAAGTGTGTTTAAGGGAAACTTGAAGTTCAAGTCAAAAGGTTAAAATCACCTCTTACAGCTGCCGTCACGTCTCAGTGCCAGAAACTCAACATCTTTGATTTGAACCTTTCCAGGGACAGTTTAACAAATCAAAACCAGGCACCTTCTTTCATCAGCAGCAACCACATCTTTTTATTTCATTTCATTTTTTTATTTTTGAAGTTATAAAACACCTGCAGTGCGACATTAAAGTGATATTCTAATAAGAAGCAGACGCAGTGGAGGGAAGAGGAAGACAGGAAGCTGCAGAGTGAAAGCTGATTTGTGGAGGATGCCTCGCAGCGGTTATCCCTCCACCTCCTCCACCTCCTTCGCCTCCTCCTCTGCAGCTCGTCAGGGTCTGATGTGGCAGAGCGAGTCGAGCGGCAGCGTTCTGCCTCTCCGAGAGCAGAGACAGAACGAGGGAGAAGCTCATTTCAGGCCCGACTAATTTCTCCATTATAGGTGCACAATTATCCCAGTGTGACTGCGAACACAGATAGAGGGATATCAGAGGTGAGAAGAAGGGATGAGAGAGGCCTCGTTACTGACAGAGAGGGAGATGAGGGGAGATGGAGGGAGGTAAAAGGCGAGTGAAGGAACAGGAGTTTAGAAGTTTCTCATGTCTTAATTGCGATCAGAGAGCAGAGTTTAGAAGATTAATCTGCTCAAGGACGCAAAGTGAAGCTGCTGTTTGTCTCTGCAAGGAAAATAAATAAAGCTGCTTTTACACCAACAGAGAAACAGCAGCCATCATTACCCCGTCACCAGCCTGACCTCCACCACATCCTCATACCTTCAGCCTCCACCTGCACCTTTTCTCCCCCACCACACTCTGGGTGGCCTCACGTCTGTTGGTATACACTTAATAAAGTCACCAAATCCTTCACTGTTATTGACATTAATGAATATTGTCATGCATAAACAAAAAGACGTAACATTTACCACAGAGCCGCAGCTAAAAAAGAACGAGTAGGCAGGTGGAAACATGGAGGTAAAACCAGAAACAGTGATGCAGGTCGTGGCTGATGCTGAGTCTGTCACTGTGAGTTTGTTTCCAGTTTCTGAGCCACTGACTGCACAAAAACTCAGCAGCATCAGTGTCTTTTCTCTGATCTCTGCCATTAAAAGTCTCTAATAATAACAGTTGCTGAACAGTGCAGCAATTTCCTTCCATCTCATTTTAAATATGTGTTGTTATTTAATGCTTGAGTTATTTAAATGGAGTCAGTCAGCTTCTTGCAGTCAGAGCTCATTGTGTCTGTATAATGTCGTATCGCCTTACAGCAGTGTGTGTGTGTGTGTGTGTGTGTGTGTGGTCCATTTATAAGAGTCTGTTATGGTTTGATGAAGCTGCTGCCTGACTCTTTGCTTTGGGGGCTGGACTCAGGTCTGTGTAACTTTACAGAGGTGATGACACCTCAGCAGAGGGTTTTTGTGCTGAGTTTAAGAGTTTTTTAACTCTCCTCACACTGAGCAGTGTGACGGTACCGAAAAATAACTATTCTACTTGTGCTTTTAATACGAATGTTCGGCCTCATGTTTGGCTGGTGAAAGCAGTGTCTATGTTGTTTCTTTGGGGATTTTCAGCTTCTCAGTTACAATGGATGAAAAGAGTAACAGGAACCTCTGATAACATATTATCACAGAGATACGGCTAAATACACAACTTCCATTTATCACGAGCACAGTTGCAAACAAATAAAAAACATGTTTCCTCAAAGGCATAACTGGCCTTTATCTGTTTTTCTTTTCAAGCTGCTGTAAAAGGTACTTTTAGATGTGGACTGCACAGTGTAATAATACACACAACTGGATATAAGAGCCTTAAATATACTTTATTCATGTATCATTCATCTTGTGAGTTTGTGTCGTAAAGGATAAACAGGAACACTGCTGATGTCTGACCTTTAGAGAACAAAGCAGGAGCAGACCAGGACGGCCAGGTGCAACTTAAACTACACACCCAATGCTTAAATCATTGGTGATATCAGGCTTCCCTGTACCAAGACGGCGGATTTGTTATTGCATCGCTGCAGTGATCAGCCACAGCTGGCATCCACATGTTTATATGTATGAACAAAAGCTCTGCAATATGTTTCCAGGACTCTCCTCACTGGTGGATTTTCAGGATTCACACACCCAAAACTTCCTGTAAAAAAACTCTTCCTTCCTTTCTTTAGTTTTCCCTCCTACTCCTCCAATTAAAGAACTCTCCCAGGATGCAATGCAACATTTGTCTCCATTAGCGATGTAGGTTATGAGGAGAGAGCCATGCATTGTGGGTAAAGCCCCGATGGAAACTTCTTGGAAGCTTCTCACAAAGATCCAATTACAACTGTAAGTGTTACAGCAGGAGAGCGGAGAGCTGGAGGGAGAATCCCCTCGCCGCTGTGAAGGCGCTCGTTCTGCTGAGTTCAGCAAACACTATAAATCACAGTCTGGGCATCGATTAGCTCGGCTCGCCATTATTCTGACTGCTCCTCGATGAGCAGTGTGGGGTTATTTAATCAGTCCGCATGAAGCCAAGGAGCTCGCTCTGGTTGGTGTACCTAATAAACTGGCCAGTTTCAGTCTGATAGCGTGATCTTCCGGACACACATTCAAAGGGGTTGTTGAGGGTTAACACTGGGTTTTAGGGTTCAGGTCTGAATTAGGTTCAGGTTAGGGTTAGCTGGACACGTTGAATGTTAGTGCCAGTCTGTGGGATTATTGGGTCACCACCACTGTTTGTCAGATATTTGTTCCTGTTGAGTTGGACACAGGACAACCATCCATCAACCACCTCCCCCCAATAAAACAAACAAACTAACAAACAAACAAACAAGCAGAAAAACCATGAAGATCCAGATCAAATGTTTGGTATTTATAAAAATACCAGTGTCAGAGCTGCTTTGACATATTAATATATTTAAAAACATCAGCCTTAACCTGACATGACACTGAGCATGCCCACACATTAAAACTGAAAATGCTAATTTTTGCAGAACTGTGGACAGACTCACATCCTGCACAGACTTTTTCTAAAAAAAATCTAACAGGAGAATTTACCTGGTTGCCACCTGGAAACCAACACTTGGGGGATTCAATCTGGTCACTCGATATTTTTAGACTTAATGAGCTGATGAAGGTTGCATGAATGCACCATTGAACATGTGACTGATGTGCAAAGGTTGTGGGAAGCTGTGGATCACAGAATGTACAACATGAGTTGCATGTTAATGTGAGGGTGGTGATGGTGCGTTCAGGGACTCCTCCTAGTCAAAGAGTCAACTAATGGCACCATAGGCATTAATGTGCAGCTACGACCACCTGCACCTTTCCGCTTTCAAACTGAATGGAGGAGCTGTTTGCTGTCCACATACTTTTGGTGGAGGGGTGGCGGTCGTGGTGGTTCAGCAGCTCGAAAGGTTCTCTGGATTTGTTTGTGTGTGTTTGTGTGTAAAATGGCATGACGTTATTAGACCTCTGAGGGGAGAACAGGATGTATCAATCTGCAGAAACAGAGCTGAGTCGAGGCTTGGTGCTGCCGTGTGATGGGACCGGTTGCATGAACCCGTTGACAGGTCAATTATTCCCCGGGCTGAATTACAGCATATAATATCCAACCCAGCATAGGGAGCAGAGACAGAAACACCCCACGGGTAAAATATGCCACTTCCTATATATTGAAGGCACCCCACCCTTGCTTTCTGCCCCAGCCATCACGCCTCTCCCCCCACGAATCGACAGAGTTCACTCTTGGATATACTGTCGGACACCATGTTCCTCTGTGTGAAGAATGGCTTTCAAACCTTCATAAGTCAGCATTGCTGTTGTTGTTGTTTGCTGTTTTTCTTTATTTCAGCCAACGGCAGAGCGGTGTGTAACACTGCTGCAGAGGGTGATAGCTGCAGGTGGAGGGGTCGAAGGTCAGGAGACAGGCTGTCAGAGGCAAATAAAAGAGAAGTAGAATAAGAAAGGCACATAGATGTTAGAGATGCAGCTGCTGTGATGGAGGGAGACATAGAAACTGTCAACATGCAAAACCTGAATCAGCAGAGCATAGACAGAAAAACACCAGGAAAAAATGAGGCTTAATTAGTGCAAATAATTAACTATTAAAAGATCTTCAAAATAAAACAAACTCATATATTCTTCTGAAAATATTTTCAAGTGAAAAAAAAAAGCTCATCAACAGAAAATGGACTTTTAGCCACCAGGTCCCTAGTCACCTACTGGCAGTTTTAGTAGGTTGTTATCATCCCCTGGATCTTTTCTGTCGTTGTTACAGTAATGAACAACGGTGTTCTTACTTTATGTATAGACATTAAAAATACTCAGGTTTAGAGGTTACAAATACTCAGTCAGGTTTAGAGGTTACAAATACTCAGTCAGGTTTAGAGGTTACAAATACTCAGTCAGGTTTAGAGATTAAAAATACTCAGGTTTAGAGGTTACAAATACTCAGTCAGGTTTAGACGTTACAAATACTCATCCTGAGCTCTACAACTCTTCCAAAGTCACCGTCCGGCCTCTCTCACTCTGACAGTTTGAGGGGTTCAGCTTGGTTTCCCAGGTGGAGCCACCAGGTGGGTGGCGATCAGCTTGGAAGAGGAGCTGCTGGCCAAGCAAAGGGTTTTTCTTGCTTCCCAAACTAAACACTGATAATCACACAAACAACATGACTAAATAAACAAAAGTATAGTAAGTAATTTGATTTGTGAACCTGATGAATCACCTTATTTTATGTCTATATTAATGTTGAATCCTGAATAAAATGCACACTCACTAGTGCTGTTTTAAACTCTGAGGCCTGTGGGCTCCTTCTACCTTCCTACTCCCTTTTTTAAACTTATATTGTGTTTTTCCAAGTGCAGAAAAATGATTATTTCTGTCAGGTCACCTATTCTGAGTAAATCCACAGGCAGTATGAAGAAAAACACTACATGCCCACTCCAGTCATCGTTAACCTGGTTAATTAATAATTAACCCACAATTTACATGAACGTGGCTGTGTCTGGATCTGAGCTGCACCAGAGATGTGTTTAGTTGTTGGATGTGACAGTCGCAGCGGCGTCTCGTAGGTGAGTACGCCAGTTATGAAAGTTGATAAAATGCTTTTTAAAAAAAAATCCTCAGTCTAAAAAGCAAGACCTAATTTGTGTCACTCACTTGATAAGTAGTTTTTATCGCCTGACCAAGCTTTCAGTGCACTCTTGATACTTGACAGTTTGCAAGGCTCGGCTCCACACGCACGGTTTGGCTGGCACTAAAAAAGTCTTGAGGTTTAATACCCACTCCTAATGTAAATGTTAATACAGTGAGCGTGGCCTCCTGAGGAGCTGGCAGATTGATGGAGAGAAGAAATGAAAAGAGAGGAGGAGGAAAAGCTCCACCTCCACTGATCTATCCCATCATTATAACCCTGCAGCAGCGGCTCCTCTCTGCTTTAATGACAGTATTTATCACTAGTTGGAGTCCTGCGCTCTCTGAATTGCTCCTCAGTGTCTCTGTGTGAACTTGTACGACTTGTAACCATGAAAATGTGTCGTTTTATCATTGCAGGGTCTTCACCCCCGACAGGCAAACAAACTGGTTTTCCCATGAATTGACTGGCGCTCCTCGGAGGTGAACTGAGGAAGAGGAGGGTGACAGAAACGGCTCAGTGTTTGTCGTCTGTGGCCGTTGCTGCCGGTTGATTGTTTTCTGTGCTGAAGCCGTCACGCTCGCATCGGTGGTGACAAACGTGGAGTATTAATAAAATTTGCTGTTATTTTTAACAAACACATGAGCGACAATGAGAAGTCACGTTCGGAGTCTGTGTGCACAGTCAGGAGTCCAAACCTGGACAACAGGAAGACACGAGTGTCTCTTCCAACCCTGTGTTGTTGTTTTTCAGCTTTCCTGAGTTGTTGTTAGTCATGTTTGAACATTTTGTGTTTTTCATCTATTTAACAAAAAGTGAAGATCTGTAGTATGTTGGAGGAGGTTTTCCTGCAGCTGCATTACTTTGTTTGTGCAAAGTGTGTTGATTATCATATTGTTCACGATCAATAATTGATTGTTTCTGACATCATTCTGTATCAAACTAAGCTCTTAGCAGTATAAACTACTCTGCTTGTTTTTCCAACTTTATTTTAATTTCTTTTCATTCAATCGTTTTGTGTCATTACAGGTCCAGGATTTTGTTTTCATTTTAGCACTAAATTGAATAGATATAAAAACCAAATCAGGTTTTTCAGAAGATGGAAAAGATGCATCAACAGATTTATAGCATTATTTTTATTATTTTGTGAATACAAGCTAGAAGCACAGCAGCTGATATATCTTCAAGTTGGATGGATATATGCGTGTGTGTGTGTGTGTGTGTGTGTGTGTGTGTATACTTTATTTTGTTTTAATTCATTTAATCTCCCAGTTTGTTTTGACCATGCAGCATGTTGGCAGTGTGTCACAGTGTTTTGAATTGCTTTTCATTTGATAGGTGTTTGATTGATTTATTGATTGACACTGTGCAGCCTGTTCTCCTAACTCGTCAATAGTTGGGGTACGTTTAGGGGGATGGTGGTGGACGTGATGGTAAATGACATCTCGGTACCAAAACGTGTGTCCATTGTGCACCAAATCACTGTTTGGCATCTGTTTGACATTTTTATACCCCAGCATGTTATTTAGACACACTGGGGTGGGATCAGCCCCCCAGGTGTGTTGAGGTGTGGTGTCACTGTCAACGTGCTGATGGAGAGTTCAGCTCGTCAGAGCAGGAACGAAGACTTTGATTTTTTAGGTGGACGACTCATTTTGCTCTTTGTACAGAAACGTTTGGATCTTGATCCCGTCGGTGCAGCACAGTCAGTCGAAGGAGGGGGCTCACTCAGGTCGGCGGCAGGGAAGTGGTTCAGGAGTTTGTGTGCACTTCACAGGTGAGCTGTGCTGAGGGCAGCGGAAAGTGTTGGTCGAACTATTAACACGGTGGATGGAGTTGAACTTCCTCCTTTAGTCTCTTCTTCTGTACCTGTTGGAGTCTCTTTTCAGTGCCGAATTCTAATCTTTTCAAATCTGTTGAAACTTTGCAAAGAGTGTAAGATATCATCTGCTTCAGTGCTTTTCCTCCACTTTCTCTTTTCATTACATCTTCATTTATTTTTCCCTGAGTCCAGTCACCAAGGCCACTCTCCCCTGCCTGTTCTTTCATTTAGCTCTGGTCATGTTTTAATCCTCCTTTAGAAAAGCCATGTGAAAGTGCTGTAAACAGGCAGCGATGAAAGGCACATGTACTCTGCCCGTCGTCGTAACGCACCCACATATTAAGCTGTGAATGACGAGCAGCGGCAGATGAAGTGGTTCCTCTTGTGCTCCTCTTTTCACTGCAAACACTAACTGACTGAATTCACTTCAGTGACTCATTTTCAAAGTTCACTTTAAGGTTACGGAAACTTTACACATCCAGCACGGGGCTGCTGCTGCTGATCACAGCGACTGACATTAGTCCTGTAGGAAACTGTTTACTAAAAGTTCAGATTGGACATTTGGATGCAAATCGATGGTTACAGTCCTGACAAAAGATCACGTTTTAAAGATCCCTTTTCCTCTGCAGGTTTGAAAGGCGGATCTGAAAAGCAGCATTCGTGCACTAACATGTACTTGTATCAAAGTGTTTACAGAAAGGTCTCGCATGAAAGCACTCCACCGAGGAGTTCATTTAACTGAGTGAACAGACCGAACACATGAGCAGACTGGAAGGGAGTAGTTATGTGTTTTATTTTATATCTGTATTAACAAACCAAACTATGGCTCCCTGCTCCAAGCCCACCGGTTCCTGCTGAAGATGGAAATCTTCCAAAACACCTGACAAATACGTTGTTTTATTTTTAACAGTCTCGTTAGCAGCTTCGTAAAGCAACTGCTCACTGTACTTTTTAATCAAATAACAGGTGGAAACAGGTCATTGAATTCACATTTGGTGCGTTAGCAGGACATTGGAGCTTCACACCACAGAGGAAGAAGATGGATCAGACAATAAGATAAAGATCTCATCACACTTTACACTGGAATTTACAAAGTTCCCATAGCACTTCATCTCACAATGTTGTAGCTTAATGTTGTAGCATTGATGTTCCACATGCCCACACAGATGGGACTCAAGTGCACTCAGGAAAAACAGATTTAACTCTGATCAGGCAGGCAAGCATGACCAGGCTGGGTCACAACAACAGGAGCTAACAGGTCAACAAACACTAGACCACATCGGGTCAAATCCCAAATGTACAGCTAGAACCCTCACTAGTATGTGGGCAGGAACACAGGCTGCAGAGTTTAAACACACCGACAGAGGTGGAAATACACATGCACTGATTACAGATGGAGAACAGCTGGGCCAAAGGGCAGAAAGACGACTGCTGAGGAAATTTAAAGAAACAATAAACAAATCAAGTAAAAAGAGACACAAAACAAATACAAAGAAACAGTATAACTTGTGTCTTCTTGTCTTATAAAGGAGAGGTGGGGCCCTTTTATACGTTTGTGTCAAGGGGCCCATTGTCTCATAATCCATTTATGCATAAAGAAGCAGGTTATTTCTGCTCAGGGATACGGTGTGCATGGTAACACAGTCACAGACTAGTTTGGTTGTCTCCAGAAGTACAGCACATCACACAGATATACTGTAACAGCAAAGTGATAGTGTGATGAGTAAAATAATCATATTTCATGTATCTCTGTCCTGCATCAGCTTTTAAATACAGCAGAGGGAGAGAAAAAGAAATGGCACTACTGCTGCACTGACCCATTTATGGATTATTGTATTTATTGCTCTGCCATCACAGTCACAAATGAAGATTAATGACACAAAAGCAGAGAAAAAAAATAATGTTACAGAGCAAACCTGCATGATTACAGTGTGTGTGTGTGTGTGTGTGTGTGTAAGGATGGAGATAGCATTTGGAGGCTGCCTCTTTAGCTGCACACAGGAAACCAACTGCATCAAACACAGACCCAGTAATAATCCAGAGGCTTCACTCTCTCAGTGCTTTATCACTGCAGACAGATCTACCGCATTTGAAGGAGCCTTTGAAATGGACAGCTAGCATGCTAACGGATTAGCACACCAGCAATAGTGCTCACTGAGCAGCCCTATCACATGACACTCGCTCTGCAGCCTGTCGAGAGAAACCTTAGATTTATACTTTATCTGAAGCATGTTCATCTGTATTTCAGCTTCCTGTGAGAAAATGCTTTGGATATGTCAGATGAATTACTTCTAATCTAATAAAGAACAAGACACAGTGACTAACTTCAGCCTAACTGTCATCACAGAGGACATTCAAGCCCCAAATACTTTTTTTTATGCTGTAAGCCCCAAAAATAATTCATTTAGTCCTCCTACCTCTCCCCCATACTGACAGCTGTATGCTGATACCTGCAAACTATACACAGTGTCCTGAAAATCATCCATCCATCCATTATCTGTACCCCCTTAGTCCTAACCAGGGTCACAGGGATCAGCTGGAGCCTATCCCAGCTCTCTTTGGGTGAAAGGCAGGGGTCCACCCTGGACAGGTCCCCAGTCCATCACAGGGCCACATAGAGACAAACAACCTCACACACTCACACTCACTCCTATGGGCAATTTAGAGTCACCAATCAACCTGACATACATGTTTTTGGACTGTGGGAGGAAACCAGAGTACCTGGAGAAAACCCACACAAGCACAGGGAGAACATGCAGACTCCACACAGAAAGGCCCCTGATGGGTTTCAAACCTGTAACCTTCTTGCTGTGAGGCAGCAGTGCTGACCACTAACCTACCTATTTAAATAAGAAAGATAGCATGCAAGACACTTCTGCCTGCAGTACAACTCTAAAACATTCAGTTACTGTAATATTTGCTTTGGTTGTTCCACCTTTAAATTGTATCTTCAGCAAATAATTGAAATAGAAATATAGTTCTATCTATCTATCTATCTATCTATCTATCTATCTATCTATCTATCTATCTATCTATCTATCTATCTATCTATCTATCTATCTATCTATCTATCTATCTATCTATCTAGCTATCTATCTGTCTGTCTATCTATCTATCCATCTATCTATCTAGAAAGCGACTAATTGTGTACGTGAGGTTAATATATCTGTAAGTGCTTGTCATGCTGTGAAAATGCCTATTAAAACAGGAGTTCTCATCAATTAAATAAATAAAATACCAACAGTCTAAAAATAAAAGACATTCGGCCCTGTGCTGGAGAAACGCCTTCTTTAAGTGAACCCATCTGGGAGGCTGTTTTCTCCAGCAGCGTGCACCAAGAACAAAAGAGATCCGGGACGGGCTATCAGGGACCTCCATGAAACGAGGCCTGCTGGGACTGATCCCACAATACACTTGGGGGGAGAGTTATGGAAAGAAATGTTCAGGTTTTTTTTCCAGCACAGCGAGGGTTGATGGCCATCTGCTGAAGGCAAGGACAAAAAGAAGTTTCTCTGGGAAAGAAGAAGAAGAAGCAGAAGAAGGAGAAGAAGAAGCCTTTTTTGGGGCCTGAGTGAAGAGCCCCAGTGCGAGTGTGTATTTATGTGGGAGAATATAAATGAGCTTCTTCCCACGGGATGGGGAGCGGTGCCAATTATTTCTTCTTGGGAAAACACTCGCCGAAAAATAGAGCCAGAGCGAGAGGGAGGGAGAGATGAAAGAAGATCAAATTTTGTCTTTTTGTTCCCACTGATTCATCGTAGAGCAAAGCTTTGTGTCGTTGCAGTTTGTTAGGAAACTGCAGCACAACACTCTTTGGTTTCATTAATGTGATGGAAAGAGATGATACACTGACCCACACTCACACACACTGAAGTGTCCTTGAGCAACACAATGATTCCACCAGGACCAAGCTCATGACCTCTGACCTGTGGAGGAGGACACACAAAAACCAAAATATTTTCTTCAGGGAGAACCAGCAGGGACTGACGGACCTGAAGTGACTGTACTTGGAATAATAATCATTCAGGCCACGTATTCATTTCCCTGCATTGTGGATTGATGTGTTTTGTAGCAGTGGCCTGTGCATAATGTGATGTAAAGTAAAGTGAGGTAAAGGCAGAGTGGGCGGGGTCACAGAGAAATACTAATGTGCATTTCTGTTATTGAACACAACACTGAGGTGTTTGTCTCTACCTGATGAATCTAAGTACAGTACTCCCTTTGTTTTAGCTCTGTGTTTGGTCCCCACCACCTCCTTTAGCTGCTAAATGCCCCACTCTGTTCACCACAGGCTGTTTTATACTGTACATGAGCTCTCTGTTCTATATCAGAAAGCTGACATTACATATATGAAAATGTGTGTGACTTGACTTGCCACCTGGAAATAATGTGAAGAGAACAGCGACTCAAAGCTCAACATTAATGTGATTTTCATGAAGATAGTGTTTTACTGAAGCTGAGTCAAATGTAATTTATATGGTGCAGCACGGTGAATATGATCCCATATCATTTATCTTCAAGTGTGACTAATTTCCATCCATTAATTCTGAAGGAATGAGAAAACAGGGTGAAGGCGAGGAATTAGATCGAGAGTTGGGAAGCAGCCACAGCAGCAGGGGGTAATGGGAAATAACACAGGATCCAAAGTGGTTACAATTAGGCTGTCAGTTTATATCTTAAATCAGAGTAAATGTTTCATCATGTGCAGAGATGATCGGGGTTTAATGCCTCTCTGGATGGTGCGTAACATGGAGGAGAAGTTGCGGCATGAAGCTGAGCAGCTCTACACAGCGTTGCTGCATCTGCACACACATACAACTCGCCTCTGCAGCATTACCCAACACCCTGCGACAGTTTCACATGTGCAGCAAACTTTCTAAACTTTGTCCACAAAGTGCTCAGGAGACAGAATCTAGAGGTACCTGAGTTTGGTCGATAGGGGCCCAACAACAAATTTCTGCCCCAGGGCACCTGAGGAGGTTAATGCAGTCATGTCTGCCTTGGCTATATATAAATGCCCTATTCTTTTCATGCCTGTCCTAACATCACACCAGCATATAGTTATCGATGTTGTCTGATGTAGACAAATCCAGTGGGCACGTTTTTTTGCACAGACAGCAGCATATGCAGTTTGTAGTCAGATATGGGTTTGTTGCTTGGGTCAAATGCCTTTAAATAAAACTACACAGGACAAACAAAAGAACTCCGACTCATTACAGCTCAAGATGTAAGATTTCAGACAAAATCTAAGCCTTTCCTTTACCAAGGCACACTAGATATATGGCAGACACTGCTTTTAATTAGCTGAAAAATGAAGTGGCAACAATGGTGGTTTCCCAGTTTGTGACAATTATGTTTCTTCAAAAAGAGCATCAGGAGCCTTGTGGGGGACGTCATGTCTCAGACTTAGAACAAAGAGCTTGAAGTGCATGTTTTTCCCTCTCAGCTGCTCATAATCCCACTCTGCACAGGAGCACATGAATGCAGCTTTACACGTGAATGTAACCTCCGTGTTTTGGTGAGCACTTCTGCATTTAATCGTGCACTCTGAGGCCCAGTCTGCGTCCTTGCCCACGCGCTCTCACAGAATACAGTGGAAATTATTATATCACATTGCTAATTTATTGTCAGGGCTTTTAAAGGTTTGAGAGGCTTTTTATACTTACAAGTGGTACACAGTGGTAGCAAACAGCCTGCACACACATACAAACACCCACTGCAAACACCAAACATTACCGCATATTATTACTAATTTATCAGTGTTCGAGCTGCTGCTTTTAAAAGTTTGAAAAGCTTTTTTTCTGAAGGTATTGTGTGTTTTGTGCAGAGCAGCAGCAGCCCCCGGCTTCACTTTGTAAAACAAGCTGCTCCCTTTGCGACCTTAACCTGCAATATTTACCCAGAATGCATCGAGTTTGCCACAATAATAAAAGTAATCTTGGTCGAAATGTCAGAGGCGGCAGGCGGAGAGGAGAGGTTTTTAAAACGGGGAAGCATTTGTTGGAGCCCGAGGCGAGTGTTTGTGGCGCTGAGGATCGGTGCGAGGGGAGCAGGAAGTGAGACGTGTGTCACCTTTAATGAAATGATGCTTTCTCATTATCTCGCTGTCTGAAAGGTAACAGGAGCCTCTTCACCACTTCAAACTAACTCTGAGGCTGTTTTCACCCCGAGCAGCATGAAAAGAAATAAGCTGTAAATGTGATGTTAAAGCTGTGGGCACACCTGAACGCATCCACGCTGCAGCTAAACAGACTGTGGTTTCTCTCATAAATGACTCGGACAGTTTCTTTGTGTGATTTGATTTTTTCTATTCTATGATCTCTAGAGTCCTACTGTTTTTATACTTACAGAGATCTTTAGCTGCAGCATGTCCTGTAATCTTCTTCAGGAACTTTATGTTATACGCTCTACGTTAGACATATTAAACTTTAATGATTACGTCTCTAATGGCAGCTCTACTGACACAGATGTGTTTCAGTTGGTCCTGGACTGTCAGTCTCCTGATTCTGTTTCATTTCCAAACCAAAGCCTCTTCTAAAGACCTTTTGTCTTTATTCTGCCCAAAAACAAAACAACCAAACTTCATCTGTACCATGTTTCATGCCTCAGCAGAATTCAGGAACCACAGTGTGACCTTAAAACTGGACTGTATTCCTGCAGCTTCAGTGGAAAACCAGATCTCTGGGGTTAAAAGTTAATTCAGGTTTTTGCTCCAGGTACAGACGAAGGTTCCTGTTTTCATTGGAAACCACCAGTGTTATCAGATCATCTCATTCTTCACTGTTCATGGGATAATTTCTGACAAAATGCAGCTAAGTGAAAGCTCTGTAAGGCAGGGTGGTTTGTGAGGATCTAACCATGTACCCCTGTGAAACTAATTAAAAACATACCACCCAGGATTCAAGATCTAAGCCGAATAAATAGTAAAAAAGAGGGAAAGATATTCATTAAATCCCGAAAAACTTGAACTCCAAGTCTCAGCAGTGAGTTTTCCTTTTCGTGGCAGCTCACTATATTTTTTTTTTCCAGGGGCTGGTGTCACCTTATTTTTTGATTTTTCTTTAGCAGTTTTATCTCATTAACAGGCAAAACTCCCACTGATTTACAGAGGAGGATTCAGTAAAAAAAAAAGGATCTGAGAAAGACTTTGTTAGGACAGAGTCTGTTCAGCTCTAATCCGTTAAACGACATCTTCGTTCACGCCTATATGCAAAGACACAAACACTTCAGATTCATTGCTATGAGTCTTGGATCTGTAAACACAAAAATCAGGCTCAGAATAAACATTGTGCAATTTATTTTTCAGCTGCTGGACCAGCTTGATTAAGGGATAATGCCAGTAATTTCCTATATTAGCAGCATGTTCAATACTCCCCTCACAGAGACTCTATCCAACAATGAAGAAATGATGAATTATGAATGAAGAAACATGTCTGCCAGTGCAGCGGTGTGTGTCGCTGATGTGTTTTTAATCGTTTCTGAACAACAGAGGTCTATGAAACAAACAAGCTAAACCAGGTTTCAGACTGGCAGACATTAACTTAGTGTAGAGGCAACTCAATGGTTTTAGTCTGTGTGGTGAGTGTTGAACAGAACATTCTGTTGATACAGAAAATCACCAGAGTTATGCTTTGAATCTGAGTAGGAAGAGTGAAAAAGCAGCACTTGTCCATCCAGCCTGTTTTCATTCCCATGGTGCCACAAACTGACTCTCTCTCAAAGACCTTTCACACAGGGAAGAGTCTTAAAATGTGCTAAACCTAAAAACGCAGTTACAGCGATTAATCCTAATCTCAATTTCAGCGATTAATCCTAATCATAGTTTCAGTGATTAAATCTAATCTCAATTTCAGGGATTAATTCTAATCACAGTTTCAGAGACTAATCCTAATCTCAGTTTCAGCGATTAATCCTAATCATAGTTTTAGAGATTGATCCTAATCTCAATTTCAGCGATTAATCCTAATCTCAATTTCAGTGATTAATCCTAATCTCAATTTCAGCGATTAATCCTAATCACAGTTTTCCTAATCAGATTTTTAGCGATTAATCCTAATCACAGGTTTAGCGATTAATCCTAAACACAGTTTTAATGATTAACCCTAATCACAGTTTTCCTAGTGCAAGCATGGGGAGAACTTCAAACCAGGAACCTTTGTAATGCTGCACCATTACAACAGGTCATCACCATAAAATTTTGTGATCTACATGGGGGAGACCTGGCCTTGGTCCTCACGAAAGAAGCCAAGTTCTTGCATGTCACTGTGTAAACAGGTTGAACAGGGTCTACAAACAAACAAACACATACACACACACACACACACACACACACACACACACACAAGAGCCAGGTAATCCCTGAGCTCTCGGTCTAATCGTGGACGAAGTCTCGCTGTGTGTCCACACCTCCATGGCTGGTTGAATCCTATTGGCTCAGGCAGTCCAAGTAAATAACCATTTAACACAGACACTCTGCCTGTGTGTGTGTGTGTGTGTGTGTGTATGTGTGTGTGTGCCGTCACAATGTGACCAAACAATTGTCTCTTTTTATTTAACCAGGAGGATGTTTTGGTGTTAAAAGGCCAGTCGCCAGCTGCCATGCTGCTTTTCGTTTGACTTGCTCTTTATACATTGACCCCCACCACCGCTGCAGCCCTGCCCTCCCGCCAACGCCTCCGACTCTCAGCCTCTACAGAGCTGGCGGGTGGTTTGATTGAGTTTTACAGGCAATACTGGAAGCATGCTGCTCTACTTCCCCTCTCAATGTGACAGCAGTGCAAAGCGTTGGCGTACACTCGCCGCTGATACAGCGGGTCCATCACAGAGTCAAAAGAGACCTGACACTGTCGCATGCTTGGCCAGCGCTGGCAGGATGACATTTCTGGGGGCAGAGAGCAGCGACGAGGGTCAGAGAGGAAGAGGAACCCCGAGGAAGGGAAGGAGGAGAAATGTCAGGAAGGCAAGGATTGCCCAGAGGGATACTGGGAAATGTGCTGCAAAGGATCCTGACATTTTATGGAAACCTTATTTCCATCTTAATAAAGAGTCAGATTAGAAGATGGATCAGTGTGATTTCTATGCTGTCAGTCAGAGCCAGGTCCAGGATGTGTTTAGCTTAAAACAAAGTAGGAGGCAGGGGGAAACTGTTAGCCTAGCTCCATGTAAGACAAAAACAGACCTTACAGATCAGAGCCCTGCACTTTGTCTGCCAGGCACATACTGTTATACCTGAGCAGCCCTTAAAGCTTGAGCAGCTTTTGCTTGTGCCAATAAGTAACCACAGGAAGTTGAAGAAATTTCACATTGGAAGTAAACTCCACAATAACTGAGCAAATCCCCCGACTGAGGAAGGTCAAGGGATATGAGCGAAAGCTTTTGAAGCAACAACGTGTTTGTGTTTATTTGTAATGGAGAAGTGTTGTTGAAATTACAAAGGAAAATTCAGGTTTTTAGCAGGTTGTTGCTAACATGCTAACATGCTAACAATGTTTATCATGTTAGCATGCTAACACTTGGAAAGTGGCCTGAAACAGTGTATAGCTGAGGCTGATGGGAAAGACATTTTGCAGGTACTTGGACAAATGAAAACTGTGATGGCACAAGATGTAAAGTCAGAGTATCACCAAAGTTATTATTATTCATCCTGAGGCCAAAATAAATGTGTGACTCAAAATCCATCAATCAAAGAGTTGATGAGATAAAAATCACTGAAGCAAGTTTGATGACAAATCTCAGTCTGGACCCACGTGGTCTGAACTGTACCCACTTAGCGTACGAGTTGCAGCACACAGGACTCTGATCAATCGCCATATTATTTCCCATAATGCACACTGACAGCCTGCAGTCACCAGTCATTCAGTATTGATTGGACCAGCTTGCTCTGAGACTGAGACTCCAGCCCCTGTCGAGAGGAGGAGGTGTTTCCTCAAAACCCTCAGCGGTGTCTGTCAGGCAGGGGCACACTCCGTACAGCAGTCCACGCTTGTTCCTGTCATGGCGGTGGCTTGTGGCAACATGTCGGGCCAGCATGGAGGCAGAGTGCACCGCAAATACCAGCTGCCAATCGTCCAACCAGTGACCTTTTCTGTGATTCTTCTGCCTGTGAGCGAGCACAGAAACTCAGCAGAGAAACTCTGCAGATAAACTCAGCGAGCCGCTGGCAGGCAGCGAGACAACACCTTGGTGGTGAAAAACACTCCTCAGTGCTGCTGAGAGTGAAGTGAGGTGTAGGAGAGTTCAGGAGGTCTGTGTGTACCAGCCATTAAGCCTGCAGTGAAGAAATTCAACTTATATTGTTCTGTCTGCATCTTCTGCAAACCTACACCGATGAGCGCTGATCAGAACATCATTGCAGCAGTTTAAAACTTCATTCAGGAAGTTGCATGTTCATGTGCATTGTGCTGTCACAGTGTTCAGCACAGTTTTTATAAAGACATGAGTTAAGTTGTTGTTGTTTAACATTAAACACAACTGGCTGCACATTTCTCCAGACTACTCAGTGTTTTGCTTTTTGGATTTTACTCTCATTTCCTCTTGAACTTTGTTAAAGTTTGCCCCTTACTCATGCTTTGCCCTGAGCTGTGCAGTTCTTATCCATCTCCTCTTTCTTGGGCTCTTTCTTTCTTTTCTGTGCTTGTGAAAGCAGAACAATACGACAGCAGGCTGCAGAGACAAATGATCAGCTCTATTCGTCTTGTCAGAACTCCTGAACGCCTCACGGCAGCGAACGCCTCGTTCATGAACTGTGAGCGAGAAGCCCAGGTGGCGGGCGGCTCAGTCTCCCTCCCTCCCATGTTCCTCCTCCCCAGCTCCTCGATCACTCTTCCTCCTGTAGTGGAAAAATAAAACCAACTGTGACTAATGAAGGAAACTTTTCACCTGAGTCGACGGGCCTCCTGAGCGCCGAGCGTCATCCATCCAGAGCCGGACGTCACCGGGACAAACAAGATGGAGAGCGATGCTTCAGCTGCTGCGTGACAGGCATGACTGAGGACGGACGAGTGGATGCTCTGCACATCCACATTCTCATTTTTACCTCTCACAAACAAACACACCCTGTTGTCTTTTCTTCTCGTCTCTGCAACGACAAGTGGATGGAATCTGTTCGAGAACATTAGAAACACCTGTGAGAAAAGTTGTCAAAGTGTGAAGCACCACTGGGACTAGTCTTCTGCCTTAAGCACCCCATCTTAAGCTGTCAATCAAAGCTGCAGGTGACGGGGCGGGGCAGTTCTTCTTCTTTGGTTTGCATCCAACATAAACAGCAACTGCTGTTCAACCGTGTCTCATGGGAGCAAAAAAGAAGCCGAGCCAGGAATCAAACGAAACCTTCACTGGACACGCAGATGCTGAAGCTGCAGCCGGACTCCCTCCAGGTGTTTACATCCTGGATCACAGACCACAGGCTGCGGATTTGAATCAACATCACATTTTCCTGTTGTTAAATCATGTTTAACTAATTAGGGACTCGCTACAGGTTCACATTCCTTATACTGTTGATTCAAACTGAGATGGGTATGAATATAATACTGTCACAGATTACTGCATTAGTCTGTGTAATTCATGCGCGAATACACCATACAGTGCTGCTGTTAACACAACTTTCACCATCACTGCACAGTTTATATTCAGTTGAGCCTAAGCCTTTCAAACAATATCTTCATTGACTAATTCTGCAGCCTGAGTCAACATGAATGCCTTGCTAGTGTTAACCCAAAGGCAGAAATAACTCCGTCTGCCGAGCGCCACATTATTTGATGCCAGTAGCAAACATTCAATTCATCTTACAGACAGAAATAAAACAAATGAGACATTTCTGCTTTTATGGAAATGGGGCAGTAGCATAACCTAATGCACACCAGTGTGTTGTTCCCTGATTGATCATTGCACTGATGTTATTGGACTCATGATTTAGTGTTCAAAACTACTTGGAAAACTAAAAATTCAGACTGGTTTCTTAAACTGAAATTGATATTGTGTTCTTTAAATTATGCACATTCATCTTCATTGGGGCCTACATTACCCACGATGCAACTCAACTGCAAGAGACTATTATTCTGTTCAGAAATACTTTCTCACCACGGAAAAGCTGTGTGATAGAAAACTGTGTGTTTGAAGCTGCAATTTGTTCTCACACTAAAGTATTTTTTCAGAGTGTGAAAAAACAAACAATAAAAACATCCCAGGTAAGCAGAAACGTCCTGGCTGCCATTGTTCCACCTTCAGCTTGTCAGGGTTTCATCAGAGTTCATTGTGTGGAAGACAAAACCATCGGCCGGTTGATCGGTAAATCAGATTTGTGTACTGCACGCCGCAGACACAGATCCATTGTTTGTTGGAACAATATGGCAGTGAATGATGAGTTGTGTTACTGATAGCTGCAGCACTGATAAACAGCAGTCTGCATAACAATGGCCTCGCAGAGAACTTAATGAACAAAGTCCTCAGTCTCACAATAAAAAACCGCTGGAAAGTTTCAGAGCAGACATTAGCAGTCAGAGTCCAACATTATAATTAACTACATACTCTGAGGCCATAAAAATTCCATTTTCAACCTCTGAAAAATAATTGCAGTATTATTTTCAGCCTTAATTAAGTGGCTAAGGCTTCTTACAAGTGTACAAATTTAATCCCTTTTCTAAATCCTATATAATTTAATGTGAGAGAAATCAAATAAATAAGAGGCTCTGGCTCTTGTGAGAGGGTTTGATATGGGTGATTAGGTGAGCGCGGCGTGAAGAAGCCCATTAGGATTGTATGGTGTCATCACAGCAGCTCTGGGCGGTGGCCCTAATCCACGGCTCAACCCGCCGACGCCACCGCTGCCGCTCGCCCTTTTCTGTGTGACTCCAGCAGCAGCAGAGCAACAAACATGAGCAGCCACTGATTGATTTTCATTCCGTTAAGGAGACGGGAGGCAGATAAATGACGAGGTAATGAGAGGCAATTATCAGCCATGATAAGCTTTATTATGGAGTGACAGTGTCCTCAAATCGGCAACTCAACGGGGAAAGGAGTATTTCAGGATAATGAGTGATCACAGTGTTACTGTGCGGGTCAGGTCTCATAAAAACTGTCTGAGTAAACATATTTATTTTTAAGACACTGAAGTGAAAGATATTACTGATCCTGTAGGAAGAGGGTCCACTTTTTGTTGCAATGAGCCACAGTCATTTAAGATGGTAAAGCATTTATCACTTCAGCTGCAGAGCAACGAGGCAAACTGGTCATGTCGGTGGAATCACTGAGCAGAGGGAGGTTCCAGATGTGCGACACAGCACTGAACTTTAAGTCCGAGTGAAGTAAGTCGCCATCAGCAGCAGCTGGATATTAACCTTCATATATACAGAATGTTCCCACGAGGCGACCCCACATCACTAATGGGTGAAATGGTGAACAGACAGTAATGAGGTGAATATAAAACATCAGACTCACAACAGATTAATCCCATAAGCCCGAGGCATTTTTTAAAATTTCTGCCTTAGCTAACAAACTCGGGAGCAGCTCCATAGCGGTGAGGCCACAATGAACAAAAATGGGCTCTAAAACTTCTGAACTGCAGCTCCATAAATGTGATGCAGTGTAAATGAAGCACCACACAGCCACACTATCAGATTTAGTCATTTGGTATCTTTGGATAAACATGTGAGGTGGGTCACCTTTAAACAAACAGATGCAGCCTGGATCATTTCTCCAGCCTGTGCCGTATAAACTTTATGTACTGGATGTTATCATGTCTGTGAGAGTTGAGTCATTAAACCTGTCTGATAAGTGTCTGGACATACACACCGACTCCATAATGGAAACTAAATCAAATAAATTTCTTAATAATGTCACATCTTTTACAAGTGTGGAGCGGGGTCGCAATATTTAACCAGCGTTACCAAACCCTTTACGTCGCCAAGAGACTGCTGGAGCCGCATAGGATTTCTCTCCGCTGTTGGAAAGGAAAAAGTTTGGGAGCCTTGAGGCTGAAGAGGCAGAAGTATAAAGACAATGAAGTGGTTAAACCTGCACCTGCATCACCAGAAGTATGGTGCTCTTCTTAGAAGAGTCCTGACCCCCATGCTGGGAACCACAGAACTCCCACCTGACATTGTGCTTGTATCCGTCCCGCGGCAGCTGTTCCTAACCGACAGGCCTGGGGTGTACACTGACGTTACTGTTGTTTTCTGATTCCCTCTGGAGATGAAGCCAGTGAGGGATTTATAAAAAGAATTCTTTACAGGAGCTCATCAGACCGGTACACGAAACCTCAAAAGCACTTTTGATGAGACGGTTAAAAGTTTGATCAGAAGTCTGCGTCGTCTGATGAGCCCGGGAAAGAGAGAATAACAGAACATTTTGATTTGGGAAATGAAATAAAGGTGGGTAATAAATAAAGACAGTGCTTCTTCATGTTTTAATCATTTCACTCTGGATCGAGGTCTTACCCTGAAATGTGAATAAATGAAAAAAATTGTGTTTCTCTTTAAAATAGAACACATCTTTGATTTGACAGCAGGAGTGGTAGTGGCAGCTTTAATTGGCACATTTGACTAGTTTTGTTCTGGACTGGCAGTCAAGCCTGATGGAGGAGAAACTGTCTGACATGATGATCAGTTGATGTGAAGCCAGCCGCAGTCAGTCTGCGAACTGGGTCCATTACTGCTGCAGTTTTCTCCGCTCGGTTCAGAGACAAACTGCTGCTGTCAGGTGAACAAAAAAACCTCGACCACATCAATCCAGTTCTCAGAAACCCTCTCACTTTACGGTTTTGACTCCGGCTTTATGGAGCTCTAAATGGTCTGCCTGTGCTGCGTATGCCTGACAAAAACACAGCAGCTTTGTTTGTTCAGCAGAGATCACCACAGCTCGCTGTGAAACTGCTTTCAGCATCAAATGTGGCTGGACATCCACTGACCTTTAACCCCTGAAAATATTCCCTTTAGTAAAAGTACCTCTCCACTGTGTGTCTGCTGTGCGCTCACATCTCTTTTCCCCAAATTCATCCAGATCTGTTTGGACATCTCTGCTTGGCGACGAGACGTCTGTAGAAGCCAAAGAGAAATGAGCAGCGTCCGTCCAATCACAGCTTAGGTACCACAACAAGACCCGGCACGTCTGCTGCTGAAGTGTTGTCCATGGGGCTGCAGTCAGAGACATACTCCGGATACAACGTGGAATAACTGCTCTGTTTTTGCAGCATCATGTCTGGCACAGTGATACTGTGTGTCACACTGGGGGGGTTTTCACCAGCTGCGGGTTTGGTCTCATGCATCACGTCTTTTAAGACATTCCCGATGAAACTGCACGTTGCGTCTCAGACCTGACATCGCCTGCGTGGACCGGTCTCATTTCCGTCCCGATCATCTGGACGTGTTTCTTCAAAACCTTTTCCTCTGTGGATAAAAGTCGTGTGTAAGCCACTTTAAAAAAATTACATTTGTGCAGAACTTTTCAAATAAAGTTGAAATTGAACCTGTACACCTCATATCTGCAATCTAAAAGACTTTTTTAGGTGTTTTGCTGAAGGGAGGAACACAGCAGATATTTGCTCTGATATGTATTTTGGAAGTGATTCAGGGAAAATGATTGAGTGTCAGAAAACAGCACAACACCTGCGTTTTTTTTTTTTTCAGAAAAGCTGAAAGCTGCAGGTGGATATGTTTGTGTGTATGTGTGTGTGTGTGTGTGTGTGTGCGCGTGTTTTCACTGTGTTTTGTATTTTTGTTTTTCTGTTTTGAGGCTTTATATGCTTTCAGCCGCTGCTGATTCAGACTCAAGGTGATAAACATGGAAATAAAAACAGGCCTTTGTATGTTTTCATTTCCTGTTTACAAGTGGTCTGTTTACTTTTCTCTGAAAAACTCACACAGCCTGAAATCAAGGGCACGTCACACAATAATCCCTCCGCTGAAAGAGTCTGGCATCCCACTAATGGCTAGAAAGCATTTATTAGCCACAACTAGAATTTGATTAAACTTCTAATGGGAGGAGTTTGAAATAAAAAGGTAATTCATAACAGCATAATTTCTTTTCAAGGTTTTTTTCTTTTCTGACTGCCGCAGCAAACATCACACTATAAATGAAAAAGTTGTAATTAAAAGCAGCAGCAGATAAAAAGTTGGTTCAGATGTTTCCAAACACACACACACACACACACACACACACACACACGCACACACCTGGATTACCTGGAGCACCTTTTCACTGATGGACGACATCTCATCTCCTCACAGTCTCCACCCTGGACAGATCAGCAGCCAATCACAGGACTGACACACACTCCCATTCACATCCACAGGCAATTTAGAGTCATGTGTTTAGATGCAGACTCACGGATCACAGTTCATCCCACAGGTGCTCGGTGGGTTTAAGGTCAGTCCAGATTATCCTCACCAAACTCCTTTTCTACACTGGTGTGTTTTGTTATAACAGGAAAGGGACAAAAACAAAGTCAACACTCTTATTATGGTTTATTCTTCCGACTTCGTCTTGCTCGTACTCTGAGGTAGAACTGATAGCGTGGTTCTGTAGGAGGTTCTTCTGTACTTTGAAATGAAACCTGGATCAGCTAATCTCTGGGTTTAACATGAATATGTATTTGAGAACATGCAACTCAACGTGACAGCACGTAGCTAAAGCTTAAAGCAGAAACAGAAGCAAATTAATCACCAACTTGTTTGGTGATTGATCATTTTGACTGATGTTTCAAGCAAACGTGACAAATATTTGCTGGTCCCACAAATATTTATGTTGCCTCACTCCTGTGGGTGAAAAGTAAAGATTAATGATCATCTGTTTTTCCATATTTAACAGGAAAGGAACATACAAGACTCATCTGTATTTTAGTTTCATCATTCTTACATATAAAACATCTATGGCTCGTGCAATAACATGACTGGAAGCTGCTGTAATGATTCTAAATCCAGGTGCCCACCACCCGAGCACCGAGGCCGCCAAGGGCACTGCCACCAGCCACACAATGAGGCGGCTCATAAATACCCCTGTGCACCACAGTCACACAGCATATTCAGACGGACAGACAGGCAGTCGGGGGGGGGGGGGGGCGGCGACAGACGGGCAGACAGTCGCTTTATTTCCAGAGTCCAGCCGAGCAGCTGAGCCATTCTATCTTCCAGCTCCTCTCACATTATTTTATGGCACTCGGCTCGGCGGGGAGCAGAAAGCCTCAGAGCCAATCTGTACCTACTGCTGGATGAATTTCCAGCTCTGAAAATATTACATTTCCTGTGTGCAGAGATGGAAATCAGTATTCTCACCCAAAGCAAAAATATGATTAATTGCTCTCTGCCTGAGTCCAGGCATGAGGGTAATAAGCCCAACTGAAGGAGTTTCTCTTTTCAAGCTATTCAGCTCTGCTCGTGTATCTGCAAATATATTTTTTAATGTATGCACTACATTAGAAATATCCACAGAAAATTGAATTTGGATAGTTACACGTGTAAGTACCAAACTAAATGAGACCAGGAAGAGAAAGAAAAGGGGAAAAAATGTCTGCAGCTCTTTGATATGGTGAACAAATAGCAGCAGTGAAAGCTCCCATTTTTCTCCCCACTCTTTGGCTCAAATGCCACAGTCAGGGAATCTTTTCATTAGTTTTTGGCTCAGACTGAAATAAATGCACCTTCTTCCATTGTAATGTGTATTAAATATTTCAGAGATTTCCGGACGCCTTCACAAAACAGGAGCAGGAGATGGAGGGCAGGGAGAATGAGGAGCGCCGCTATAACGCCGGCGTCAGAGAGAAAAGGAAACGCCGAGGCGAGAGGTTGATCTGCTCTGCTGAATATTTTTCTCATTGTGTTATCAAAAAGTAGATAATGTGTTGGTGTGTCAGGGAAGCCGCAGAGCTGCATGTTCAGAGTTTCACCTTCTGAAGACAGATTACACTGAAAGTATCGAACCGGTCGAGGCCAGCTGCTGGTTTAATATCTGCCTCTGTGCTGGTTAAAGGAGCTGATGTCTGATAAAGGAGGTTTTGAGCTGCTGAATTTTTTCTAAGCTTTTTCAGTGATGATAGTTTGGAGTGAATGATTGTTTAATATTCTGTAATAAGGCCCGACATAAAATTAGATTATTTTACAGAGATCCACCTCCCATCGCCCCAAACACTGAGAGCAGAACATTTTGTTGTTTCATCCTTTCTACCTCTCGTGTCAGGTAAACTGGATACACTGGGTGTACTGGTTCCACTGGCATCATGGGAGGAGAGGGGGTAAAAAGAAGAATCTAAAGATGAGAGGGGAGGGGAGAGAAAATGAGAGAACAGGAGCTCAGTGCATGATGGGAAGTCCTCAGGCAGTCTAGTCTTATAGCAGCATAACTAAGGGATGTTCAGGGTCACCTGAGCCAGCTCTAACTATAAGCTTTGTCAAAAAGGAAAGTTTTAAGTTCTAGCCTTAAAAGTAGAGAGGGTGTCTGCCTCCTGAACCCAGACTGGGAGCTTGATAGGTTTAGTGTGGTGTATCTGTTTAACTGAAGCGCACAGGGACAATAAAAGAAGACTGGGCGAAGAAGGCACATACTATATTATATTAGGCGCTACACCGTTTTATCTGTTGCAGGGTTTATGCTTAAGTCCAGACCTTCAGCTGTGTGTGGACACAAGGACACAAGGCCCATTCATAGAAAAACCACCTGCACACCAACAGACTCTTCAGATGGAAAAAAAAAAAAAAAAATCCATACTATAAGTGGTCCAGCGAAAAAATGTCAATATAAACGGACATTTTTGTCATTGTGTCATCAAGACCATTGTGAGCACAATTTACAGAGCCAGACCTACTAAAGGCATAAACAGACATCAGGCTATCAGCAACCACCAATCAGGACAGAGGACTCTGGACCGCAAGGTGTTTCACATCAAGTCATCAGCACCTGATCACACAACCTGCGTGGAGGTCAGGAGACTGACAGCAGCTGCTCAGAAACATTTACTGTACACACACATACCAACATGTGTGTGTGTGTGTATAACGCATGCAGTATTTAGTGTACACAAAGTACAGACAATCTAAAAATATTTATGAATCATATCTCGTTAGGAGCCTCTGGATGTTGCCGTGTAGACGATGTGTTTGCACGTGGGTTGTTTTTGATGAATGTGTATGTGGACAAACAGGTGACTGTAGATCATTTCTGCTCCCAGAAGCATATTTTAGTTTGTTTTCCGAGTGTACACATGAGCACGAGAGGAGGTAAAAAAACAGCCATATGTGTGCAGCTGCAGGGTGTTTTGCAAATGTACGACTGTGAGAGGAAAAGAAGAAGAACTGTAATGACTGATTCTCCGAGTGGGCACAGGCCAGAGTCCCTTATGTGTTCTGCTCTGGAGAGAGGGAGAGAGGAGGGAGCAGTGCATCACAAACCGCACAAACAACAACCCAGTGGTTCTCTGCTATTTTCTGAGTGTCCTTGCTAAGAGGAGAGACGTTGGCTGCGCACACACGTGGATCTACGGTTCTTCAGCCGACTCACGTCGATCCCACAGACTGCTGATGTGGGGGCTGCATTTTTAAGAGCAGTAAAATGCTTAAAGTTTGAATTGGTGTGAACAATCAGTAAATCTGGTATAACAGTGTAAATGTATTGAGTGGATTCAGTACAAAATGTGAAAAACAATATATATTGTAAATTCTAAGCAGCAGCATTAGAAGGCTCATATTTCTGTATTATATAGGGAAGGTTTATATTTCAGGCTACATGTTTCTGAAAGCAAAAGGTCTTAATGTGTGTTTGTGTTCAGCTGGAAGCGTCTGGATCTCAGCCATCAGGCTCAGTGCTGGATTATTCACACATTCGACCTCCAACCCAGAACAACAACAAACAGCTCAGCGCTCGGCGCTCGCTCCGCCTGGCGCTCCGCAGATTGGACGATTACGGGTCGTGACACCGATGGTTTGGCAGTAACGTTCATCTCACATCTCCTCTGAGGTCAGAAATAGAGTCTCAGTGGTTCCCCCTTCCAATCGAGAATATTTGACATTTCCCACTCACTTTCATTCACTTTTTCATTACAGAGTGCACAGTGACAGGTGTGAGAGAGGAGAGTGATGAGACCACCTGAAAGAAGAAAAATAACAGCTAGACAGATAAAAGTAAAAGTGTCTCTATATTTACTGCGAAGGATTAGCTCTGGTAGCTCTTATACTGGATGAGGATGAATACAGTGAGCTCCAAAACATGACCTGTTTGATATAAACCTGGAGCTGGTTTTTTCTGTGCTCCTGAAGGAATGTTTGAAGCTCATATAATAGGTTTAATCACACCATTAAAAGGTCCCAGGTAATTACAAAATACATTCACCTGGATTTTCTGGACAATTGAAGATCCACTGCTGGAAATACAGAAGTGTCTGTGGCCACTTTGTCTGTACAGGTGATCCACATTTACCTGGTGCATGCTGCACACAACCAATCCACAAGAATCCAGGATCTATGATGGGGAGCAGTGATTAATACAGGCTTCACAGCAGCTGAGATTTATAACACACACTTCATAACCCAGCTGAAACCTGTGCTCATACATGTTTCTAACTCCAGGGGCCGTGAGCATTAAACAATGAAGGTTCACAGCTAAGAGAGCAGCAATATTCCCCAGCTATCGCTGTAACAAACAACCAGCTTGGACTGAGTGATCAGCATGAACTTGGAAAAATATCGTAGCCTATTTGTGTATTAGCATATTCATCACACACGCTATAGTTATTCTGCAAAAAAAAACAAATTTTGTGCACCCTAATGTACCCTGATGTTAAAAATACAGTGTAAAAGCTCTGACTTTTAAAAGTCTGACAAAACTGTATGTTTTCTACTTGAGTTTACAGTCAAACAAAGTTGATTTTAATGAAACCGCTCTATAAGTGGACTCACAAAGCCTCCTAAACACACTGTTATGAGTGGGCCCAGAAACCATGGCAGCCTATCAACGGGACACAGCTGACAGAACCAGAACCTGCAGTGTCTCTGAACGACGCCTTTGTCTGGACCAAAAAGTGTCATTGAATGCACCACACAGACTCCAGCATGTGTCTTCTGCACCTGGTGAGAGGAAATACCTCTCCACACCAGCAGGGGGCAGTAGTCCGTATTGGTTATTGAAAAAGGGCAGGCAGAAGGGCCCTGTGATGGACTGGTGACCTGTCCAGGGTGGACCCCTGCCTTTCACCCAAAGAGAGCTGGGATAGGCTCCAGCAGATCCCTGGCACCCTGGTTAGAAATAAGGGGGTATAGATGTTGGATGGATGGAAAGCAGAAGACCTGTACTGCAGGTATACAGAGCGTAACCAAAGGGGTGTATCATAAATTCATAGAGACTACAGTGATGCACCAAGCCGATCAGCCAATCAGAGCGTGCCTCTGTCTCTCACGACAGCCTTCATGTCACCAAACTCTGAGCAGGTGTTCAGATCCTGTGCTTGATGCAAATGACCAATTACCTGCAGAGTTGAACTGTAACTGTAGTGAAGAGGTTTGATACTGTGACGTGCTATTTCATTCACACAGTGACATAGTGGTGTAGTGTGTGTGTGCGTGTGCATGTGAAGCAGAGGTTAAGAGGGACTTTTGCAGCGTCTGTAAACTCAAACTCTGCACAAACACAAACTTCAGCAGGTGCACCGCGCCGCTGAAGGGCGGAGATCAAAGCGCCAAAGTGTTTCTGTGGCGTCGACCTGGAAATGCTCTGAAAACATCAACATCAGCAGGAAGACATCTGAGAGGAAAACACCTCAAAGTACAGCCAACGCTCTGCAGCTCCCCCACAACACACACACTGAGAGGGTCAGGAAGATGTATGTGTGTGCGTGTGTGTGTGTGTGTGTGTGTGGTGGGGACGGGTTCATTTCCATTTTCTTTCAGTCTGGATGGAACCAGCAGCTGCTTTGAGCAAAGATGGCGTTCAGGCTGCTGCGTGAAACAAATCTCCATCTCAGCTGGTCAGAGGAGTAAAACAAAACCAATTTTCTTAATGAATTGATACATGGCCAATATCTTCCTGTTGATTATGAAAGGTTTACACCACCCTCACCACTGGGCCAGTCTGTTCCCACTGAGGTGGTCACATGAGATTGATGAGATTTGGGGGAAAGATGGTGGATTGTTAACGTGACGACTTACTGAAGTCAAACAGCTGTTTCCAGATGTTCTGTCACCACCACTTGGAGGTCGCCTAATTAAAAACACGTATCGATGATATACAGAATCTGGCCCACAGGCAGGTGAGGTTTGCCCTTTCTGAAGTCTAATTATGGGTGTGATAACAACTGATAACAGCCTTTTAATAGAGTGATAACATTTAGAACTGCTTACTCATTAAATAAGGAACGGGAGCTGTTTTATTTTATTATTTTAGAAGATTTAGAGGCTTTTTTAAAAACTGCTGTAGATGTAAAATATCCATCCATGGATGTTGGATGGTGATGGTACTTTGCCGCTTTGATTAATGTCACTGATACGTCGGCCGAGAGCCAGATATCTGCTTCGTGAAGATAACCTGCCCTCCTGCACCACCATCACCTAAATAACCACCGGATCAGTGATATTAACTTTATGATTTACTGAACTTTTTTTATCCTCCTTTTGTCTCCAAATGTTGTATGTTGAAACAGGTTTTCTCCTTATAAATATTTTTCATACATTTTTTATTGCTCGGGTGAATCTTGCAAATGTTTACTTCTATACTGAGATCAAAGTTTATCCCACACTGTTATTTTTTTCTTTCACGGCATGTGGGTCTCTTTATATCCATCATACTCTGTGTTGGGACTGAAGGTTCAAGGTCTTAGGCGCTAAAAGACACATGCTATGCTTTTTAATATTAATTACGTCATCAGTTAACTTCATCCAAAGTGCAGTGAAGGGAACAAACTTAAATCTAATCAGTACCTGCAGCTATCCCCTTTGCCCTTAAACCAGCAGCAGGTCTTTCTCGTTGGACCTGACACAGATCCTCCTGGTACTTTGCTGCTGGAGTTCTTCTGTAGATCCAGGCTGTTCCAGTGTCTTCTGGCTCTTCATGTGGTCCCAGTCTGATTCCACCCTGCCCAGATCACGGCTCTGTGGAGGTCAGACCATCAGCTCCAGGACTTCTGGGTCTTCAAGAACGGTGTCAATCTGATGCTACTACCTGTAGATCACTGTGGTTATTTTGTTGTAATTGTTACCTGATCATGAAATTTGGGCTTGAAATTTCCTTTTCCTCGTTTCTTTATACTGGGCGGATTAATTTATCCAGCTGTTGCACATTTTCAAGCACTGCTGTATTTGTGTTTGTTTATTTGCTTATGGAGTAAAGTCTCTGTTATGTGGATTCCTGTTTGTTGTCTGACATTAAAAACAAGAAAAACTATATTTTGACACAAAAGCTTGAAATGCAGGATCCTCCTAAACGCTTTCATTTTGTTATACACCCAACAATTATTGAAATTGCTGGAAATAATTGATGGACGATGACCCTTTGCCTTCTGGGTCCCTGGAGGAGCCGGTTGACGTGGTTTTCTGTGTTTAATTCAAATATAACGTCGTATTGAAGGAATGCACCCAGTAATGATGCTTATACAGTAATAATACTACTGCTGCCCCCCCCCCCCGGTGTTTCATTGTGTCTCCATCCTCCCGTCCCCTCTCCTCTCTCGCTCACGGCCTTATCTGCCATCCACCAGGTTATTAGTTTCTTTGCCATTGCCATGGCAACAAAGCGCTGCGCCTGCCATACCGCCGTCCATTGTGTTTCAGAACAGGGATAGAGAGTGGGCGAGATTCATAGAGAGACAGAGAGAGAGAGAGAGAGCGAGAGCGATGGAGTGGAGTGGGGGATCAAAGCAGCTCCAGCACTGGATGAATCCAGACCACAGCAGAGCCCAACCCCCCCACCCCGTGTGTCTATCACTGAGGGTGGAAAAATGTTCCCCTGTCTCAATTCTGCAGCAGTCTCATATAGATTACATGCACATGGCCAAAAGTATATGGACAGACTCTGCCCACATATCTTAGTGTAGCTGTCCGACTGACCTGATCCAGGTTGACCCGAGGATCATCAGACCCGACCAGAACAGAAAATAAAAAAACTGAGCTGAGCGAATTTAAAACAGTCAAAACATAATTTGACAGAGCTCTTTTGACAAATTTGTCCTTTATTCCTTAATCCTGTTACTCTTTTCAGAGAACAAAGCCTGTGTCAGAGACGACCTCCTTTATCTTTTCAAAGGGAAAATATGAAAATATTAGCATAATATACAGTATAAACACCATGTACAACTTTTATGGAAATGGAAATGTGTACAGCATTTTTCTACCAACAGAACAGAGGACACAACTACCTTCTTGCATATGAAACAATAAACAGGGTATAAAGACATTTTTTAAAGATGAAAATCTTCCATTTAGCCCAAGAGTTTCTGAAATCCTTGTCAATAAACACAAACATAAAGTACAGACCACAACTTGTTGTGTTTATCTCTATGGTTGAAAGACTCTTGAATATTCAAAAGCCGTTATTGCTGAATCTGATCAAATCTCAAGCCAATTAAAGTCACTATACTATACAGACTTCACTTCATATTTGCTTGTAAATTGTTCAATATTTAAGGTGTGTCCAGGTAAAACTGGAAGCTGCACAGTCATAAATCTAATTCTGCAGATCATCTTTGATGCAGATGATGCTGCTGATAGTCTGGGGCTGTGTTTTACATGCTCTTGCTGTGGTTCTTATACATTTTCTGATTATGTTTGTGTGGGCTCCACACATCCTGGGAATGTTTTTGAATGCATCAGCCAAAAACTGTGTCCTCCTCCTCAGGCTGCATAACGTCCTGTAGAGCCGTGTGACACTTCATTTTCTACACAATTCCTGTTTATATGAGTAGCAAAATGAAGTTTCTATGCAGATAAATGACTGTGGGATAACAGAGCAGAATATGAAGCACTTCTAAGAGCTGTTACCAGAATAAACACTCATCAGATGAGCCCCGATGGACTTTCAGTAAATGTTGTTTTCAGGTGCAGCTTGTTCTCAGTGAGCAGTGGCTCAGTGGTCAGAGTGGGTCCACGGCTGCTCCTGGTAACACAGTAAAACCCGGGTGTCCTCATTCAGTTTCTCTTGCAAATGACAGGCTCTCGAGTGCAGAGCGAGCACTGAAAGGCGCCATGTTCTGTGCACACTGCGTGGCATTCAACCCACCACCTACTCATGCTCCTCGGCAGCAGAAACAAATGAACTGTCTGCGCCTAAACTAGCAGTTAGCAGGAGCTGGTTCCATGAACCGGAGGAACTACGGTGAATCCCACTGTGAATCACAGGTCTGGAAGGCAGCATCAGGTGCTGCAGGAGTCATCAATGAAACAAATACAAGGATCAAATTATGAAACTAAGGATGACATTCACCAGGTGGCTATGCAACACTGTGTTGGGCCAGGAGGTTAAGTCTTCACCTGCTGTGGAGGGTCATTTACATCGGTAATATTTTTAGACACAGAAGGAACCGTCACAGTTTTCCCTCTTAACTCATGCATGTATTTAGCCTTTTTTTTTTTTTTTTTTTTTTTTTTTTATTATGTCAGCTCTGAGAGTGTTGGTGTTGTGACCTCCGGCTCCCCAGTGTCTTCATGTTGCACAACACAAAGCTTCTTCTGTGAAATTTGAGAAGGTTCAGCAAGTCAGCAAGAGTTAGAAACAGATTAGTAAGCAATGTTACGGAAATCTATAAAGCATATGAAACGTGTCAGAGAGGAAAAATCTTGAAAGCTGCTCAGAGTGGAGCTGTGGCACTTAGGCCCAATTAGAATGCATATTTTAAGTGGAGTTAAACCTGGTGAAATATTCATGATGAGCCTCACTGCTGCAGGAGGAGGCGGCCCTGATGATGTGGAAGGATCGGCCTCTGGGGGGCGCCATGCTCGCATCTACTGAAGAGGAGAGCGACAGTGGCCGTGGCTGCTGCTGCTGCTGCTGCTGCTGCTGCTGCTGCAGAGAGAGAGGAGGCCGGCCGTGATGGACAGAGCGATGAGAGGTAGAGGGGAGCGCCGGTGTACAGGCTGTGATTTATTGTTCAGAGCCGCAGCACAAACACAGTCACTGTTCAATAGCAGAGACTCACTGCAGCTCACTGCAACTGTAGCAGGAGCACAGGATCAAGTCCTCAGCAACAACAACACAGTCGGCTGATTCCAGCAGGTTTTGTTCTGTGTAACACAACATGTACACATCACAACAGCAAAATCTATTACAGTACACAACAATGGGTGAAGCAGACTGATGCAAACATATTACAGTCACAAAGCAAACAACGTAAATCTTCAGAAGACAAACTAGAGCCATGTTTCAACAATAGTGGCTGATAATGAGCTGCACATTCATGGTGCCAGATAACATTTTATGTCGATGAGGCAAAGTGTTTCATTGGATAGTAGCACAGAAGTAACATGCAAAGGTATGTACAGTACATCTTGGGGTTTAGCCTGCAGCTTACATTTATATTCATCTCTTTGTTTTATTTTTCCTTATGCATACATTACATATACACAAAGCATTAATAAACGAATGAATAACGTTGCAAAAAGGACAAATGTGAAATGGGAGTACCCAGAGCCCAAAGTGATGGTTCAGGTAATAGCCGTGTAAAGGCTGCAGATCCACATGCTAACAGGATCACAGCTCTATGTCGCCAGCAGGGGAACATTAAACCAGAGACGACACTGTTCATGTTTCTGCTGTCAGATGTTGACCTCAGAGCACCTAAAGGTCCAGATCAGTTTATGCACAGTGTGGATTATTCCATGAACAACTGCCCCTTTATCTCAAATATAACTGCAGCTTTAGCTTTAGCATAGACATTAGCATGATGCTTTTGTCTTGAACTCAACATAACCAAAACCAACAAAACCCCTGATCCAGCTGGTTTGGAGAGTACTTGGACGCTGATCTCATTGTAGACCAAACTAAGGTGCTACTCCTACTACAGTGCTGCTACATGTAACAGGAGTGTTACTACTATTCAACATGTAAGGTTTCAGGGACATGAGGCGTCCTATTCACACAACTGGTGTGTTCGTCTTCAGTTTTGGGGGCTTGTGTCCTCCCTCAGGTCTCCTGCAGGCAGCCTCCTCACTCCTCCAAGCAACAATAAGAGAAGGGAAACGTCCTTCATGACAGCGGACAGGAACGACCGCTGAGGCTTGAGGAGCAAACAGTGAGGGGAACTGGGATGTAGTGCATGGTCTCTCAAACATGAAATGTAGTTTGGATCAGCTTTAAGGCCTGCCTGGGATGTTCCTCTGTAATAAACATAGAAAATGATGTTCCTGTTCAGCCTCCTATACTGAGACTGTTGATTCAGATGCTTGAAAATCGAACTCACTGAGAGGAGACATTTTATTTCTCAGCTTTGAAATTTCAATGTTTTTCACCGAAAGTATAGTTGTGTTTTACTGCAGCCTGAACTGAGTGACCAAAGCTGGACAGAGTGTGCTCTTTAAACCTGTACTGAGCGCGCTCTGTGCAGCCTCTTTGTGTTTCTGCTTGAGGGTTTTGATGGCGTGGGGGCTGCTGGGGGCGCTGACCTCGCTGTGGCAGGTGTCTTCTGCAGTGTGGAGCAGGCTCTCAGCCCAGACAAGGACAAACTCAAAAAACCTGCTTTCTGAGAAGTTTTCAAGGTTCTTTGTTAAAAGTGTTCATTTCTCTGTTAGTGCTTACAGATCGCTCTGGCATTAAGCGCACTAACCAGCTCGTCCTTGTCCTCCTGTGCAGGAAGAAGAGTTAGACACAACTTTGCTCTGATTCTTCGTAAGACTAAAAAAAGAACACCAATTTTCTTTACACTGACTACGCAGCGTTTTATGAACATCTCTCTTCACTGTGTAATTAAGCTAAAAGTACTTCAGGGGCGATGGAGGAGAATAAAAACAATCCAAACTGAAGAGACAGACAGATCTGTACCTGCATCATCTCTGTGGTGTAACACAACAAACATTAATGCCACAATCTAAACATTTAATAACAGAGAAACTGTCCTTCAGCTGGTGAACCACCCAACCAGATGTCAGCATTGCCCTGCTGCTAACACACTGTGGTTATTTCTAACCATTATTCCATTGACAGTGAACACAAAGAGCAGGAACCTCCTCTAAAGACTTTGGCACGTGGAAATCTGTATTCCAGCTAATTTTGGGCCTTTTAATGCTCCTTTATTTTGGTAACATGAAGATTATAATACACTGACATTACAGCACCAGCTCCGATCAGCTGACATGAGAGATCCATAATTGTTTGGTTATTTTAGGCACTTCTGCGTTATTAAGCACCAAATTGAATATGTTTCCCAGACATAATTACAGCTTGGATGTTCACATGTACACTAAGTTAGAAACTAATTAATTACAATAACTGTTGAGCTCTTACTATACTGTTTGTCCTGACATATGAAGAAGTAATTTACTCTTAATAACATTTTGTTCTTAGGAAAAATGTGCTAAAAGGCAAAAAAATGATTATATGTATTTTCAAACCCACTTATCACAACAGTTTCCCACTTATGTTTTCAGCACCTTGGCAAACACTCCTAATTAAACACGGATACTTTTAAAGATCATGTTAAAGAAGTAAACATATTATACAGTATAGAGCACAACTCTGCTGCTCCGTCTCCTCGGCCAGTTTTCATCACCACAGACGTGACGTGGCCTCGTACGTTGGGAAGCGGTCTCCGTGTCTTTGTAAACTCCTTGCAGGCTGTGAGTGCAGTCAGCTGCCAAGAACAGAAAGACTCTCTGCAGGTGAAACAGCAGACAGTTTAAAGCTGAGCGCGTCGAGCTGCAGAGAGCAGAAACAGGCCACTTAGAACAAATGGAAACATGTTGTGTTCTGAGGACGACCGAGACCTTTAGACTGAAACACCAGGAGCTGCTGCAGGATGGAGAGAGAAAGACGGGGAAGAGACTCTCACGGCTAAGTCACAGTCAGGTGAGAGAGAGAGAGAGAGAGAGAGAGAGTGAATAAACACAGTAAATGCAGGGACAAAGGACAGGAATAAAGAAACTGTACATTAAGCCTCTATGTCTCCAGAAAGTTCCTGGCAAGTTTCTTTGCTGCTCATGTCGTCACAGAGCTGCAACCCAGGAGCATTTCTTCGTGTTCTGCAGATCTTACCAGTTTGATTTCAAGTGTGCATGTATGGAGAACATCAGGACTCTAAGAAAAGCTGGCAGGCAGAGGAACATGCAGGCGTCACACTGTGTGATGAGCAGGCAGGTGAGTCAGCCCAGTGGAGAGACAGTAAGATGCAGAAAGAGAAGCTAAACAGAGTGAGACAGAGTGGAAGTTATACTGAGGAACAGCTTATGTCACTGTCTACACTGGTGCAGCATCATCCAGCACAAAGTATTATTAGCATTGTAGGTTACAGGCATAAAGCAGAACAGATTTCAACATGCTAGGGAAAGGTCAGCCTGCACACAGCCTCAGCAGATGAACAGGCAGTAAGGCCATGAGGAGTGGAAGACAGACAGAAGGTAAGGAAGTAAACATGCTGCAGGAATTAGACAAAGCAGACAGACGTGGTGAAGTGGAGAGTAAAGCAGGTGAGACGGGGTGGGATTAACAGAGTACAGAGGAGCCGTGAGACGGGGCGACAGACAGGCAGGCTCCACATGTTTGCTGGAAGAGGACATTTAATCATGTTTCAGCAGCAGTTGGTGGTGAGCGAGCAGCAGATGCCTCGCCATCCGACGGCGATTAATCCTCCCACCGGCCTGTGGAGATGGTGATAGGCTGCAGGAACACACGGACGAGGTGAAGGTGGGACGGAGGCGCAGGGATGGCCGCTTCGTTGGATGGCGTCTCCCTCTGTTTCCCCCGCCGCTCGCTGGCCGTCTGTTTTCCTTCGCTTGGCCTGTGTGCAGACGGCAGGAGGAGCAGCAGGGTTCCTGTGTCTCCTTAATGTCCTCACACTGTCACTGTGTGTGCTGCTATTATACTGGGACAAAATGTGTTTGGTAGATCAACAGTAAAGTGTAGCATTTGTGCAGCGAAATAAAACAGCTTTCTGTCCAGATCTTGTTTTTATTTTGCTGAAGTGAAACTTTGTGGGAAAAACACTCAAATTCTTCCTCATGAAATGAAACCAGCAGCTCCGACGTTTGCAGGAGGAGAAGGAAGAAAACTGACAGCACAGCTGCTACACTGATAATCCATCAACATTTTGATGCCTCACTTTATTCTCCCATATAGACCACTGGGTCAGTTCTGATCCACACTTCCATAAACCCTCACAGAACAGAACCCCCTTAAACCACAAAACCAGGTTTGTTCTGTGAAAAAATGAAGATCAGACAAAACAAGTGTCCTCACAAATGTGTAACTTTTGGGGAAGTGTCAGTCCCCCATAGGAATGAATGTGGGGCCTACATGACCTTAGGTTAGAGCTACAGCTGGCATCCATCAGTTCATCTCATTCTGGGAAACACCCAAAGAAACACTTCACCAGAACGTTGGATTATTTCAGTCTGTAAAGTGTCCAACTATCTACAGGAAGGTGAATGAAAGATGAGTTTCTAGCAATACTTTCTTTCAGGTGATCATTCTGATGGGCTTTGTGTTACTGAGAGTACATCTACCTCCTCCTCCTCCTCGTGATGATCTTTCTATAAAAGCATATTTGTGTTGGAGCCAGGAGTTAGCGTCCCGTGGCTCAGTTGGGTGCTAATTGAGTGCTGGCAGCAGTTCTGGCTGCAGAGGCTGCTCCTCGTGTACTGTCTGTCAGGTGATACGTGTTCTGCAGGGCTTCCATGGGATGGGGTGCAGAACAGTCCTGTGTATACGTGCAAAGACAAATATACGCAGCAGATCGTGTTGCATGTCATTATAGCAGCAGCAGAGTCTGTAGCACAGCAGAAGTGGTAATCAGCATATATAAGTGTGGAGAGATATTCATAAAGTGGCAGTGCCAGAGAGAAGCAGCTGCTTTGACTGTTGCTGTTAATTCACTTCACTGATGCCAGAGAACAAACACTCGCACCATCCAGGAGGTCAAAATGGAGCATGCTGGGACATTTTTATTGAGGTTTAGGCTGTGCTCTCGCTAATCTGAGCGGTGAGGGAAATGAACCCTGGTGTGTTCGTCCATTCGGTCTGTTCATTTAGGTGAAGCCAAGTTCAATTGGGTCATGAAGAGTTCTGGAGGAATATGGGAGCAGTTAATAGTAGATCAGACATACTGCAAGACAATCCTCTTCCTGTCAACGGCTGCTGACAGTTATTTTTAATGACTGATCACTTTAACAATGAGGGCATTAATCAGTAGTCTGTCAAAAACAATATATCAATATTTTCCAGTCTTAGTTTAATGGGAACACACAGTCCTAGAATCCACAGCTGAACTGATGGAGTACGTTCATTTAGGAGGAGTTTAAAGGACATATGGGGATTTGTTTTACACATAACGCCGTCAGCTCTTACTGGAGACACTGGAACCAGTTGGTCATCAGTGGTGACACACCAGTGCACAGAGGAAGTACAGGTACCAAAGGTTATACGATTAGACCGTCACATGCAACAAGACGACTGCAGCTGTGATTTATCAGCTAGAGAACAAATGGTCCATAGCAAATGGTCCTTAATGAGTCCAAGTTGTTATTTGACAACAATACCACACTCAATGGATATCTCAGAATAAGTTTCCATTCAAAAGATTGGACTGCGGCTGCTATGTTGGTACCAGGATGGGGCTAAGGTATGTAAATGTGTTGCATTTCTTTCTACTGTAAGAGTATTTATCTTTGTGGATCCTATTCAAATAAACAGACATCCCATTTAGCTCCGGTGTGGAAAACATCTGGCCCTTCGGCTACTGAAGGCTCCACCATGTTCCCCAGTGGGTTTATGAGACTGAACCAGACAGGAAACCACAACCAGGAGCTACAAGAGGCTGAAAATAAAAGCTAATCAAATCAGAGACAGTCCTCGATGTGGACACAAACACACGGCTCTTCACCAATCAGATTTCTTAATCACACACGCTCGTTTGACCACACACAGATTGAGGCGGTGTAATTCAGCAGCAGATGGATGTATGAAAGTGATTTCACCTCTGGGTCCTTCATGTGTGTTTTTTAAAGACTCAATTACCCAGCAATCCTATTGGCTGTTAATCCTTGAAGCTCTATTCATTCAGTTTTGGATGGGAGAGCCGAGGATCGATAGTGAAGTATCGAGGCTCAGGCCGCTCTCTTTCAGCTGTGAGAGCACAACACTCGTCTCATTCTGTCTGGTTCACACTCAACATCCAGCAGTTTCTTCATCACAGAGTCCTCAAACTGAAACACTCACTTTATGTTTTGTAATATCATGTCATCTGGTTCATGAGCTTAGATGACAGCCTAAAACCGTTACGACTCCTCAGCATGATCCATTTGACTAACACGCAACTGCTGTGGTTGAGGTGTGTTTGGTTAACAAACAGCAGAAGAAGTTCAGGTGGTCGTGGTTAAAATAAGCCGACACCGACTGCTGGTGGGAGACATGATGCAGAGGGTTGTGTCTAATGTCAAAGTCCAATCTCCCTGAGAGCTTTTTGCTGCACCTCAGACACATAACCATATTTCTGCCTTTGGTTCTCACAGACAAAAGCCTTTATTTGTACAGCCACAAAGGTCAGCTGCCAGAAAATGTACACATTGTTCTTTTTAGCCAAGGGAAAGGTGGAAGGAAAGGTGCAATTCTGAGAAGGACAGTCCCAAAAAAGATTTTCACTAAAGGTCAGATTCTGAGTTAAAATCTACCTCATGGAGCTGCAAGTGGGATCATTGTAATAAAAGATTTTTTGTGTATTTACAATAGTTTTCAATTAAGACGATTCCAGGAAAACTGGGAACAAACAGAAAACAGGAAACAGAAATAGTGAAATGTATAACTGAGGGCATCCCTCTGGTTGTCTTCATCGTCCTTTCCCTGATGAATGCGCAGTGTACCGTTTGCTTCATTATTAACAAGATCGTGCCAAAACTGCAGCTCAGTGATGTTTAAAACATGGTGGGATTTAAGGAAGGATGTATAAACGTGAACAGTCTAATGGGGTTTGATGCTGACAGGGTTATTGTGGAAAGTTTTCCCATGTATATTGGAGGCTGCTGTAACAGCAGGTCAGTCAGGTGACCGGGTGTCCGCCTACTTTTGGCCAGGAGGTTTCTGTCCCATAGGACAGGAGGATCCTGTCCCATAAAATAGAATAAGATGATTTTCCAACGTCAGTGCTGTAAAGAGGGATGAAATGTGTGTGTGCAGGCTCCTTAGAGGGAATCATCTCCACAGACATTCTACACAACTGAGACTGTTTAAACACTGTGTGTGTGTGTGTGTGTGTGTGTAGGATGATGCATTGTGTGTGTTTCATGGTTGTGTGAGTGCTGGTGTGTTTGAGCTGAGCTGGCAGTCTGCTGCAGCATCCTCTCCTCCTCCTCCAGCACATTCGGCAGCTAACCAGGTTACGCCTGAATCGGATTATCAATTTCTGGGCTAAGTTGAAATCTACAGATTGCGGGCAGAAGCAGGACTGACGGGCTAAGGAGCGCGCTGTCAGGGCAGACTGATGGAGCTGCTCATTCACAGCGGCACGGGGCCCATTTATAAAGCCGTAATTGCTGTTGTGATATCGACACTCTTCCCGCTTCAACCTTAACCCCTGCCCCCTCTGCCTCCTCCGCTCACTCCATGTATTCACTCACTCACATAATGGCTTCATTTTGTCGACGAGCTGCATTTTGTAAATCAAACTGTTGATTTTTTTTTCCCTTCTGAATGTTTGCAGAGCTGTTAGTTCGCTAAAAATGTCCATGTTAACATTTGATCCTTTATTGAGCCCTTAAACACTGATAGTCCTGCAAAGATCTAGAAAAATCAGCCAATAACATGAGGTTAATTCCTCTTCTCCCAAATTAGTTTCCCTATATTGTCACTTTTACTTCTCTTCAGTGTGTTACTGCAACACAACTCTTTCATTCTTTTTTCCTATGCATTTTATCAGTAGTTCATTTTATATATCTTTTTAAATGTTGTCAAGCATCTTTGCTGTTTGTGTTTGACGTGCAGTACAAATAAACTGTGTATAGTTGTGTATCATACAGACACGTCAAAATGCTTCGTAATGATTGTGCACATGTTGTCAGAAACATTTGCAATGAAATAAAACATAAATCTTGGGTTTTGAATAAATAAAATCCAAACCCGCTGTGTAAAAAAAGATCAGACTTCATCAAAAAGTAAAACATATGGTGAACCAGTAATGATCCCTACACCTCCCTGTAAGACAGAAGTGCTGTATCTGCCTCAGTAATAGCCTGAATGGTTAAAATGGTCATTTTTTTGCAGCTGAGGAGACGGAGTGAGAGGTGTAGGGAGGATGGAGGTGAGAGATTACCTAGCACTCTGCTGTTTCTCTGAGCAACCCACAGTCTCACACATTTAGTATTCTGACTCCACAGCGGCTCACATCAGATGTGTTATCACACGCTGGAGTGCAGGAGATGGGATGCTAATTTAAACCTGCACACGGGGGCTGGGCTGTTGGGGGGGACAAGAAAGAGTCAAACAACATGAATGAAAAGGTGAATTTTTGACTCAAAAGTTCCAGATACTTCCAAGTCAAAATGAAGTCAAACCAGAAATAAAACTCATTTTTACTAAGACATTAGTAAACTGCCAGCTGTTTGACTGAAAAAATTCATATCAAGCAGAAAAATAAAATTTATTGTATTTATTTTTCTGCAGTGACAGAAGCACCTAGAACAGTCTGAGGATGTTTTTCTGATTTTTTCAGGTTAACAAGACACGTGTTTCATCCTCTTTTAAAAATAGACAAATCTTAGACAATACAGACTTTTAGAAAAAATATTCTATAAGTGATAAATATGATGATGTAACAATGGGAAAACAAAAAAACAAAATGTGTGAAATTACCCGGTAGGACTGTTGTCTTATTGAATTATTAATAATTATTGTCTATTGAATAGGCGTTTTGGTCGTACGTCAGTCCTATTTATATAGGCCAGTAGGTCCCTACTAGGTTTAGGAAATAAATCGTCTCGGTTAAGTTTAGGAAATAAAACGTCTCGGTTAAGTTTAGGAAATAAAACGTCTCGGTTAGGGTTAGGAAATAAAACGAACAAAAAAGTAGAACAACTGATGTTGCTAATGCTAATGCTAATGCTAATTGACTCATATTGTCTCCAGGAGGTGAGTAGGCCCCTACTGGCCTAATGCCTATTCAATAGTAAGACGACAGTCAAATTGGCTGGCGAATAGTGTAATTAAAGTCCATTTATAGCTGATGTATTAATCCCCGTTAGAAGCTGATCTTGATGCACTCTCGCTCTCTGTTGACCTTTTCACCCCACTCCGTGAAATGCTGCAAAGAAAGTTTGTTTCAGAAAAGGAAAAACAAAAACCCTTTATCGAAATCTGTCCTACCTCAAATCACCTTCCACTCAGTCTAATTCTGGGACAAAAAGCAGGGGGGTGGAGTAAATGTTTGAAAAGATGCACTACAGCTGGTCATCCCACTGTGGTTTAGTCTTAGAACCTCTATTCTAATTCAGGGTTTTTCTCTCTCTCCTTTCTTTTTCATTCAGCGGTGCCTGTTGAGCCAGGCTGCCAGTTTTCATCCTCTTTCATTACTTCCTCCCATTATTCCCTAATTTCCTTCTCCTCGCTCTTCGGGCACCTTTTGCACAAAGCAATCAGCTAGGCAGTTAATGGCTGGGACTGTCCCGCTCTGAGTGTCTGTTTGGGTTTTTCTTTCACTTTCTTTCTTTAGATTTTATGTGGAAATGAGAGGAGACAAAAGCAGAAGCCACTCTGGCCACCTTGGCCCCCGTCCTCGTTCAGAAATGAGTCTGTCGAGTGGATGGTTTAGTTGGAGTTGTTTTATCGAGCTCTCAGAGTAATGAGTGTCTTCGTGCAGAGCTGCAGCCCTCGCAGTGTTCGAATTGTTCACGATGCAGCAGGTGGTCGGCCTTGACGTCCAGGGACAAGCATTCGACATATAATAAACAAGCTGCTGATTGAGTCTAATTGCATTTAAAGATAATGGAGTTGCAGATAACGGTCATACACCTTTAGTCTGCATATGAATTCCTGCAGAAATGTACATCTTTGTGGTTACTGGGACGTGGAAAGTGCCTTAGGGTCTTTGTGGAGTGGGGGTAAAATATGAAGTGTGTTTTGATGGTGATGCCACAGAAAATATTCAGGGTCATTAATCTATTAATCTGAAAAAGATTCATCCCATAGCAAATTCAATGTCAATTCTTAATTTGGGCTGATACATCCCGAACCACATGGATGGAGGTATCCATGGTGACACGTCTATTGTTTTTGTTAATGGAGCTGTTCTGCTTCCTGGGTTTCATGCAATCACAGCAGTGTTGATGTTTCCAGCTCAGCTGCTTTGAATTTCACACTGTAGTTATTAATAACACAATCGGTCCTGCACACTCTTCTGACCAAATGATCTGGGCCAGTTCATTAACTCGATGACCCCCCCCCCCCACTTAAATTTCTCCTCGTCACCCCAGCAGCACCTGCATCATCTTGAGGTGGAATTTCATCCTTCTGTCATTTCGCTACATTAACCTGCATGGAATCCACAGCATCGCACAGGATCAAATTGCTGCATGCATTTGTTATTATCGTTCTCTTTTTGTCTTCTTCCTCCTCTTCTTCCAAAGTACCCCCCCACCCCCTGCACCCCAACCCTCAGTGTTATTGTCGGCACATTGTCATTATCTTTGAGAGGCTCTGTGCTCACTGTGCTTTGATGAGTTTATGAACAGTGGCACCTCTAATCCGAAGGAAGATGCTCTTGAGAACGCAGTGATCAGCACACATCACAGCGCCAGCAGCCAGGGGACGAGCTGATGTAATTTTACATTTGTAATAATAATCTGGGAAGTCTTTAATGCGATTCAAAGACAGACTTGTCAAAAATAATACTGTAGAGTTTATATGAGGTGAGGGACTGTGGAGTGTGTGTGTGTGTGTGTGTGTGTGTGTGTATGTATTGAGTTGATCCAAAGTGTGCTGGCTGTAATTAAGGACTTTGTTGTTGCCTTGTCCACAAATGGATTTCTCATTACAGAGAATGCAACAGCATGTTCTCCTCAGTAAATGGTTACCATAGGAGCTGTAAGCCTTGGCTGGTCACTTGTACTCTTGAGTGCTGTCAGAACACATACATATATGTACAGATATTAGGATATATAATTTGCGCAGATCAAGAGTAAACGCTGCTGCGTTTGAACGGCGCTTTTTCTGGCGCGAGGAGAAAAGCACCATGCTTTTAAACGCCGTAAATAGGCGGCTCAAAGCACTCAATCAACAAGTCCGAGGACACAACTCCTCTCCTTTGACTCACCGCATTCATCAGTGCTTCCATAAACACATTCCCCACAAATTGCCTTGTATAATCAAATGCGTCTGAGTGCAGTAATCAGAGAGGAGGAGAAAATAAAGGGAAGGCGCCCTCTTCACTAGTCTGCAGGTTTAATCTGCTGATGTTCAGGGCCACTCTAACCTCCCCTCACTCTGTTATTGTATAGATGTACAGTCAAACTGCTGAGGCGTACATGCCGGCTCTCCCCCTGTCTGCCGCGTGCTGCTTTTGTTGCCATCTGTCTTCTTAACATTTCATGAGCGATGTTGTTTCTAAACGGTGAGAGCAGAGAGAAGGAGAGCTTGTGGAAATCCATAATTCACATCTTTGCAGTTTGTCCTGACGAGCTGCCGTAGCATGTTCTCCCTCCTCCTGCTTCCTTTCACAATTACAGGACAAATGCTCTTTGAATGCCTCTCTGTCTCTGGTTGCTAATTCATCTTTCCAATTCTTTCCTCTTTTTGTTTCTTTGCTGGGTGCAGCTGTTCGCACTGAATGTTGGTGGGCCGACTACAGTAATTAAGCACCAATTAGCCCACCTTCAAAGCCGTATTAACGAGGCTCGACAGCCCGCGGCCGGGGCAACAGGCTATAATCACCCAGCGGCCCCTCAGCAGGATAATGGTACAGCCGTGAACCACTACTTACCCACTCGATTCAGCACCACATCACATCAGCCGCATGACTTTCAACATGTTGTGGATCTTCTTACCTCCGGTCACAGTACTGAAACACGCTGACTCCTCTGTAAATAAGCTCTTTGATCTGCTGTTGTTTGGTTGCACTTTTGTTTCCTCCGGCGGGCCATAATTAGTAAGTGTTTGCTGGATGCTAATTCTTTTGTGATAATGCAAACCAGCTTACACCTTCCAGTAAACAGAGTCCAGAGTCTGCAGCTTTTCAACCAAACACAACTAATCACTTGTTATTGAAGGGCTGATACATTCGAGCATTGTGAAGTCTGCTCTGTATTCAACAACCTGCAGCACCTTTTTAGTTTTCTGAGTCCTAAAGGACTGAATCCTAACAGCTATTCAGCATCCATGTCCACATAACCCACGTCCCTGATGACCAGTAAACTTCCAGCCTAAACCTGTTGTTTCAGCTGTACCCTTTAAATACCGATGCTTTGTTAGGTTTTGTCCTGTAGGCATCTGATGCCATGGGATAAGAAAACATGTATTATGGTTAGAAACCTTTGGAGAAGTGGATCTCTCTTTGTAATCCATTCATCATGTCAAGTTACCATGTGGGTTCTTGG